>NC_088205.1:64890501-65515501 GCF_037126465.1 Ornithodoros turicata
GCGCTGTCGTGTTGTTAAAGTGCCACGACGGAGCAAAAATTATATTTATTTTACTTTACGACTCGCGGGAGCCGGCATTCGAACCCGCGTCACCTCCCAGGCTTGACGTGGAAGGCGATCATCCGAACCACGACGCCACGCTGGCTGATGGTCATACGAGGGGTGTTCAAGTCAAACCGGGACTTTCTGTCTCCTGAGTGCATAGAAATCATAAGTAGAAAGGCTAGAAGAAAAGCTGGGAGAGAGAGCGATGGGGGAGAACAAAGGAGTTGTACCGAGGCAAGACCCTCTCCCAATGTCCAAGTCCGGGAGGCGCCATGATCGATATTTTGGATTGGGCCGGATTCCGCCACAGCTTTTGCACGTGTGAATACCAGGCACGTTCGGCGCAACGGTATCCAATCCAATGCAAGTCGCTTCCGCTTCTGCTCTGCTCCGCGTGCCATACCGTGTGCGAAGTGTGTTTGTTTTGTCTGCCATCACCTGTGCGCTTGGATTCTCTAGGGAACGAGTATCGTACAGTTTAAACCTTGTGCTGCAACATGAAACAACAGCGCAGGGAACTCGTAGGTGCCACCGTTCGCAACACGCTAGGCCTACCGTATCTATCTTGGCGGCTCACAAGTTGAGATGCTCCTCTTCGCTGTCTTGGTTTCTAGTTATTATGAGAGCTTTATGCCTGAGTGTACAAATGCCTCGCGCTACATCTTTTTCGTCATTTTCACACGCGACAGGCCTCCGCGTTCACCACGTGGTGGTCCAAAACAGAAGACACGTGCTGGACAAGATGGCCGACAACGAGGTGAGCCCGCACATCGAACAGCGAATTGTCATGAAGTTTCTCGTGAATGAAGGCGTAAAGTCACCTGATATTCACAGAAGACTTCAGGGTGAGTATGGCCATCATACACTTAGCCGCAGCAAAGCGTTTGAGTGGTGCAAGCGGTTCCGCGACGGCCGTACATCAGTGCAGGACGATCGCGGCCGAGGCGGCTCCGAGCCCTGTGTCAGAGTTCCTGAGAACATCCAACTTGTGGAGCGCCTGATCCTCAAGGACCGACGGATAACATGTCTCGACCTGGCTCGAAAGACGGACCTTTCTGTGGGAACGTTGAACACTATCATTCATGAACACCTCCAGTTTCGGAAAGTTAGTGCCCGCTGGGTCCCGAGGCAGCTCTCTGTGTTTGACCGGCAGAGAAGACTGGAAATCTCCCAAGAGCTAAGGTACCGTTTCAACACTGAAGGAGAGCCGTTCCTTGATCGGATCATCACGTGCGACGAAACGTGGGTGCACCATTTCACTCCTGAGTCTAAACGCGCATCAAAACAGTGGAAGCATCCGGGCTTGCCAGCTCCCAAGAAGTTCCGAAGCACCCCGTCTGCGGCTAAGGTCATGGCCACGGTTTTCTGGGACAAGGCTGGCGTTGTTCACGTTGATTTTCTGCCCAGTGGTACCACCATCAATAGTGCATATTACCGCCAGGTTCTCTGGGATGTGCATAAGGCGCTGGAGCAAAAGTGGCCGGGCCTCATCACCAAAGGAGTCCTCTTCCTACAGGACAATGCACGCCCGCACACCACGCATCTCACGACACGCACCTTACAGGAACTTGGCTGGGAGTTGCTGCCACATCCCCCTTACAGTCCAGACCTCGCCCCCAGCGATTTCCATCTCTTCGGCCCACTGAAGGCGTTTCTTGAGGGCCGCCACTTCAGCTGCGAGGAGGTCAAGAATGCGGTCCGATCATGGCTGCTACGCGCCGGTAAGGATTTCTACGCTGCTGGCATCCAATCCCTCGTGAAACGCTGGGACAAGTACATTAGTGCAGCTGGAGATTACGTTGAAAAATAAAACTCATTTCTCGACTGTAAGTTCATTTTACTTTTGCGAAAAATGAAAAGTCCCGGTTTGACTTGAACTCCCCTCGTAGAATGCTCTTTTATGTGTTTACAAAAACACTCACACGAAGGCAGTGGTTGATGGCCACCGCCCCATGCCTGTAGCGTCAAGAGGACTTCGGTCTTGGTTTCAAATGCACGTAGTGACTGGTTAAATGTTGCTCGTCCGATACGAGACAGACTTCCCGTTCTGCCATTTGGCATCGTATTATTCTCTTACTAGGTATTGTAGTGTTTTTTTTCTCCGTAGATTATCGCTACCAATTCTATAGGAAAGGAAAAATGGCTGAGGACCTTCATCCAGGGACAACACAGACGTGGTCAGGCACTATGGCAACGATATCTTCCTGACTCCAGTCGTGTTAGTCATGTGTTCAATGGAATACGGAAGTATTCATTCAAACGCACAGAAATAGCTGGCAGGTGCCCCTTCCGTGCTGAACTGCAGCTCGGGCAACAAATGTTCTCCACCCTATACGTTTACATATAAATTACGTATACAACACCAAGAAATAAGTGACGATGATGTAGTGGCATGTTTCACTTTCGCACACTCTATACGCTTATACGAAAAACATTATGGGTGGGCATTCTGCGTCACGCAGAGTAGCTTTTATGTAAATACAGGTATCACGATGCAGCCTCTGGTTCACTACACGCATAGAACGGAACACCTCGCTGCAGGGAGCAGATAAAAAATTCAGTGGCGATTTAGCGATAAATGCGCGAGAAATGCGTTAGTAATAAGCACCTTTTCCGGTCCATACTTGACTCCAGGGTATCTACTTCCGGTATAAACCCAACTTCCGGCTGTCCACTTCCCGTCTATAGACCTCCGGTATCCACTTTCGATCCAACTCGACTTCCGGTTATCTACCTCCGGTCTATACTTGACTTCCGGTTCGATACTTTCAATGACTATTTGTAAGTCCATTTAATTAATCTTTAATTAGCCTCAATTACGTTCAATTACACTTTAATTACCGAAGGTAATCACATGTTACCTGAGGTAACCTTGAATTTCATTTCATCATCAATTACCGTATTTTCACTCGTATTAGCCGCGGCTTATGCGCGATTTTTTTTTCTCACGGGCGCCCTGCGGCTTATCCACCGGTGCGGCTTATCTGATGACTATTTTTTCCTGGTATTTTCCCCATACGCCGATTTTAACGAAAGGGCCGACAGTGTCTCTGGAACAGCACTGCCCTGCCGATGCACGAACAGTGCGTAACAGGGACGGGTCCACATTCGAGTAGATTGATCTTCCTGGTGCATTCCCCCAAGCAGCTTTAAGGAAAGTGGTGACAGTGATTCACGTCTTCTGGAAGATCACTGACCCATCAGTCCACGAAAAACACCTGACAAGGGCACAATCCGATCTTGGTAGAACTCCAGAACTGACCTCCTCTGTTGTACACTGTGCCGATCCCGGAATATGGACCACAGGGTTTATGGCCTTCTCTATGGTCTCCTTTGTCGCACAAATCAGTCGTCTCGTATTGCCCGCGGCTTATCTACGGGTGCGGCTTATCTGCCAGAAAATTTTCAAAACGTCCCAAAAAACGCGTCCTGCGGCTTATCTGCGGTGCGGCTTATACGCGTGAAATTACGGTACGTTTACTTGCTTTAATTACTCTCAATTTCCCTTAATTGACGCGAATTGTCCTTAATTACATTTAATTACCTCCGGTAACCTGCGATTACCTTCGGTAATTTTTAATTTCATTTAATCTTTCTGTTAATTACATATATCATACTTTCTTGCTTTAATTACCTCTAATTACCTTTAATTACTCTTACCCCTTACTCTCAATTACCTTCAACTACTTCAATTTCAAATAATTATGTCTCCATTTACCTTTACCCTCTTATATCCCATTTACTACATGTCCACTTATTCGCGTTTTTCATGACCTGTAGGTGGCGCATCTAAACTCCAACATGGCGGACGTATCCAGGTTGTCGCTTAGTTTCGATTTTGAGATTCTGAACTGCAATGTTAATTCTCGATGCGTTGAAGGGCGAACGAATATTAAACGCTGCTCATATACTTCTGGCAGGCGTAACCGGGCTGTCCAAGGAGAAGGCTATAGTTGTCGCGTATTATTTGCGAAGTTCCGGCGTGTTTGATCAACCACATTTCGTGAAGGTGAATTTCACGTTTACCGGTTGCGAGGCCGAAATAGCAAGCAGCGAGTGTCCTGCACTGCAGGAATGTGAGAGACATATGCAAGCACACGACATTTGCGCTGTAGTTCTCTTACAGCTAACATCTTCTAAGTGTGTAGCGCGTGTACGAATGTAGTTTACAAGTTACACGGTAATGATGCGACATCCGTGTGTCACTGGTGCGCATGTTTTTGGGAAACCTTAACGAAACGTCGCATTCTTTCTGCATTCTTTCCCAAGTGATTTGACGAGCCCATTCAAATGCAGAGTTACAAAACTGATTTGGTATACGTTTTCACGCTATCGCTTGCGCTTTCTTACACATAATGGCTATTCAAGTTTGAAACAAACTTGTTCTGTTTTGTCTAGACAAGTTTTTGCTTCCTTTCCTGACGTGAGTTGAACAGAAGTGTGCTTCAGAAAAAAAAAAAAAAAAGAGAAAAGAAAGAATGTTCATCAGATATGTAGGCAGTACCGCTCGAAGAGCTCTGCTAGACACACAGAAGCATTGCTGATGTAACAGGTTTGCTGACTTTGAGTCGCTCAATCCATTTCTTCCGAGGATGCGTCGAAGTATGCGGTATTCTATGTGTGGAAAGAAGAAAACGCGGAAAGACAAACTGGTTATCCCCTCGGCGCGCAGAGTCGCATTGTGACACAGAACAAAACTAGTTTGGTTTAGTTCACTGGTCGTTGTCTGCAATGTTTACTTCATCCATGACTTCAACAGCAAAATACGGGTGCAGCTCAGCGATTCATGCGAAGAGCAGCAACTTCTCCGCAAGTGTACACTCTTAAAAATGAACTTCCCCGCATAGCACGCTCCTAGCCAACCATAATCTCGAATGATATCGTTATCTGCCCTGATTTGTTGAAAACGGGAGGCGTACGCCTTTTTTGTGACACTTATGCTGTTTATAATTGTCACAAAAAAGGCGTGCCCCTACCGTTTTCAAGAAATCAGGGCAGATAACGATATCATTCGAGATTATGGTTGGCTAGGAGCGTGCTATGCGGTGAAGTTTATTTTTAAGAGTGTACGCGGGGTCGGCCGGGTGTACCTGTTTTGGCTAGTCCCGAGTTTCACCGCTGTGCGACGTCGATTTGGCGAGAAACGCGAATACCTCTGCCTCGGTGAGGCTTCACCATCTCATACACAGACACACCACACGTACATACACGCACATGCATACACTTTTTTCCATTTTGACACTGCTAATGCATTAAAACTGCGTAGCACAATTACTCGATCACTATACAATACATAGGATCGTCTGTCACACGATCGCCACAGGTACTTCATGCACTGAATTCCACCGATCATTCTACACGGCACCCACCACCACATCAAGGCAGTCCCACGCAGTGACATCATGGTCCCTTGGGGACGACGTGGTCACATGAGGGAAGACGTACATAAAGCACAGTTGGGGCAAGGAGTCTGCGAGGGAGAAAACCTAAACCGAATGACCGCAGCGAAATTGTTTTTATTCGGTTTCTCGAAAACCGCGCCATTTTGTAAGGTGAAATTTTGCACACAGCATATGAACTTACGTAGCAGTTGGACAAAATTTGTTTCAAAAGGTTACCAGGTTTTCCCGGACTGTCACTTTAAAGTGCAGCAAGCTTACGCGTAAATCGTTTGCAAAACCGGAACCACTTTCATTTCCAGCTCACCTCGTTCATTCCCCAGTTCTATTGCTATCGTGTCGTCGTCTCTCTGCATATTCGCTGTTCACCACTTCGCAGTCGTCAATACAGAATAGAATCGTGCGAAACTCCAAATACACCGACTGAGGTTTGAAGGCAAGTATAGGAAGGAGAGGAAAACGAAAGAGAAGAAGCTCGGAGAGAGAATCAATACGCGAGGCGCCCACTTCGAAGCTCGTCGTTCTACAAAGAGGCAAGCATCGCTTTCGTCGACGTCGAGTCGGCGGATGAAAAGCGCCCGTCGTCGTCTCTATGTCTGCGTGCCGGCTCTTGATAAAAATCGTTTTTACCGTCGTAAACAAGGCACGTGGCCGCATGAAACCACTTCGCTCATACGCGAGAGACCATGAAATAAAAATCAGGGACTCGCGATGAAATCGTGATGAGACACTGGCCTGACACGTTTCAGCCGCCATCGTTAGAAAGCTGTCTTCTTGGTTGGGTACGTTCTTAATAAAAGTTTCAAGCTGAAAACGGTAGTTCACGCCGCTCGCAGAGAAGCGCGCTACGTAAGGAGTGAGCTCATAAACGCGTTACGTAAAACCAACATAGAGCTTACGCTTACAGAGCGTACAACATCAACATCATTACTGACTGAGCTCAACTTATTTACTTGAGTGAAAGGAAAAATGAGGCTTTGGCACTCTTGATAAAAGCAAGCCACTGCACTGGGTGGTTGGCGGTGAGTTATTCACGCCGAATCTTCACTCTGAACTCTGTATGTGAGATTCCTGCTGCTCTCTATATTGCTGGTCTGGCCCCCAAGCAACAAACAAAGGTTGGGCCAAGCTTGGCAATAGTTAGGTTGGCCTACCTGGCCTTGCTTGGTACATCATCGGCCAACAAGCTTGTTTCTTGATACGGATCTGTACCCTGGCCAATGATTTGTCAAGCATTGGCCGGCCTACGTTGTGCCAAGCTTGTGCCAAGATACAGACCAAGGCATTCCTGCGGCGTCGCTCATAGTCATACTCAATTGTCTCGCGGTAACGATATATATCATTATTTGTTTGTTTTGCTCGTATTTCCCACAACGACAAGTGAGCACGACGTTTCAAAATGCAAAAACAAACAAAAAAATAGAGAGGTTTTTAAATGTATAAAAAAGCTCGTAACATGCCCGAGACCACAATAC
The DNA here is from genome assembly GCF_037126465.1 of Ornithodoros turicata. Taxonomy (NCBI): domain Eukaryota; kingdom Metazoa; phylum Arthropoda; class Arachnida; order Ixodida; family Argasidae; genus Ornithodoros; species Ornithodoros turicata. The sequence continues at coordinate 64,897,421 of NC_088205.1, forward strand.
GACCAAACGCACAACGGCATGTGCTTCCTGATGAAAAACAGATACTATACATAGCTTGTCTCGCGAGCTTCCGCAAATTCGAGAGTCCTGTTCGCGTGTGTGTCAAAATGAAGGGTGAGGTTTAATTTGGCGCGCACACAAACGGCACTGAAATGATGAATTTCTTGTCGTATTAACTCGCTGTGAAGGTAACGCTTCTGTTTCTTGCTACTTTAGTTTTGAGAAATTCCTTTGGTCCATCGAAAGTCGAACTTATGTAGCGCTACACCATTCTACGTTACCCTCTCTCCCAGGCGAGATTGGTCTAAGCTTTGGCAAGTGCTTGGCCAACGAGCTCGTTTCTTGATACGGATCTGTACCGTCGCCGACAGCTTTTCAATCCTCGGTCTGCCTATCACTATGCAACGTTGCGCCAACGTTGGATGGCCAAAAGAGTCGTGGGCCAACTGTCACCCGCCCTTTTGCCAACCGTCGGCCATCGGCCATTGCTTGCTTGGGCCGTTCGCTGGTCACCGGTCTCCCTGCCTTTGTGTCGGTATGTTACTCGCGGAGATAGCGCATCCTGGGCCGACTTCACAGGGGTCTGTGCCGCCATTTGCCTTACAGCGTCTGGGAAAAATCAAAGGAAAGCACCCAGACTTCACAGCCGCTCTTAAAGCAGAACTTCACACTCTTCTAGCCAACCGTTATCTTGGATGTCATCGCACGCTCCTGTTACTTGTTCAAAACGGGAACGTACGCCTTTTTGTGACACATATGAAGTTACGTTATGTCACAGAATGGCGTTATCATTCCTGACTTGTGGAAAGTACAGGGCGTACAAGTTTTTGTGACAATTATCCTAACTAGATAAGTGGTGGTGGTGGTGGTGGTGATAGGGCTTGCCGTTGTCGGCCTCACGTATGTCCTAACTAGATAAATGTCACAAAAAAGGCGTATGCCTCTCGTTTTTAACCAATCAGGGGAAGGAACGAGGCTTTTAGGGATGACGCTTAGGTAGGATCGTGCTATACGGTGAAGTTCCGTTTTAAGACTGTGTGACAGCGTCACATTTTTGCTTTCTCTCAAACTAAGCTGACGACGCTACCCGTCAGCAATGAAGACGAACTTGGTCGTGCGTCGTATTGCGGCTTCTCAAAGCGTAAGCTTTATCTTGGTTTTAAGTAACACGTTTCTGAATTCACTCCCCCATACACTCTTATAAATGACGGTGCTGGTGGAAGGGCTCGCCGTCTCTTAAAAATGAACTTCACCGCATGCACGCTCCTAGCAAACCATCATCACGAATAATAGCGTTATCTGCCCTCATTTGTTAAAAACGGGAAGCGTACGGCTTTTTTTTGTGACACTTAGGCTGCTCATAATTATCACAAAAATGGTGTACGCCTCCCGTTTTCAACAAATCAGAGCTGACAACGACATCATTCGAGATGATGGTTGGCTAGGAGCGTGCTATGCGGTGAAGTTCATTTCTAAGAGTGTAGGTGAGGACAACAAAGGCAAGACGGAACCTTCACCACCTGGCGAGCATTTTGCCAGCCGGTCTCGAGCCACCCCGGTTCGGTTAACTCAGATTTTATGGAATTATGGATAAGAAGAGACTGCTGGCTTTCTTTGTCCTTCAGGTGGTCTGAAGGAGCGACTTTGGTTGGGGGCGTATTGTCATGCACATCCCATTTCTGGGTAGACTGACGGAAGAGCCCTGATACTTCCACGTGTGCCAAAGGCCTGTTCCCGCATATAGCGATTTGCTACACAACGCTATAAAACAGCGCTATGTTTCCTCCTCTGAGTGCTGCGAACCGCTATAAAACAGCGCTTGTCGAAGTAGAGCCTCCCGTTAATTCCCGTTAATTTTTCCAGCACTATTTTGAGCGCTAAGTCTGCGTTAACCGATCGGGAGCTTCTTTCAGCGGTTACGTCGCGGAAGCTGGGGTTTGTTTTGCTTCCGGCCACTCGAAGCAGCAAGGCAGGAAGGCGACGACGTAAAAATGGACTTGAGTTTTTCCTTTCGCGCAACTTATTGATCATGGCAATCACAGCATCAAAACTGTCACTGGCTGCGGATACACGACGCGGAGAGTAAACAATCGCGGTAGTACCGGTGCATCACGTCGCAACGAGATTTCGTGTGATCCGAGCAATATGGCACTATGTGCTCGGTTGTTTGTGAGAACGGCAAGCGGAATAACAGTGCTAGGTTCCTAGCGCTATTTTCTAGAGCTATGGAGCGCAGAGCTGTATGTGGCAGTGGTCGTCTTTCTGTCTTTCTGTGTCGTCTTTCGTCTTTTGTTACGCGAGCACTGTGCTGCATGTCTCCATAATGATTAAAAAATTTATGGGAGAGTGGCTCTTGGCTCACTCCGCTGGAGATCTCCGCAAGGCTTTGCGGGCAAACATTCATTTGGCGACTTTTAATTTAATTGAAACAATAAATTTTATTTCATTATTTAATTAATAAGTAACCACGTGAGCGATCTGAAAGATCATACTTCTATGTGAAAATATAGACCGGGCATCACGACACTCGGACAACACATGTACGAAGGAAGGCATAGACCTTCTGGAAAGGTCTTCGCGGATAACAATGATAACAACGGGATATCGTAAGATTGCTGGGCCAATCCAAGCACCGAAGAGAAAGGACAAAAGATCCCAATAGACTTGTAGCAGCAGCGTCATAATCATCACCAGCACCGCCATCGGTTACGCGCAGCACTGCGCGTGACCCGAGCTTTCGTTTTCGGTTCATCGCCATTAACCGTCATTAAAACCCATCAACCTCAGTAGAGCCTGGTCGCCTCATTTCTCGCTCTACAACTGGTGACCCGAACGTGATGTCTTAGCGTTCCACCATCATGAACGGTGACCAGCACTCCACCAGCTCTTCGCCTCCCAGCCGGCCACCGCCACTTCCACCGCTCGAGGCTTCTGTGGCACCGCTCCGCCTGCCGCCTTTCTCCATCTCCGATCCTCAGCTGTGGTTCGCGCAGGCGGAGGTTCTCTTCGACGGACGCCGCGTCACTTCTCAAGCCTCAAGGTTTGGCTATGCCATCGCAAACCTTCCTCCCGAAGCTGCGGCGGAAGTCCGCGACATAATCATCCACCCTCACCCCGAGTTACCCTACGACACCTTAAGGGACGAGTTAATCCGCCGCACCTCCCCTCCACCGGTGGACGTTGCAATCAATGCCATCAGCACGTCGCTCCAGCAACTCCAGACTACGGTGGCGGCCCTGGTGAACCGGGTGGACGCCATTCCCCCGCAGCGACCACGTTCCCCTCGGCGCCCGTTTTGCCGTCGCTGCTCGCCATCCCGTCAACGGTCTCCTTCGCCCTCTCAGCACCACTTCTGCTGGTATCATCGAAAATTCGGCGATGCCGCAAGGAACTGCCAGGCCCCTTGCTCGTGGCCGGGAAACGCTCCCCCCAACCATTAACGGCTGGCATGGCTGGGGGCGACAACAGCCGACTCTTCCGGATCACGGACCGCGTGTCCGGCTGTCGCTTCCTGGTGGATACCGGGGCTGACGTGAGCGTCGTTCCACCAACCCCCGCAGAAAAACGACACCGACAACCAGACTTGGCTTTGCAGGCCGTCAACAAGTCCACCATCTCAACTTACGGTCAACGCTCCGTCACCCTTGACCTCGGCCTGCGCAGAGTATTTCGTTGGGTTTTTACCATCGCCGACCTCCCCTTCGCAATCCTTGGCGCCGACTTCCTCCACCATTTCGACCTTCTTGTGGATATTAGACGCCAGCGCCTCGTCGACAACACTACTTCTTTGCACGTTTATGGAGCTCCAGCGCATATAGCCGCCATTAGTCCCACCATACGGCTACCGTTGCCCACTGCTTTCGCCGACATTGTCACGGAGTTCCCCGCTGTCCTGCGCCAATCGCACGCCTCTTGCCCACCTCGACACAGCGTCACTCACCACATCGTGACACGGGGCCCCCCTGTCTTCGCTCGCCCCAGACGGCTGGCTCCGGAGCGCCTCGTCATTGCCAAGAGGGAATTCGAGCACATGCTCGAACTGGGGATCATTCGGCCTTCCTCCAGCCCGTGGTCTTCCGCTCTCCACATGGTGCCCAAAGCAACACCTGGTGATTGGCGCCCATGTGGGGACTACCGTGCACTCAACATCGTCACGGTACCGGACAGATACCCGCTTCCCCATATTCAGGACTTCACCGCGAATCTTGACGGAGCGACCATCTTCTCCAAGATAGACCTCATCAAAGCCTATCACCAAATTCCCGTCCATCCCCCTGACATCCCGAAGACTGCTATAACCACCCCTTTTGGCCTCTTTGAATACGTGCGGATGCCCTTTGGCCTGCGTAATGCTGCGCAGACATTCCAACGATTCATCAACGAAGTGCTCCGCGGCCTGGACTTCGCATTCGCATACATGGATGACATCCTCGTCGCAAGTCCATCTCCGGAGGCTCATCGCGCCCATCTGCGCGTCCTGTTCTCGCGCCTGGAGGACTACGGAGTCTCCATCAATGCCGCGAAGTGTGAGTTTGGCGTTACCACCCTTACCTTCCTGGGACACACCATCACCCCGCAAGGCATCCGGCCACTCGCATCCAAGGTCCAGGCCATCCGAGACTTTCCTGCCCCCACTTCTCGCAAAGGACTTCGTTCATTCCTCGGCCTCGTGACTTTCTACCGACGTTTTGTGCCTCGCTGTGCTGCCTTGCTCCAGCCTCTCTACGCAGCTCTCGGCGCTGACCATCCGAAAGAGGCCCGTGCTGCCCCTCTGGAGTGGACACCGGCAGCAGAACGCGCGTTCGTAGAGGTCAAGCAGGCCCTGGCAGATGCTGTGCTGCTCCACCATCCTCGTCCTGACGCCGAGACAGCGTTGTTCGTCGACGCCTCCACTGCTGCTGTCGGCGCAGTCTTGCAGCAGCGTCAGGATGGCCACTGGAAACCTCTCGGTTTCTTTTCCCAACGCCTCTCGCCAGCCGAAACACGCTACAGCACCTTCGGGCGTGAGCTCCTCGCCGCCTACCTGGCATGCAGACACTACCGCCATTTTCTCGAGGGCCGCCCGTTTGTGCTGTACACCGACCACAAGCCTCTCATGTTCGCCCTGCGATCGGCCTCCCTCAACCACTCGCCTCGTGAAACCCGCCACATGTGCTACCTCTTGGAGTTCACGACCGATGTGCGACACGTCGCAGGCGAAGACAATGCCGCTGCCGACGCACTCTCGCGGCCGGACGTCAATGCTCTCCATCCGCCCCCCGCGGTCGATTTGGACGGCATCGCCCAGGCGCAACAGGCAGATGAAGAACTCGCCGCCCTTCGTTCATCCCCCGCCTCATCCACCACTTTTCGGGAGATCTCGCTCCCCGGTTCGACGGCAAGTCTATGGTGCGACACCTCTACTGGTACCCCGCGCCCTTTCGTTCCCCTGGCCTTCCGCCGGCATGTTTTCAACGCCCTCCACTCGCTGTCCCACCCTGGCGTGCGCGGCACGCAAAAGATCGTCGCAGAGCGCTACATATGGCCTCGCATGAATGCCGATGTCCGTGACTGGGCGCGGGCCTGCCTGGCCTGCCAGCGGTCCAAAATCTACCGCCACACCATCTCGCCTCCATCGCGGTTCCTTCCGCCAGATGCACGTTTCGACCAGGTCCACATCGACTTGGTCGGCCCGCTTCCTCCGGCCAAAGGCTACCGCTACCTGCTCTCGGGCATCGACCGCTTTACCCGCTGGCCGGAGGTAACGCCGATTCCTGACATCACGGCAGAGACGGTGGCCCACGCATTCCTCTTCTCCTGGGTTTCCCGATTCGGCGTCCCGTCCACTGTAACCACGGACAGAGGACGCCAGTTTGAATCGGCCCTCTTCGGTCACCTGTGCAGCGCCCTCGGAACCCATCACATCCGAACCACGGCCTACCATCCGGCTGCCAACGGCCTGGTCGAGCGCCTTCATCGGCAGCTCAAGGCTTCCCTCCGCGCCACTGACCACGGCGACACAACCTGGCCCGAGCGTCTACCCTTCGTCCTGCTTGGCCTTCGCGCCGCGATCCGCCAGGATGACTGCAGCGCGGCCCACATGGTCTACGGCTGCCCGCTCCGCCTTCCCGGAGCATTCTTCAGCCCATCGGCCCCGCTCGTGCACGACCCTTCCTCCTACATCGACCGTCTCCGCCAGCTCTTCCGGGACCTCAAGCCCACGCCTACCCGCTCCGCTCCCGCAACACGCGTGTTCGTGAGCCCCGACCTTAATCAAGCCACCCACGTCTTCGTCCGCCGGGACTCTGTGCGCTCCAGCTTGCAGCCTCCCTATGACGGCCCCTACAGGGTCATCTCGCGAGCCGCGAAGTTTTTCCGCCTCGATCTTCCACGGGGACCTGACACTGTGGCCATCGACAGGCTTAAGCCCGCATTCCTGGAGTCTGCACCTCTGGTATCGCCCGACCCGCCCTCCCTACGTCCGTGCTCAGCTCCTGTCTCCAGCATTCCTTCCCCTCCACGTCGGGTGCATTGGGCGCCGCAGCTCGCACACTACGAGCCGCCCGCCGCCTCGGGTCCGGCTCCTGCACTCCTTGGCCTCGGCGCCCGACCTTTCCGCAAACCTCGGCCCTCCTCGCCAGCCTTGTCATCCGCCACGGGGGGGAGCCCTGTAGCAGCAGCGTCATAATCATCACCAGCACCGCCATCGGTTACGCGCAGCACTGCGCGTGACCCGAGCTTTCGTTTTCGGTTCATCGCCATTAACCGTCATTAAAACCCATCAACCTCAGTAGAGCCTGGTCGCCTCATTTCTCGCTCTACAGACTGTTCTACCCAAATGCCACGACCTGTTCTAGAGAGGAGAGGCCGTTGGTACCAGTGGCTTTATCCTCGCTCTTTCCCTGTGCTCTTTAATTCCCTACAAATACGAACACCAAGCCTCATGGATACGGAGCTCTTAAGTAGGATATGACCTACGCGAAACGGAGAGGCAAATACTTCGTGCTCAGTGGAGTTGTGTCAGCAAGAAGCCGTTCAGTCTGGCTGCAATTATCGATCCTTGTCATAAAGCAGCGGAACACTGTAGGGGATTATTTATGGAGCTGCTGACGACCACAACTCTGTTCCAGATGCTTTATTCCCACGGCGCGGTTTCTGCTATTATCTGTTCTGTTATTTTGCCATCCTTATGCTTTTTTTAATTTCGTGTTAGCGCCGCGAAGCGACTGTGGCTATGCGCGGCGTACAGACGTGGACAGACGGACAAAGGACAGCAGGAAGGAATGGGGGACAGAGGGGTTAGTGTGCGTCCTGGGCCGACTTCAGGGGGAAGTGTGCCGACATTAGCCAGGAATGACTGCCGGAAAACCACAGACAGCACAACCGGTGAGGGGATTCGAACCCGCGTCACCTCCCAGTCATGGCGTGGAAGGCGATCATCGTAACCACTATGCCACGGGAGCTGGTCATCCTTATGCGTATGCCACTTTAAAGGAGCTATGAGATGGCATTTAACATAGCTCGAAACCCTGCCTCATCTGTCAAGCTGTCCACCAGGAGTCACCATGCAAAATATTTCCGCTCTGCGGTGTATTTTAACTGCGCAATCGAATTCACAAAAACAGTCGGAGAAAGCCAGACGCGGACGGCCGACACGATCCTCGCGTGACGTGGAAAAGGCCCTCACCCTTTTTCTCTTCGTTTATCTCAGCTCACTTCCTTCTCAGCTCACGCCCGGCTTATACATGTTTGAGCTGCGCGTCCCCTGCACGTCACGTATGACGTGGAGACGGATCACGTTACGTCAGACGTCATCGCGGTGCGTAATGCGATCTTTTTACAAGGAGAGGATTTTTGAAAGGTGTGCGGAACAGGGGCCTCGCGCTCGCGCTGTATAGGTCACCTGCGATCATCGTTCTTTCGCAGGAGCTAATTTTATTCGTTGCAGAACACACTGCAGCGAAAAACGAAAAAAAGACAATAACTTTTGGGGTCACCTCACTGCTCCTTTAAAGGAGCATGGAGATGAACAAAAAAAGGGAGGTGACCCCCAAAATATTTTTTTTTTGTTTTTCACTGCACCGTCTCCTGCAACGAATAGAATGAGCTCCTGCGAAAGAACGATGAGCGCAGGTGCCCTATAGAGCACGCGCAAGGCTCTGTTCCGCACATCTTTAAAAAAGCTCTCCACATGCAAAGAGCGCGTCGGCGAACGAGAAGACGTCGTGACGTATCACGGGCTCCGGCATGTGACGAGTGACGTCCAACGGCACAGGTCAAGCATGTATAAGCGGCGCGTGTGCCGAGAAGAAAAAAAAAGACAAATGGAAAAGGCACTGAGCAGTTTCTACTTCACGCGGGGCTCGTGTCTCGCGTCCGCTACTTCCGACTGTCTTTTGTAAATTGTATTGCACAGTGACAATACGCCGCAGAGGGAAAATATTTTGCATGGCGACCCCTGGAGGACAGTTTCGCAGATGAAGCAGGGTTTCGAGCCATGCCAAATGCCACTTCCACGCTCCTTTAAAGAATCCCTAGGTGGGCAAAATCAATCCGCAGACTGACAACTGTGATGTCGCCCACGGTTGTCTTGCGACGTACATAAAGTCACGAATTGTCATTATACGCGTACAGGAGGTATAAGAATCTTAAAACGAGCACGTACGTTGAAATACATCCATCGCTGAATGCAAATGCGCCGAAAATGAAATCGCGCGCCTAGCGCATGACCTCCGCCGTCGGAGGCTCATTTGGCCTGCAAAGCGGTTGATCTGGACAGCAGATCAGGTTATCTCCATCGCTCCAATCACGTGGCCTTCTGACGGAGAATGAACTTTGTCCTCCTTTTGCTCCTGATCCTCGCAGTTTCGGTTTCGGTTCATTTGCCGATGGGTCTGATTTAGTATTTTCGCTTGTTTTCGCTACCAGTTTAGATATACCTTGCACCCGCTGCACTCTTTCGCGCTCATGCCCCGCCCTGCAACGCCGTCATTTTGACGTTGCGCGCCATCAACCATTCAAAATGCAGGACGCATATATATTGATTATTATATTGAGTATTATATATTGAATATTACATATTGATATATTGATTGATTTTGTTTAATATCATGTAGTGATGTCAAGTGTAGACATATTTACACTTGTCAATCCCAAGGTAGCCAGGTCAAAAGGTACCAAAAGCCCACAATATTCCATTTCGTGTGCGCACTATGTTTTCAGCGCTGTATTGCTCCGCGAGGTCACAACGATGTTCCCACAAACCGGTTCTTCCCGCACGGTGCCGCTTGTGTCAATGACGCCCGTCATTGGCTAGGAGTCCGAAATGCCCTCCATGTCCAGTGACTGGAATGCAGCTTTGCTATACGTGCGAGACGTGTGACGTAGGTGCTCTCCAAGTAGGAAGGAGAAACTCACGCGGATTATGCTCTTTGAATGGCATTGTTAGTAAATAATTTCATAATTGGATATCGTGAGCCACGTTCTTTCATAGACCGTAATAATTGGAAAATATTTTTGGATCTGTTTAGTGCCCCTTTAAGTAATGAATTTTAGGTAATTTGTCAGTTACAGATTCTCTTCGACAGGGTGTCCGCCTGGCCATATAACTGCAAAGCCCAGGGAAAGATAGCGGAATCCTTTTCGTTGCCGTTACCACCTCCATTGCTGGACCATATTTGTTTCGGTTTCGGTTACCACCATTGTTGGTTTCGTTTCCGTTACGTTTTCGTTTCGGTTTTCGGTACTGTACCACCTTCCACTTTTTGTTGTTTTTCCTTCTTCTTCTTTTTTTTTTTTTTGAAGCTTTGAGACTATCACAAAACTTAATACATCTATACGTATATATTCTGAAGTATATTTTGAGGACTATAGGGATACGTGCACACAAGAGACATTTATTCAAAAATATACGTTTGTGGTTTCTTTGAACAGCTAATATGAATATGGTTTCCACGAATGTTATTCACGCTTGCAACTTGCAAGTCACCGTAAGCGTATAAGAGCAATGATCTCTACAAGGGCACCGATGATTATGTTTATGACCTCTGGCGAAGAAGCATTCCCCGTGACCCACTCTTGCACACAGTTGACCCTGAGCTCAAATTTCGAATGCCACCAGGACTGCCTCGGCCACTTGCATCCATCATCTACAGGATACGCCTCAATGTTCCCTCGCCGAGTTGTAGCGAATGCGTCATCGTATATGACGCTGCACACGTCATTCAAGACTGCACTAAATAGTAAATATAGAGACCATCGCCGCATCTGAGAATCGTCGCTGGCCCACCTGGATAACCGCCTTTTCAGCACCGAAAAAGTTCTTGGGTGCTGACCTGTGGGTCACCAAGTGCCGGCCATACACGCAGTTACGCTATGTTTGAAATTATGTGACCTTCTCGACATCCTCTGAAGTCCCCGTGTTTCTCGGCTGCTGTCTTAAGGACAGAGTACATTGTGCAGTTCGTTGAGGGTCATCGGTGTATTTAGTCTATACGGTCACTTGAACTATAACCTCATTTAGTAGACTCGTTCATTAGTTGGACCCTGCTTGTTCTTTTTTATGTCTCCTGGTCATGCTGTGGTTATTTTTTCTACTTTCTTTTCTGTTCATGTGCTCTGGGGTAGCCGTAGCCTGACCCGACTTTATTGGGTGTCACATATCCATATTTCTATTTTTCTTTTCAATGAATCAATGAATCAGCACTATGCTCCATCTATTTATTGTATACCATACACTTGTATGCTCAGTTTGATAGTTCATTTTACTTTTGGCTGCTGCTGCTGCTGATGAAGATAGAAGAAAAAAATGGAGATGTGAGCCCGCTCACTGCGGGACAAGCTACTCCAGGTCTAGTAAAGAAGAAAAGAGAAAAGAAAAAACGTCTAAAAAGGCGAGAGCTCTGCTATGCTCTTAACGAAGGTGATGAGTCAGCGCTGTGCACCCTGACGATGAATTGCAAGCTCCTAAGTTAATTTTAGTTCGCTTCATTTCTGCTTTATTTCATAAATTTGTCTACATGATACAGTGAAGGACTGTAATAATTCGGGTCCTGTAGTACCCTATGATATAGACGATTTCAGAAATTGCATGGCTGACCCGCCAGAGAGCGCCGTGTTGCGAATGCCCCACTGCACCTTGGGATTTAGTTTTCATGGGTCAGACAGAAGAAGAAGAGCGCAAACGGTTTCGGTTTTCCCTCCTTCCTTCGAGCAACAGGCAGGCAAGCACGAATGCAAACCATTTCCCACGACGCAGTGCGCGATGCGCGTGACTTGGGCGACGGAGGGCCCCCGTGCGGAGCACAAGAGCAATATCTGAAACCGCCTATTGCCGTAAATTATTTTCATTCCCGCTTATGTTTCAGGTAGCCCGAGTGTGCGACATCGGCTTCTGTTACCATTACCTGCCATATTTCCGCTATAATACCGTTTCTGTTACGTTTCTCCGGCAAAACAGCATTCATTCTGCTCTCATAGCTGTTTAAAAGAAAAAAAGCTCTGTTGCGGATAAAAAATACACCCTGTCTTTCTTGTTTGTTTGTCGTCTTTGTTAATAAGTTACGTTGTTCCTAAGGATATTGTATCAGGATGGAATAACACGGCCGCGAATGAAACAATGGGCTGCTCTACGGGCGCTATGGGCTGCTATGGGAAACTATGGGCGCTATGAGACATAGCCCATGGCAGCATGGCATAGCATGAGGCATAACCCATGGGTTGCATCGCCCCTGGCGATGAATCTCCCTAGCCATCATCTTGTAATAAAGTTGTTGTTGTTTGGGCTGCTCGTCGTGCTACTGCTGGATACAATTAACAGAAACGTTACTTACCTGACCGTATTCCTTCTCCACTGAAGCCCTAATCTTTGTGAAGTTTCTGGAAAATGAAACATATAAACAATGTATCGATAGACTCCTGCACTGGGCAAGCGGGACGCAAACACACACACAGATACAGAAAAGAAAAAAGAAACACACACACACAAAAAAAAACACGGGAAGCGAGTTATACTTGGTAATAATCTAGATTCTAGAGTATACAAGCGACCACGCAGGATTAAAGGAGCTATGAAGTGTACCAAGCGAGCACGCCGACTGTGTCGGCTCCAAACGGCGATTCCAACGTGTTGTCTGTGACACCTTTTGTATAGGTAAATTTGATAGGTGCGTATCTTCAGCAGATAGCACGCTCTTAGCCAACCATCTTCTCGAATGACAACGTTCTCGGCCATGATTTGTTGATAACGAGAGGCGGATCCTATTATGTATCTATTATGCACGGCTACAAAATAGGCTACGCCTCCCGTTTAAAACAAATCAGGGACGAGAACGTTGTTATTCGGGATGATGGTTGGCTAGGAGCGTGCCATGTAGTGAAGTTCATCTTGAGCACATCCTACTGCATTGCTGTGCATATGCTGCGGTGCGGGAGAAATACCTTGGCCATTGCAGGAACTGTATGGTGGATGATGTCCACATCCCAAAGGTTCTTTCACGGAAAGACACTCCAAAATTCGCTGCCTCGTCTACTTTCTCCAGGAATCTGGCCTTGCTCAAATATAAGTACTGTTCGGACTTCTCAGCAACTCTGCAGTGACAGCCCTAAATCTTAAATTTCCGCCGTCATCATTCCTTCATCTGTTATCACACTATATTGCCACGAATCATCTTCGAGAAACTTCCAGGGCAGGCACGAAACGGTACATCTCATCCCGGCGCGTGCTGAAGAAGAAGCAAGAAGCTTCCAGACACATCGCCTGCTCTCTGGCAAACGTACGCGCTGTTTCTAGACTTTTCGGCGCGACGCTTAAATGCTTGTGCACTCCAGGCTGGAGCATTCTTTCTTTGGACTCAATTGTGTTCAGAGAGCTATCACTCTTGTGCTTTTGCTACCAAATAGTTTAATGAACCGTTTGCTGTATATTCGACGACTCGCCGGCCCATTTCGCTTCGTGACAATATCATCTCATCCTGTTTACAGTCGTGACGCAGCCCACATACGTGAGGCCAACAACGGCAAGCCGGTTCGTCACCACCACCATCATCTTGAAGAAGGTAAAGCAGAACGTTATGTGTACCTCCGCGTTGGCTTCTGATTGGGTGCTACAATTCTTCAGATGACGTAACGATGGATAGAGGACGGCGGTGCGTCTATACCCGCCCGAATACGGAAGAGAGTGCGTTTTTGTATTAACGCTGCACAAGTTATGAAGGAGAAGAATTGAACAATAATTTGTAAATGGAATTCCGAAGCGTAGAAGAACAATATTACATCTATTAAACCCGTAACTAAATACATGCAGATAGGAGTTCTTACCTCCTTTAAAGTCATCAAAATAGAATGAAAGAACTCTCTGCGTTTATTGTTTCCATTCCTCGTGCTGGCAACATCAGTCTATATATTATATCAATAAGTTGGGGCTATTATAAGGACGTCATGTCACATCGATTCAGGTGTTTCATGAGCAGAAGGAAGTACATGTCTAACGTCTCTGTCTCTGAGCGTATACAAGTACCGAAGCACACCTCTTTTCAGAGAACCCACAAAGGTTAAAGGTGAAACAGGTACTTTAAAAGAACAAGGACGTGCCATTTTCGGTAGGTCCGAACCCTGCTTCAAGTAGCACATAAGTCATTTCTAACACGCTGTTTTCTTTCTATAAAACTGTTCAATAGGCCAACAAAATGCACCATGAGAAATAATTCACCCCACAAAGTCATAATTGTCGCAGAAATTACATTTAAAGGACGCCGCAAAAAGCGACCGTGCGCAGCGGTGGTGGAGAGCAGTACCAGCCTGCGACCTCGCAGTGACGCTACACCGTCCGCGCTTGCTTATTGGTTCAGGATATCGTCTGCGAGTCAGCTGTTCAGGGCTCTGAAGAAGCATTGCACACGGGGAAACTCCCGCGGGACAATCATCCATGCCCCACCGTCACCCTTTCAATCCCTAATCCCCACCCCGAGGGAACTTAGCGACTACAAAAGAAGAGAGCCCTGAAGGCTGAACCGCATGGCACGAAAAACTATCCGAAAACTGCACGAACCGAAATCGGGACTGAACTTTTTTCTGTACCGAACTGTAAGCCGAAGTTCGGCCGAAAACTTCTGACCCTGGGGCACATCGCCTTTCAACCATCCAGCTCAATGAGATAATCCCTGTATTCATAGGTGTAGAAGTCGCACACACGGCGACAGTCGACCCGATTGCTACGTCATTGTTGCTATGGTTCTACTTCCGGCTGAATAGCCATTGGATGCTTTCTACTTTTTCGGTTGGCGTCACTTCCCATTTCGAAGGAGAAATCTGGCATGGCCAGATCCTGCCGAATGCGGCCCGCAATAGGCGATTTCAGATATCGCCCTTGTGCTCCGCACGGGGGCCCTCCGTCGCCCAAGTCACGCGCATCGCGCAATGCGTCGTGGGAAATGGTTTACATTCGTGCTCCTCTGCCTGTTGCTCGAAGGTGCGGGAGGTGAAGGAGAGAGAAAACCGAAACCGTCTGCGCTCTTCTTCTTCTCTCTGACTCATGAAAACTAAATCCCAAGGTGCAGCGGGGCTTTCGCAACAGGGCGCTTCCTGGTGGGCCATCCATGCAATTTCTGAAATCGTCTATTCTGTCCTCCGAAAAAAGTTCGCTCCCGAATTCGGTTCGCAAAGAATTCGGACGCTTTTCGGGGTTTCAGTACATTTTGAAAGGCTCCGATGGTTGACTTGATAGCCGTGACCTGCGGACTCCAACTGAGCTTCTCGTCAATGGTGACGCCCAAGAAGCGATGCGTCTTGACATGAGGGATGGTGTGGTCGCGAAGTTTAAACTCGATTTTCCTACGGCGTCTTCTGTTGATGTCCATGGCCTCTGGGACTTATTCTCTTGCGTAGTTCCGAAGCGAGAACGAAGAATTGCACAGGGTGCGCAGAATCAGCGAGATCTCCCGCGCGCTACAATTGAGCCACACCCTTAAAATCGGACTGCATAGCACGCTCGTATCCAACCATCGGCCCGAATGACATCGTTCTCTGTTGTGAATAATTTTTCCTACACACTCAGCAGGTATATTACTAGTCCAACTGTTGGCAATACGATTACCAGTATGTGTGGCTGGTCTTCCGCTCCGATGCTAATACAGGTATATTACCAGGAATTGTTACCAGGCCTGTAACAATGACGTGACTTCAATTACTGCTTCCCGCATTTTCGACGACGACGACGAAGCTGAGCTGCGGTGAGTGATTCTGTCCTTGTCCTGATTTTCTGTAAAAATCTATATATCTCTGTGTGTTTTCCTTTGTGTGATTCTATTGTTGATGATGGGCTAGTGTCATTCTTTTGGCGTGTGTGTGCCATGGCCAGCCGGCCGCTCGATTTTCGCGTAACACTGCCATCGGCAGTGTCAAGCGTTGGGTCAGGTGACATTGGCATGGAGGCAGAGGCGTCAGCTGTTGTCTCAGAGGAAGCAACATGCGTGTAATGGTAGTTTTTGTGAAGTTTTATTTCGAATTATGGCACTTTCTGTGGCTACGCTGAATTGTAGGGGGTTTTCTCGCTGTACAAAGCAATTTTCAGTATTACGGTGGGCTTCTAGTCATTCCATTGATATTCTTTTGCTGCAAGAAACTCATTTTCTTTCAGCAAGGGCTGTCAGGAATTTAGAAGCGAACCATAATGTTAGGGTGCTTTTTAGTCATGGCTCACCTCGTCGGACAGGGGTTGGCATTATAATTTTTCCATCCTGTCGCGGCGTGGTAAAGTGGTTTGATCGCGATTGGGATGGTCGCGTTATTTCGGTTAAGTTGTAGCGGCATCGCCATTACCATTCCCGCGCACCAATAACCTAGGCGCGCGGGTAATAAAAACCTTTGCATCGGCCAGCTCGGGCTCTAGTTCGACTGGCCTGGCTCGCACGGCAACCTGTGTCTAGTCTACCTCTTTCTCCGACATTGGTGACCCGAACGTTCCTTTCTGGAACGACGCTACTTTCCCTTTTCCGTCGGCGATGCATCAAGGCGACCCACCTCCGTCGTCGTCTAGCACAGGTTCCCTACAGCCCAACTCTGACGGACAACAGCACCATGTACACTCTTAACTCCGTACCCTTTAGTAAAGGGTAAAAAATCGCAATATTTTACCCTCTATTTCAGAAGCTACCAGGTACCCTCTGAGCGACCCCTTTTATAAAAGTTACAAGGAAACCCACTAATTACAGGTTACGGCCTTCAATCCAGCACCTGCCCGTAAAGGGTACGCCAACGCGCGGCTTTTTATACAGGATGTTCATTTTTATTCGCAACAGATTAGCGCTCATTTGGCAGGTGGGTTATGTGAATTTTTGCTAATTAATCGGTCCGTAGTTACAGACACATGCGTCAGGAAATGTCGGAGATGTTTGTAACTACGGATGGGTTAATTTGCGAAAATTAACGTAACCCACCTGTCAAATGAGCGCTGGTGTGATGCGAATAAAAACAAACACCCCGTGCGTGGGATATGGACAGACATTTACAGAACACACCAAGGTACCAAAATGAACCCGCAGAAAAGGAGATCTTGAACATATCTATATTACAAAAACAGAAGTCTGTCGACACATTGTGCACAAGTGCGATTCTGATGTGAGGAGAAACCATGGTCACTTTACCATGTATGTGGAAAAAAGATCTTCTAAGTGAGAAGCAATGCATAAAAGTGCGAGGAAGCTAGCGAGTCAAAACAACTGACCTATGTTTGCTAAGCTGAACACACCCAACGAAATGGAGAATTGCAGCAGAAAAAAATTTATTCCACATTCGTGTTGCAGAGGCGAGCGCAAATGGCAATACAGTATTACATAAAACGCACACAACCTTGAGGAATATGAGTGTACAGTAACGCATGAGACACTACATTACTGCGTTATCAGCGTTGGAGGCGCTCTGGGACGAGTTTGTGAGGTACTGCATTGCGCTGGTGACGGTATATGTGAACCTGCATGTGGGATCCTGGGAACAAAAGTTTGGGCAATGAGAGTAACAATTACGGAACCATTCAAATCGGTACAAAGCACAGGGTACAAAGCAGCATAAATGCAGGAAGGCGTTCACTCCGCGATTGAGTCTTAGAATATCGTAAGAATACAACGAGTAGGAAGCTGCGAATTATATATCTTGATGCATATATCCGCAGCTCGCAAAATGCACGCCGGTGTATTGACTTGGCGACCAAGTAAGAGCAGAAAAGTAGCAAGCGTAAGTGGCGTTCATATGCAGGACCGCAAAACGCTTGCCATAATCGCAACAAACATGCGCTAAGAGCTCTTGCTATCAAAATAACGCACGTACCTAGCGCAAAACGTACACTTACCCAGTGTATGAAGTGTGTGAATTAGGGCTGCGGTGGTGACGTTCGTTTTCGGTTATATATTCTTTGCAATCTTCGCACTCACTACACTTTCCCCTGAGAACACCGAAAATATCCTTGTTTGCTAGAGACATCTAGCTTTTCCGTTGTTCCTGACGATACTATGATAAACGTGAGGAAAACCACTGATTAAAACAGATTACACTTGTTAACGGACGGACGACGAGCGTTAAGCGTTTCAAGGCAACCGCTCTCTGTGTGGATAGAGATAGACCAGGCTCGGCTACGCAGCGAAATCGGAAATCTTGGTGGTTGCGGCATTGACAATGGTTTTCCACCCTTTAGAAAGAAACATACTATCAGTATTTCAGACTGCGAACTTATAATCTGTGTTCATACAGCATTGATAACATGTAGTTGACGTATAGGTGACGCTGAAACAGATAAAAAATAACAGCGTAGATTCGCAACTGTCGTCTCGAATGGGAGGCTGAAACGCGGCATTATGCTGAAAAATAGAAGGAAAACAAACGATAAGAACATCAACGATAAGAAACTAACAAAGAAATTATCGTTGGAGATTTCGCTTAGAAGTTACAGTGCCGGAGTAGAGGGTACATTTATAAGTTACAACAAGCTGTTTTTGTTTTTTCCGGGATGTAACTTCTATTCGTGTTGTAAAGACATGACCTTGGTCGCTTTTAACCTCTAAATATACGTTACAGTGGTGTAACCTATAAGAAATCTCGAAATCTACGTCTATATAGAAGTTACATGTTTCTAAAAGTTACAATAAAAGGTACGGGTTTAAGAGTGTAGGAGCCATCGCCGTTAAACTTCCAGCCTACTGGGATCGCAATCCAGCTATCTGGTTCGCCCAGGCGGACGCCCAGTTCCATCTGGCCGGTGTGACTGCTCAGACCACTCGTTTCTATCATGTCATCTCCGCCCTGTCTCCCGCGGCCGCCGAGGAAGTACAAGATCTGATAATCTCTCCCCCAACGCAGAACGCGTATGACCAACTCAAGTCTGCCCTGCTGAAGCGTACGTCCGTCTCCGACCGTGACCGTCTGAGGCAGCTCTTATCGGCGGAAGAGCTCGGTGACAGGCGGCCTACCCAGCTCTTGCGCCGCATGAAGCAGCTCTTGGGAGATGACGCTCCGCAGGCCGGCGACAAATTCTTGCGTCAGTTGTTCATGCAGCGCTTACCCAATAACGTGCAGATGGTCTTGGCAGCAGCCGCGAATCTTCCCATCGACGAGCTCGCCACCCTCGCGGATGCTGTCATGGAGGTTGCCTCATCTCCTTCTCTTTCCGTTCTCGAGCAACCGGCTACCCAGACTAGAGGGCGAGCGGTTCCCCCAGCCATTCCGCCCATCCCAGAAGCTTGTCCTTCGATTTCCCAACCCACTCCAGCCACCGAAGCTATACTCCAGCAGGTTAATAGCCTGACGCAATTGGTTGCGACGCTGGTTGCTCGCCCACGATCCCCGAGCCCCCGTCGCCCCGTCGTTCCGCAGAGGTTCCCCGTCGCCACGGCGATCGCGATCTCGTTCTGCGAATCAGGATGGCCTCTGTTGGTACCACCATCGCTTCGGTGCCGAAGCCCACCACTGCTTGCTCCCATGTTCTTGGACGGGAAACCCGCCGGCCCCCCACTAATGGCGGCAAGTGGATTCGGCCTCGGCGACAGCCGCCTCTTTCGTATCGTAGACCGTGTATCTGGCTTAAGGCTCCTGGTCGATACGGGCGCCGAGGTCAGCGTCATCCCCGCCGGTGCGCGCTATTCCCGTTCCCGACAACCTTGCTCCACACTCAAGGCCGCCAACGGTTCCATTATCCCGGTTTATAGCCAGCAGTCGCTCACTCTCAACATTGGGCTCAGAAGAGACTTCCGATAGCTTTTCCTGCTTGCAGACGTCACACAAGCCATCCTCGGATCCGACTTTTTAAATCACTTCAAGTTGCTGGTTGACGTTCACGGGAAGCGTCTGATCGACAGGACTACTTCCTTGTCAGTGCACGGACTACGTCTATCGACTCCACCGTTGCGTGTCTTGGCCTGTGCCGTGCCTGAATCACCAGCTGAATCACCCTTCGCCGCCATACTGAAGGAATTCCCGGCACTCACCCAGCCACCTGACTGGACCAGGCCTGTGCAGCACGACGTGGTCCACCACATCACCACCCAATATCGGGAATGGCGTCACACTTAGCAGACGACACCGTCAGCGTCTTTTCCTGTCGTTTGCTACGGAATATCTTGTGGCTGTGTGCGGGGGCGGGGGGGCTTTTCCCCGCGGTTAGCAGCATACGCGTGACGAGCGTGACGCTCGCGCTCACGTGACAGCAGAAAGCTGTGACGTTTTTCGCATGTTCCACTGCAGTATTCCGGGGAATGTCGCTCATGTGAATACACGGTAATTGTCACAAAAAGGCGTACACGTCGCGATTTTCACAAATCAGGAGTAACAGCTTGATCAATATGTGCACTCGTTCATCTTCAGCGTGTTATGTGGTGAAGTTCTGTTTTAAGAGTGCAGGATCGTTGTCAGTGTCAATATTGTTTTTTCTTGATTCCGTGCTAGCACCGCGAAGCAACTGTGGCTATGAGCGGCGTACAGATATGGACACATGGAGAGAGGACAGCAAGACAGAGTGGGAAACGGGGGGGGGGTTAGCGTGCGTTCTGAGGGTCGACTTCAGGGGGAACTGTGCCGACATTCGTCTGGGAAATCTGCCGAAAAAAAGAAAAATAGGGAAATCCTCAGACACCACAGCCGGTGGTAGGATTCGAACCAACCATCTCCCAGTCCTCAGTCCTAGCCGCCGCAGCAACAACAAACAAAAAAAACAAAAAAAAAGAGAGAGAGAAAGAATTTAGCGGCTGTCCACGACTTCTTTAAACGGCGAAGACGAAGCGGTTCAAACGGCGCTTATCCACGAGTGCATATCATCTTAATGCCTTTGACGCTAGATGGCGCAACGAACCGTCATTACGACGTCTTTCGAAGCTTACCCAGCCAAGAGCACGCCATCCCAGCACTTTCCATTTATCAGCAGTTCTTGAGTAAAACAGAGCTGGGTACGTCTGGTCCTTTCAATATCAGAAGCTGTACGCCTGGGAAGAATATCATCGTTCTATCCCTTTTAATTTCTCCCTTCTTTTCTTGTGTCGAGTGCTCATGACAACGACCACGATGTCATTCACCCATAACGTAAAAGCGCTTGCGAACTGATGTAAAATTCTTCATGCCACGACAATCCATCACATAAACCTGCCGCGGTTCGAAACTTGGATAAGCTGCTTTAGGAACAAGATCGTTGATTCATGGTTGTTATGAGCACGAGCGCGGCCCACACAGTATTATAAACATGCAAAACACTGCGGAACTTTGTCATTGCAGTGCACAGAATAGTATGAAATATATTTCTTTGATGCAATAAACAGAGAATTAAATAAAATATAACAAAATCACAAAAATAGACCAGGGACAGCAGTCCCACCTGACGTTTCTATGTTGAGCATGCATTTCTTACAGCACATCAAGGATACACGTCCAAATAGTACAATGGAACTGATGTGACAGTTGTGAGATGCTGCAATAGTAATCTGGCAGGAGCAGATTGTTACACTTCGCCTTTCGGTGGAAAAGTAGAAAAATATTATAAATGCCGAGAAACAATCGCTGAAGGAGTTTTCAAGGCATACAATGGAGTACTTCAGTGGCTCCCACACAAAAGGCAAGGTTTGCTGGTGTATTGGCATTCCTGCCGACGTCTCATTTCCTCTCCTGCCTTCCTTTGAACACCTCTCTAAGGAAAACAGGATGTCTATGGTCTGTAAGCAATCTTTTGACTTGCTCTGGTTATGTGCATGGTTTATAGAATTTTGTTAGAAGAATGTCAATATGGAAGTTTATACTTCATGTAAATGTCCTTTAAAGGAGCATTAAAGTGGTATCGAACATGGCCAAAAACTGCTGTCATCTTGTAACGCAGTTTGTGAAAAGCATTCCCTCAAAATATTTCTGTCCAAAGTTGTTTCATTACGGTGCAATTAATTTGGAAAGTCGCTGCATCGGTGACAGGCGGGAGCGCTCCAACTGCAGACCACACCCACTCTACTGTGACGTTGGTGGTAGAGAGCCCCTCATTCGTTCGTAGGAAAAACCGTCTGCTACGAGCTGTTTCTTGTTGACTTATTGATTTATATCACGTTTTCGAGAAATAAACAACAACAAAGCATATACGTATGCTGCCTGAGAAAATAAGATTACGATCACAAGAATAATATATCCATGGCTTCTGTGCAATCTCAGAATTCACAGTAGCAGAAAGCAAGCGATGGCGGCGATATTGTGCCGCCACCTGGTAGCCACTGAACCAACTGCGCGGTGAAAACGATCGGACAGGCTGCACGCTGTCGAGAAGCACGGGGTTTTCGCTGTACAAACGCAGTTAATTTCGGGCTGCACCACTCGTTCTTCCCGTGGTGTCTGCGGTCCCAAAAAATCGTGGTTGTGTCGTGGACAGCCTTCAAACCCTCCGTTTCGGATATCACGTAGCCGGAGAACGCATGGTGTCTCCGAAGCGGTAGCAGAAGCTCAGGCCTGCGCGATGTTGCCCACCTCGATCATGTGAGGGTCCATGGTCCAGGTCCAATGAGGAGCGTCCTGACCACTTTCGTCACATAGTGACGCGCGTGGTGGCGCTCATCACGTGCCTATCGTGAAGGCGAAGGATAGTGTTTCGCGCACGGGAGGTTCGGAGAGCTATTGCAGGCGTCCCAATTTCGCTAGGTTGCACTAATTGTGGGAAAACCGTTTTCGGCCGCCTAACATTCCATACTGACCAAAAACAGAAACACAGTTGTGGGCCTCTAGACTGCTCCTTTAAATGGATAGTTTACTCCGTAAGCTACGTAATCGAAAGAAATGTACGCGACAGGAGCAGTTGACTCCTAGCAACTCTCCTGTAAGACGCTTCCCTCGAGACCGTTGTATTTCCAAAGTTGTCTGTATCTTGCCGTGAGAACTTAGAGCGCGGGCAGAATACAGGGAGAAAACTATGGAGAGCCTCTCATCAGCTCGTGTAACGTTGCATGACGTACATCTGGGATGGTCACGTGGGAGCGAAGATACCAGCCAATATGATGGCGCGAGGCCTCTGCCTGGCTTCACCCGGCCAGGCGGTGGGTGGGGACGCCCTCGTAACGTCACAGTGTCGTCACATGCAGAGGTGGGCACCCTCACGATATTTGAGGTGAGGTGAGGGCCACTTTTTCTGGTGATGTTTGAGGTGCGGTGAGGTGAGGAAAATCTTCAAAAAAATTTTGAGGTGAGGTGAGGTGAGGAAAATTTTCAATTTTTCTAGGTGAAGTGAGGAAAAATTTCAAAAAAATTTGGAGGTGAGGTGAGAGAAACTTTATGAACGCGCACTTGATGAAAACTTTTTCCGTGCGTACACAGGATATCTTTCCTTCTTTATGCAGCTTCTGTCTCTCACCTGGGCGGGGACTGTCCTCCTCTCTCGCCGGTGATACGCGCAACTTTTAAGCCCGAATACCATAACAAGCGACACGCGGCAGATACACGCGAGAAGCGACAAAATCGACGTCACTGCCGCCACACGAGCGTCAAAAAAGCTTTGTCGCCGGCTGAATATCTCTGCATCTACTCCCAGTAGATATTTGTAGCATGTCGCTGAGTTCGTTGCCTGTTGCTTGACAAAACCAGCTAGATTGGGCGGCGTGAAACAAGAACTGAACGCGTGGGCAAGGGAAAGGGTGAAGAGGGCAACCAACAAAAGTAGCAGACGAAGAAGTGGGCGGGGCGTTGGGAACTTCAACCGCAGCGCCACTGCGTTATGGCGAATATTACATAGCACCTTCATTACAAGTTCTCCTCGTTTTGACGAATGAAATACTATTTTTGGTATATTTATGGCAATTTACAACTTTGCTCGAATAAAATAAGCATTGCTTCTCCAAAAACATCATTTCTCGGCGACGAAATGTCGCTGCTCAAATGGACCAGGAAGTCGCGCCATGACCAGACGCGACAGCGACAAATTCTGCAGCGCGTCGCATGTCGCTTGTTATGGGGTCCGCGCTTTACGGGTATAACAATCGTTCCACGAAGCGTTTTCTGTGACTGATCAGGCCAAATCTGCCAGCAAAAAAAAAAAAAAAAAAAAAAAGAAAAGAAAGAAAAGGAAACGTTACATTCACTAAGCAATTTAACGAGTTCATTGGCAGTCACTCAAAGCCAACGCGACTTTAATGATGAAGGTTCTTCAATCCCTGCGAACGTCACATCGAATACACAAATAGCTTGAAAAAATTGAGGTGAGGTGAGGAAAATTTCGAAAAAAAATTGAGGTGAGGTGAGATGAGGAAACATTTCAAAACATCTTTTGAGGTGAGGTGAGGAAAAATTTTCTCCCAGAAAATTGAGGTGAGGGCGAGGCTCGCGAGGACAAACGCCCACCACTGGTCACATGGCGTCTCACATACGTCTGTATGCGCGGGAATTTCGAATCTCGTGGATTCCACCAGCTCCGGTGGCGCAGCGGTAACGCGTGCGCTTGGAGACTGGGAGGTCCGCGGTTCGAATCCGCGGGCCGGCTGTGCCGTCTGGGGTTTTTCCTGGGTTTCCCTCAGATGTGTAATAGGCGTATGCCGGCACAGTTCCCCTGAAGTCGGCCCATGGACGCAGCTATCCTCCCCCCACTTCACCCTTTCCTCTCCTCCTCTCCACCACCTTTCCCTTCCCGAGAAACATGCCGCCTAATCAGGCAGGCAGACCTCTCGGGTTCTTCCCAACGACACTCCTCCTCCTCCTCCTCCTCCTCCTCCCTCGTGGATTCCAGAGCTTCGTGATGCCGATGCTAAATTATACTGCACACACATCACGCAAAGTAACGCAGAATCCTACGACTCAATGTTGCCCGTACACCATCGCTTCTCTTCAAAATGGGCCAGTTATAAGTTCCCCAAACTGCACTGTTTGTGGCGTGGAAGCTGCCATCCCACACCAGCTCTTGTATTGTCAGCAACACCTTCCCCATAAGGACACCCTCCGTTGCCGTTTGCTCCAGATTGGCTGTAACGACTTTTCTTTGACCGCTCTCCTTGGTCTCGTCCAACACCCCAACCAGCGGGCTGTCACTGCCGCTCTCCTCTTGTTTCCTCAGAGCCTCAGAACTCATGAACTGCATATCTGACATTGTTGTAGTGTTACTTTCCTTTCTTTTTCTTTTTTTCCGTTTTCTTTTTTTTGGGAATTACAAGCCGGCTGTTTGCCTGGCTAACCTTTCCTTTCTTTTTTTTCTTTATAAATATCACTCCCCTACCAAATGCATAAGGAGAAATCTCATCATATTTTCAATAATCTGCTAATCTCATCTAAGAGAGTTTCTGAAAACGGACTGAGTCTATTTACTTCATGCAAGCCTTCGCACACGTCGATCCAGTCCGTCTTTCGTCACCCATTATTACACAAACTCGAAACGTCGATAGACCTATCCCATGAATCTGTCCAGGAAGCAGTAATAACAAAGACGCAGAATAAGCAGAGCTTGCACGTACATAACCGTTTCTCAAATCCCGGTGGTCAAGGCTCGGAGGAGCAAATGCGGGTTCACATTTCCAACAACAACAGCAATAGATGCTGCTGCACATTTCCAAGAGAACATGAATCCCTCTACATAACGCACTTTTTGCCGCCTACTCCTAGGTACTGTTGGGGACACGGTTGTCTAAAATCTCCAGCCCGTGGCCGAGCATTCCCCTATCGGCGATGTCGCGCACGAAGGAACTATACCATTACAGTCTTCGAGGTAAGGCCACGCAGCGCCGCCTGTCGGGAGAGAGTACCATCGCATTCTCAGCGTCGTCTGCTAGGGAGAGCAGTTCAGCGCGGTCTACCCTGGTGGAGGGTATTGGTATAGTTCCTTCATGCGCGACATGGCCGCTAGGATATCGCTCCGCCACGGGCTGGAGATTTTAGACAACCGTGTCCCCAGCAGTACGTGTACTACCATCCATTTTGCTATCTTCCTGTCACTCAGTGTTGCGCACAAAGATGACGAAGGGCTGAGAAAGTAGACCAGCAAAAATAAAAGGGAAAAAACAAGCAAGCAGCTTTCTGCTGATCATGAGAGATCAAGATAGAGCACGACAGAGCACGAAAATGTGATGTTCGAATTACGTGATATAATAATAATAATAAGGCACGAAAGAGCGGGAAAAGAGGATATTCTAATTTGCATTCCACGTTTACGACACCTTCCTCGTCACATTTTCTTGACGGTCCCAATGCTTACACTTTCAACATTCACAGAAGCCTGTCGTCAGACCTCGATACTTTAAATTCTTCAAGCACGGCCAAGCCTGCCGTCAAGTTTCTTACGCCTACTGTAATCAAAATCAAAAGAGCACATTAACAAGAAATCACACCCTGACTCCGTTCGAGCTTTCTGTCTCGAAGCCTTCCTTTAAACAATTTTTCTATGTGAGCCACGTCCAGCAACTAATGGTTCATGTACTTTATCTTACGAATGATTTCCTCTTTGCTCTCCTCTCTATAGCACAGACGTAGGCGTGGGTTTCAACGCGATATCCCCTTCTGGCCCCCGCCATCTGCGTTCCTTCTCACGGCACCATTTTCCCCTATATTTCCTATCAGCACACAGAGATCGCAACGGTACCTGCATCGTGATGAACTGTGTAGAGACGCGTAAAAGGGGATCCGGCAAAAACTTTCTCGCAGTTTATGGCGGTGTTATTACGTGAAGAACTCCCGCATGCCATGTGTGAGCGAAGCGCACGTGGGGAGACCTACGTTCAAAGGGAATGGAAAGCAACAAAGGTCATCAAAAGGAATGACCTCTGTGTTGTATTATCCGTACGGTTCAGTTGTAATGTTTTTCGACGGAAGTATTTTGACGTAGAATTGTGTCTTCTTTGCGGTGCGTATCGGGTGTCGTGACCGAAGAGTCCGCGTCACGCAATTGGAAGTAACTTAAAACGCTAATAATTTCAAAACTATTCGAGACAGTGCAACCAGTAAGGAGGCACTGTATAGATAACAGATGAGAGTTCCAAGTGATAATGGCCGCCTCATCCGCAATGGCGCGAGGGATGGGGGATATGTTGCGTGTCCTCAGTCGCCCAACACGTAGAGTGCCTAGGAATCAAACGATTCGGCTTAACGAGCCCCAACCGTTCATGTACCGGGTGTTTCGTTTACGTGCCCCACTTGAAAAAAAAAAAAAAAAAGATAGAGAGAGAGAGGAAGAGAGAGAGAACGGCGCATCGTACTGGAACGAGATCGTCTGCATAATGTTACCAGCCTTGCAATATATTCAGCATATTTTTTTTGTTTCAGCTATTCTTGTTAATTAATTAATGAATTAAAATTAATTAAAACCTTTTAATTAGTGGGATTAGACAAAAGAGTTCAATAGTGAGGTTGTGGAACCTGACATGAGGTGACGCATGCCAATGGATAGTTACTGTTAGGCGTTATTTTTTTTCCCGTGTCCAAAAAACGTGCGCGGACTTCCAAAAATACCACGTGACCTTTCTCTGCCCCGCGAAAGGTGCGTCTGGTCGTAGCGGTCTCTTCGAATTAAGAAACAAAAAATATGCTAAACATCTTGCAAGGCTGGTAACATTAACCAGACTGTCTCACTCCAGTGCAAGGCGCCGTTTTTTTTTTTTTCTTCAATTTTTTTAAAGGTGGGGGTCAACTGAAACGAAACAACCTTGTACACTGTATGACACAACAAGTTAGCATTTGAAAGTCATATACATGAAACAGTGCGCCCTAAACAATGTCGGCATCTATGAGACGAAAATACGATGCAAATTAAAGAGAAACGTGTCCTACAGGAAAGAGCAGAGTCTAACGAATGTGAAAAAGTGCCACTCACTGCTGCAGAGCGTTCTAGACTGGAGGCCCCTCGCGCTAATAGCAACATTACATCACGTTACCAGGGACATCCACGTCTGGCCTTACAGCTCCAAAACGAATCAAAATAACTTCAAATCTTGGATTTTTTTTTTTTTTCGGGGATGCACTTGTTGACTTACTTTCCTTTCGTTTTGCTTACGCATTTAATCCATTCATCACTTACGGCGCATTCATGTTTTTATTATGGTTTGGTGAATGTGCAGCCTCCGAAAATGCATTCGCAGCTCAGGGGCAAAATAAGAGTAAGTTCGTCTTTATGTTAGCCAACTAACGCGCTTTGTTCGCAGCTTGACTCTCTACAAGTGTGTGTTTCGTCGGTCGGAGAGTGCTGTGTATTTCTAAAGCGTATAATAAACTTATACCCCCTGACACACGGGAAGTCTAGACCTCCTTTCAAGTAGGGATCCTATACAACTTTGAAGGACTCCTTATTGAATGGAGTTGCGAATCTCCTGTAACTGTTTCTCTCAGCAGACACCGTCAGAAATGTGGCGCTGGCAGTTCAGGGCAGTCAGAGCCGTATATTAAAAGGGAGTCTGGCCATTAATGGGTCATGCCTATACCTGAAGCTCCACCCATTTTTTCAGCTTTCCGACCAATGAAGTCTTGAAATATGGGGCGCTATCAATCAGCCTATCCTCACTATTTGCCCCCCCTATCCAACATGGGCAGCGCCATTTTGGGTGGCAAGAGGATCGGATGGGATTGAAATGGATACCTCACGCAATATGCAAAACTAGTGGATTTTTGGTGCAAATTTGATGTGCGCCACCAAGGGAGCGTAAGGCACATCGGGAGTTGTCGTCTGCTTCCGTCGTTGTACCACTGCCGGCAGAACCACCTGCTGGGACAGATTCTGTCGTCGGTATGCTTTTTAAACAAATCTACATGAATAGTTTGAATATAAAAGGCAAGAGTGTTTATATCCATGAAATCCAGCAATAAAAATATAAAATTATAGAGCACAGCGCCGTTTTTGTTATGGTTTCGTTGTGATCGCCGCGATCGCCGTGTTCACTAGGCCTAACACGTCGACAAAACGTATTATTTTCAGTTAGATATCAGTGGATGAGCATAAGATGAAACTGATTTCCGAGAAACTTATATTAGGATGTACATTTGCAGCGTAAAATCAGGTTAATGTGTGAAAATTTTTTGTAACGAAATCCCCGCTTCACAGGGTTTGTTTTCGTCGCCATTTTGGGTGGCAGTATGGTGTCATGGCGACCCCCTTGGTAAAAAGCAAACCAATCAGAGGAGCGAAACTGTGATTGACAGGCCGAGCCTCTTTTTGTGACTCCTCCCAATGGCCGGACTCCCTTTTAATATACGGCTCTGAGGGCAGTGACAGAGCAATACAACACATTTTCGAGCAGGAAATTTTATGTTGCTAAATAGGGTGTCCCAGAAAACGTGCCGTTGAATTCTAATAAAAAAAACTACGCCACCTAGAATCATGCGGTCAACGGCATTTGTTCTTACTAGGTTTTTGCCACCTCCTGGTGTGCATGTCATGTAACCTAAGTTTAATTATGTAAATTTTTGGGAACTAAACTGAGAAATTGGCCAAGTAGAGGTCACTTTTTTACCCCACCAGCACGAAGGGCGTACCGAATTTACTCAAATTCATGATAATTGACAGTGATGTTCAGGACCTATCCTATCGGGAAAACTAGCCGAACATCATGCTTCTCGGGGCACTTCAGTATAACGCGCCAGGACGTTTTGAGCGCAATCGCTGCCAGTGCGACGAAAGGAGGCTTGAAACCCAGCCCACAGAGTGATAGTAGAAAAAGTGACAGTTCCTGAAATTGGGAGAGGGTAGGTATGGTCCCAGCCGAAGCCGGACGCGATAAGCTATGTCTGTGTTATCTCTTTCTATCATGCCGGTATGGGCTGGGTTTCCAACCTCTTTTCGACGGGCTAACAATTATTTCGCTGAAAAATCCGTTGCGCGCTATCCTCTGCAAGCCCCGCAGAGCATGATTTTCGGCTATTTTTTCCAGTACGATAGCTCCTCAATATGTCTGTCAATTATCATGAATTTGAGTAAATTCGGCACGTCTTTACGTTTGTGGGGTAAAAAAGTGATCTTTACTTGGCAAATTTCAGAGTTCAGATCGCAAAAATTTACATAATTGAACTTAGGTTACACGACATGCACATCAGGAGGTGGCAAACATCTACTAAGAACAAATGCCGTTGACCGCATGATTCTACGTGGCGTAGTTTTTTAATTAAAATTCAATGACACGTTTTCTGGGACACCCTGTATATGCGTACGTCGTTCAAATTGTTCAGCATGTTTATCTGATGTGAAGTTTATAATTAATAGCTGAAGACTCCAGCGTCGTGTTGGAAGCACCGCAGATACCGCTGACCTCTGTACGATACGGAAGTTCGCGAGGGCTTCCTGGTAGAGTAGTTATCGTCTGCGTCTTTGGTACGACGCATGCGTGACAGTGGCGGAGACCCCATTGAGACCAGGACGCAGTGCAAACCTTAATCTTCATTGTCACCGTCGCTCTCTGGTCACCATGAAAAATCAATGAAATAGTTACTAAAAAAAGAAAGACAACTGGGCTGGTAAGTGTAATTCGTGACAGTAAAAGCCCGGAGACTAGGGATAACGAAAACAGACACAGAAAATGTCTCGGAACTCTGTTTTCATCGCCCCTAGTCTCGAGATCTTACTGCCACGTAACGAAAATTCTCCAAGGCAACGGCTACACAGTCGGCTTCTAGTATAAGAAGCAGAAAAGTACAAAGTAAATGCAAGAAAACGAAAAGTATATATCTGGTAAAAGTGTGTGGTATGTGTTCTATTTTATATAATTAAAAAGTATGCCCATATCTGTCTACTGCAATAATTATATACTTGGATATCACAAAGACGCAATAATAATATTACGAACAGTTCCTTCAGGCCTTCTCATTTTAGGAATTAGCTAGCCCTCGAGCACAACAAAAGTACCGACGCCTGCATAGTCTGGGACATTTTTTTGGGGCATTTCTTTCGGGGACATCTTTCCTGAACACTTTTTTTGCGCGGGCATTTTTCCCGAGAACATTCTTTCCTTCACCCTTCGCGCCTATAGCTTCTTCTGGGGAAACAATAGAAGCGCACAGGCAAACGCTGTCCATGATTGCAAAATTTCGACGAAGATATATCATACCCTTGCCGTCTTCCCACTGTTATTATAATAATAGTAATAATAATAATAATAAACTTTATTTTTGTTTAGTTGCCCAAAAACTACCACTAGCTTTATGACACCGTACGACACAACAGTAATTCGTCTCAGGCTTAAGATTTCGTTTTTTGTTTTTGATTTCGCAAAAAACGGCTCACTCTTCGATGCGTCCTAGCAGCAGTTGCTATCAGTCGTGGTTGTGAGGCGAGAGCGGCCGTGTGTCGTAGCATTCCGGCGGCAGGGTCAGAGTGGTGCTCGTCTCCCTCAAACTTTAGCGCAACAGCGCTATTGTAGTTGCACTACGTATTTTTAATCGTATTGTTATGTTTAGTGTTAATATGTCGTACGTGTAGGCTGGTTGAAATGGAAATATCTAAGGGACATCTTTGAGTATATTTTTTAAACGAAACACCACAAGGAGTTCGCGCTTGCCGTGTGTCACTGGCATGAGCTCCTTCCACGAAGGTGTCCTTTGCAGCCGTAAAGGACCCCAAATGGAAAGGAGTTCAAACGTGCCCGTGTGTCAGGGGTATTAGTCTGTCCGCACCTGTGGCGCTTCACTTTGTCACATTTCGGGAACATCTTCTGGAACAGCGGTCACACGTATAGTCGCTTATGCTCCGCGGCAGGCTATTATCAACCAGGAAACCTGTGAAAAGGCACTTGGCACGTATGCGAAACAAGTGCGGGTATTTCTTCTTCTGTTTGGAGAGCGCCATCGAAGGAAACGAAACCACTGTACGAGACTGGACTCACGATAGGACGATAGCACGTCTTCTTGAGAAACACGGACACAAAGAAGCACGTGATCCGCCAAGACCTCCAGCCATGGATGGTCATGTGTCATGTGGCGTATGTGGTTCGCAGCTCACGTCCTTACCCCTTTGTTGGGTGTTCCCCCAACCCAGCTTTCCGCGAAAAACGTGTTACGGGCTAATTCTTCAGGACCCCAATTTTCCGGGAGACTGGAGGGCCCAGCCACGGCCGTACAATCGGAGACTGAACGAAATTCGGACACAGAGAATATCCTGCGGCTCCAGTCACAAGAATATTCCGCAGCAGACGACAGGGCCGATGGTGTCGTCTGCAATGTGCGCAGTACACAACTCCCCATGTTCGGGCGTCGTGCGAATACTCAATACTCGTGAGGCTCTTTTTTTTTTTTTTTGAACTAAAAATCGCTCATATTAGACGCGGTGAAGCTCTAACAATTTATAAAACCGTTCTAATGACTCGTAAAAAATAAAGCAATACGTCCCCCCCCCCCATATATTCGTGAGATGCAAATAATCGGCTGGCCCTGCGTTCAAGGCTACTTCATTTTAGTCGCAAGACAGATGCCGATATCCTCTTCCGAGAGAGACACGGGTACTGAAAAGGAGTTTCTGCGTTGCCGTGTTGTTAGACGACACAAACGTCGTTCGAATAGCTGCTTTTCCCTCGAAAGGCGTTTAGACTGCACTTGTGTCAGGGGTCCCAGGATCAATTTGCCCTTGAGTTGCACCTAGAAGATAGTACACACTGCTTTCCTATTGCGATATACTCCGCGACGCAGACATATTGGTCTCAAAACCGAATAGCCACAGCACTGCCGTGGGAACACGTGGGATTCATAACGAGTATGTGGAGTCATAAAGCCGACGAACATTACAGACTTCAGACGTGAAGATTATGAACAGCCTCTAGGAATGCTTTCGTTTCTTATCTAATCTAATCTCGTCAAGAAAAATTCGGCTACAAGTATGCTCTTCTCATCTCACTCACCTCACTACAGCTATAATTCTTCTATTTCCGAGATACGATCTGTGAATGTAAGGGAAGAATCCTGCAACAAATGCGATCCCTTCATGAACATGTGGCGGCCCGTAGCGGACGACGACGCGATTCTTCTGCCGCGCACCACTGCACCTGCCAATCAGTTCTACCGGCATAGTCCTAGCGAGCGGCCACGAACACCTGCCCGCCGGGACATTCCATCGCCGTCTCCGGTCAGATCTCGTGTGGAGGAATACCACCTCTTCTACAAACGCGTACTATAAAATAAAGACACGAGACCATGTGCAAAAACAAGCTCATCGTTCCTCAAGGATCATTTACTGTGAAAAAACAAAAATGTGCCAGCAGTGTAAACATGTAACAAGTTGTTAGAATGCACGGCCCCTCGCAACGTTAAGTTGAACGCGGCGACGGCTGGCGGAGCAGTTGGAGAGCTACGCTGTCGCCGCTACGTAGGACTACAGGGATAGAGCGTTGTGGGCTATCCCACTCGGGTTGGGGGGGGGGGGGGGTGTTTGTCGAGAAGCTCCCCTCCGCACATTCGGAGCGTAGCGCCTGCTTCTCGACACACGCCTCAAAGCATGAGCGGGATAGCCCACAACGCTCTTTCCCTATAGTTCTACATAGCGCCGACAGGGTGGGTCTCCAGCTGCTCCGCAGCCGTGGCCGCGTTCAAGTTAACGTTGCGGAGAGCTGTATTTCAGAGCTACCACACAACACGCGGCGGTGTAAGTTCTGACATCAAGGATGTCCCTCATCGGATCAAAAAAGGTTCGTACATGAATAACATGGTCGCCAAGTCGCTCCGAGCGAACACGCACGATATATGTCCTCGGTCAAGGTTAATTTTGAAATAGACTAATATATAATACTAATATCTGTGTACGTGTGGGCTGTTAAAACATGAGACCAAATAACAGGGACGGTAGTATTATAGACAGGATTCCCCAATGCTTTTAGGTGTAAGATCTACGGGATATGTTGGTACCTAGGTTCATTCCAAAGTACATCAGAACTGCAAAAGAACAGAAACATGTGGTGGTTTGACATTGGAGGGCCATGGCATTGACACTGATGTGCCACGACACTTGACCATTTGCCATAATGAGGCCAATGGCACACACTTTGTGGGGACATCCTTGGCAGACATATCATCAGTAAACTGGATAAATAATTGAGTAAGGGCCCTGCACCTGTTAGAATGGTGCAAGGGCTAGAACGATAAGAACAGAATACATGACACGACTGGTCACTAACGTATATGCATAACAAAAATTAGAAATTACACTCCTGACATTGCGAGGCACATTCAAAAAAGTAGACAAGTCTGCTAACACATATGATAAACAGCGGACATACACACGCACATATGCGTTATAAGTGACGATAAATGCTTTTATGCTTTTGACATGACGTTGTCTAATGTTGCAGCGCGAGCTAAACTCATATGTTCCCAGCACAGTCCTAAGAGAGTTTAATGATGAAACCTTCTCGCAATGCGCATGAAAAATAGTTACATGTTGATGCAACGCACGCAGTGCATAAGCTTACATTGACGCCTCCCAAAGCAGGCCGCAAAGCGGAACATTGTACGTATACGGCGTATACGGGCGGATACGGACATGCGTTGTATACGGCGGTGAGGTGGAATTTGTCATTGCTTTTAGGTTTTTTAATGAGCTTATTATTCCAGCAGCTTTAGTTATATATATTAAGGGAGTACTTCTCTGAAGCAGCCAAGCATACGTTGTGTTTCGAGCAAAACAACCTTCCCAAATTGCTTCACACTTCGCCAGCCGTATCAGCAGCGATAACGCGTACCGCGCGCACACAGAAGCGTGACAGACACCACGTCACTTCACTCACTGCACATGCGTTTTGTCCAGTCTGCGGCTCGCAGACGTTTCAAAGAACTTTCCATGACGAAACCTTCCAGGATTTCCTTCGCTGCAAACATGGCGTTACAGCCAAAAACACGAACTACAACGGTATGACAACATGCGTGACTAGCATACGTATGGGTTATCCGTCTAACGGGAACTCGAGGTCGGGCCAGCTAGTCTCCTTGCCCACCTCTCAATGCATACTAAAACATGCCCTTAAAACTACTAACCCCGGTTGTTCACAACGATTAGACCACGTTTATACCTTGGCATTCCATTTGTTTTTCCAGGTCAGAAATGAGATCTCTGTAGTGAACGGGATCCATATTCTTGGCTAGCAAATCCAGGAGAAACCATTCTCCCACGTCGCACCGCTTCAGAACGCGTTCGAGGCTAGTTGAGTTTGCGAGACGTGCGCTTAACTTCAATACGTGAAATCTGGCTGCCGGCCACAAAAGGAGCACTGAGCGGTAGATGATAGCGAGTCCCGACGGTACTGACAAGATAACGAACCAGAACCATAGGAACACATAAATCTTCTCGTTAATGACGTTGATCGGAAGGATGCATATGGCATCGTACTTCTGCACATCTCCGGAACTTCCATGCATATAGAACGTGCACTTCGTAAGCCGTGGAAACACACGGATCATTGGGTCGTACCTGATGTCCCAATCCCACTCCGTAAACTCGAGTACTTTGGTACCGTACGTCGTGAATTCGCCACCGAGAAATTCGTCCATGAGGTATATTTGGCCGATCACGTTCACAAAGTTCAAAACCTCACAGAGGAAATAGTGGAAGGTGTACACTTTATGATATCCCATGTTGTTCACGAGGTAATCCAGAAGAAGTTTTCTGTTTGGTTCTCGTTTGTCGTCGCCTAACACGGGAGAATTCAGGTCGAGAAGTATCGTCTCGATCTTGCGTCCTTCGCAAGCCGTCCACAGGTAACGTGGCGCATAGAAAAGGACGGCTTGTAGAAACAAAACGAAACAAACCCACTGGTAGTAACCGTGATACACTCGTGCATCACCGGGTGTGTATGTATCCACTCCAGGGTACGGGATTTGCACTCCAACCTTTTTGTCCCATGCGCCTGTTACGCTGAACGTCGAATGAATCCAGCAAAATGTGTCGAGTATTTGATTGGGCACACTGTCTTTGGAAATGCAATCTATTGGGTCGCCAATGTACTGCCGACTCGTGACCAATATAGTGAAAGCGAGTAGCAATGCAACTGTCACCTTGTAGTGGAGCCTAAACACATGGTTGTCGATGACAACAGTCTCGATCTTGATTAGGTACTTCAGTCTTCCGAAGGCTTGATCCATTTCGTTGTTCCTTCGAGTGACCAGCAACAAATTCCAAGCCAACTGCGCAGTTCCTACGTGGTAAGCACGAGACACGCCGTAGGATGCGAAATTGCTACTGCGAAGGCACTGCAGAATCACTAATGTGTCACAAGACAACTACAACCAATGTCAAGTAACAGAAGGCGGGCGATCAACGAAGCTTTTACAGGAACCCAGGTGGAAACAACAAAAGGGTTATGTTGTGCACAAAGTTACACTGAAGACAAAGCAGAACGAACAGCCCGCTCGAAGCGTAGAACTGTGGGCGCCGCCATACATAGCCATTCTCTGGCTCTGGCTGTGTACATTGTTGCCAGCCGGAGGTGTGGTTTTTCTGTAATTGCGCGAATTGTTGTTAGCGTGCGTGACTGTCAAGCACGGTGTAAGATAGAGAGTATCTTACATCGTGCAGTCAAGTAAAGATACAAAACCTGAAAAAAGTACATTTACCTTCAATAAGGGATTATAATAAACTGGTTTAACTTAACGGTTAGGATAAACCTTCGTTAATGCTCACCCAGCATACAAGGAATGCATTCATGTTTCGGTTTTGATTTTGGAAGCTCATATACTTTGCTGGCGCGTCGTTTTGCTTCCCGCGTCTGAGCGCTAAACTGTGTTACAAACGGGTATTTTGGATCTCTGCTGCGTATATAACCGTGATTGAATTCCACGCTTATAACGAAATTTCAGTGGATGTTCTTTTACAAATCTTTTTTTTTTTTTTTTTTTTTGTTGTTGTTGTTGAAGAACCACAATGTTCGCACGCCTTGAACCCAAAACACACTTAACTCTGACAAAAAGTTTCAGGTTACATTTACAAAACTCGTTTTCAACTATTCGTTTGATCAACAGTGTATCTCCTAAAACCGCGACGAGTTCCTACAAATGCTGATCCCTTCTTGGAGATCTAATGCGTAGTTGTAATGCCATTTGACGTAAAATCAGAGCCAATTATCATTCTGATTTGTGTTTAAAATGCACATTTGTTGCGAAGATTTTTGCTTTTTATATGTAACTATCTTAAGTAATTTTAAGTAGCAATTTTCACTGCCATTCAGACTTTGCTATAACAGACGAAGTTGTTAGACTTGTACTTGAAGCCTGTTGATTATGTGCTTGAACGCAGACAAATGGTGTCTTTTTATAGGCTCCTATGCTGCAGTATGTTATCAGAGATGCGCATGAACGTACTCAATGCATCCATGTCAATCCAATCCGTCCCTGTCAAGTACAATTTTGAAGCAGTTTTCACGACATGTTGAAGATATCATCATTGTGATTGTGGTGGGCTTACAACAGCTAATTAAGTCATGTGCGCCGGCTCTTACTTGTGCTATGGAATATCCATCTGAAGAAGGGTTTCAGTCGCGTTGCTCAACTTTTGATACCGCGCATCCATGATTTTTCTTGGCCCTATGCCGAGGAAAGTGCAAGTATCAGTCCATCGTTCCCGCAGGATACCGACATCCGAGTATTGCAAAAAGGAAGATTTTTGAATGCATTCGCTGTGAATGCATTGAAAGGAGACATGCCACATTTTGTTGCGGATTCCTTGCCCAAGTAGATCGATGGATTGGTCCGCGCAGGGAGGCTGTGGAAAGTGACTTGTTGGTAACTTGACGCCGTAGTTTCCCAGTCGTTCTAGGAACTACCAGCATTTGGAGCACTATGCGTATTATGGAACACCGGTTTCGAATAACGTCAAGGTCATTCCTGACAAACATGATGTAAGTCATCTTTGTTGAGTATACGGGGTTCGTCGAGACCAGCGAGCTCAATTCTCAAAGAGCTGCAATGCCTTAATTTCGAAGAAGAACAAAGGTTGAAATGCGTAGGGAATCAAAAAATCGCAACGTTTGTTCTGTACCAGAGGGGGGTACCTGTAGATGATTAAACTACATCCCTCTGACACACAACAAAAGCTAGGAAACAAAAGAAACTGATTAAGTTCCTTTTAAAATTTGTCTTCATTTGCATGGGACACAGTTTTTGTGTCCAAGAGGTGGAATCATGCGCACGTAAAATAAACCAGCTTTTGAATCTAGCATTACGTAAGTGTCAGCCCCATAGCCAAGAAACTTTTGTACGTTCTCAAGCGGTAACAACAAAACACTAGCTTAGGAATGCGCTGTCCATTGAGCTCTGTATCTGGATTCTGCATTAGCGAAGTATCGGTGACCATTCACCATTCTTGGGAGCGCCGTTTTATCTTGCGCTAAAGTTCTACCACGGAAGAAATCTTCAGAATCCAACCGAATTTATTTCATTGACATCTTCGAACCCCACTCTCCGGGTCTCTTAATCAGCTGGGCTCTCGCGCCTACCCCCCCCCCTCTCTCTCTCTCAAAATTGCTTGCTCCCTGGCCATATCCAGCCCACCAAGGCTCTGCCCTCAAAGCTCTTTTGACGTTTTTGGACACCATAGGACTTCGATCCTTATTGTCAAGGGGTTGGGGGGGGGGGTATCGTTTATTTAAAGAAATAAAAAAAATAAGAAAGAGAGGGCGGTCTGCCTGCCGAGATGGGTGGCAAGTTGCCACAAAGGGTCTCATTATTTCATTCGACACATCACCACCAGCAATCGGGTAGATTATCGCCCCTGCGATGAAACTTCCCATGTGTCATCTCTAAATAACGTTGTTCTTGTTGTTGCCATCTCCATGTCTTACACTGCACTGTCCGAGAATATTTTTTTCTCTCTATGCGACGCGGAAGTATCATAAAATTAATTTCCAGTTTTGAGAAGCATGATATCATCGGGTCCCATATCTACTAACGCGCGTGGCAACATTGCTCCTCAAAGGTTCAATTGACGCCTCCTCGCCACAGTTGGTGACAATCTTTCAACATGGGGCGGAGTGCTGAGACGGGCGCTGTTGCTAGGCGACAGACGCCAGAGGTCACGATGATATATGATCGTGGAGAATACGAAACTAGTTCTGCGGATTCTTTTGAAAATCCGCGGAAGTGGGTAGCGTTCACTGCCATAATTTATATTATCATCATCATCATCATTATTATTATTATCATTATCATTATATCATGATTCATGACGAAAGCGGGGGGCGCATTATTAATCGTGAATGCCACGGGTCGTTTGCGTGCAATACAGTGCAGTGTGCCGGTGTAAGATGAGTGTAGAAGCGAACGAAGAGCGAACGAACGACCAATGAATCGCGACACATGTTGCACTGAAACGAACAGTGCAACATGCACACTCACTACACATGCACTACAACGACCAATGGAATTAGCCGTAACATAATTCCGTAGGTGTCAAAAACAGCCGTACGCCGGGTTCGGGGAGCGTGACACTGAATATCTAGAGGCACTGACACTTTTTATTGGCTCATAGCTGGCTGGGAATATGGAACCAATATTGACGGTGGTGGTAGCACTAATATTGGCAATTTCATTACAGTCTATACCTTGGACAGGTTCACCAGATTCAGCGTTGAACCGATACTGATCAAACGTCCACTACTTCTGATGCCATAAACTCCTGCTGAGCATATTAGAGTTGAGTACGAAACGCGCTAAACAAACAAACATACACAAAGACAGACAGGCAGACAGAAAAGACGAGACGTTGTGGTCGCGCAGGAAAGAGGAGGTGTTTTTGGTACTCTTGTTACTCGATGGAAGACCAACAGGCCCAGTGCGACGTTTTAGATACTGGTGTTACGCGCAAAGCCAATAAGTTATCTTCCAAGAACTACAGCGAGCGCAACGCCGCAGGAAACGCCGAGGACGTCCTTACGCACTCGAAAAACGACAGCAGCTGGCGACTCACCCTTTCCACATAGAGGGGAAGGTTGACCGAATCTTTTGCTCGAGGAAGATCGGTGAGTAAATGTAATCGAATAAAACTTCCGGAAGACGAAGTGCAATCCTTAAAGGATCAGCGGTACGTGCAGCTATCATGGCGGCGAACAGTGTGTCTGTAGCTTGGAACAGCGACGCATAATCGAGTTCCTTGTGAAGGAGGACGTCAAACAAGCCGAGATTTTGCAAATATTACAGACACGGCACGGGGGAACAAGCGATGTCAAGGGAAAGAATGTACGAATGGGGCGGACAGTTTGGCGAAGGACAGAATATGATGACAAAGGAGCCACGTGGACACATTCTTCCGACTGCAGACACGCCGGTGGACATCGCAGACGTTGAGCAAGCCATCCTCAAGGACCGGCGAGTAACAGTTCGGGACATTGCATCTCAGCGTAATATTAGTGTCGGGTCTCGACCGTGGGAAGACCATCCTTTACGAGCATTTACTGTTCCGCAAAGTATCTGCAACTTGGGTTTCTCGACATCACACTTGTGACCAGAAGGGCGCTTATCCATTACCCGCATGATACCGGTCTCCTCAGCAGTATGTGACATCGTGTGTGGGACGGCGGAAGACTTCTGACCTCTGACCCCACATCGCCTTACTCTTACTACCCCAGGAATGCGCACTAAGGAATTATTTAACCAGGAATAGCAAGCCGTGCTCTCTGGTTCACTTTTCTTGTCAAAATAAATAGATTCCCCCCCCCCCCCATGGTAAAAGTTCACCGAAGGGGATGTTGATGAGAAAAAAAAAAGAGATTAAATTCGTCACACGACAAATTCAGCTACTCCCATAAACTGCCTCCCCCCCCCCGACGGGGAAAAAATAAAAGAGAGAAACCCCCCGCTTTCGCGATAACTATCGGCCAGAGTCCAAATCACAGGTTAACGTAGAGCCCAATGAATCACACAGTCCTAATAGACTGACTCCAACGCACAGCTCTGAATAAATGTCACAAGCGCTGACAAGGCAGCATCCTTCTTGTCAGGTGGCGAAGGACCCAGCGCTTTTACGAGGTCAAACTTGCGGTTGTCCAGTAGGTCGAGAGCAGATTTCATGGTAGCCCGAAGGTAAAGCACCGTTGATCCCATAGTTTTCAGACAAGTGTGTTTTATATGAATGTGTAGGCATCATACGAACGGTAGATGTGTGTGTGTGTTCAACACAGATTTTTAGGCCATTCTACTTTTGTTCACGCTCTCTCTCTCTCTCTCTGTTTTCTTTATTTTATTTTGCTTCTTGTGGTTACTGTCGTACCAGTCGTGGCCCCGTCGTGCATAACGCCCCCGTATTGTCGTCCTAGCATCGTTGCCTGTAAAGCGTGCTTTGCCCCACCACAACTCATATTGCGGCGAAGTACAGCACAGAACAGGCGTCAACTTTCGTAGGGCTTCATGTTTTCCTCTGTAATTGAGGAAGAATTTCGATGACGAGCGCATGAATGCACGACGTCCTTTGCAAGCACTTGGGGGTTTTGGTGGGGTTTGGCATGTCTTGAAGCACTTGGATGCACAAAAAACTAACGCAACTTAATGCTCCTTTCAGCCTGTAAAACAGGCGTTTCGCATGTAGGAACCATTTTTGATAACGCATGCTCCACTGTAAAGTGTAATGACAGTCCTGGAAAACTTGTTTGCAACACATCTATCTCAAACAGTGTTTTCAGTGTAATACATCCCCATGAAATAATATTTTCTACAGAATCTGCAATGTCCAAATGGTGCTTTTTGTAGAATACACTACTTAAAAGGGAGTTTTACAAAAACTCTTTCTGTATGGCGTGAAACCGACACCACAAAGGTCATGACGAGACCTTTATACCTGCAATGCGTAAAAAACAAAACAAAAAAAGGGGAAAAAACTCTGCACTTTATAGTGGTGATTCGTCTTTCTGTGAAATGTTGCGGTCTCTATTTCACTGATCTCCCAGACAGTTTCTCCTAGTTTGTATCGCTAACACAAAAACGCAAAGCACTTCACAAAATATTTACAGATTCCGTAATAAGAACACAGCCTTTCACCACAAGAAGCATACATCCACGGGCCTCTAACTGCACATAAACGCAGTCTCACCAGCCACAGTTCTATCTAGACATCTAGCGCCCGCACACAAAGACCCTTGATCCCTTCCAGTTGGCCTGAAACACGACCACGATAGGCAACGACTGGTCCACACTAGCTTACCGAGCAAACAAAGCACAGACCTACTTTACTCTATCTTAGTAAGCACTGGGATTAGCTAAAGCGGAAAACCCGGCCCGTTCCTGCTTCCGCCCAATTCCGCGTGTTGGACCAAAAAAAAAGGGGGGGGGGGCAACGCGGGGCCCTCGGGGAAAGCAGGCTACTATGCACACACTCACATATAAGACTCGCATTGGTACGCACCAGGAAAGACGAGGGAAGGACCGCGGCTCCGAATTCGGGCATCGATCGAGGACCGCACCCCTCCTCAAAAAAGCTACGCAGGCAGCGACGTTGAACTCGCCTTGGACACCCCCCTGGCAGCTTTTTCCTCCTCTCTACCTCTTTCCAATATCCTTCTCTCTCTCGTATTGATTGGAGAACGCCGCGGAGGTCGCACTCGCTACATGCGCCCCACTGCTTTGAGGATGGGAATGACTTTTCTATCATCAACAGGAAAATGGAGATGTGAAGTGTGGCATGATGAAGCATGGAACGACTTTGGCAAGAGGCTAACGAGGCTTCATTGGTCTCATCGAAATTATGTGCCTGGTCCATTAGAGGACAACGGCGGGATGGCTGTTACGTGGTCCTAATATGTAAGCAGCCTATAACAGGCAATGCCGGAAAACGAGACAACACGGCATGATGGGATTTATATGTGAAGGGTTTAAAACCGCGTTGTTTTTCAACTTCAATATCCGTGTTTTGTTACTGGAGTATACCTACCAGAGGGTTAAGCGGACAAGCCATACACAGGGTGTCGAGACATGCACCTGAGGGCGCACAACGAGAACGACACAAAAGCTGCAAATACTACAGCTTCTCAAGCATTATCCTATATGTCGTCTGTGGTGTCTGCACCATTAAGGCCGGTGGTGACCGGCCTACATCTTAACTTTCGACCGTCGTCATTTCCACATCTGTTGTCATATCATCTCGTCTTATCCTGGCCACAGTCGTGACCTGTCTGTCTACACAAGTGAGGTCAACAACGGCAAGTCGGTTTCGTCACCACCACCACCGTTAAGGATAGCGGCCATATGCAGACAGACGCTATCCCAACGTTCGTGAATTTCACACCACCGAGCTTACCACAGTAGACCCCGTAAAGCTCATTTCATGAGCATTGAATGGTATAAGAGAACACAAAAATAATACACTGTTATTTTTATTTTGCGTTTGCCCGACGGATCTTGACGTCCCCTTCTGTGTATACCATGAGAGAGGAGGAGTCTGCATGTATACCATGAAAGAGGAGATGCACAGTCAAAGGAAAGTTCTACATCACTACGATCTCAACAGCGAGTCGACGAAAACGGTCGGCTAAAGTGTACACCAAAAGGGGAAAAAAGAAAGATTCCCGGAAATTCAGAAAACGTTCTGTCTCACTGTGTTTGCTGACAAAGTGCCTAAACTATGTTTGTAATGTGTGAATGAAGACTGGCGGGAGAAGCTCGCTGGCTGCAACGTGCAACGTTAGCAAACGTGCAGGAGAGGAAGATCCACCGATCCGGTGAAAGTAGTGAAGGTTCGAACCGAGGGGCCCGTAACGACAAAACGAGTAGAGTGTGCTAGTTAAAAATGATACATAATTAAGGAATGCAAAAAAGACTCAGATATACACAAAGACGCAGGCCAATGAGTGCATTTTTCCGTCAACGAAAGAGTTGACTAGCAATGTCCTCCTGTTCTTTAACGCATGACTCACCAGTCCTTTAAACACACTGCCAATAATGAGAACTGCTGCCAAGTGAAGAACAGCTCGTGATCGAAATATCGAAGCCTTAAGACCTGAGGCTTTTGCTTCAATTTGCTTGTTCTAGTAGCCTTATCATGTCACTTGTAAATGGTGGTGTGCGCGGGTGTCGTTGTATCCGCGGATATCCCGTGGATATCCACCTGCCTCTGCGGTGCCCGTGGATATCCCTATTATAACCGCAAGTAAGCAATAGTATCTCCGCCAATGTCCCCTAAGCGGAGCCATAATTGA
Source organism: Ornithodoros turicata (assembly GCF_037126465.1). Taxonomy (NCBI): domain Eukaryota; kingdom Metazoa; phylum Arthropoda; class Arachnida; order Ixodida; family Argasidae; genus Ornithodoros; species Ornithodoros turicata. Next base: position 64,940,938 of record NC_088205.1, read on the forward strand.
GAGCACACAGTGAACCCAGAATAGCGTCGAAGTGTACCACTTCCTTGTATTGCTGTGCCTTTACCAGTTATTTCCTTATGAACTCTTGTGCCTTTAACAATTCGATAACTCTGAATGACACGACGTTCATGAGAAAGTTTGTATGCTGAAAAATGAAAGCGTTTGGCACGTAACATTTTCGTCATGCTGTTTTCTTTTTTCTTCCTACAAGGGTAATAACCGCGGGTGTGCGGTTATTACCTACTTAATGTCGGTGTGTGATGCGGGCACACCTGTTTCAACTAGCACGGTTGCCGAGGCGGTCGCGGATCTTACGTGCGGGTAAGATTGAAAAAAAAAAAAAAGGTATTTTCTACCCATTTCGGTAGAGCTGCATTGCAACCACATTTCTACTCCAACCAATTTTACCTTTTGGGTATAACTGCAGAGTAGAAACAAACTACAGAGTAGAATCTGTGGTTCTATCGGCTTGGGTAGGAAATTCTACCATTTTCTCTTAGAGCAAACGTGAGAGAGAGGAGCAAGGGAAAGGGACACTGCCGCTTATACCCGCGGGGGAGAAGTCGCGTGTGAATTGGCACGAAATGGTAGAAGTATAGAAGTACCGTCCCGCTGCAACTCTGGGTAGGAAATTCTACCTTTCTTTTCTTAGAGTGTACTTCTAAAGTCTGAGGATTTCACTGGGCTTTCCTAAGCCTTTCCAGACGAATGCCGGCACGGTTTCCATCTGAAGTCGGCCCAGGACGCATACTAATCCCCTTGTCCTCCTCTCCTTGCTGTTGTATTTTCTCCTTATGTCCACATCTGTACGCCGCTCATAGCCACAGTTGCTTCGCGGCGCAATCACGGGATAAAAAAAATCTACCTCTACAATTACGCACAACATGACGCGTAGTACGTAGCGTCGCTGTAACAATTATTTGCGTTGGGTGCTTATTTATGATTGGATGCTTCTCAGGCGGTACCGGTTGCAGAGACAGTTCGACACATTCCCCCAGGGCGTCAGTCGTGACGTTGCCCACCTACGTGAGGCCGACAACGGCAAGCCCTTTCACCACCCACCACCACCAGAGACAGTTCGACTTTCTTCGATAGTTTTACCTTGAGGCGCGTGCAACGTGTCGCCACATAAATAGGCTGACTCACCTCACTTGCAAATCTACACCCAATTATTTTAATTCTTCTTCCATACTACGCAATCCTCCAATTTTTCGCTGAGCGCCGCGACTGCGGTCGACCGCACGCATATTTCTCTTTCTTTTTCTCTCCATATATAGGGAGCATTACAAATGCGAAGCGGTTTCTATAAAGTGTCATTGCGAGAGTGTTTATTCACTAGGACAACGAAGCATCGCGTTGGTCTCGGTAAGTTGATACAGCTGTTGTACCCAGGGTTGAAAAAAAATCCGGATATTTTTGGATATTTTTGGAGAATATATACGAGGCTAGAAACATGACACAGAGTAAAAACAAATGTCATTTGCTGATTCAAATGCCATTTGATTTCTTGATTTCAGGTGACCTCTCATAGTTTCTGTTTACGGAATTGCCTGTCCCAGCAACATTGTATCAGTTTCTATTGTTTCCCGAAAAGTGGAGTTCCATGCACGCGCGGTTGAATGGTGTGAATCCAACACGCCTGGATTAGCTGTCGTGAACTTCCGGCGCACTTCAGTTACAGTGCCTCCAGGAAGCGGAAGAAAGTCTCTCCTTGAATGGGCAGAAGTCGAAGAAAGCGGGAAAAAGTTAAATCTTGAAAGTTATAACTTAAAAAGTTAAGTTAAAAAGTTACGAGTTAAAAAAGTTAAAAGCTAATGTTGCGCGTACCTGAACTTTTGCAAACAGAGTGGTTTTTCATTTCGCAGGAGGCCTTTGTCGAATTGATGGCATCCTTATCTGGCTTGGGCAGGACGAGAATGTTCAACGAGGTGCGTCTTTGTTTGTTTTGTGAATTTTACTAAACTGGAACGTTTATTTGGTTCGGTTGGTGGCGGTTCATTTGCCGAGCCGTCTGTCTACCCATATGGCCGGACGCCGCTGTGGGAGAGACCGTGCGTCCTGGGGCGACTTTGTAGGAAGCGTGCCGGCATTTGCCTTATAGCGTCTAAGAGTAACACAGGGGAGAACGCCCAGCGACTCGAACCCAGGGCACCTCTCATTCTAGGCACGAAAGGCGGTTGATTTCAGCCACTCAACTACACCGACTGTTTTTTTTTTCTCTCTCTCTTCTATGCTTCTTCTTCTCTTGTGAAAACCGCAGTGAACTATAGTACTCAACGCGCAGTCTTACCGTGTTCAGCAATGCTGCGTTGAGCTGGCAATTAGAAGCTGAAGGACATGGCACCAAGAGGAGTCTACAGACTACGCTAGACAGGAGAAATTTACAAAAGGAATGTGATGCTCTTCTAGAAAGATTCCACGAACCAATAACAGGATCGTTACGGTCACGAACGCAACCCATAGGGACATCGAGTATAAGCACAGTACAGACATCTAATACCGCGAGGACACAAGTAGATGTTCTTTTCAGAAGCATGTTGGACCGTTCCAGAAAAATATCAATGTACAAGATGGCCTCCCATCAAGAAGAAATGGAACATATTATGTGGTTGTGTGCTTTCCTACTGCGAGTTCCAGGTGTAAGTGGGTATTTTGTTAACCGATACCGCGCCACGGTATCGGTATCGGCCACGGTATCCAGGAAATACCCTATGCGAGAAACCAGCCTCACGTTACACCCAAATGCCCCAGCGAAGATCGATAATTCAACCGCGTTCCACTTCCGGACACACTGCAACAGATTTCCGATTCGTGACTGCCGGCAGTTCGTCGAAGAAAGAGTGCATGCAGTCCAGAGGGACACCAAGACAGAACGGCGGAGAGCAGTACTAGGACAATCTTGCTAATTGTGACGGCGAGCTAGATGCCATTCCTATACCGGTTCCCCAGCTCTCGGACCGACTCACACGGGCTCCAGATATGGATTACACAATCTGCGAACACCTAGCGTACTGGAGTAGAGCAGAAGTGAGAATCATCGTATAGGCACTGGAGCGTTCAGGTCCCGACAAACGTTTACGGAACACGCGAGCGTTGTATTTCCTCCTCGGTGCGACACCCTACCGGCGAGCGGAAACGGGCTCGTTTACTCGTTCAGAGGGGTGAGCGAGTGCGATACACTCTAAGAAAAAAGGGTGTGAAAACAACATAGCGTCTGATAAAGGGTGTAACAGGGTGGCAAAATCAATTGTCATATACCCAAATTGCTACAAAAAGGCGTACGCCCCCCTCGCTCACAGAATCAGAAGCGGTAACCCTATCATTCGTGGCAGAGAATGAGGTAGGGGGTAGAACTTTGCAACCTTTCAGGCACCAACATATGCGACAACTATTACCTCCTAAAAGGTGTAACTGCTCCACCCTTTTTTTGTGACAGTGTAGTAGCGACACACCGCGGTAGTTTCGGTACCCCTTGAATGTGCTCGAAACACGGTTTGAATCAAGGTTTGAATTGGTGTCGCTGCCGGCGCGCTCCTACACCCCTCCGGACGAGTGAACAAGCCCGCTTCTGCTTGCCGCTATCACTCTTAAACCCGTACCTTTTATTGTAACTTTTAGAAACATGTAACGTCTATATAGACGTAGATCTCGAGATTTCTTATAGGTTACACCTCTGTAACGTATATTTAGAGGTTAAAAGCGACGGAAGTCATGTCATTACAACAGCAATAGAAGCTACATCTCGGAAAAAACAAAAACAACGTCTTGTAACTTATAAACGTACCCTTTACTCCGACACTGTAACTTCTAAGTAAAATCTCCGGATGTTATTTCTTTGTTACGTTCTTTTCGTTTTCTTTTTTTTTCTGTTTTGCAGCATAATTCCGCGTTTCAGCCTCCCATTCGAGACGACAGTTGCGAATCTACGTGCACGCTGTTATTTTGTATCTGTTTCAGCGTCATTTGCGTCGACTACTTATTATGAATGCTGTATAAACACGGATTGTAAGTTTGCAGTCTTGCACACTGTTAGCATGTATCTTTCTACAAGGTGGAAAACCATTGCCCCATTGCCAATTCCGCAACCACCAAGAGTTCCGCACTTCCGACAGTTTCGATTTCGCTGCGTAGTCGAGCCTGGTCTAGCCACACTGATGGCGGTTTCCTTGAAATGGGGAACGCTCAACGTGCGCCCGTTGACAGGTGTAATCTGTTTTCATCGGTGGTTTTGCCCGTCGATTTACGTCGTGTTTATCATAGCATCGTCAGGAACAACATAAATGCGAGATGTCGCTAAGAAACAAGGATATTTTCGGTGTCCTGAGAGGAAGGTGTAGTGAGTGCGAATATTGCAAAGAATACAAACGTCATTCACCGCAGCTGAAGTGCTTATATTGTAGCCACAGCCCAGGTTCACACTGGGTAAGTGCACATTTTGTCCTACGTATGTGCATTATTTTGATAGTAAGAGCTGTTAGCGCATGTTTGTTGTGATTATGGCAAGTGTTTTGTGGTCCTGCATGTGAACGCCACTTACGCTTGCTACTTTTCTGCACTCAATTGGTCGCCAAGTCGAAACACCGGCGTGCATTTTTTGAGCTGTGGACATATCCATAGAGAACACGAGTATCTATAATTCGCGGCTTCTGTCATATGTAAACAATGGGCGCATGGAGATGACATGGTCGCCGCTGCCGAAACTTTCCCGGGGAAACTGATCCCTGGAGGAATTCGTGGAACCGACCGCCGCTTGATTATTTTGGATTACGATGCACCATGCAAAATTCTATCCAGGTATGTAGATTAGAAGTTTGAAATCGAGTGGCGCCGCTAAACTAGACATGGACCCAAATAACATTGGTTCCCGTAAATGTTACTCTCAATGCCCAAACTTGTGTTCCCAGGATCCCACATACAGGTTCACAGGCCGTCACCTGCGCAATGGCGTACTTCACACAAACTCGTCTCAGAGCGCCTCCCACGCTGATAACGCAGCTGTGAACCAGCTTCTGGTATTGTTCCAGGTTACCTTGAGGACAATTTGAGTTTTCTCACTGATCTGATGTTCATTATGAGTGAGCCATACAAAACCCATGTGATTGGCTGCCCTAGCTGCGTGCACAGCACAGCTACTAATGTAGTGTCTCCTGCATTACTCTACACTCATGTTTCCCAAGGTTGTGTGCGTTTTACGTAATACTGTGTCTTTTGCGCTCGCCTCTGCAACACAAATGTGGAATAAATTTTTTTTCAGCCGCAGTTTTCTGGCTTGTTGTGTCTGTTTCGCTTAGCAAAAATAAGTCAATTGTTCTGACTCGCTGGCTTTCTGCACAGTTTTATGCATTACTTCTCACTTAAATATCGTTTTTCTTTCCATATATCTTTGGTAAAGCGACCATGGCTTCTCCTCACATCAGAATCACACTTGTGCACAATGTGTCAGCATGTGGCCTTTCAAGTCTTCGCAACGTCAATTATCATAGAAGACCTCTAAATAGACTCCTGTTTTTGTAATATACATATGTGCAAGATCTCCTTTTCTGTTGGTGCATTTTGGCACCTTGATGTGTTCTGTAAATGTCTGTCCATATGCGCACAATGTACAGGGTGTTTAATTTTAATCGCATCAGGGCAGCGCTCAGTTGGCAGGCGGGTTACGTTAATTTTGGCTGATTGACCGATCCGTAGTTACAAACATTTCCGACATTTCCTGACGCACGTGTTTGTAACTACGGATCGATTAATTAGCGAAAATTCACATAACCCACCTGCCGAATGAGCGCTACTCTGTTGCGAATAAAAATAAACATCCTGTACAGAAAGCCACATGTTGGCATAACCTTTACGGGAAGGTTCTGAACTGAAGGCCGTAACCTCTAATTAGTGGGTGTCCTTGTAACTTTTATAAAGGGTACTGCTCAGAGGGTACTTGGTAACTCCTGAAACAGAGGGTAAAATATTGCGATTTTTTACCCTTTACTTAAAGGGACTATCGCATCCGGGAACGTATGTATGATCCTGATAGGGTAATGTTCCTCACCGCTTCAGAGTCAACTTTGCCAAATTTCTCTTCCGAAAACAGCTTACATATTAAGTAAACGAGTTTTAAAGGTCCGCATTCCATCTGCAGCCAACAGGATCATGACGTAAGCCAGGCGCACGAATCGGAGCGCAGCGCTGGCGATTGTCTCCGAGATCGTCTGCTTGGCGTTCGCATCGCACTATACTAAGTGAAAAGTCCTCGGTAAATACGGGGGCTGACTTTCGCTTACCAGTGTGAGTGCAGACGTAACCACGTTACGTGAAACACGGCGTTACGCTCCTGGCTGTACGAACACGTTCAACGTTAACCAGAAACAACATTCCGCGAGCCGGTAACAGAGAAGACGCCGTCCCCATTCCGCCTCGCCCGCCCGCCTGTCGGTCGGTTGCCAAGGCTACCAAGGTCCCTCCGGCCGTTCCGTGATTGGTATTCTCCATGTCAAAGGGCGCGCAGTGATTGGCCTCGTCCGTGTGACGTTTCCAGAAAGGGAATCCAGGAATGCGTCGTCTGCTCTTGCCAAGTTTTATATCAAAGTACACAGGAACGACGCTGCCAATTCGCGTCGGGTTTTCGGCGTTATTATCAGTGATGAACGCGGAGAAAAAGGCACTACAGTTTCGCAATCGACCGGGACGGATGCGATAGTCCCTTTAAGGGTACCTAGTTAAGAGTGATGGTATCGCACCGAGGGCAAAACACACCGCTCGCGTGTTCCGTAAACTTTTGTAGGGACCTGGGACATCAACGTTGTGACACAGACGGACAAAACCACGTCTGTCTGCTATACAGGTCCGGCAGAGGGGCTCGAGATATACATGGAAACATTCGAGGTAGCCTAAAACAACCCCCACTAAAGACACACAGAATTTTCAGGGAGTCGGGGGTCATTCATCTGCTTCCGTCCGAGGTACGATAGACGAGACACACGGGTGCGTGCAGGGTGATACTTACGGGATTGTGGAATGAAAGGATGAGAGGAGGTGTGAGATATAATGCCTTTTTCTTTCCTTTCATTCTATTGATTAAAGTTTCACTTGTCTGGTAGCGTACGCATATACAGGGTGTTTTTTTTTTTACGCATTTACAGTATTTTTATAAGAAAGCTACGTGAGTAGCATAGATGTCGTTTTTGCAGTTGAGTTCTGCGGCCACTCGGACATCCTCTAGAAGAGAGTATGTAACTACAAGATGACTAATTACCTGCCTGCACCAACACCAGCGTCGAAAGTGTTTATTTGTTTAGCCATTGCGTATCTCATTTTCACACCCAAAAAGTACACTTGCAAGACGGCTGTCCCTCAAGGAACTTATGCGGGCAAGCGCGTGGCTGGCTCGTTGCAGTGCCTGAATGTTCTCAGCATATACGATCAGTATGATCAAGCTCGTCGAGCCACGAGCACAGGGGAACAATGGGACACGACGCAGTTCTCTTGATGACAGTGTGACAGCCTAACCGGTCGCTGTCAACAGGTCCCAAACAGCCAGTACGCACTGCCAGATAGCAGCTTCTCGAACGAACCCATCTACATGTGACAGCCTAAGCGGACGCTGTCAACAGGTCCCAATCAACCAGTGAGTACATCCAGGCAGCAGCTTCTCTAACGTACTGTCAGGAGTAACTCTCTCGCGAGTTCCGTGACTCCGTGAAACTCCTTCTGGCCCTAGCACCTGCGCGGTGTTTTATTCACAACACTGTTGATGTTGATGCAGAAAAAATAATAGGGAGTGGTTGAATTTGTCACACGATAAATTCGGCTCCCACAACCCTGTGGCGATGCAGGCATGAACCGACTCAACTATGTAGCGTATGCAGGGTGTCTCAGTTAAATCCCCGGGCTAAATAATTCGCGAACGGGTGCACCAATCGAATAACTCTGTTTTTGCAAGTGTCTATCCGGTATCACTTACAAGCTGCGCACTGTGTGAATGAGTGGGAGGGGCTTATTATTTAAATAAAAATTCAAACGAGTTTTGTGAAAAAATATAATTTCTAAAGCAGAGCGCCATCGTCATTAAAATGGGTACTACCCGTCTTGAGACCTTCAGTTGACACCTTTTCGATAAAAATATTCCACCGAAGCGGGTCACTTGTTGCAGCAATTAATTGGTTTCGGTTTACGTATTTTTGTCGCGGTGAAGCGCAAAAGGACGCTCTTCCATTCCCTTATCCACCAATGAATTACGTGTTCTTGAGCTTAATTCGCAACGGGGAGTGCTGAAGATAAAGTTTGGGCCAGTGCTGTGCTAGTGGAAAACATGTGATATCAAGGTGCTATGTGATAAACTGTGTTTCGTCCCTGCGATCATAACACAGAAAGGGCGCATATCAGTCAGATAACCGGGTTGGGGTATGGCGAAGCCCGTCTGACGCTACTACTTTTCTTCAGCACTCCCCGTTTCGAAGTAAGCTCAAGAACACGCAATTAATTGGTGGATAAAGGGGTGTAAGAGCGTCCTTTTGCGTTTCACCGCGACGAGCCGCGACAAAAATATGTAAACCGAAACCAATTAAATACTGCAACAAATGACCCGCTTCGGTGGCAGATTTTTCTCTAAAAGATGTCCACTGAAGGTCCCAAAGGGGATAGTACCCTGTCTTAATGCCCACGACGCCCTGCTTTAGAAGTTACGTTTTTCACGAAACTCATTTGAATTTTTATTTAATGAGCGCCTCCCACTCATTCACAGATTGCGTAGCTTGTAGGTGGTATCAGAGAGATACTTGTAAGAAAGAAAGTTATTCGATTGGCGCACCCGTTCGCGAATTATTTAGCCCGGGGATTTAACTGAGACACCCTGTATATCCAGTTATTTGAAAATTGCCATATCTATCTAGCCACGCCCTTGTGGAGGAGTGGGAATGAGTGTAAGGCGCGCGCTCTTTTTGCAGAAATCCGGAGCCATGCGAGTACGTCACCTATACGGCTGCTGTACGGCCAAAGCTTTTTGACAAAACGCACGAAGATCAGCTCGTGTCCCGATACCCGGTGGACTTTCGTCTAACCCCACTTCGTTTCGGTTCGACGGATGGTCCCATGCGCGTCCTCCCAAAGACATCCGGGTCATTGGTGTTGTAGTCCGCCATATGTAGAATGCTACTACATAGTAGAGCGCCAAACGAAAACGAACACAAGGAACACTGAGGTACGACACGAAAGGAGCGCTGACTTCAAAACAATATTTATTACGAGGCAACCAGCGGATGTTGCCTTGCAATGAATATTGTTGGAAGCCAGCGCTTCGCTTGTGTCGTACCTCAGTGTTCGTTGTGTTCGTTTTCTTTCGGCGCTCTACTACGTGATGGATATACACCAACAAGCACAAATATCTGTGTCTTTTCCTGCTTTTTTAAATGGAATAGCATGCTGACCTTGGTCTGGCAGACCTTTCCTTTTAATAAATGTATATTCCCTCCCAGTGGACACTGTAAAACAATTTCGTAATTTTACTCACAAGTGCCTGCTACCTCTGTTGCCGTAACCTAGTTACTGCAAAAACTTAGGTTATAATTCACACTGCACAGCTTCCGTAAAGCGAAGAGTGTAACGTTTACATTAATGGGATATTAGACTGGGAAAGCCCAGTCCGGAACTGTGCGGCGTGCACTTCAAACGAATTTTGCGCAACACTAAGTTACGGCACATATGCGGGCAATAGAGTTAGCGGTCACTTGTGCAGTAAAATTTCGGAAATGTTTCTTACCGTGTGCTAATATGTAGAGCCCTCGCGCAAAACCACCTCATCCCCATCCCCATCCTGTTACTCGTGCAGCTGGCAAGTTATCGGATCGTTAGGACGCTCGAGGAAAAAAAAAAAAAACTCTCTTCCAGTGACGATAATCTTTGTTACGAGATGGGGAGGTTTGTCGTGCCTTGAATAATCGTGAGGATTGTTGTTCTTTACAGGCCATCGGCAGTCACAGCACGTAGGCCACGCGGTGTAGCAGAATGTTATCATCTCTGCCTCCGTCGCAGTCTCAGTCTCATTTTTTCAATGTACATATAATATACATGTAACCTGTACATATTCATGTACCCACCTCCTCCACATAACATGTACATATTCACTCTTCCTTAAACGTTAAGAAAGGGTGAACATGTACATGGTATGTGGAACGTATTTTAAACGTTATCTTTTTGTTTGTCTTTCTTCTTTAATTATTTCCTTTCATTCTTGGGAATAGCAAGCCTCCGTAGCGCAGGCTAACCTTTCTCTCCTATTTTTTATATAATAAACATATCCACCCCCACCCCCTTAAACGTTAGCTAGTGCATGTAGTGCCAGTTGTATTAGTTGCAATTAATTGCCTGTAAATCCGAAATCTGTGCATCGAAACGACAAAAACAACAACAAATGATACCGATTACTAGAATAAACATTTCAATACTACCGCACAAAATGGTATCCTAAAGAAAGGCTGTCGTGGGAAACACACTTTTTCTGGTTTCGGAGAAATCCTCTCCTGTATCAGGAGGAGCACCATCAGAGAAGGGACGTCGCTCTTAATAAGACAGAAATAAAAGCGACAAGACGAAATAGGTCCTCTACCACACAATCCGACGTAGATAGGCATTATGCAGACCTTGCGATGTCTCCGAATCACTAGAGCTCTGCATTGCAGCAAATATCAAGAGAAGACGAACAAGGTGCAGGCTAGCTGGTGAAGCACGATGATGGAGGAATAACCTGAGTCACGGAACGAAGAAGGCGACACCACATAGACGACACCAAAGACGACACCACACACATTCTGGAAGAACGTATGTGGTGTCGTCTTTTCCGTTTCGTGTCTCAAGGTATTCCCCCGTCATCATGAACAGAAGACTTGGCCCCCTTGAGTCCTCGCTGGGAGCACTAATATGTGCAATTAGAGCAACGTCAACGCGCCGGAATATGTGAAGGCTCCCACTAGAGTCCATGAAAGAAGTCATATTATTGGAGCCCTATAACGATAAGAGCGGAACTCCCACTACTTACTCAACTATGTAAAGGGTATCCATCCCATGATCCAGTCTCAAAACCATGTAAACTTTGTACTGCCCCGCACAGGACCTCTCCGTGTTTGTCACGTGTTATGCCGCGTTATACTTTTCCTTCCTTTTTTTTTTTCCTTATTCAAACAATGCGATGCCCCTCATGCGAAATCTTGAGAAAGCATCGCCTCTGCCGTGTTCCAGATGCCTTGCATCAAAGGACAGCTTCAAGGGGATCGTTAATATGATGGTGGTGTTCGGATATCTTATGGTCTGCGGTCGTAATGGTGCCCAGCACGTAGGTGCTGGCCACCGGACACAAATCTCAAATCGATGAGTACTCCAATCCAATCAGCTACAGTGGACGGTAGACACTGACACAAAGGGCGGTGACCATTTGCCGATCTATGTGACAGATGAACGAGCATCTCACCCAACTCCAATGAGGACAGTTACACTGAACAATTGGAAAGTCTTCAGACACCTTAACACGAAGTCTCTGCAAAACTGCGGATCCTTGACGGATTTCGCAGCAGGAATACGCAAAAATTTAAACCAATCCAACAAGACTGTAAATATTCCTGCTACATATTCCAGGGTTGATACAGAATTCGAGTATCTTCGTGCTCAACCTAGAAGAGCAGAGTGTCGGTGTAGGAGATTGGGTGACATAACACACTGGAAAGAGGCCAGCATCTTGAAAGACAAGATTCGGAGACACCTCAAGGCATTAGCAGTAAAAAAAATGGACTGACACATGTAGTGCTCTGAACCCCGCTGTACATCCTCTAGGTTATGGTGCATAATCAAGGGCTTGAAGGTGCCGCCGTCACTGATATCTCCATTTCGTGCCATAGCCGTCAAAGCAAACGTAGCGGAGAAGACCGTGGCAGAAAGATTTTTGACTTCAAACGCAGCAGCGAGTCCCCTGCATTGGCAATCAGCGCGCTCAGCCAAGGTATTCATCAATATCACAACGCCCCCTGCAACTGCAGAACTGGATGCAGACTTCACTATCACCGAGCTCCGACAGGCAATACACAAGGCCGCAAGCAAGAAGACAGCCCCCGGACCTGACAAGGTCACATATAACCACCTGGCAAATCTGGGCCCAACAGCTACGGACATACTTAACTAGCACACTATGGCAAGTTGGACAATTCCCCAAGCACTGGAAAACAGCACAAGTGGTCCCAGTCCTCAAACCTGGCAAACCGACTATACAGACATCAGCTCCTATCGTCCCATCAGCCTCACCAGCTGTATGGGGAAAGTGATGGAACGAATGTTTCTGAAACGATTGCAGTGGTTCATAGAAAAGCAAAATGTTTCATTTCAAGCTGATCTAAACTCGCTGATTGCTATGCAATTTATTTTTGGAGCACCTTATATTTTCTACGCTAACGTCAGCGTCAACGTCTGTACGCCGCTCATGGCCGCAGTTACTCCGCGGCGCTAACACGCAAAAAAAAAGAAAAAAAAAAGAAATACAACAAGATTCGTACGGTGCATCCGATGCATCCAGGCATGCATAAAAAGGTTTGCCCTAACAGTCCCGCTTTCTGTACATTTTGCAATATTGATTGCGTACATAGCAAAGATATTACAGCGATAGCTGTATGAACTTGTTTGTCAATACCGGCGTATGTCGTGACTTCCGACTCTGCGCACCATTGGTTGGCCATGCTGCGTTGTTGACAAAAAAATGGCAGCCGTGCGGGGTACAAGTAGAAGAAGCGCCGTCAGTGTGTCACCCGCTATGTCGCGAAGAGAGCATAGTGTATCTGCAGATGGAGAGTGGAGGGCTCCGCACGCCGCTGTAGAACGCAAACGGCATTGCAGACGCGCATTGGCTGCACGACGACAACACGATCCAGCAGTGAGGGGACGCAAAGCGGTTGCGATGAGACGAAGGTGGGAAGACCCGAAGAATTAGGGGACGTGAGACCGAGGCCAAGAGGCGTAAACTGTACCAGACGTGTGCACCAGAAACAAGTACACGTCGGTCAGAGTTTCCACTGGCTGCGACGCGGATCTTGCAAAGAAGTTTGTGAAGAACGTCCTTTGGACAAGCTTGTGTTGTTTGCGATGTGCCGTGGTTTCGTACCGATGTGGCGCCCGCGCGCGCGCAACTATGACGCTGACAATGATTTGAAGGTTGCCCATACGTTGCTCACTATAGAGCATTACCAGGGGTCGATACACACCCAGTGGCACAACGTTATGGACAACAAATCAATGTAACTGAACTTGGACAACTAAGGGAAGTGTCTGGCTGGGCGCAGTTTGATCGCTGATATCCTTGCTATATATTGCTGTAACAGTGTCCCAGTATTGTGAAAACATGATGGAAACGTTTTCCTCAATATTGTATTTGTGTTGAACAAACATAGTTCTGCAGCTGTCACAATGTTGCCGAATTACGATTACATCCTACATTCCCAAGCAGCACAATGTACTGAAAGTCGAGTGCAATAGGCGTGAACGGTATGTGTCTTAGCGATGTTCTGTAGTTTCACGGATCTGTTCAGGGCCTTTCACCTACATGTCCACCCCTATTGCACTCGACTTTCAGTGCATTTTGCTGCTTGGGTTTGTAGTTGTAAAGGGCGAATGTCGCCTCGGTCGTAATACTTTCACCCGCTGGATCACGTCACGGAAATGTTTCCTTTCCATGCGGGGGGCGGCAAACGTGCATTGTCATTCAGAGATGCGATAACACACCACCGAACGCGTTTCAAAATGAACCACCAGAAAAAAGCTTATTTTCATGTTATTTTGGTTTCGTCACTCATTTTCCTTTCCCACACTCCAGCCAATCAAATTTTCCTACCTGCGGTAGACAAAATCTGACATAGGACTTTAAGCTAGAAACTGCAACATCTGTTGTAATTGTCTATTCTTGTGTTGTTGTAAATTGCCGTGTGACCTATCCACCTATACCTGCGACTATACCTATAAGTATGGGTAAACAGAATTGTAAATACACTAAAATAAAATTCACTCAGTGTTCTCTACTTCTTCACCGCCTCGTGTGTCGGTGACCTTCTGTATTCCTACCCACAGCTGGGATTTGGGAATATACACGCCTTCGATTCTGAATGTATTTAGTTCTGCACCAAAATCTCTGGTCTAACGAAGTCGCGCTTAATCAAATCATTGCCACTCGCAGACGCCACCACTCGCATCGCCACAGCACTCGCAGACGCCAAATTGTCCATATCTTCCATTTAATTTAGTAATAACTCTGGATATAAACGTGATATCGAAGATGTCATCATTTAATTACGTAGTCTGTATATCCATGCTTAATAGCTATGAGTCCGCGGCCCATACCTGTTTCCCTTGCTACAGCCTGCGAAGTAGCGTTTGGGGAAATCGTTAATTTTCAAACGACCAAAGAACAAACAGGAGACAAGATCACATACAAGTCGCTCTGTTGTTGTTTCGTGGTTGTTCTTTGGTCGCTTGTGGATTCACACCAACCAGTCCAATCTATATACTTCAGACATTTCGCCAAATCGTCGCCCAAGTGGCACTCACTGGCGCCAAATCGTCAGTTTCCTGTATTTTAGCTCGTAATAACTCTTTATACCAACCTGATACTGACGGTATCATAAAATTACGTAGTCTGTGTATCGTCTGCGGAACGTAGCTGTTGTCCTTGCTGCACCCTTAGAACTCGTATTTAGTCAATTTGTCGTCCAGAAGGCTATCACAGGCGCCAACCTGCCATTTTCATCCGGCAATCTTCCGATATCTGGAAAGTGTCATGCTCGTTCCCACAGTTGTACATCACGTCTTAATATTTATCTTACGCGAAAGCTCCCGGGTGTGTTATCGGTGTTGTTATCAGGTCAGGGCGCGAAAAGGGAATTGTTCGCCTCAGATATCTCCTCCTCCTCCCTGCCCAAATCTGTTCCTCCTCACGAACTCACGCACAACACTGTAAACTTAACTTCCTTGTGGAATCTTCTGCTATCAGGTCGCGCTTGCGTGTTAGACGAGGACACCAACTTTCATGCCTCTTAAGTCATGAACGTTTCCGCTTGTCAAAATGCTCCCCATGATTTAAATACTAGAGGCATAGTTGCATCATTCTACTAAAGCCTTCTTGTCTAGGTAGAAAACTGTTGGTTCCCTGCGCTTGCGCGTTAGACGAGGACACAAACTTTCATGCCTCTTAAGCCATGAACGTTTACGCTTGTCAAAATGCTCCCCAGGAGTTAAATACTAGAGGCATAGTTGCATCTTTCTACCAAAGCATTCCTGTTTAAGTGGAAAACTGTAGGTTCCTATTGTTGGCGCGCTTGCCCAAATTTTTGCTCCCGTGGGCAGTGTCAGCAACTTTCATGCCTCCTAGCTCGTAAACGCTTCCGTGTATATCAACGCTTTCCGGGATATAAATGCTAGAGGTATAGTTGCATCATTCTACTAAAGAATTCTTTTCTAGGTAGAAAACTGTTGGTTCCCTGTGCTCGTGCGTTTCCGCCCATTTTCCCTTTGAGCCCTTGCATTTCACGTATACCTCCGTGGAACCAAGGAAATTATTCGTACACTGTTGAAACTGCGTGAATATATTCCTTTTATAACATATCCGAGACACCCCAGAGAGCATTGTAATTTATGAAAGGGAAATTAAGGTATTGAAGAAAAAGTGTTCAAAATGTAATGCGCCAACGGGTCGTATAGGGCTAGGTTCCACCCAACACGAGAGTGTATTAGGTGAAGCACGCATTACGTTTTGTCCCTAATTCTTGTGAATACACGTATCACAATGTTGTTACTGCGGTAAACGAATATTTGTTTTAATGCGTTTTATGCCACAGAGTCACAGAATTTCTTTCGCAGCAATCGTTCAACGTCCCAGACGAGCTATACTTGCACCTGAAAACTAAATGAACAATCACAGATAAGATCTCGCGCGAGGGTCGCGACTTTTGGCGCAGATGGGCTGTACATCTACAATTAAGCTTTTTAGCCGACGCGAATCTGTGCTACCCGAAGAGCACGTGGTCGGCTCGCAACAGAAGAGTTTGTGAGACACACAAAAATGTGCCTTTCTGAATGGCGCGCTGCGAGCGACTGCGAGGACTCCCATATTGGCAAAACTCACAGGAAATGAAGCTGCAGGCGCCCTTTTGAGCAGCCACCAAGTTCCAACCCAACTCCCGCTCATTTAGTGAAGAAGAAGAAGACTGCGCAAAAGCTCGTGCATAGCTGCAATTCACCGCCATCTTGCCTACGGCCGTTACCACGCACTCCTCGTGCATTATATTAGACGCTCGGCACAGAACTCCTTCTGGCCCACCATAACCATCTCAAAGCTGTTTCTTGGCACAACTTCGCCAATCAGTGGACTCTGAGGTATTTGAGGAAATAGTGAAGCAAATTCGTGAATGTGTATTTGTTCATGTGGGACAAGCTGGCTTCCAGCTTGGAAACGCAAGCTGGGAGCTTTTCTTTTTAGAACATTGAATTCAACCTGATGGCTGGATGTTGGACACCGCGGTTGGAGGCAACGATTTCGTCCATACTTTTTTTTTTATGAATCTTCCGCCGGTAAGAAAGTTCATCGGGCAATTTATGTCGATCTGGAGCCCACTGTGATAGAAATGGGCGAGGGTCTCTACCGAGAACTGTTTCATCCGGATATGTTGTTACCTGCAAAGGAGGATGCCTCATGCAACTATGCTCGTGGACACTACTCTGTTGGGAGAGGGATGCTCGAACTGGTCTTGGAACGTGTCCGTGAGCTGGCAGGTCAGTGTACGAACCTACAAGGCTTCCTTATTTGCCACTGCTTAGGCGGAGGCACTGGCTCCGGCTTCACGTCGTTGCTTGTGGAGCACCTCTCGGCAGAGTATGAGAAGACAATGCCTGGGTTTACCGTCTAACCTGCTAACAAGGCAGACACCGCCGTTTTCGGGTCGCGTGTTTTGTCATTTAGTGCATGAATCGAATGAGCTTTTTTGACTGCCTAGGTTTCTACCGGCGTTGTGGAACCCTACAACGGTGTCCTCACCACCCATGCAACTCTGGCGAATTTTGACATGCAACTTGGCGAATTCATGGTGGACAACGACACTATCTACGACATATCCAAAACAACTTGGACATCGACTGTGCCGGCTGCACCAATCTGGACAGGCTCTCTTGGACAGGTTGTCTCTTCCATCACTTCGTTCTTGCTGTTCAAGGGAGACGTCAATGTAGACGTGGCAGAGTTACCAACCTGTCGCCTTATTCTAGGATGCATTTCCCCCTCGTCAGCTATGGTCCGGTGATTTCGGCCGAGAAAGAATATCACGAACAGCCATCAGTGTTGCAAATTTCCAATGCCTGTTTTGAACAAGGAAACCAGCTGCTGAAGTGTGACCCCCCGTAACGGTAGGTATATGGCCTTCTGCCTGCACTACCGAGGCGATGTTGTGGAAAAGGAGATTAATGCCGCCCTTGCTACCCTCAAGACCAGGCGTACCATTAAGTTTGTAGACTGATGCCAAAGAAGTTTCAAGGTATACAAACACTTTTCAATTAATCTTGCGATAACTTAGTGTGTACGTTTCACAGGCGGGTATCAACAACCAGCCACATACTGTGGTTCCAGGTAACCAAATGGCAAAGGCTCATCGTGCCGTTTGTACCAGCTCTAATACCACGGCCATTGCTGAAACCTGAGCCCATTTGGACTACAAGTTTGACGTAATGTATGCAAAGCGCGCTTTCGTGCACTGGTACGTCACAGAAGGCATGGAAGAGGAATTCATTCGGAGACTTTGCTGTCCTGGAGAGCGACTACGAGGATGTGTGTGTTAGTTTTGATACTGAAGACAGTTGAGAAGAGTTCTAAACATCAGTTTTTGCTCAATGAAAAGTATCGTTTTCTGAAAAGGTGTCCTTCTCATAGAAATAGTGATGACAATCCCAAAATTCGCGGTCACCCCCCTGCCGGCGCACTCCGCCACTATGCTCAGCCGCTTTGCGGGAAGCGGCCTTACAGGACGTGAATTCAATGGGAGACTAGTGTTTATGCCAATTAACAGCAAAACAGAATAAAATTTTTAAGTAAGAGTTCATCGTCTAATGGAAAAGAACACCATGTAAAGAACCCCTGTTACACACGAAAGATCCGCCACTATGCTCAGTCGCTTTGCGGGATGCGGCCTTACAGGATGTGAATTCAATGGGAGACTAGTGTTTATGCCAATTAACAGCAAAACAGAATAAAATTCGCCTATTTTGTTCAGTACTTCCTCCAAGCCACATACCAACCACGACACGACATGTGAGCGTTAATCCTGATGCACCCAGGGTCTTCAAAGTTGCGATTCTGACGGGGTTGCCCTCGTAGGCGCTCGACGAACTGAGTCCCAGTATTATCGTAACACGCATGCGCTGAGACTGTACGCCCGGTCTGAAGGAGTTCGAAAGGCGAACGGTCATTTTTTCCAGAACTCGAAAAGGCTGACAGAATAGACAACTTTATGTTGAGTGAGTAATATACAAATGATACCGTTTTGTATTTTATATCGCTTTTATATGAAACTATACAACTTGATCAAACTTTACACTTCGAGTGCCGTTTGGGAAGTGGTTTTGTCAAACGGGACCTTACAAGGTACAACAGGAGGACAAGATACGGGGTTCAAACCCCGTAAGCTTACTTTCACATATACATAATACATAATCAGCTTATATCTTTATTATCATCGTTATATCAAATAATGATGATGATCAATTTGATGAAATTCGCCATTTGGCCATTTCGAGGGCCGTTTTGGAAGCGATTTTGTCGAACGCGACCTCTCAGGATGCAACAGGGGAAGATAACAGGGTTCTAACCCCGTGATCGTACTTTCACATATACATATTACAAAATAAGCTTAGGCGATCTTTAATATTATTTTTATATCAAATGACATTAAGCCCCGAAGTTGACGAAATTGGCGACTTGGCCATTTTGAGTGCCGTTTTTTGAAGTGGTTTTGTAAAACGCGACCTCGCAGGGTGCAGGGTGGTGCACGATTAAAGGGGCTTCGAACGTTTTAAAGTGGTCGATCTGCTGCCCGAACGTTGTGTCTTGGAATGCTGCTCTTGCATCATGTAAGACACGGGAAAATACGCTCCACGTGATCATCCAATGCCCCGCCTTCAAACAGCACCGAGAAAGGCTGGAAGCTGTCCTAATGAAGCTCGACTCACGATCCTTCAGTTTTTGTAAGCTGCTAGGTAAATGGTCATGCTCAAAATTGCAAAAGGAAGCTGAGAAAGCCCTCTTCAAAAGAAAGCGGCATCGCAGACCGCTTCTAAACCTGGACTCAAAAACATGAGACCCAAAGCAAAAGTGTCACGTGTCATTCACTCAAGAGTGCCACATGCTAAAAACTTTTCTGTGGATATCACCTATGCCACCTACAAGAAATGGAGCAGCAGGCGACATATGAAGTCACCACATAGCTGCAGTAAACGTCCAGTTAAACGAAGAAGAAGAAGAATACCTTTTTCAGAGGTGCACCACGCAGAATGTTCGAAGAAAACCGTGCACTCTGTACCACGTTAGCTGTCCCAAAGCTGCTTTTAGTTTATGTTTGTTGCCGGGTGCCCTGTGGCATCGTGTAGCAGGCCTTTATAGCCTGACGGATGTTGAATGGAGCCCCGTTCGTGGTCTGTACCCCCTTTCTCGCAGCGGGATAGGCGGTATTTTGTGCTCTTGCTTGTCGAAATAAATTACCAAGAGTAGATTTCACGCTGCCGACGTGTGCACGCGCAGCACAGCCGCAGTGTGCAGCAGGTGATTCAGCTTATTAACGCCGGTATTCGCAGAGTTCTTTGCAGGGAACGAGCGGTGCTGTGCAGTTAAGTTTAACCGCCGCTGGATGACCTCTGACATTCTCTTCCGGGTGGACAATGGCAAGTTCCATGTTAAGCTAAGAGGTGTCCACATCCTCGTGTTGTTCTCCCACTTACAGCTTTCCAGTGTCATGGACTGTTGCATGGCGAAACGGACACGTATAGCAATCTCTAAACAGCCTTAGTCGCTCGGCGTCAGTTGGTACTCAGCATGTTGTTCTAGTCTGTTTGAGATACTACAGGAAGCCGGCCCCTGTGGTCGGTCTTCCATTTGATGCCAATAGACACACGCGGTGAACTTCCGCCTCGATGCCAATACATAATGCGGTGAAGGCAATCAGGCAGGCAGGCTTTCGCTTGTCCAGTCCTACGGTTGTCAATACGACCGGGCAGGCAGACAGTTGGCTGTTCGAGGCAATCAGTGAGTTGCAGTCCGGTCCCGCAGTCCCTTCGGTGCCGACGAAGCTTTCGTGGCGTCGAATCACTGCGGTATGGCTAGACGCCCGTTGCGCCAGTCTTCAGTGGAAGCTTGCCCACAACGTTCTTCCTGTCGGCGAGCGATTACACCGGTTTCACATATCTCGCTCTGATGGTTGCAAGTCTTGCGGGATGTGTGAAACCTCAGGGCACTGTTTCAGGCGTTGCCTGGACCCCGTACTGTTCATAGAACCGTTGCCTGTTCCGCGCAATCAGCTTAAACAATTGGCTTTATTAATTACCGATATAAACTTCCAAATTTGGACCCGTCGTTGCCGGCTGGCTTTCGGTGCCCCAAACTTCGAAGACGCAGCTATATTTCACGCTGTCACGGCAGGACTTCGTAGCCACATTGTCCGTAAGGAAGACCTGTACGGTCTTTTGGAGTGCTCTCGCCGCTGGCTGACTCCTACTCTTCTTTTCCGCCACGTTCAGGGCCACTTATACAGAGTGTTGTTATCTTGCTTGTAGGATTGTAACGTGAAGTTAGTGTCTGTTCAAGGGGAACTCCTCTTTATGACAGTACACACGCGGTGGAGGGAGAGAAACCGGAGCTGGGCCTTCATATTTTGGAGAAGGGCCCGTTGATAACGCGGTCTGCCCACGGGTGGGCCGTGTCCTTGAACACGCGGCCAATAACACGGTCGTCGGGGCAGTATCCTTTGCGGTGCTGTTCCTGGAAAGATTCTTCCTAAAAATCCTGCTTCTTGACAATACATTTATCGACCCAGTGTATGACAATACAAGCCGGCATATGGGGTCCGGTCCATGTGAATGGACTTCCGCTTCGATGTCAATGCATATTATAGGTACGCAAGGTATGCCACGTACAGAAACCAATCTTCCCTTGGGAGCATTGTTATCCGGTATGTAAGATACAGCTTCCGTCAGTGTAAAAAGAGACTACCTCCATTGATGACAGTGCAGACACCAGTGTTATTAGGTGGTTGGAGCATTCCCAATTTGTCTAGTCTCTAAGGACCTGCTAAAGATGCTTCGGGACATTCATTGTTTTGTCCACCCATTAGCTCTTTTTGTTCTGCGGAGATATGGTTTCTGCCAACCTTCCTTTTTTGAAGGGGTCATGTCCGAGTTGAATGGTCTCTCCAGCTGCATGCATCACTCGTGGTTCCCTACCGCCAGATTAAGCCCCTTTTGCGAGACTTGTGACGTCTTGGATATACCGGTGGTGCGCATGTCGGAACGCCTCACTGTTCGTAAATGATGCAGCTCCCACTCGCCTTCAGTGTCTGCGTTGTCCATTCAAAGGTGGGATGTTCAACGACCTACCCTCTTCGACTCACGACTTCATTCAGCAAGCCTGGTGGGACGTCGTCTCCTCCCTTGGGCGGTTCTGCCGGTGGTCTGCGACCACCCGTTCCTCGTGTTGTTTTATGCAATGATATCGAAACCGTGCACCGCGTATTGTAGGAATACCGGTTATCAAAAATATTTTGGTCTGAAGTGGCGCGCAAGTTTTCGTTGCAGTGCCCCATGCAGTAGATGTCACTTCGTATCACCCTCGTACCCCGTTTTTATCGCACCCTGTTCGCCTACTCATCTACTATGCCAATAAAACTGTCAAGTCCCAAACGCCGCCACACCAGCATTGGCTCCACACCTTCTGACGCCACCCACTCGAACGTTATCCACCTGCGCACAGCTGAAGATGTCCAAGAAGGCCGAGACAGCTGTTCAGTGCTGGTGTGGCGACGTTTGGAACTTGCAAACACTTGTTCTACGTGCAGCCAAAGAAATTAAAATTACGTTTCTGTTTCATTTATTTTATAGTGATGATTAGAACTCTACGATACCCCTCGTATTACAGACGGACGCGAAAAAGATATAGACTGCAAGTAATGAAGAGCCTAGGGAAGCCGTATAAGGATTAAAAGCAGTTGCTAGTTTTATTACATTTAAAAAAGAAAATAAAATGTGAAGTGCTAGAAGTAGATTTACACCTACATTTAGGGGTAGACATTTCGGCAGTCAGCGTTGCCTTCACCAGGACTAACTTCATCAGTGCCCTTGAAGGCAGCGCAGACTACCGAAACGTGGTCGATCCGTAGCTGCATGTGCAGGAAACGGTGCTGTGCAAACTTTGTTGCAACAGCCCTATGCTGCTCTTATAGCTTACAAAAAAAAAAGACTTTGTATAATAAACGCGGCTTGCCTTGGGCACCGTCTTGGAATACGGCCTAACAGTCGCGGAGCAGTTTCGCTCCTCGAAAGACTTTTTCCTGAATAGCCGTAATATTGTTTTTCATTCGCGCAGCAGCTGTCGGTTAGCTTTCGGTGGCCCAGATGGTGGGCGCATGACTTCCACGCAGTGAGAGCTGCGTGTGCACATCTAGCGTGAGCCGTCGTTGTACGGCATCCTGGAGTGCACTCGCCGCTGGCTTATCTAAGCTCGGCATCTATGACCACGCTCAAGGTGAGTGGCACATCAATTTCTAGTAAGCATACCAGGACAGTACTGCACTCTGCACTCTAAAAAATAAAATTCATTTGTAGGTGTAATTGGGATGTATTTGGGGTGTACGAATTGCTCTACTCCTTTATTACACCCCGAAGGAAAAGAATACTCCGTGTTTCTGGTGTGAAATTGGTGTAGTATGTATATGTCCCGCTCTGCAGGGTGTAATTTCGAGAATTGGTGTAAAAAAAGTGTGGAGGCCATCAAGGTTCTAATGTTTCGCTACGACAGGTCTCGCAACAGTGTGCTGTTTACTCTGTGTTCTCCAGTTATGGCGTTTGGAGTTAGTTGGGGTAGTTTTCGTGTTCTTTGGGCAGGTCGTTTGTTGAACTCAAGTCATCTGACCATATATGAGTTTAGTATGACACTGCAAGGATTACAGTTCCGGGTCTCGAACGGAGGGGGTGGTGGTGGTGGCGGTGGTGGTGGTGATGAAAGAGCTTGCCGTTGTCGGCCTCACATAGGTGGGCAACGTCACGACTGACGCCCTGGGGGAATGAGCGTCCTGGGCCGACTTCTAAGGGAACTGTGCCGACATATGTCAGAATGTGTCTGAGGGAAACCCAGGAAAAACCCCAGACAGTACAGCCGGCACCCGGATTCGAACTCGGGTACCTCCCAGTCTCGACGTGACATGGCCAGCAACGGCAGCGCTGTGCCCATCGAATCGAGTAACTTGTCCGGGCGGCTCGCTGTGTCCTGCTGTTTGGAAAGTGTTGTCGCTGTATTTTGTCTTGTCTTGTTGATTGAGGTGCCTTTGAAGCGGGTATTTTCAGACTATGTTTGAACCTTAAGTGGAATGTACCTATTAGATCAGAGAATAGTGCGCGTCGCGTTGTAACGGTATGTTGTCGTTAGGCAAAGTCAAGAGGCATACGTAACAAACTCCGTACCCCATACGTACCCCATTTACACAATTTCCAGAAGGGTTTAAGGATCCCATTGGGTGTAAGATTACACCAAAAAGGGAATCAGTTATGATACCGTTGAAATACACCACATTTGACGTAGGGAATACACCTTGTCGGAGATGTGTAACTTTTCCAAGAGGTGTTGATATACACCAAAACGGGAGTCAGTTATGATACCACCAAATTACATCAAAAATGTGTCTTGAAATTTAGTGTGTGTAGCGACCCTTCCGAAGTTTCAGGATTGTTCGCATGGTACGGCGTGTACAAATCCTCCCTTGGGAGCGTCGTTATCCGGTATGTAAAATAGAGTTTAGTTTGTAAATATTT
Source organism: Ornithodoros turicata (assembly GCF_037126465.1). Lineage (NCBI taxonomy): Eukaryota > Metazoa > Arthropoda > Arachnida > Ixodida > Argasidae > Ornithodoros > Ornithodoros turicata. Next base: position 64,965,001 of record NC_088205.1, read on the forward strand.
GCAGCTTTCTGGTTGTTGGCGACGTGCTAGTTATCCTCATTTATTGAGGGCATATCTCGCTGCCATCTTCGTTTTCAACTACGTATATACTGGTACCCATCTATGTTCCTCCGCTGGCAATCCTCCTTGCTGCGTAGCGTGCCAGTTTATTTGGAGCAGTACCGTTCAGCGGGCATCAGGGACTCGCATGTATCAACGCCGCGAAGGCAGAGGCCTGCCGTTCCACATTTTAAGGGAGGTTCCTCGCAACGGGCTTGTGCCAATGCCACCTGGAGAAAACAAGGCCCCATTATTTAAAAGACATACGTAGCGTAGTCATTTAGACTTAAGAGAACGCCGAACTCCTTAAGAGTCCTCCGATCACGACGTGCTTTCGGCGGCTGTAGTTAGTGTAGCCAGCGGCATAAGAATGTTTATGGAACCGCACAAGCAACCCAGCGCGCAACCCCGAGAGGGCGCGAGCTCGGCTCTCGCGTAATAATTGGGAGTAGGCTTATACCCCTGTCAGACGTACTAATTTAGTGTCACTTATTTGAAGTGCACTCCGTCCTGTAATGTCACTTTCACTAGACTCCTGCTACACGGCATAAGTAAGTGTCACTAAGCAGTCATGGTGATGACGATGGGCGAGCTTGAACTCCCACCTAACATCGGGGAGTGCGCCATGCTTTCTTGGTAAAATCATTTTTCTTACGTCCAGAAACATTTCATGAAGAATTTCTTCGCAGTTGAAGTCGATTGAACGTCATAAATATAATTGTTGCGAACCAACACAAGTATATTTATTTGACAAATTTTCAATCTTCTTCACCTCTTTGGTGGTGTTTACTATGTCTTGCGCGTGCAACTGGCCCGCGATGTCAGCATACACTTTCGCGTTTCGCTTGGTCCTCCCATGTTCTGACAGCATAGGTTTCTATCTCAGACCACGATGCCCTGTCTTTTTTGTCTTCCATTATTCAGTGCTTCACTGCGAATATTTCGCGATTTCGCCGGTAACACTTAACCACCGTGCAATGTCAACAAATATGGCTGCCGCGAAGTGGATTACGAACCCTACTGGGCAGTCTATGAACGAGAGTACCGGTAAATCACGCCAAAAATCCTTACGTCTTTCTTATACAAATCAGCGCTGTCTTAACAAATTTGTCCAAAAATAAATTCCGATTGGGTTGTTTCTTTCCTTTTCCAAAAGTAAGCTTTTTGTTACGCAATCCCTGCCGTGGAGGCTACGTACTTGATTGTCGCAGGCAAAGTGAAGTGAGTTTGGCGAACTCACTTCATCGTAAGTGTACTTTGCATTTAGTGTCACTAAAAGATGCCGTGTGACTCCGAAAGAATGACACTTACTGCAAGTGTACTCGCTGAAAGTGACACTAAATTAGTACGTCTGACAGGGGTATTACACGTAAGGTGGATTTACACGTTAATTACTGCTGTCGTCATTGCAAAGTGCAGTCCGAAATGAACCATTTTCTGCATGTAGCAGACATGGCGTACAGACATGGCAATACATGGCGTAAGAGGGAAACCTGTTCCCGCGGGCTAGGCGGCGCGAGCGAGCAGCAACATTAGCTACCCAAACTATGCAACACGCGGTAGTTTAGCAGACGGCGCGGCACCTTGAAATACATGATCTCGGGTTGTTCGTACTCGGCAAGATGCACCCCTTTTTCTGTGGGTTTCCTACAGGTTTTGTAGCATTCCTTGGCGCCATACCGACTGAAACACCATGTGGAACCTGCTGATGAAACTACTTACTGTTGCATCCGTAGTCGCTTGGGCTCGAAATGGCGCTGTGCGAACTTCGCTGCAGCAATCCTACGCGCATAGCCGGTATTCGGGGGCCAATATGTACGAGAAGTATCGTGCAACAATTTTTTTCAAAGATCATTCCGAAGACTCTATTAAAACGTATGACCAAGCGCGTTAAATCGAAGAGTGTGGTGTTCATGTATGGAATTCTTTCAGGCCCTTGAACGCAAGCTTGTAATCAACCTATACTCCTTCTACTATAAGCTGACTTCGCGGTTTAATTCAGCAACGAGAGGTGATGGTGATGCGAAAAAGAAAAGGGGGGGGGGTGTGAGTTACGACGAAGTCGAACTGGCAACCCCAGTATACACTCGCCGGATCGCTAGCCCCAGCCTTGCCTAAGAACGTTTTTTTAAATGTTACCACCGCTTTTTTACTCATAATATGCTTGATACATTTGAATTAGAGTTTCCTTTGACATGTAAAGAAATAATAGCAATATCCTACGCTACATCCACGTATCAACTAATCACGTATCGGAACTGAACGAAAACTTATATTTTTGTGTCTTGATGCTGAAGTTGGCTGGAGCTGAACTAAAATGAACCTGAAGCGGTTGCGTTTCTCGATTTTGAGTCACAGCGCGATTCAATAATTCGAAAATATTATTTCTAGATGTTTCAGCGACGTTGTCTATAACGCAACAACGACGGCAGATATGTGATAATTATGACACGAGACGTCTCACCACAAGCGTTGTTGTACCATACCTGACTGCAATTTCGCGAATTAAAGCAGAAAATAATGCGTCGTGGCCCGCGGTCTATTTCATATCCGGGAGCCGCTGCACAGATGCTATACCAGCATCTTCTTCTCGCCTCCGAGGGAACAAGTGGGAAATTTGCCCCCCCCCCCCCCCCCTGCACCATATAGTCTTCATCTTCTTTCACTCGTCTGTCGTCCGTGCAGCCCCGTAGACGCCAGCACTGTGATACGCGTTTATTTGTACGTGTACACTTACGGGGAGATACTTGTGTGCGCGCGGTTTCTGTTTGAGAGTAAACATGGACGGCAGTCGTTTCGACACAAACAAAAACAGTATGTAATATAAGCAAAAATGCGGCGCTATTGTCCCCACGGGTTGTCCCCACGTGTGGTTGCGCCTGTCGGGCTTCACCGAATCCTTGGTTCGGAAAAGGAAATAAGGCAACGGTACAAAAAGGGGAAATAAATAAAGAAAACGAGACAAAAATATATGTAATCACATTTGTGACTGCATTTAACAACAACAACAACAACAACAACAGTAAATGATGGAGAAGTGATGCTGACATGGGATGTTTCCCCATAGTAGCCACAGGACCCTACCCCATTTCACAGAGGTTAATATGAGAGGATGAATTATATGGTAAGCGCGAAGCGAAGACAGGTCGGAGTTCTGTTTAGAGCTCGTCGAGGAAGCCAGTAGCTTGCACGATAACAAAGAGGGAGCGAAGAGCCAGGCACTGATGCACAGGGGAGCCTCGTGGGCCAATTACTTTGGACAAGCTGAATGGTCTGCATTTAGCAAACGCGCGCGATAAGGCTGCAATTTCCATTCACATAAAGAGTCTCGTCTTGTACTCTCCTCAGCGCTCATACCAAGCAACGTAAGTTCCCTAAAAAAATTAAATAGAAACATCGTATCCTACGCTACTCTTCCGTCTTCTTTATGGGAGTTATCCCATTGTACGCTTAAAGAAGACGATGACGATTGTAATTCCAGAAATGTGGATCCACCAACTCCATGGCACTAAAAGTTGAGTGTTCAGTGACCGCTTGGGATTGAAGGAGAAATGGAAATGTGAAAAAATAAAAGAGAAAGAAGAGGTACAGAAGAAAAAAAATGAGTGAAATTATTGAAGCACGCGTGTAATTTCCATACAAAACACACCGGGATCCTTCGGTTGCATACGAAGCAGACGACACCGATTGGATTGGATTGGAAAAAGAAAGAAAAATATGAAGAGGTTAGTCCCGACCCAGTCAGAACTGGCTACTCCAAGACGCGTATGTGGGTGAAAAAAAATAAGCTTGAAAAAAGAGAAGAACAAACAAACAAAAACAGGAAAGGGGTAGAGTGGGTGTAGCAGGATAAAGCACAAAGGAAAACGGGGGAAAGGAAAGGGGAAGACGTTAGGCACCGAGAAACAGTCACTGCACACTGCCATGTACAGTGCGAACACAGTGTCACAGAAGTTGTCAGAGAGTGTCAAGACGACAGCGAGAACGTATGGAACCGCGCCGCTCGCCTTATTACAAATAACTATTGGCATTTGACATTTTCATGAGCTTTTCCAGTCATCTAACAGTTATTCGCCGCATTACGATCCGCCCGATTCCGTGATCTGCACATATTGATCATCAACGTAAGGTTTCACGTTTCCATTTCCAAAAAATCGACGTTTGCAAGTTCCTTCTTCCCACTGACTACAATGGAATAGAGCAACTTATCGAAGGAAACCATCTCCATTGAATACTTTAGCCAAATACTTCAACCATTTTCGCGATGCTCTGACCAACACGATGTCGTGTTTTTTTTTTTTTTTCTATACGTTGTGTAAATAGATTATCTTCTATGTATCTCGCATTGTGTACATTCCTGATGATTGAGTGCTCGTTGTTTGTACCGTTCTCCTACGCCCATAGAGAGCCCTTCAGATTACTAAACGAGAAAGGGAACGGAAACATGTCGTGGTTTATTGAGCAATCCCACACGTTTATGTGGGCTTAAAGGTTTATTACATGTATGTGTGACAGCCCGGTTTCCTTCATAAACCCCAACGTACAACTCAACCGTTTTAAGTACAGATGTAGAAACAAATGTGTCCGCATTGTTGTTCTCCAGAGCGCATGTGATGCACTTGCTGTTGTACTACATCTTTTTTTTTTAGAATCTCGCGAACGAGTCTAATCAATCACTGTTAATGACCCTGGAAAATTCACGTTAAATTACTAAACCACTTCGAAGTCAGGTACGCTTTCAACCAACCCAAAATTTAGCTTCGCTGAACCAGTTCGAACGTCTGTGTGGGATCTAAAACCGAACAGACAAAAATACCGGTTCCGACCCGCGAACGCGTCATGTTGGGTGCTCAACTTTCAAAACCTCGCTTAAACACTCACGTTCGGAGAATACACAACCTTCCATTCATTTCGGTAGTAATCAATAGCCAAGGAAATTATTTTCTCATACAGATGAGGAAATTGAGTCCTACCTGATATCCTCAAGTAACTCCACATCCTGCTGATGTTTTGTTTGAAGCTTCGTCACCTGCTCATTATGAATATTCCTCAGTTGTGTTGCAGCCTTCACCTGCGTGTAGTAAATGTCTACATGTGAACTCGCACGACTATAGTTGAGATCGCGGGTCTCCAAAACTGTTAAACAACCTTCAGCGCGGTTTCTACTCGAAAGCCGCATTGTAACGAACCTCTTCTACGCAAGGTACCACAAAACGATAAATTAAAGGACACAAGCACGTAACGACAGGTGCACGTACCTTTCGTGGAGGGGGCTGCATTGCGTATAGAAGGTACGAATTTGAATTCTAAAGCTTAGATCGAGATGAGAATTGCTTATTTTGATGGCGCTTTCGAAATGTTGCTTTCGGAGGTCAAACCAAAATAGTCTGCCACATAAAATATCCTGTTAGACCCCGGTTTGGCGATGGCTTTCCAAGGAACCAAATCACGCGTCGCCTTCGTTAGGCGCCATTTTGCGCCTATGGGCAGAGATAGGTATATTTCCAGCGAAGGAAAAGTTCGATTCGCGCTCTTGTGGTGGCGCAGGAGCAGAAACGCACTGCAGATAAGCCGCGGCTCATATTGCCATCTAGGAACGAAAATGCGAAATAGTAAGGGACGGGAGATGTGCAAGCTACAAAAAAAGGGCGCGAAAGGTGTATGCTGGCCCTTCTTCGGCTTAACGTCGCCATCCTGCAGCTCGGCTTCGCCTCGTGCATGAACGCATCAGGTGAAGCGCGCTTAATGGGATTGACATACTGCAAGTAGGCTTTACCTACCATAAGCAAGCGTTACGTGAAGTACACTTTACAGGATTGACATGCATGCAGCAAGTTAGTTTCACATCATTTCTGAAAGCGCTAAATGAAGCGCATTTGCAGGATTGACACACAACACAATGCGTGAGGCGAAACCGACATTCAACGTGGTGGCGCCAACCAAGTGAATGCCGATGTGTCACATAGCTCGCGGTGGGATACAATAGTGCTGTCAATTTTCAACCACGCAAGTACTCAACTCGAAAATAAACTATAGGACAAAACACGCCTTCACGCCACTGAAGAATGCAAGAGGTTTCAGGGCGTAGTTCTTTGCACGACATTCAAAATGTTTTTATATGTACATGCTTTCGCGTGGTGGACCACGCTTCATCAGGTGCAAGAGAGGTAGTACGTTCATACAAGTATATATGGTGTTTTTATAATATGATCATATTGTAAACTCTATATATACTTGTATGAGCGTACCACTTCTCTTGTACCTGATGAAGCGTGGTCCATCACGCGAAAGCTTGTAAGCTTCAGCGTCGTTTTTTTTTTTTTTTTTTTTAGTGTTCACTTGACTTTCTCTGTGCACTCGGCACGGTGCTTCGAGAGACTTTATCCCAGCTGGTAGCGGCGTGTCTATGGAGGCCTCAGTACCCAGCCCCGCAAAAACGCAGTCAGCCAATCGTAAGCTTGGTGCTTCGTCGCGGCCGGCGCATGGGAATTCGCCGAAGTGCTCAACACATCCGATCATGGATAATCTAGCCAGCGCGTCAACGCGCTCTGTGCACGTTGACAATGGTCAGGCAGTTACTTACCGTTTTCTTGCCAAAGTGTGTCCACTTGAGAGACAAAGTGGGTTTTGGGTTTGGTCAGACCCGCAGTGGGTTAAACTGGAACTGCTTGGAACCCCTTTGGAGTGTGCTAGACAGGTCCACTTGGGGTGTGACATGTGAAACGCGTACTGAACAAGAAGAGGAAGGCAATCCAATCCAATCCATGTATTTGAATCATTCATTTGAACGTTGCAAACGTTGCGTGGTGTAAACGGGAAAGCAAGTACTGAAACGCAATGCCGTACTGAAACTGACCACAAATAACTACAAGGTAAGCCAGCTATTTTTGTTGTGGTAACCAGCACTGACTTTTTAAATCTGGAAGGGCCATTTGATTCGATATGGTGGTTGACTAATATCTCTTTGCCAAAGTAATAAAGTTTTTACTGTGCAGTATTGGAGGTTTGCGCACACAAGTAGCACAAGTAGTCTACATTACTGGTCAACTCTAATAAGAGCATGTCTATGGGCAAAAGTGAGCACACAGCCCAGGTAATAATATGAGACAATATAGACCTATGGAGCAGAACGTTTGATGGAGATTTATTGCCAAAGGACAGAATAGAGCCCGTTGAAATCAGAGGCACACTTTTCTCGATAGACATAAGAGACATCGGAAAAGTTGCGCAGAACGAACTTCCCCAGGAAAGGTCCAAGTCATTGCTGGTAGTTGTTAGCTGGTAGCTAACATTGCTGGCAGCTGGTAGTTCTTGTTATTGTGTCTGTATATTCTTCCTCAAGTAGAGCAGCGTGCATATTCTCTTCATGTGCATGTGAGCTAACTTCATTTGTGGTTTGGTCGCATACTTTTTAATATCTATTTCTGCTTTTGTACTTCGATCCTGCCTTATGTTACATTGCTGCAAAACCAGCTACGAATGTAAAAAAAAAACTGATATAAAGGTACAATGCTGTGAAATACATGTCTATCACTGACTATAAGTTTGCAACTGAAGGGGATCCACTTGCAAGTGGTTCCTCAGGTGGAACCATTTGCAAATGTGTATCCGAAGTGGAGCACCATGCAAGTGGTTTCCAAAGTGGAAACACTGCCAAGTGTTTCTTTTTTTGTTTTTTGTTTTGTTTTAAGTCGACCAAGGTGATGTGCGAGTGGTTTCCCAAAGGGGAATTTGTTTCATAAACAACTTGCAAGTGGTTCGACTTACAAACATTTTGCACCCGGATGCTGGACAGGTTTGCATTACTGGAGGATAAGCAAGTTGCCCATGAAAACAGTTCTCTTCCTTGAAGAGGAAGTATCGTGTTAATCGACCTAAAGTAATAATGATAATTCGGGGCTTTACGACGCGAGACATCTGCGATGATGAGCGACGCCACAGTGGTCGTGTCCGTGGATTAATTTTGCCCACCTGAGGGTTCTTTAAAGTGCGGCGAAATCTCGCCACACGGTACACCACATCTAGCGTCCTTCGCGGAAGACAGCGTGTCTCAGCAACTTGTACCTTTCCACCAAATTGCCCCCGTCCTGGGCCGGGTTTGAACCCGCGACCTTGTGATCAGCAAGCGGAGACGCTACCGACTGAGCCACCGAGGCCGGCAATTTAAAGTATCGTAATAGCTTAGTCGCGTGATCACCAAGATACTCTATCATAACCAGGCTGCTGCAATTAGCTTGGATGTAATAGGCATACCGAGACTGTGACGTGACACGCGTTTGAATCCTGTCACCGGCTGTGCTGTCTGAGGTTTTCCCTGGGTTTTCCGAAGACCTTCCAGACGAATGTCGGCACAGTCCCCCTGAAGTCGGCCCAGGACGCATACTAAACTCCCTGTCTCCCACTCCTTCCTGCTATCCTCTCTCAATCTGTCCACGTCTGTACGCCTCTCATAGCCGCAGTTGCTTCGCGGGGCTAATACGGAATTTAAAAAAAAGTAATAGGCATTGTCTCTCTAGAGCACTTACTAAAGCTATTTTATTACGGTGGCGAATGCTCCAAGGCACCAATAAGCTTGAACGCCATTTGTTTCTGGATACCAATTTAGAAACAAATGATTTCTGTAATTTTATTAACTCCGTGCAGTTAGTGCTGGTTGTACTGCTTCGTTCTCTCGCTTCTTTCAACAAGTTGTTTTTTCTTTACATTTCGATACGCCCAATAGCGCTATACTGCCATGAAGGTCGACGAAGCAAAATAATCAGTCAACTCAATCAACATCGACAGTAGTTTACAATCATGATTGGGTGAGGCGGTCGCTTTAGAATTTGTCCCGCACCTTCCTCCGTCCAGCAGCCGCCACGTCCGTCTCAACCATGGAAGACCCGGACGATTTTGCAGCAGAGACATCGCGTACGGCGGAAAGCAAAACGGGAGATGTGATATCAGTAAACATAAGAACCTTCGGAACAACGTCGCCTTCTCCCACTTCACCTGAGAGTCCAGCATCGCCAGCAGTACCCCAGAGAGCTGCGCCGAGACCAGGTCGAAGAATTTCCCAAAGGCTTCCCCAGCGAAACTCTCAAAGGCTCAGTCAACGAGCGTCTCAGGCAGTCATAAACGTTTCGACTTCATCAGCAGCCCCTAGCCCTGCATGCGTGACGAGATTACCTGAACGCATGTCTTCGGGACAGGCTGGCACGCAAAGGGCTACAAGTCCCTCGAACGCCCAAAGACAACCGGCTGTACAAAGACCAACTAACCTCACGGGAGTGAGTCCTACATTGGTTAGCTCAAGACCACCCAGTGCAAATGGAGCAGTTTTCAAGCCTCCAGGGATTTTGCCCATGGACTCAGGTCCAGCGGATATAATTTCAATTGTCTGTAGTTCCTGCACAAGAAGCACGCCGGATGGCTGGAAGGGCGTACGGTGCGGTCACATCATTTGTACAGAATGCTTAGTGAGTGTGTCTAACAACATGATTCACTGCCAGATGTGTGTTACACTCTGTTACCAGGATGGCGACCACAGGTCCTGCTACGTCTGTGTGGGTTGCGATCTGTTTTGCCGTTGTGATGACAAGAAACCCCTTCGAGACGACGAGGCAGTGCCACTCGCTGGCAAAGTGCAGAGAAAATCCATGGAATACTATCGGAAGATCAGCATCGACATGTCATCTGCAAACGTAGGAGACGCTAAAGGAAATATCGGAATGGACGGTGGTTTCCAAATGAGAAATCAGGGCAAGAGGGAGGTGCGGGACTTTGCGGCGAGCCCACCCAGGTCAGCGGGTGATTTTGAACAAAAATTGCGCACAATGTGGTACAGGCAACGAAGGTTTGACAGGAGAATCATGGTCCTTGAAGAGGCATTCGATGATATGCACAAGCAATTAGAAGTCGTACGCGCACAAAGTTTTCAGCAGCAACAGCAACATTCTCCATTCCCCGGCTTCCAGCAGCCACCTTTATTTAACCCGTTTCAACCTGGCATGCAGAACATGAACGGCTCGCCATACTGGAATCCTTCTGGTGGAATGCTCTGGAACGCGGGAGAACAGCAAGGCGTGCAGCCACCAGCGGATGACGTCAAGGATGGCGACACGTCGATGTTGAAACCTAAAGCTATCATGGCTGTCTTCCAGATCAAGGATCAAACTGGGGTCGACGCTGGAATGGACGTGTCGAAGAACGAGCTTAGTATCGTTCTAGAAGACGAGGTTAAAGTAAGAGAGATTACAGAAAGTGACGAGTTATCGAACTCAGTGGATGCGCCCGAGACGACAAGAAGAGCTTCCAGGGGCAGAGGCAGGTCTTCTGAACGTGATCGACAGAGGAGGTACTCGGATGAGCCGTTGGAGGAAAGGTACGGCGAATACGGGGGAAGATGCAGCAGGGATGAGGACCGTAACAGAAGGATCAGTCGTGACAGAAGATATGACGAAGATGAAAGGAGGAGGGAGGACTACGAAAGAAAAGATGTGAGGAGGAGAAGTGAGAGGCTGGATGAGAGAGCAAACGGTCGATATGTGGATGATGAGGGCAGAGACAGCAGGAAAGCAAACGGTGACAGACCTCAGTCCAGGAGATATAATGACCGGGAAGACGACACGGAAACGTCTACGTCTTGTTGCAAACAAACGTCGGATGGCTCTGAACAGAACAAACAAAAAGACACAAAGACATCAGAAGCCATGGACCTGTTCGTAAAACAGCTGGCAGCACTTCAGGAGAAAGTGTCTTCTCTCGAAAAAGAGAACATACGTCTAAAAGACGAGCAACTCACCCTTGAGAAAGCAAACGGCAAACTACGAAACGATTTCAAAGAATTCGCGGAACGGCAGGTGGAAAAAGCAGAGAAAGCGGCGCGGCACAAATCAAAACAACAGTCAGCGTCAGCCGCTACTGAGAATGCGGGATCACCCTTCTGTGTACGTCCAACCTCCTCCCAGCTTCTCCTTCAACAAATTGTCATGCAGGACGGCAATCCTCTTCACCGGCAACAGATGCAACTCGACGTGCCATTGTCACCTGACGGCGCCGCATCCATTCAACCTCAAATTTATATAAACGACGGGAGACGTGTCGTGAAGGGTTGGCCGGGACAAAGCAACGAAAAGGATGACGACTCCAGCTCATCATCTACTTCTGACGAAACGACATCTACATCAACGACAATGGATAAGAAGGACAAGACCAGGGGAAGAACAAACATTACCATGAGGGGAGGCCCAGGGCAAGGATTTGCCGTGGTGTCTTCAATAACACAGGTTCCTGTGGTAGGCTTTACAGGTACGCACCAATACCCGCCACCAAACATGCATCCAATGGATCCTTCACAATACAGCAAACGAACCAATTCCCTCCCGTGTCAACCCCTCGGGAACAGAGACACCGAACTCGAAAAGTGCAAAAAAAGGATGGATGACCTGTGCCAATGGTACCGTACCTGTCGCCGTAAAGAAGTCTTTCTGGAGCAGACGACGCTCAGCTACCTCAAAAACCTTGGTAGCAGCTGTCACTTCCTAGATGACGTAAACATATTTCACTGGGATGTGGACAACGTATCCAAACTTCACCTAGGCAAAGATTCCTTCAAAGATTTTCGTGTCTTCAGCGGCCCTATCATAGACATGTCTTGTAAAGGCCTCTTCAGGTTTGTCATTGACCCGATGCCAATGAATATCAACGTCTACGTTGAAATCCTCATGTCTGCGAAGCCTGATAAAGAGAAGAAGTACAAAGTCAAAATCAACAGCTTTTACACGGAACAAGCATTCCACGAAAGGGTGTACACTGCTGAAGACCTGTTTGGATTCAAGGGCGTTTTCTCGTACCCTTGCACGCCATGCTTGGGTTTCTTCTCGGTGATGGTGGCTATCGACTACAAGCCTAGTCCTGCTGATGACATGTTTGATGACAAGCTGAGCATTCAGTTGTCCAAAGTGTAGTGCCAGTCACATGTGAAGTACACGTATACACTGCGGTTCTGACAGTACAATTACGACATTATAATAAAATGCAGCATATCATACATATCATAAGACATCGACATTATTGCTTTTGTGCGATAAAAATATAAAGCCGAACCACGTGGAATTCAATGAATCGGAGCGAATGGCAGGAATAAATAAATTCTCACGTTGTAAAAGACACGTGCTCGCAACATTGGAAGACTGCACGACAATGACTTGCTTGGAAGTAGGGTACTGAGTGGATATGCTGGTGTACAAACAATTCTTATCGCCATGGCGACCGTGAACGAACTAAACGGGTGGCTCATGCAAGGAAGCTGTACAAACAGAGTAGAAAAAGGACAACGCTGCTCAAATTTCTAACGCAAATCTCCCGTTTCTTCTATCTCGATGCCAGTTTTAAATGTAGCGGAGACGCCACTCTGCTTCTGAAAGAAGTAGCAAATACAATAGCGGTAACACCGCACGTGGAACACTGTTCAGTAATCAAGAATTGCTGGTTCGAGTGGTGCCGCCGTCTGACTTTATCCGACATCTGCCTTATTGTCGTTAGTCTTGTTTCAACAGTAAAAGATGGAACTTCCAAACTTAGCAGGATAAATATCGGGGACTAAAATGTCAGTGCCTGAAAGTGACACTGGATAGTGAAGAAACACCAACGTGTTTCTTCTTCTTCTTTTCGTTCTACTATCTCTCTCTGATATCCGTGGCATGAAACGAGGGGAGACGAGTTTAAATATTCGCTCGTGTCTTCGGCTTGGCTTCGGACGCTTCGGAGTAGCCCCGCCATCGATTTCCTGTACATCTTCTCAGGTGGCGCCAGATTATCCGCGCGCCAGCTTTCTGTTCACGCTTTCACGTTCATTGACATGTAGACACACGAGACGCACAGTTTTACTGCATACATTATTGCGGGGTTCCTCTATCTTCGAGAAATTACGCTTTCTGTTTTATCCGCTCTGAGGATGTATAGAGCGAATCTACACACGAAACGCGGAAGAACTATCACAGAACACAAGAATCAAAACGAAACTTAAGCCGCTATCCTAGATGTGTGATCTCAGTAAGGCTGTGTTGAGGACGAATTGAACCGCAGCGTTTATCTGTGGTGCGTGCTGGAGTGCAAAGATTATTTAGTAGAGAGTTTTAGTACATCGTACGCAAAGGCGATAGCGTACGTAACAGATAGCGTTGGTGGTTCTGCGCTCTACGCGAAGCTCTCTTTCTCTTATGGGCGTGCGCAGAACCATCAACGCTATCGATTACGTACGCAAAAGTGATAGCGTACAATGTACTAAAACTCTCTAGTGACTCTGAAATCAAACAAAATCAAACAACTCAGGAAAAAGGTGCTGACGCTCGTATTTTCCTGGATGATGATGACGGGTAGACGAAAGAAAGAAAGAAAAAAAAAGAAGAAGAAGAAGGGGGGGGGGAGGGGAGACGCTCGTATTCTCAGGCCGCATGGCCATGCGACGCTTTTCACGCCTGCTTTCACTTGTGCACGAGGGCGCAAAATGGCGAAGCATGCAGTTGTGCAAGACTTTTTTGGCCCAGAGAACTCGTTCTGAATGTAGCTCCAATAAAATGTCAGTATATCGTTTTAGCTAACGTTCATGCGCTGCGATCGGAAGACGTCCGATATCGCGACGAGGGAATGAAGTTTACAATGAATGATGGCAGTTGAAGTATGCAACTGGGCATTGTGCGGCTTGTGTGTTTTTGTCCAATCAGCACACGGCTCCGAACTGAAATGTTCGCTTTCCTAACTGTCAGCTTCCGTGGACGTTATACATTCATGAAGGAGCCTCAGCATGTTCAACACAACCGTTGCACTAGGGCATGCAATCGATGATGGGAGAAGACTCAGCGTGTGCAACAAATAGGGTCTGAGGTTCTCGGGAAATATTTTTTGCCAAATTCGGGGGAGGGGTGGGGGTAAAAATCGGGTTGAAAACAGCAGCATCTATTTCGGGTTAATTCGGTTGTAAAATTTCTAGAATATTATGATGCAGGTAAAAATCGGGTTTATCAGGCTTGTTATACATATCACAAATGTAAAAACAAAACTGCTTCCAAACTAAATAATAACACTGCAACAAAATGAGGTCGATGTTAAAAGGGCTATGGCAATTCAAACCTGCATTGAATGGAACTGTAATTCACATCTGCATGGTAAATTGGTAATGCACACCTGCACATGGATTAAATTACTACTTAACTTAACGTGACACTGTTACAAGTCTTCACGTGAGAGACGCTTCCGTTTTCGTTTCCACGTCGAAGTAGGAGCAAAGAGCTTCGGAGTTTCGTTACGTTCAGCGATTATTCGGCGGTCCTGCTTACTTTGGCTCCTGACTCCTTTCTTTTCAGAACCATCTAAGTTGCTACTAAGTCACTTGTCGCTGGGCGTTGTTTCGGTCGCGGAGCGGTACAGTCATCCCAAACGGGCGAGACAGACGCGTAACTGCCAGAAGCGTCGCGCGCCGCAACGTTCTTCCGACGATTTCACGACGCGCGCGCGCGCTCGGCGTGCGTATGACCAGGGAAAGGTAACAGAAACGGTAACAAAAACGGAAACGGTATTATACAGGAAATATAGCAGGCAACGGTAACAAAAACAGAAACGTATATCGCACACTTAGAATACCTGAAACAGAAACGGGAACAACAATAATTTACGGTAATAATTGGTGTACTGCAGGACCCGAATTATTGCAATTCTTTACCATATCGTGTAGATAAATTGATGAAATATACCGCAATGAAGCAAACGAAAATTAACTGAAGTACTAAAACTAAAATGAACTATCAAACTAGAGCATATAAGTAAGTAGTATAGAGTAAATAGAAGAAGCATAGTTCTTATACGCTTATGGTGACTTGTAATTGTAAGCGTGAGCAACATTCCTGAAAACCACATTCATATTAGCTGTTCATAGAAATCAGGTATATGTATATTTTGAATAAACGTTGTCTCTTGTATGCATGTATCCCCGGAGTCCTCAAAATAGACTTCAGAACGTACAGGGATTAAGTTTTCCAGGATTAAGTTAAGTCACGGTCTCAAACCATTAAAAAAAAGGAAAGAAAAGAAAGAGAAGAACAAAAAGCGGGGGGGGGGGGGTATCGAAAACCGAAACGGAAACGTAAGCAACAATGGTGGGAACCGAAACAGAAACAAATAAGGGTAACGGAGATAGCAACGGAAACGAAAAAGATTCCGTTACCTTTCCCTGCATATGACCTCAGAAAGCCCAATTCTTTTAACGAGCGCGTAGACTGTTCGCCGGAATCAGTCGAATACTGACTTTCGCGCGCGAACGCTTGTGGTCGACGAATCACTCACTCTGTCCGAGTCCCCATGCGTTTCAGTTGGTCGTCCGCGGGCGTTTCTTCGCCGCGCGTACAAGGCCACGGCCTGCACGCGACGTTTTGGAGATGGGGAAACGTCTCATGCGTTTCTTCCTCACGGCTTTGGTTTCACCTCCTTCCGTCGGTGGTCCCTCACTCTCTGCCACTACCGTGGTCGTGCACCGTGGTTCCGTGCCGCGCGACAAAAGGACCCCCGGTTCGGGGAGAAATCGGGATTTACCAGAATCAGTAAATGTGTATTGTGAGACAGACGATTGCTATCGTGATCATTGTATCCCCCTCGCTCGCTCACTCCCGCTTCTTCAAGTTCCAGGACCCATCCACAGTCATCTTGCCATCTTGCCACAGTATTTCGGGGGTAAATTCGAAGAAGAATCTGGTAAAACCAAAAGACCTCAGGCCCTACAAATAGCATGTGCCACACAAGACGGCTAAACCTCAGTCAACAGCGATACGAAGAATCAACGTTGAAATAACGTTGCAAGGTATACGACTGAAAGGTAGAACCTATGCTAACCTTCACTGTAGAATCTACATAGAAAAATGACCGCGCGAATGCGTGTAGAATCAACAGTCGTTATGTGTATCGATTTCTACGTTGTTCACTGTTACCTTTACGTTGATACCACATTTGCTAAGCGTTTTCAGATATCGTTTCTTCTACGTTTTCTGTTGCTACCCTTTCCTAATATATTATGTATGGGTGCTTGATATGTATTAGCGACACACTACGTGGGCAGCAAAACAAAATACTCATTGTGTAAAAGTGAATATTCAAGAAGACCTCGCAGGATGTCACTAGGATATGTCTGAGCGTGGTACAGAATTTTTAATGTACCTGCGTACCTGTACCACAGTTTGTTGTCGAGCTGCTCCAAAGCACACGTGGGGAAATCATTCCACGTGCAAGGCATATGAGCAAGCAGAAATCAGATACTATATATCGCTTATTTTGATTCCGCAAGTTTGAGAGCCCTGCTCGCGTCTGAGTCAAAATGAATAGGGTGACGTGTCTAAATTGAATAGGTTATATACACAAATAACATGAAAGTGGGTGATTACTTTAAGTATTAACTCACTATCAGCATAACTTCTTTGTTTGGTACTGCTTTTGGTTTGAGACATTCAGTAGGTCCACAATAACATTAAAATTATCCGGTATTGTCATTCTAAATTTTGTACAACGTTGAGAATGTATTGAAAGTATAATGCAGAGGCTACGTTGGTATCTGTTGGATATCTACCATTGAAAGCCTAGTGTTGAATTAACGTTTTTTCTGCACTCGAGATCTACGGTTCGTACGATATGGTAGAAATAGCGTCAATTCAGCGTTAGAATTCTACATTCAACGTTGTTCAACGTTAGACAACATGGTTTCTACCTTCCACCAGCACTCGGTGTTGACTAGGAACGTTACTTTCTGATGGTTGGTGTTGGTTCAAGGTATCGATCTGCATAAAGCTTTTGTTTCGCTCTTGCTTGTATCATCCTTGTCGTGACTCCCTGAACGATAGCTGGTTTGAGCAGTTCACTTTTAGTTTGCAACAATGTCCTGGTTCTTCTACTTTGCCTTACGTTTCACTTTCCGCCTACGCCCGCGCGCTCGTTTTGCTTCTCTCATCACGGAGCTTGTCCACTACCTTACACACCTGATACACACCTCCAGAAGACAGTAATGCTTTGCAATACAAAATGAAGAAGGCTGAATCGGAGCAAGCAAAACGACAGCGACTAGACGAAGCGGTCAAGGCCTGTACTCCGCGTACAGTATATTACCTACTTCAGCCCACTTGCGTTATCGCTTGAAGTGCATCGGAAGCACAAGTATCCGTTCATATTGAATACCTGATAACCTTATTCCAATCGAGAGAAGTAGAAAAAAGAAAAGAAGACGAACCAGCTGCTGCTATCCTTGAAAGCAAGGCCGAAGTAATATTGCTGTCGCAATATAATATATTGTCGATAGGCAACAGCCAAGAAGCTGACGGAATGTCACAAGCAATACCCAGATGATATTATCTGGTAGGCCTTCTTCGTTGCTTTTTTTCGACCTTTCAAATTGTCATGAGTTCTGGAACAAAATGTTATTACGCTACTTCCTGACTGCAGCAACATTCTTGTGCATTCCACCGTATTTGAAGAACATGTCAAAGAAGCTGGGAAGCAAGGAACTTGACAGGCTAAAAGAAAACGGTACGTAGATCCAGAAGGGAGCTTGTCAGGGTAAGGGAGGCTAAAGTCTTGCGAGCGAGCCACGTAATCGTATAATCAAGGCGGATTCTCTTCTTAAAGAAGCCTACGGGGAATTTTTCGCCGCGCACCACGCACAAACTTTGCGGTCCAGCTACTGGCGTGTTCCTTTCGCGTGTTCCCTTTGTTTTCCTCTATAGTGAATAACACAGTTTTTGAAGGACTGGAACGGGACATTGATTTTTAACGAACTAATCTTAGTCGGCTTTTGTGCACACTGCGGTCTATGTTTGCTACACTTCTTCACTGGAAGCGCACGGCTTCGATATCTGTACCATTGGAGCCTCATCCCCTAAAGTTTTAGGCCAGAAATCTCATGAAGTATAAAAAAGCTCAACTCAGCTGACTGTAGTTTGTGACGCTTCTGCGAATTACTATAGAAGACGACAGGCGTACTTTTTTTTCATTAGCAGAAAACTCGAACTTGTAAAAAATTTACGGTGATGAAGACTGGGGAGACTGTGGCGCGGGTGTGCGGCACGAGCGTTGCCCTTTCCAGAGGATAAACACGAAAAGTTAGAAGAAAGGACTGTTGTCCCAACAAGGCGTAGTTGTGCTGCGATGGAGCAGGACGAACGATAGCTGTGGTGGTGGTAGTAGTGAAACAAATTTGCACAGATTTGAAAAAAAAAAAAAAAGGAACGAAGAGAAAGAGAGAAACAACGACAACTTTATTGTGAGACGATCAATTGGGAGTTTTATCGCCAGGGGCGATACTCTACCCCATTGCTGGTGATGATACGTGGAATGAAACAATGAGCCCCTTCACAATAAGGATCGAAGTCCTGTGGTGTCCAGAAAGGTGCAGAGAGCTTCGAGGGCAGAGCGTTGGTGGGCTGGATGTGGCCAGGGAACAAGCAATTTTGTGAGAGTTGGGGCGAGAGTCCAGCCCGTTAAGGGATCCGGGGAGTACGGTTCGGGAAGGTGTGGGCATGGAGAAGAATGTGCTCTAGATCTTCTACAGCATCAGAGTGACAGCATTGGGGAGAGTCAACTTGTCTCAAGCGGTAACGCCACTGCGTTGCAAAAGCCACATCGAGGCGCATTCGATGAACTAATGCGGCATCTTGACGAGAAGTATGTCGAGGCATGCGGAAAATGAGCGCTGAATCAACTCTGCTCAGTATAGCTGGGGGGACAATGTCAGTGGTCCATTGGCGGGAGAGGAGCCACGAGGCGTCGAAGTACGGAACGACTATCTACACTCTTAAAAATGAACTTCACCGAATAGCACGCTCCTAGCCAACCATTGCCACGAATGATATCGTTATCTGCCCTGATTTGTTGAAAACGGGAGGCGTACGCCTTTTTTGTGACACTTATGCTGTTCATAATTGTCACAGAAAAGGATTACGCCTCCCAGGGCAGATAAATCAGGGCAGATAACGATATCATTCGTGGCAATGGTTGGCACAGAAGGTGCTATGTGGTGAAGTTCATTTTTAAGAGTGTACTCTCAGCAGCGCATTACGCGTCCGTCTCCGAGACAAGAGAGCAGGCTGCTTCTGGCGGCGCTGTTGGCCTGTTCATTCCCCTCGACACCGCAATGGGCTGGAACCCATTGATGAGAGAGAAAGAAAGTAAACCTACACTCTTAAAAATGTGGTGGTGGGTGGTGGTGGTGGTGGTGGTGGTAAACCGGCTTGCCGTTGTTGGCCTCACGGATGTGGGCTGCGTCACGACTTAAAAATGTAATTCACCGCGTAGCACGCTTCTAGCCAACCATCATCACGAGTGACATCGTTCTCGCCCCTGATTTGTTGAAAACGGGAGGCGTACGCCATTTTTGTACCAATTATGTACTGCATAGGTGGTACAAAAAAGGCCCCTGAGGCTGTTCTTGGGCCCCAATAAAACACTCTCTTATAAAAACTCTCTTATTAAACACAAATTGCACGATTCGACTCTCAAGTAGGGATGGAAGGATATCGATATTCTTATCGATACTATCGATCATTTATGAATGCGATGTTATAGATACTTTTAAAATAGCGATATTTATCGATTTAAATATCGATATTACATCGATGTAGATATCGATACGCATGATGATAGAAATATCAGTAATTCGACGGCTTCTGGGCGCGATGTGAAAAAAAGGATGGAAAAAGAGGACGAAGGAGCGGGTCAACGAGTTTGTTAACCAAACTTGATGGCTTTTTTTCCCTCTCTCCCTCTTGATTTGAAGAAAGGAAAGGTTGGGGATGAGGAGACAATTAAGCAAGACGATGCAAATATTTCCTGTAAAGATGTGATGCTCGTCAGGGGAAAACTTTGTCTAGTTTCTAAAAGTTCGTAGATCGTCCAGGACAGCATTTCATGCCGATCAACGCATCGGGATGTGCAGAACGAGGTCACCAAGCGCGCAACGTACACGGCAGCCGAAGATTTTCTGTTGCTGGGGTGGCTCCGTCCAAACATCCACTCCTCGAAGAACAAAGAAGAAGGAGGCAGGCAAATTGGTGCGGATCCGTAGAGGGCGACATCCCCTGCGCTCACCTAATTTCTTGCACTAATTGTTCCCCAATATTTATGACACAAAACTCTTGCTGAAATGTATGATAGGCTTTTTCGCGAACCCTTCAGATCCCTTTTTCGGTGCCACCACAAAGGGTTGCGTGAGCAAGCAAAGTGCAAGCCAGGGGACTTTGCGGCTAAGTTGTATATGAAGAATAAACGCATCCTAGTCTATATGACTTCCCGTCTTGTCACACAATGAAATCTTGGAGCCAACATTATATTTCCCACACTTTGAGAAAAAGAAAAGAAAAAGGAAACACACACACACACACAAAAGGTTTTCAATTAGTGTTGATTTCGATGAATCTGTTTCACTTTTGGATAAAATATAAAAAGATCCGGTTGAAATTGAGTGTATTAAATCCAAACATCACTGGTTCTAAGTATGGCATGGAAATTGCAAAACTTTTGCAAGCTGGATATTGTTCTTTGCTGAACGAAAAGAGATGTGTACGCCACACCTCTTCGTTCAACAAATAACACACGCACACGTGCAGCGTACACCACTGCACTGTTCATCAGACTTCGCAAGTATTCGCTTGGATTTGGAATACGACTATTCGCACAGGTCTACTTTTTAGAATTTGAATTTACAGACTTTCTGGTACAGGACAAAGTACTTTTTTTTTCAGATGCCCCCATTCCATTATGTAGCATATTTAGTATTCTCATGCATTTTATATTATTCCTGGTCCTGACAAGAAAGCGTTACTTTAGCTCAGCACATTTCAATGCGGGAAGTTAGATTTGTTAGTCTTTTAACTAAAATTTGATGGAATGGCTTATGGCAAAAGTTTGCCAAAATAGACACCCCTGAATTTTCAGACGAGTGCATTTTTAATATACTTTCGTGACACGCCAGGTTTAAATACACTGTATACCAACATGAATAATCATACACATGCATATTATTCATAACCGTTTCCTGTGAATTAAGAATAATGCTGCCGTCAGTTTGCCTAATAAGTCCGGAAGATGTTTCATTATTTGTAGTTGGATCTATACCTTAGAGCGCAGCGTCAGAAGCGTCCATGACCTTTTCTTTCTTTCTCTCTTTTTTGTTTTGTTTTGTTGTTACAGTAAAATATCTCACGATCAACAAGCCCCTACCAATTTCTATATTCTATCAGTTCCTTCCTGTTCTATCTTAGCCCATTCAGGTGCCCTTCCATGCCTCAATCAATTCTTTCTCTTACTCGCTGAGACTGTTTCTTGTTGGCAAAAGCTAACATGACTGAAGGGCGTATTCTCCCGAACATCAGCTGTAAATCATGGAACGAGTTAGAAAGAAGCTGTGACGCGAAGCAAGTTCCCCCTGCTGCCAACATGTCTTTCCGTTCTCCACATTACCCGAACTCGTAAATGCCAAAGCTTCGTATTTTCTTCCATAGTGTCTCTGTCTCGAAGACGAACTAAAGAGGATTTTGAGTTCCCTCCATGCTACGTCGACTCGCTGTGAGTAGAGAACTTTGAGGTTTTCCTGCTATGGTTGCTGACTCTGTTGGCTAGCTATGTTGTGGCGGCCCTCACGATGCTTTAAAAAAGCACACAGAAAGCACACTGTTAAAGCAGAACTTCGCCACATAAGGCAGTGCTAACCAACCATAATTGCGAATGGTATCATTCTGTATCCTCATTTGTTGAAAATGGGCGGAGGCACCTATCTGGGACACGCATTATGCATGTCACAAATAGGCGCCTCGCCCTGTTTTGAACAAATCAGGACACAGAATGACGTCAATCGGAATGGTGGTTGGCTAGGAGCGTGCTATGTGGTGAAGTTCTGTTTTAACATTGCATTTCAGTAACTATCCCCCCCCCCATTTTTTTTAAACCAAGCGGTTATGGTGTCTATTACAATTCACAATGCGGAATAATTCATTCGACAGATGCGTAAATATTGCAGAATTCGATTTTAAAAATCGCGACCCTGCGCAACGGTGGCAGTGCCCGAAACTAGCCGCCCGGGTCGCTTTGACGTCACTACGGTACAACTAACACCACCTAGATAGAGAAAGCCTGCTTACTCGCCGCCATGACGTAACAATTAAGAGTGAGCCAATGAGGACCGTGTTTTCAACGGCCGTAGCCAATCACGAACGTGCTTTCAGCGGTGGTGGCCACGAAGAAGACCACTGTCGTCTGCGAGTCGCGATTGAGCGACTCCCCCCTTACTAAATGGGAAATTGGAAATAAAGCGCAAAATGGTCTGAATCTTTCTCAAAACTGATTTTCTGGAAAGTCTTACACTTTTTGTCTAAATATTTAGGTCTGCAGGTTGCAGGTGAGCTGCAATCATTTGCGAGTTCTTGAATTCGCAGAACGGTGAATCACA
Source organism: Ornithodoros turicata (assembly GCF_037126465.1). NCBI lineage: Eukaryota > Metazoa > Arthropoda > Arachnida > Ixodida > Argasidae > Ornithodoros > Ornithodoros turicata. Next base: position 64,987,493 of record NC_088205.1, read on the forward strand.
GTAGCAGACGAATTCTGACTCTTAATCGAAGCAGGGAGAGGAGGCAATGAGCAGGCCTTCTGTATCTAGATGGCGCTGGTACAGCCCGCTCACTGGTATAGAGAAACGTCGTCTGCTGCACAGGAAGAAATGAAAGAGAAACGAAAAAAAAAAAAAAAAATAAAAACGCCGATTCCGACTGGAGCGCAGTTGCCCTTGGAATCGTAATGACATCGCTGGTGATGTTTTCGCCCTCCTCCTCCTCCTCCTCCTCGTTTCGCCCTGCAGAGCGAGTTGAGCGGGAACGCGCGCGTCGATGTTCAGGTGCATTTTTTATGCGAAAAATATTGCGTGCTAAGCATGTATCTTGCATTTCGCAACGTTACTGTTTAAGCTATATTGTTCTCTCTCTCTCTCTCTCCCTCTGTGTGTATGTGTGTTTCGTAGTCGGTATTTTTCCCCACTCTAGAAGTACTGAACTAGACAGACCCGAGCGCGTTGCGACTGACGTCAAATCATGTAACATCCTTTCATAATGCGTCAAGAGAATTTCTGAAATGGCTTTCTGTGCTCCTTTAATACTTTTAACTTTAAATGCGAACCGTTACTCCACTCACTATTGAAAAAAAATAAATAAATAAAAGAGAAAGGCAGAGAAATCACAAATCATCAGGCAACAAAACCGGCAATTCCAAGGATTGATTGATTGAGATATAAAAATATGGAGATGTGAGACTCGACAACAACCCCAAGGACAAATGTCCCAAGTGCATTTGGTTAACAGCTCCAACATGCGCCTCTCGTTTTAAGACCTATTCTGCAGAAATCTCACTTAATAGTGTAAAGTCTTTTTCAACAAATCAGAAAAGAGATCGATGTCATTCAGGATGATGGTTGGCAGAGATGATGGCGCGCTTTCTGAATAACATAAGCTGGTGGTTACATGAATACGGCAGGAGCGCATCGTATCCGCTTATCGCATCTCCTTACAGCAATCCTCTCCGGTGGATTGATTCACATGGTATCGTGCGAGAGGATTCACTGGGGCACCTGGATACGATATGCTTCTGTCGCATTCATAGCTTCGTTTACATGAATATACTACAGAACCCCATCGTATCCAGTTATCGCATCTCCTTACACCAATCACTTCCAGCAAATTGGTTGGCATGGCCTGGCCTGGTGGGAGAGGATTCACTGCGATAACTGGATACGATATGCCTTGGCCTTATTCAGGTAACGGCGTCTATAGACGACCCTCTGTTTACAAACATGTAACGTCACGAGAAGACCGGTTCGAGGTTATATTTCGCTGTGGTGTGCAAGAAGCGGGAAAAACGCTGGCTGATAGGCTGATAAGCTGATAGTGCCCACCAGCATGCTTTGCGCGGTGGCGTTACGTAATCAACGACATAGGGGCGCGGGTCGTCTATAAGTGCTGCCGCCGTCCTCTAAAGGGACAGTCGCATCCGGAAATCAATCTATGAAACCGATATCATTATGTTTAGGCATCGGTCGACAATATACCTGGCTAATTTTTGTTTCGTCCGAAAAGTCCTTAGATATTAAATAAACGGATCTTAACGATCGGCGCTGCTTCCGCAGCTGCAGAGGCTCCGGCGGCGTGACGTCACTGCCTAGGCGGAAAGGTAAGAGGGCGGCGCTCAGATGAGAAATGTCCTTTTATCAAGGTCGCGCCCTCGGTGTTTCTAAGGGAGTCACGTCTTCTTGTACTTCCACAGAGAGAATTGACCTTTTTCACAACGACCTATGCGCATGCGCATGACCTTGAGGCGCCGTAGAGGGTTATCTCCGTCTTGACTAGATGGCGCAGTATGGGGACGACAGAAGTGGGGAACAATGGGGAGACCGCACGAGAGGCGCCAGCTCGTCGCTCCCACTCCGGACCGGCTTTGGTCCTTTGTGGTACCCACGTAGATTTGTTTTGACGCGCTCCGAGCGTGGTTCGCTGGAAAGCCGCTAGGATACGACGCGTATATGGAAAAGGTCCATTCCGCCCAACCCTCAGCATCCGGCGTCTGAGCGCTGCAGTGTAGCAGCACGAACTATCACCAACTCTCCCTCTTCCTCCCATTCGTCTGCTGTTGTCATGTATTTCGTCGAATAACAGTTAAACTGAGCGCCATATTTCGCGTGGGATTTTCGATACCGCAGTCAGTGGTTCAGGAGGAATAAAATGACACCATAGTTTCGAAATCGACTGGAAAGGATGCGACCGTCCCTTTGAGAACTTAATTCCTTTGAGAAAGTAGTTAGTAATGTAGCGGCTTGGTTGCATCGATTCTCACCCGGCCTTTCGTCCTCTTTTCCTTCCTACCTCTGTGTCTCTCCGATTATGTGTTACCATTTGCGTTCGAGTGAAATGGAAAATCGGTCACTGCATGCAGACACAGGTACAACACTAGCAATAATTACATAAACGAGCTTTATAGCGTTTGCGGGGTCAGGTGGGAGTGTGGGCAATGGCGGACAGTTTCCGTCAATCTGTCTTCTGTCTTTTTGGACGTCTGTGTAGAGGACGATGGTCTTCCTCTACATGAGCCCCGACCGGCGATGATGGTATGCCACGGAGAGGCGATGACAGTGGCCTATCTCCATGGCCGCGCCGGTGGAACTGAGAAGCGGGTGCTCCATGCGCGTGGCCATCCTTGTCGTTGTCCAGCGTCCGCTACAGGGGTCCCCCTGCCGTCAGATGCGTTGCGGACGCATCGCAAGAGCTGGAGTCCAGGTAACGCGCCTGGGAAAAGCTGCAGTTGAGGGCGACCGTGGTATACGTGCATGGTCGAACAGGTGCATGGCACGACACACGTTGGCAGCATGTCACAGATGGTGAGGACGGGAACAACGATCTGTCAGGTAGAGACGAGCGAAAGAGAGTGAGGCGCTCGGTGCCGTGGTCCTGGGGTGCCACGACCGGCACGGGAGCCGAAGCTCGAGAGTCCCAGGTGAAGGGGGTGAGGCGAGGATATGTGAGCCGTGGTGAGATGCCGAGACATGCTGAAGCGTGCCGTGGCGTCGGCTGCCGCGACTGCCGCGACCGGCAGGTGAGCGCAAGGCTAGAGTGTCGCGGCCGGCAGTGAGAAGCGTCGGGTGCGGTGAAGAGTGCCGAGATGCGGCAGGAGTGAAGGCGGCTCAATCTGTGAAGCGCGTGTGTGCCGGAGGTAGTGCTGTTTGATGGTGTCGTCACAAATTTGGGATAGTGAAGGGCCGAATTGCTCCGGACATGATGCTCTTCGTCCGGGTCACCAAACGTAGAGGACGATGGTCTTCCTCTACATGTGCCCCGACCGGCGATGATGGTATGCCAAGGAGAGGCGATGACGGTGGCCTATCCCCATGGCCGCGCCGGTGGAACTGAGAAGCGGGTGCTCCATGCGCGTGGCCATCCATGTCGTTGTCCAGCGTCCGCTACAGTCTGTTTTGAATAAAGCGGACCATGCCAATCTTTGTCGACAGAACAATGGCTGTTTTCAGAACACTTCTGCCGCACACTTTCGAGAGCGAATTCAAACTTTCGAATGGGGTTGTGACAGCACTTTGATAGATTTGGTCCATTACATGATGCAGGTTGCTGTTACTGCACGCCATATTGAGTAAATAAGAACTACTCTTCTACGTGGTCCGAATCGGCGAAACAGAAACCATCGAAGAAACTTCCCTGTCAAGCTCCGACGTTTAAGAGCTTGCGGCGCGAGAGCTTCGGCCTCTCCCATTAGTTCTCGAAAGCAGGTGACCTCGCCTGCGGCCGCCTCATTCGCGGGGATGCCTGCTGTGACGTCAGAGCCAGACTTAGAAGTCTGCCCAGGACGCACATTTCCCCCAGAGCGTTAGTCGTGACGTAGCCCACATCTGTGAGGCCGACAACGGCGTGCTCTTTCAGCAGTACCAGCACCACCACCCATCAGATTCAATTCAATTTATTCAATTTACCATATACATGGTTTGGCAAAGGAGCAGATGACCAGATGAACTCCAGTATTCGAGGAGCTGATTCCTACGCGTGTATCATTCATCTTGCTGCAGTAATAACGGTGCCGTGATGTAACACGTAAGGTTTGTCTGCCTATAGTATGGCGACATGTTGCACGTGCCGCAGGGTAGGACTGCGGGTAATTTCGACCACCTGGTGTTCTTTTGACGTGCGCCGGAAATTGCCGTTACACGCGGTTCTGGAAGCAATCTTTACCTCCCCCACATTGCGACCATCCTCGGCTGGGTTTGAAGCCGCGATCTTGAGCTCAACAGGCCAACACGTACGTTACCGACTGAGCTGCCCAGTAGGGCTCCTCTTGATGCGAAACTTGGAATTGCAGATAAGATTCGATTCGATTAGAAGGACAAAGAAAAATATGGAGACTTCAGTCCCAACGGGGTCGGGTATGTCCACTCCAGTACTTGTACACTGGGAAAATATACCGACTACAAGACACACACAGAGAGAGAGAAAGAAGAATATAGCTTGAACAGCAACGTTGCGAAATGCAAGATAAATCCATACTGGAGGCCAAATGACATATAAATGAGGCCAATGCTTCTCTCTCACAGAGAGAGAGAGAGAGAAAAAGAAACCAACGAGGAGGGTGCAATTTAATAACGATCAGCCTGAAGAAGAATGCAGGCTCTCTCTGATGCACATAACCCTATTTTACATTTATCCATCATAGAGATATAGCGAGCTGTCACAACCCCTTTAATCGAACGTTCGGAATGCTTCGCTTCTAAGACCTCTGTGCAGCACCCACATATCGTGTATATTTTCAGAAGAATCTCATGTACGAAAATTGTGCCTCGCAGGTAGAAACACAGGGAGCATGAACCTGATTGAAGCTGCTGCTCTGCTTCTTGCTAGCATCCACATCGCTGGGGTGCAGTGTTCCGGATATTATTATGTGGACTTCCCGTGGGGTACGTAGAGATCGAAATGCATCGTGAGTATCGTCCCTGGCGATGAAACCCCACTTATTATCACTAAAATAAAGTTCTTTTGCATACATCGTGTATAATGAATCCATCCGTTCCGCTGATCAAACATAAATCTTTGGAGAACGTCACACACACATATATTCATTGGATGATGATAAGGTGGGCGGTTCACCGCCGCTGTGGCGGTACACTGTGGAGAACACCGCGTGCCGTTCACATAGCGGATAACTGTATTTCACTTTGCTTGCCGAATTATTATTATTATTATTATTATTATTATTACTATTATTACTTTGCTTGGCAATTTGAGCAGCTACGATGAATGGGGTCACGGGAAGTTTTACGGTCACGCAACACACACACATAAAGAGACGATGATGAGATGGTGCTGATGCCGGCACGCCCACGCGAATTATGTTTTGTACAGCGGAAAATCGGCAAGCAGGATTATGAAATAGGGGTGATGCTGCAGGCGCATCGTTCAGTCGTATACGGGAGCATGAATTTAATGAGAGAACAATGATACTTATTTCATTGCCTGTTATAAATCAATCTCCCTCAAAGACTCGGTACGCAAAGTATAACAGCCGTCAGTGAACATTAAGCGCGTCCATGAATTTTCGCAAGAACAGGCTAAACTTCATAGTTGGGGATTTTCCAAGACTAGATGACGTCGTAGGGAGCTCCGGTGTTTGTCTCCTATAGCAACAGCGCTCTCCGCCCAACGCTGGAAGACTGCCAGCAACTGTGGCGAGCGGACGGAATGTCCATGTTGCCAGGCGCGTGTGGGACTGCGCACCCTTATAACGTCATGCTCCACAAAATTATAAATTAAAGGGGCACTAAAATGCAAAATATGTTCACTTCATATTACGTTACACGCTGTGTTAATTTCGTACTTGTTATGATAATTCAAAACTTTGATTCCGTTACGAAGCTACAAACAAAATTATACCGGACTCTTTCTTGCTTCGGCACGATGCAGTGAACGACACTTCAACTCGTGCATCGGTGTTTTTAGTCCATGCTGTGCGTGCACGCGCGTGCCATGCCATGGAGCAGTCCCGGTGAAAAATATAGCGCGCGTCGCGCAGCCGACTAGCGTCGCTTACCGAAGGACGTGAAGATAAATTTTGTCAATGGAACATTCGCGAGAACTGTTGTGGGCCACAGTTCAGTGAATCGGCATTGAAAAATGCAGCAGTGCGCATCATTCCGCGCATGTACGGAACACTACGATCGGACCCGCTATACAAATTCACACGCCCACGATTGGTATGCGCGCGCTTCTCCTGCTGTCTCATTGGATGCCGCCAATCTTTGCCTCCTGGGGATCCCATTCGTTGTCAAAGACGGCTCACCAGCTCTTGTGGCTCAGTGGTTAGCGTGCTGGCCATGTCACGTCGAGACTGGGAGGTACCCGGGTTCGAATCCCGGTGCCGGCTGTGCTGTCTGGGGTTTTTCCTGGGTTTTCCTCAGACGCTTTCAGACATATGTCGGCACAGTTCCCCTAGAAGTCGGTCCAGGACGCACATTTCCCCAGGGCGTCAGTCGTGACGTTGCCCACATACGTGAGGCCGACAACGGCAAGCCCTTTCACCACCACCAAAGACGGCTCTGGTTTCATTACGTTTTCCTTCTAAACGGTAGCGTAGTGTGAACTAATTTTGTTTTAATTTATACTAGTTGAAACACTGACTTTCATTTGAGAGCAAGTTGTTTTTCCATTTTAGTGCCCCTTTAATTTTATGCAACTTCCGCGTAGTCATAACTTTAAGTTATGAACGGCGGGAATGATGGACTGGACGCTTTAGGGATGTTCATGGCTCTAAATGGTCAATGGTGAAATAAGACTTTGGGATTGGCTGTAATACATCGATGATGGTTAACGGGCACATGCACCTGACCCACCGGCTAACTAAAGCGCGGGGGAAAACATCTAAACAGCATTTTGCCGGGAATCGAATCTCTGTTCCCCTCCAGGTTTACATGCACCTGACGAGCGCTAGACGCTTCGATGGCACGGTGGCGGTACATGCGAAACACCATGTTATCTGCGGATCGATGCTAACGACCGTACCGCTTACAGTTGGGAGTGTTTTTCACATAGCCGAGTGTGGCAGTGCACATGTCAAGCAGCAAGCAAATCGCGTATGTCTGCTACTGAAACAGCTGCTACTGGGGGGGAAAATAAAAGAAAGAGAGAGAGGGAGAGAAAGAGAGAGGTAAAGAAGAAGCATAAGGAATCCCAAGAAACTGGTTACCGAGACTTTCAAACAAGTTCAAATATGTAATGGGCGCTTTAAGTAGCGGTTCTACAGAGCGCGATCCGTCCACTCTGTCCCTGTCCATCCGGAGCCTCTGCTAACGAAGCTTTAAGCCAAGAGAGCATTGCGATGCACGTGATGTGTGCACGTTGCGTGTGCAAAGCGCCTCTAGGCCTTTGAGTGTCACTGCATGTTCTTTTACCGTAGAGACGTCTTCCTATTCGGTTGTCTGCAGCCTTAAAAAAGATTAATTAAGGTACAGGTGGGTTCAACCGGAGGGGACGGCGGAGAGCGCGAGAAGCACTCCGACATGCGGGTGGAAAAAATGAGGTATTCCGTCTAGTATAAAGGAGCGCGCTCCATGCGCTCCGGAGCCCAATGTCTGGTAGTACTGAGTGTCTAGTAGCCTAGTAGTCTCGCGACGTAAGGACACGACGAATTATCTCTCACCCTTTATCATTTACTCTCACCCTTTACAAGGAAACGCAACGTGTTGTCAGCAGGCTTGTCGTCTGCAAACATACGCAAGTGCCGTCTGCAAATAGCATCCGTGCACGATTGCCGCGCGCGCAATCGCTTCCAGACACGCGGAAGGAAAACTATGTTTCTCTTTCCTCACATCGGGTGATGTCTTTTCAGGAAGTGTAGTGGATATGAGAACAACGGGGAAACAGCGCATTGTTCTTCCCCTGTGTTAGGTGTGGCGGAAAAAGACAGTCGGAAAAGGAGAAAGTCGGAGCTACAGATAACCAGAATGCAACATTTCGTTTTCGTCTTTTACCTCGCCATTTGTCCTTATCCTTAGCCTCAAAGAAACATTAGCCGCGTCGAAAAGAGAGATGTGAGCCGACTCATTATTCCATTTCACCACATTACCGCCAGCAATGCACTGCAGGGGAGTAAAGTTCGGAGTCAGGAGTCAAAAAATGGGGAGTACTAATTGCGCTCTAGGGGACTCGAAGTTGTACTTGCTCCCTAATCTACTCCTTTCTCCCGTAGTGTGTTCCTCACTCGAAACAAGTGAGGAACACACTTGAAGACAACGTACGGAAGGGACAGCGTTGGTGCTTCTTCATGCGCACTGCGCGAAGCTGTCTTTCTGTTGTGGGCGTACGCAGAACCATCACCGCTATCCCTTCCGTATGCTAAGGCGACAGCGTACGATGCACTAAAACTCTGTATTACCTAAGATATCATTGTACCCTACCCTGTGCGCGAATCGACGAAAGATGGAGGGCAGTTTCATTTTAAATCGAACAACGTATGAAAGTCGTATTTTTTAATTCGCCCAGAAAAAATATATGTTAGAGGACAGTTCAAACGACGCAAATCGCGCCACGTGCGATGCTCGTGCGTGTAGTAGTTTCCGCGTAGGAGAGGGGGAAAGCCGGAGGCTACTTGGGCGCGCTTTCTTCTGGACCGACTTTGACGGGATCTAGCACCGCTGCCTTTATGCCTAGGAACTGGAGGATTTTTGTGATTATAGGCTGCACCATAGACACTGTCGACAGCCACCCATAGAACTCTGAGAGCCACAGATTTTCTGTTAAAAAATGCCAAACTTGGCGTAAACGTCCAAAAAGGCCAAATTTTGTTACCAATTTTCTTCATGACGGAACGTCTGAGAACATCGAGCTTAGGATAGTCGATAGGAGTCGATAGGACGTTGAAAGAGCTTTCGTGCTGTATAGAATTCATTTTTCTCAGCCCAGTTGTTTCTGTGTTATTAGCTTGAGAATCACACATGGTAGGCGAAAATTGCCAATGTTGCATCTCAATTTTCTCAAAAATCTTCGATTTCCTTGATTATTTTTCAAAAGGTGGCGTCATGTCTCTACTTTAGACGCCAAGTGAGACAATCTTTTATTTTTGCCTGAGAGACGCGCAGCGATTTTTTTGTCAGGCAGGGTGCACGAGGCTGCGGCCTTGCGCGCCCCACCCACGAGGACGCGACCTTCAACCTCTTCTTTGCTACATGTGTCCCGCTGACGGAGAAATCAATGACCACACTGCGTGAGCTTGTTGTAGTGTCCCCGGAGCATCACTTTACGTTTATTCAATGGTCTCTCAGTTCCGCCAGGCTCATTCCAACCGTGGGAGAGTACATGAGTTGCCTGTGCGCCCCTGACGAGAAGCCCCAGTTCGACGAACATACCGACAAAGCTGTGACAAGAAACGAAGCGCCTCGTAGAGATCGTTATCCACTGGTAACATCTTAGCTTTTGTTTCAGGTTGCCGCCAGTCCCTCAGGCAGTGTGAAGGGCACATCCTTTTCATTGGTTAAAGAACGAAAACCGAAAGTTTCGAAAAACGTAAAATGTGCCCATTGCGAGACCCCTGCAGGTGATGGCTGCCACCATTGCATTAGCATCATCCCATAGCTTTAGACATGACCTTTCACATGATATGAAGTGACTGGGTTCAAGCGCATTCTTTGTCCGCTTAGTATCGCAGAACCACGAGTGGTACGCGAAAATTTTGCATGTTCGACCTTACTTATTTCTAAAAAGCCGGAATATTTTTCACGATTTATTCCACAGGGCCGGTACTCTGCGCTGCTGGTAAAGTACATTTTCTCTTTTTGATTGAGACGTAGGTCTACCTTTCCGCGGAGCGATTTTTCCACACAAAGGCTCTCTTCGTATGTTTACGAGCGCGTTTTGCTTCGTAGTCTTTGCTTTGTAATTTAATGCCCAGATGTTGCATTATGTACTTATTTTGCACTTATGGTACGTATGTTTATTTTTTCCTTTGGAGACGCAGGGCAATACTTTCGTGGGCGACTTGAACTTGCTATTACGCACTTTCATGGGAGTCGCACGCACGACGTGTGGGTATACGCACGTGCGCATATTCACTATTCTCCCGCACATGTGCTTGAGGCAATGCACATACGCACGCTATGAGTCTGTCGTGCGAGTTAATATTAAGAAGGCAGAACTACGGCCACAGGGGACAGAAAGTTACAACACCTGAGAATACCAATTTGTGGTCGCGTGGTTGCAGCGCCTCTTAACGTGGGCGCAATACGTGATAGTTTCGAAGGTGTGCATGCTCTCTTTAATTAGTTTTATGCTCCGTAGCGTTATTTCGGAACCACGACGAGTGGTACAAAACCCGTAAGACCGCTGTGATGACAGTTGCTGCTCTCAAGTATAACACGTTCGCCCACACCGAGATGTGTCAATGTCCCCGTGGGAATCAAAATTTCCGACAGAACAACGCACAACTAAAATCCCTCGTTTCCGGTAGCCGTACACACTAAATTTCAAAACACCCTTTTTGGTGTAATTCGGCGGTATCATAACTGACTTCCTTTTTGGTGTATATCAACACCCCTTGAAAAAGTTACACCCCACAGAAAAGGTGTATTCCTTACACCCAAATTGGTGTATTTCAACGGTATCATAACTGACTCCCTTTTTGGTGTAATCCTACACCCAGTGGAATCTGTACACCCTTCTGGAAAGGGTGTAAATGGAGTGCACCATGTGTCGTATATGAGACACTGCGAAATGAAGTCCGCGAACGCGTCTGAGGAATGTCTGAGGATGCCATGGCTGGGCTTTGGAATCCCAGCAATCTAATTCCAGCAACCACTGTAAGCCAAACAGATATAGATACATAAATGATACGGATGATACAGATGAATACATATAAATAAATAAAATAAAATAAAATATAATGAAAATAAAATTAATAAGTACAGATATTAGTACAAATTTTGTTCACTTGAACATACAGTTCTTCATGGTTTCGTGTTCGTTAGTGCAGTATGTACGCTTGTATTCGTTATGCAAATGCTCTCTTCCTCTGTTCTGTGAATACACAACTTTTTGCTCTGCCAATCCTTTATCGTAATTCTTTTTTGCTGAATATGCACTGCACTTGCTTACCACACTGTATTGGGCTAACATCTGACATAATGTCCACAAAAACATTGGGCAGGACAAGTATTTTTTACTTTATGGTATTAGTTAATGATGAAATCATGTCGTAAATATTAGGTACTGACAGCACAAGAAGGTAATTCGTTACTCGCCTCATATATATATTCATTGCCTTTTCTTAAGAAAATGTCAAACTGGAACACATGTTTCACCCACTGTGGATATCCCCCAAATAAAAGTCTCATTAGTATATATGTTGTTCATTTACACCATATTTACACCAAAATGTGATAACACGTTGGAAAGAGGGTGTTTCGAAACACTAACACCCCGTTAACACCACTTCTGGTGACTGTTTTTTCCATAGAAGGTGTAATAGGGGAGTATATGCAATGTTACACCCTAATTACACCTCAAACACACCAAAAAAGGTGTTCTGAAATTTACAGTGTAGGTACCTTAAACCCTCGGTGTGGTCTTCAGTAGTCCTTCTGGCATCCATGCGCTTGAACCCATTCACTTTATATCATGTGAAAGGACATGTGTAAAGCTATCGGATGATGCTAATCCAATGGTGGCAGCAACCACCTGCAGGGGTCTCGCAATGGGCACATTTTACGTTTTTCGAAACTTCCGTTTTTCGTTCTTTTACCAATGAAAAGGATGTGACTTTCACATTTCCTGGGGGACTGGCGGCAACCCGAAACAAAAGCCAAGATGTTACCAGTGGATAAAGATCTCTACGAAGCGCTTCGTTTCTTCTCACTGATTTGTCGGTATGTTCGTAGAACTGGGGCTTCTCATCAAGGGCGCACTGGCAACTCATGTACTCTCCCACGGTTTGAATGAGCCTGACGGAATTGGGAGGCCATTGGGTAAACGTAAAGTGATGCTCTGGGGACACTACAACAAGCTCACGCAGTCATTGATTTCGCCGTCAGCGGGACACTTGTAGCAAAGAAGAGGTTGAAGGTCGCGTGCTCGTGGCTGGGACGCGCAAGGCCGCAGCCTCGTGCACCTTGCCTGACAAAAAAATCGCTGCGCGTCTCTCAGTCAAAAATAAAATATTGTCTCACTTGGCGTCTAAAGTAGAGACATGACGCCACCTTTTGAAAAATAATCAAGAAAATCGAAGATGGCATTTTTGAGAAAACTGAGATGCAACATTGGCAATTTTCGCCTACCATGTGTGATTCGCAAGCTAATAACACAGAAACAACTGGGCTGAGAAAAATGAGCTCTATACACCACGAAAGCTCTTTCAATGTCCTATCGAATGGCACTAAGCTCGATGTTCTCAGAGGTTTCGTCATGAAGCAAATTGGTAACAAAGTTTGGCCTTTTTGAACGTTTACGCCAAGTTTGGCATTTTTTAACAGAAAATCTGTGGCTCTCAGAGTTCTGTGGGTAACTGTCGACAGTGTCTATGGTGCAGCCTATAATTACAAACAACCTCCAGGTCGTAGACATAAAATTAGCGGTGCTAGATCCCGTCAAAGTCGGTCCAGAAGAAAGCGTGCTCAAGCAGCATCAGACTTTCCCCCTCTCCTACGCGGAAACTACTCCACGCACGAGCATCGCACGTGGCGCGATTTGCGTCGTTTGAGCTGTCCTCTAACATATATTTTTTCTGGGCGAATTAAAAAATACGACTTTCACACGTTGTTCGATTTAAAATGACACTACCCTGGAGTGATTGATCGATAAGATTGATTGTCTCTTCATAACTGCCTAAGGAATGCTTTGATGTGTCCTACTTATTTTAATAAGCCTTCATATCGCCCCCTCCTCCCCCATTTTTTATGTGTCTGCGTCTCCGGAGTCAATGTGTGGAGAACAGTCCACTAAAATACGGGAGGAGAGTATCATGGCAGTAGGCGGGCAGAAGTGGAGAGGGGCGGGGGAGTCCCTAAAAGCATATTAGTAATGCAGGTGCTAATTTGGAGGTCGAGCCGGGCCTGCGAAGTCCATCACGCACATCTGGTAGGAGACAGGTTCTGCGGATGGTCCTGACAAGTGGAGTACTCGTAGAGGACTGACAACATTCATTAGCTTGAGGGGCTTGAGGGGCTCGACATTGTGCGGATAAATATCTCCTTAGATGACACCACGCTTCATATGAACGGGCTCTTTCGTGAGCTCTTTGTATACCGGCGTCGGTCGCCATGCAGGAGAGCACCAGCAGAAGGCCGAAAATAGTATCAAGATCCGTAATATTCACTTTTTAAATCCAGAGGACGTTACGTAACATTGTAATAAATATACAGGCGTGCAGTCAACTCGAAGATGACAGATTTAGTCTAGTACGGCTTGTTGCACAGCAAGGTAGGAGCACTGAAGACATTATCAACCGCAAACTCTGCTGGATCTTTACCTCTCTAGAATTGGTAGACCGAACCGTATACCGTCAATCTAAAGTATATGTGCAACTGTTTCTCAATGTTGCTGTTGCTATGCAGTGAAATCGTGCAACAGACACACCTGTGGAGATGTGTGCGACGAACTGGAGCTCAGAACAGGAGACAGAGTGCGAGTTCAAGAATGCGTCTGGGGAGTCTGTCGATGCCACGTTGGGAACGGTGAGCGCCTGTTTTATCGTTCACGTTCATCACCGGTTCATTCGCACAGTTAATGTTATCTTTGCACGTAATAGACCACAGTCCATACTGTGGAGCAAGTACAATTCCTACCGATTTCATGATTCTGTGTAACACTGCGGGTTACCCGCAAACATTGATATACCGTGGAAGTTAAAGGGAGTACAACGTCGCGGATGCCTGTTGATTGCTTGATTTGTAAAATAAAAAAAATGGAGATGCGAATGTCTGTAATATAATACGAGTACATAGTAATGTACAAGGACCGTCATGCTCCAACGACTGGGGACGCTCACAGACACGTGTGTTGCAGAAGAACTCGTTGCTTCGCGGAGGTTCTTTGAACTTACTATGATTCAAAGCAGACGAATGTGTGTGCATGTCTGTCCTGCAAATGGTAACTCAAGTAAGCGACAGACTACTTCAGTCACTTTCAACTCAAACTTGGGACGCATCGGCAGTTCCACAAATGAGAATGCTGACGGGTCTAGGTTCGATCCTCGTCCTTTGCCCACGTATAGGGACACCACCTGTTCTACGTCTGTCCCCTGTGCACCGGTCACCTCTCAACGTCTAGGCTGTAGCTTGCCTTGATCATTTCCACACGAAACGTAAGAAATCGGAGCATCGACCAGCTTTGCTTGTTTGTTTGATTGATTGGAAAAAGGCTTCTCCAGGACAAGCAAATAAAAGAGAAAGTAGAAAAACACAAGAACCCAATGGAAAGGCCGAAAAAATTCAACCTACATAGTATGCCCAAGACACATAACAAAAACAAACAGGGACCAATTAAGGCAAGGTCTAACTTGCACCCATTCTATAAGGCTTCTATCTGTTACCTTATACATTGGTCTGCGATCTAGTCATATTTCTGCTTGCATTACCGCACAAGGACGCTTGCACGAAAAGTCTCGTGTGTGTGTGTATAAGTCGCAATGTTTGCTTTTTCCTGTACGTGTGAATACCGTTGCGGTACATTAACTGCATACTACAGAAGACATCGGCTGGGGTGTGATCTCTATAAGCATGTAACGAAAACTCATTACAAGTAATACGCCAAAGAGTACACCCGCCGCTGTGCGCCGAACCTAAAGCAAATCGATGGAGTTGTCAACCAACTCTCGCATCTCGAGGGAGCGGTGGGAATGCTTCGCGCAAGCATTTTTGCCATTCTTTCCCGAGAACGAACACCTGAGAGACCCAGGAAGATTTCTTATGTGGCTTACTGACTTAGTTTTTTTTTTTCATGAGATGGAATCTTTGATACAGGCCTCCAACAGCATGCCAAAACGCGGTGATGAGCACGACACTTCAATCCCCCCCCCCCCCCCCCCCCCAATGCATTTCATGCTGCCCTGGTGAAAAATGGGATGCCTGGAAACGTAGTCTTTGGTATTGAGCGCGTGCACATCTAATGGGTGCAACACGATGTACATATAAAACATACCTTGTACAACTTTTGTGACACCTTTCCAGGCTATTAATTACTTTCACGTCTCCTTTTGTTGACTTACTATTCAGCTGAGAACAGGAAGCCCTGTGAGGACGCTCTCAAAATGAGCTGTCGCTTAGAGAGGATGGTGGAGTGATTTCATCGAGTAGGTTGGAAATCTGTCTACAACATCGCGTATTTTCAAAGCCTAAGCATTGTCTACAAAGTTCAAGGTTTATACTTTCATTGCACCTACTGATATTTCAAGGGTAAATGTATGTGTAAAACTATTTTCAATGTAAGATCGTTTTTGAAGGTCAGCAACGTGGCTCTTCAACTTATTTAATTTTTTGATCGATTTAATTTTAAATAGTCTGCATGTACCATGTTAATACGCGAGTAGTGCTGCAGGCCTATAGTCAGTTATCATCAGTGTCAGATACGTGCTATGGAAGTTATCATGATTTCTTTCGTTTCCTACAGATGCGTTTTTTATTGCACACATCAACATTGGGCCCATCGGGTCTGTCCAATAAACCGATAAACAGAAATGAAAATAAATTCAATAAACAAGTTCGACGAATAACAATAAAAATATAATAAAATTATTTTTAGTGGTCTGTTAGCAGCAAGTTGATGTTTCGTCAAGTTAATTCAAGGGTATGTAACTTACTTACTTTCAGAGCCATGTAACTGTAACATAATTATATTGTTTGAGTAACTTAGAGAGCTCTTCATATCACCTCGGGAAGGCTTTCCCCTATCAATTGATGACGATAGTACGTTGATGGGATTGGTTTCGAAGGTCAGCTCCAGGCGACACCATATTAGAAATGATCGAAGTCTAGCTAAACGTGTGCTAAAATGCTGTGGGGATATTCCTGGCTATCCCAGTGCAGTAACAAAAAGAAAAAGTGAGGGTAGAGGAATCCAGTTTCTTAAAGTAAGGACAAGAAAGAAGAAAAGACAGATGATGGGTGTTCACCATTGGTACGCTGGGATGAAAGACAGACACAGAGTGTCCGCACCTGGAGACAATAGAATAGTAGAGCAACAAAAAGCATCCAGACGGGTTACCGTGGCATGTACCATCAGCGTGTGCAGTGCAGGGACTTGATGTTGCGCGTCGTCTGCTTCCACGAACGTTGAGCAAATTCCTTAGTGCTGGCCTCAGTAGCTTCGGTAGTGCTTCGGGCACACGCTACTGTCCTCAACAATGCTCTTTGGTAAAGCACTGTCAAGGCTTCTGCACTGTTAAAACAGAACTTCACCACATAGCACGATCATAGCCAACCATCATTCCGAATGATATCATTGTGTGTATTGATTTGTTGAAAATGGGAGGAGGCGCCTATCTGGGACAGATTATCTTGTCCCAGATATGCGCCTCCCCCCTGTTTTGAACAAATCATGACACAGAATGATATTATTCGGAATGATGGTTGGCTAGGAGCGTGCTATGTGGTGAAGTTCTGTTTTAACAGTGTGGGGGCAGCACTGAGCGATTTCCTCAACGTTCGTGCAAGCGCGCCCAGAACTGCACTGGCATGGCAAGTGTCCAAACGAGCTAAAACTGCTTGCAGGCCGAATATTTGGGGAACACGGGAAGCATATACTCCTGTGAGATTTCCTCTAGGCAAGCTTTCTTTCGCCATTCTTATCCACCTTTGTTCTGTGATTAATTCACTAATTAATTCACTATTTTTTGTTTCCGTTTCAGTAAGACCGAAGAAAGCGTAAACACCGTGCGAAGGACAGTCGAGAATGTGCTTCACGGGATGCTTCCACGACCCATTGTGACGTTAATAAAGATTGTATTATGAGAGAGAGAGAAAGGAAATGCATTTGAACAGAGCAGAGATGCAGAGCGTGCACTCTTAAAAATGAACTTCACCGCATAGCACGCTCCTAGCCAACCATCATCTCGAATGATATCGTTATCTGCCCTGATTTGTTGAAAACGAGAGGCGTACGCCTTTTTGTGACACTTATGCTGTTCATAATTGTCACAGAAATGGCGTACGCCTCCCGTTTTCAACAAATAAGGGCAGATAACGATATCATTCGAGATGATGGTTGGCTAGGAGCGTGCTATGTGGTGAAGTTCATTTTTAAGAGTGTGGGAGCCCACATAATGTGGGAGAGCTTGATCCCACATCACCTCACCATATTGCAGCGCAGTGATAGGCAAATTACCTCATAACCGCACCTTAAAGTACCAAGTACCCAGTTTCCCTGGTACTTTAAGCATAGTACGATCCACGTGCCTGAAATTGTGTCCTCCCAAAATATTGTTTCTCTATATGACCCTGAAGTGTCACAAAATTAATTTCCAGTTTTGAAAAGTATGACGTCACGGAATGTCCAATCTAGCAACGGGTCTGTCAACATTGTTTCCCGGAGGTCGACTTCCGTCTCCTCGCCGCAGCTGCTGGCACGGTGAGACGTTTCGACGTTTGGCAGAGAGCGGAGATCCGCGCTGTTGCCCGGAGAGAGACGCCAGGTGCCTGTGACGTCACCTACTCTTGGAGGATCCGAAACTATAGGAATTTCTGCGGGTTCTATGGAAAATTCAGAGAAGCACGAGCGGATTGATTGATTGATTTTTAAAAGAAAAAAAAACACGAGCGGAGAAGCAATGCTCACTGACGGAATTTATACTTTACGTGTCTAGTGTGCGTAAGTGAGGTACATCTATATCACACAAGAAAATATGCACTTTAATGACTTTCACATTTTGTGTGTGTGTGTTCAAGTGGCTGCAACTGATCAGAGTCCATGCCGCATGTATCCTCCTCCAATTATATTTACTACTCCTTCTCTGTTTCTTTTACTTGCCTTAGCCTTACCTTTAGCTTAGCATGTAGTTTTAAGCTCTACGGAGTAGCCAGTGCCTAGACTGACGTTTCCTACATCTACGACGCAGCGGTTTGCCACCAAAGCAGATCTGACCTTCGTCAGCGACACAGGTCTCATGCACAGTCTTCGACCTCAAGTCTTATGCCATCTCATTCGTCAGTGGCCCGCCCTCACATCTCACCCTCAAGCCCATTACTCGCATCTGTTTTTTATTTTTATTTCTTTCATCCTTATTTTGTTTTTGTTTGTAAATTTTCATTTATTTTCTAAATATTTACTTCTTGAATAGCAAGCCGACACTCCTTCTGGCTGACCTTTCCCTCTCTCTTTTCTCCTTTTTTCATTTTTTCTTCTAGTATATATACCCCCCCCCCCCGTACATCTTCGTACGTTTCTCGTTTACTTCCATTCCCATTTCTCGGTATCTGTCCAAGTGCACCAGGAGGTGTATCTTCCAGATACGGTGCTCGATCGTCACTATCGCTAGGCCTGTTGTTGAGCGCGACATCTTCATGCCGTAAGGTATTGTTCCTCACGGCTAACACGGCCTTAACTAGCGTCTTAGTTGTCCGTGTCACCTGACTTAGTATCACCGTTCATGGATCTGGTTGGGCATTGGTTCTATAGCTTGTTGCGTAGCTTGGAGAATGCTCACAGTTTTTCACGAGATACACTCGGCTCTACAGAGGCCTCCGTGTACTTTTTCGATTTTGGTGGCGCATCTAGAAATGCCAAGTCCCCTTCGGCATTCGTCATACCATCCGAAGACGCGAGGATGACGCCTTTCGCATCCAACCTCATCAACAGCTCGGACCCCTATGTCATTCCCCCGCGGGAAAGGGCAGTGTTCACTGACTCAAAATCTGCACCGCAAGCTATTAAAAATTCTGGCATACAGGCTCATCCGCGCCCCTAATGACGGATGTGTTAATGGCTTACCACCTTGTGTACGAAGCAGGACACAGGCAGGTTCTCCTGTGGGTCCCAGCCCATTGTGGTTTCGTGGGGCCGACAAGCCGACAGCGCCGCAGAAGCAGCTCTCTCATCTCGGAGACGGACGCGTATTGGGCTGCTGAGATGAGACCGTCGTTCCATTTTTCGACGCCACGTGACATCCCTGACTTCCCGCCAGAGGACAACTGACATTCCCCCCCCCCCTCTATGCTGAGAGGAGTTGATCCAACGCTCGCTTTCCGCATGACACGAAATACCTCTCACCAAAATGCTGCATTAATTCGTCGAATGCGACTCGATGTGGCTCTTACAGCTCAGTGGCGCTACCGCTTGAGACAAGTTGACTCTCCCAGATGCTGTCACTCCGGTGTTCTAGAAGATCTAGAGGACATTCTTTTGCCCACACTACCAACCTTCCCGAACCGCACTCTCCGGGTATCTTAATCAGCTGGACTCTCGTCCCCTCTCTCTCACAAAATTGCTTTTTCCCTGGCCACATCCAGCCCACTAACGGTCTGCCCTCAAAGCTCTCATCACCTTTCTGGATACCATAGGACTTCGATCCTTATTGTGAAAAGGGCTCATTGTCTGATTCCCCACATCACCACCAGCAATGGGATAGAATATCGTTTCTGGCGATGAAACCCCCCCATTCATCATCTCAGAATAACAACAACAACAACTTTATTTTAAGATGATGAATGGGAAGTTTCATCGCCAGAGGCGATACTCAAACTAAAGTTGTTGTTGTTGTTATGCGATTTTGATGTATGTACCTCATGATAACTGAAGCGCTTCCGCTAGCTTGTTCGCGAACACAGCGTTGGATGGACGCAGTGGGAGCTGACAGAGACTATAGTCGCACGTCATAGAGGTGTTCAACCTAAGAACAGCATATCGGGTGCTGAAAGACTTTTGTAACAATTCTTCTTGTCCAAACAAGTTTTGTCCAACTTAAGCATGTCCCAAAGAAATTGCGTATACAACGTTTCGAACACTATGTTCGCTTCTGGTGCTTAAATGCAGGGACAAAAAGAGGCACCCGCAATGTCGTTTTTACATCGAACACGACTATAGTAAATAACATTACCAAGCACTTTGGAAAGCGGGAACGCAAGTATAGGCATATAAATAATATGGCTCCGTCGGGCACGTAGAAGCAACCTGTATTAACAGAAAAAGTCTGGCGAACTGTGTCCGCTCCCAGACCCACTTGGGACGTAGTAGTTGGAGATGCCGTTTCTAAACCCTCGGTGCATAGGGGCGGCTGTCTTATCGGAAGTAACACCTACAAGGAAGAAACATACGGGGGGGAAGCAATACGGAAGTGGCACTGTAGGTAACTTCCAAATGAGGCGCGTGCTCCATCACTGTCATGTTGTGGAAAGGCATGTAAACATTAAAGACTAACATTTGGCGACGGCACAAATTTTTATACCGTAGACAACCAGTGCGAAAGCCAGGATAACAAGCGCACTGTATAGACTTAAAGGGGCACTAAAATGCAAAAAAGAACTTGCTTTCAAATGAAAGTCCGTGTTTCGATGCAAGGAAAATTAGTTCACACAGCGCTACCGTTTAGAAGAAAAACGCAATAAAAACAGAGCCGTCTTTGGCGGCAACGAATGGGATCCACAGGAGGCAAAGATTGGCGGCATCCAATGAGACAGCTAGCAGGAGAAGCGCGCGCATACCTATCGTGGGCATGCGGATTTGGAACGGATCCGATCGTAGTGTTCCGTATATGCGCGGCATGATGCGCACTGCAGCATTTTTCAATACCGATTCACTGAATTGTGGCCCGCAACAGTTCTCGCGAATGTTCCATTGACAACATTTATCTTCACATCCTTCGGACAGCGACGCCAATCTGCTTCGCAACGCGCACTATGTTTTTCACCGGGACTGCTCCATGGCGTGGCACGCGCGTACACGCGCAGCATGGACTAAAAACCCCGATGCACGTGCTGAAACTACACTCTTAAAAATGAGTTTCACCGCATAGCACGCTCCTAGCCAACCATCATCTCGAACGATATCGTTATCTGTCCTGATTTGCTGAAAACGGGAGGTGTACACCTTTTTTGTGACACTTATGCTGTTCATAATTGTCACAAAAAAGGCGTACGCCTCCCGTTTTCAACAAATCAGGGAAGATAACGATATCATTCGAGATTATGGTTGGCTAGGAGCGTGCTATGCGGTGAAGTTCATTTCTAAGAGTGTACGTTCATGCTTAGCGCCCGAAGCAAGAAACAGTCCGGTATAATTTCAATTGTAGCTCCGTAACGGAATCAAAGTTTTGAATTATGATAGCAAGTACGAAATTAACGTAGCGTGTAACGTAAGTCGAAGTGAAATTGGTTTTGCATTTTAGTGCCCCTTTAACGGATGTTTTGTACGTTACGAAAGGCATGTGCTGTGTAAATATTTTCCATTTTAAATTCCATTGTAAATTTTCCATCATAGTACCCACCTCAGGGGTTCGTACTTCAAGTGAGTTTTGCACTTCACGATTTGGCGAGGGTTAAGTTCCTGCCCACGTGAATAAGACATGCAGATGGTGTGTCCTGATCTCTACCTCACGTCCGTTGATATTATTATTATTATTATTATTATTATTATTAGTGGCTTCACGTCGCGAAACAACTATCAACATGAGCGATGCATTGTTACGCATCAACATCGTTCCCTCAGTTGATTGCTTTTGTCCAACTGAGGGTTCCTTGACGTGTATGCACTGAAATTTCAGCATACAACCATGATGAAGAAGTACGAGCGTGGGCTACGCAAATCACAAAATCATCATTAGCAGCATAATAATAATAATAATAATAATAATAACAATAAAACAAGTTGCACACAGCTCCCCGTGTTTAACATTCTTCGCGGACCAATCCTACCGCCGGCTGTGCTGTCTGAGGTCTTCCCTGGGTTTTCCAAAGACTTTCCAGACGAATGTCGGCACAGTTCCCCCTGAAGTCGGCCCAGGACGCACACTAATCCCCCTGTCCCCCACTCCTTCCTGCTGTCCTCTCTCCGTCTGTCCACATCTGTACGCCGCTCATAGCCAGAGTTGCTTCGCGGCGCTAACACGAAATCAAAATCTTCGCGGATCAGGACCTGTCTAAGCAATTCGCAGGAGTTTATTGAGATTGAGGTTAAGCATGCTCCTCCGTCTTTGCCCCCTTTTATTTTGTAGAAGATGTCTAGACAGGGCTTTCGCGATGTCTTCTGCATGCCTTCGAGTAAACTTCTCAAGAGGGAACAATATCCTTAGCCAATATTCCACTCGACAGCGCCACTGCATGCATAACTAATCAGGGTATAAGCTCTTGACGTTGGTTCCTTCTTCTTTTTGACTTGCATGAGAGCTCTCACCATGCCCCAGTTCGCATTTGCGACCGACTGAACGCGGTCATCCGCTGTGTGACATAAGGATTACAGCGCGTAATGTGCAGTGTTGTAGTGCTACCGTATTCGCTACTTGTTTCAGTAGCGGAGTAGCGATCGCGCTACATTTTAAATTAGTAACGGAAAAAGTATTTCCGCTACAAGTACGGGTAGCGACGGACTCTTTCTCCGCTACCGTTACCGCTACTTTTCATAATATGGGAGACGTGAAACAGAGAGAAAAAATGAGATAGCGATGAAACAGAATTTGATGTGAACAGTAATTGAAACTACAACTGACTAACAGAAACGGATGTGACAATCTTCCACAATTTCACAAACTTTCATAAGCTAAGCGCGTGCGTTTTCTGTATCTTGTTTTGTTCTGTGCGTTTTCTAACTTTGTAGCTCACACTTGTGAAATACAAACAGGTATGTATAACATACTGCATGATATTGGCTAGGAAGCTAGTTTCCGTCATACAAGCAGTTGCAAAATAGTGTGATCGTGTTGATAGCACATTTAAAACTGTGTTTTGCAGCGTTGCTGTTCGGAGCAGATAAACAAAGCGTCGTTTCTTTCGGAACAGGAATAAGAAAATATACAGGAAACACAACGAGATATCGCTATAGTCATTCATTGCACTCCAAACGTACTGCCAACTTTGGTTTAAGGTGTTGTGCCCCAGGTGAAGCATTTCTGGCCAGATAGAAAGAATTACCTAAGCTTACATAGATTGCCGAACGCGATCTAGTTATTTTCTCACATTCCATACGTTACACTGTGGATATATGAGCCACACAAAATGAATGAGTAATATTATTCATGAGTCTTTTATTAATGCTCCTTGCATACTTGCTTGGTGGCGCTAAAAAAGCAATTACCCTTAAAGCAATTGATTGTTGACAGCGTTTGACATGTTCAGGGGAAAACTACATGATTTTTTTTTTTACGAGCGAAGCCGTCGTGTGGAAGGGAAACTGGGGGTAGGCAACAACATTAAGTCGTATTTCCTTTTAGACCTAAGTTTTGGTGCAGTATGCGAACAGCACTACGTTGGCCCTGTCGAAAGCAAACATTATGACATTCGTTTGATCTTTGCCGTACCCTTCTCTACGCCTTAGCGTACAGGCATCACGTTGTCAACAACAACAGCAATAAATGAAGGAGAAGTGATGATGACATGGGACGTTTCCCCGTGGTGGCCACAGGAGTTGCCATTTATTGATGGCGCGACCAGTGGTCGTTTATGATGGCAGTTGCGCCACTTGCTCACAGGGAAAACTGATCAATCCATCGACAGGAAGCAGACGGAAGAATTTGAGGTTGGGATATACGCGGATATCTCGGATACTGTCAAACTACAAAATACTGTCACTGCAGAAAAACCGTCTTGTGTTTCAAACATTCTGACGGCAAAAATTACTAAATGCACACATGCGCTGTGCGCAATATAAAGTATGTCCTAAATGCGCATAATCTCAAGCTCAACATCAATGCGAAAAAATATATATTGGTTGTGAAATTGTGGTATACTTTATACTATATGTGAGACAACTTAATTATTGCACCGTCATTGGACACTTTTGACAACGCCTCGAAGAGTTCTAAACAGAACTCCGACCTGTCGTCGCTTCGCGTTCATCATAATTCATCCTCTCATATTAACCGCTGTGAAGTGGGAGTGGATAAGTAGCAGCATAGTATTTACGTTACTTTTATTTGGTAGCGCTAGCGGTATCGCGTTACTTTTTCAAATTTGTAGCGACGCTAGTACTGCGCTGCTTTTCTGTGGAGTAGCAGGTAGCGGTATTTCGTTGCTTATTTTTAGTAGCGGGTACAACACTGTTCACACTTTAGTGCACCCTTGCCGTATAAGTGCATTAACATCAGGGGGTGGTTGTGTTGAAAAATAATCGCACGTATACCTATAGGTTCACTCGCAATATACAATTAGTACAAATTGGTTTGTGGCCCCCATTTTAAATCATCTTCATAATAACAAACCTTATTGTGTGATACCCCACACCTTCACGGATGTTCCCTCGCAAAGACCTCTCATTTATTCATAATTCAGGGTTTTTAAACTGTTTTACCGCCTGGAACCTTGTCACGTCGTTTTTTTGGTTTTGTAAATAAAAATTTTTCTAATTCTATTTACGGGACTAAAATGGAGGGTGTGATGTTCTATCTGAAACCGTGCATTGCGCGGAATACACATAGCCCTACCCTGTAAATGGTGCTTTATGTAGAATACACAAATTAGAAGATTGAAAAGTGGAACATAGATTGAAGTAAGAGCCCCGGTCAGAACAGGGGCTTATTTTGTACTGGGCCCAGTACAATAAGAGAAGTCTCTGTCCCAAATATCGCTGTCTTTCGACCAGAGGCGTTTCCTTCAAACCATTTAGAACCGTGTTTCAGAAACTCCTTCTTGCATGGTGTAAAACCTATGCCAAAAAGGACAAGATATTTCACCCGAAAGGTGTCAAAAGCAGCAATGGGATAGGGTGCTGCCTCAGCGGCGAAACATCCCACTACATCATCGTTACTTATTTGTTGTTGTTGTTGTTGCCACCACGCACCCGAACCACGAGGTATACATAACAGATAATGATGACTATAAATGATGTATAACCAGCTTGAGGTTATGTATATAGGCAGACAACTATATACTCACGAGATTACGTTCACAGCGGACTACGTCTACCTATTAACCTAACTGCTAATGTTCTTTGACACAACGTATCCTCCTAGCAACATCTGTTGTGGCATCCAGAAAGGAATTGCTCGCTTTCAAAATAGATATCGCCCAAAAAGCCCAGAATTGCCAAA
Source organism: Ornithodoros turicata (assembly GCF_037126465.1). NCBI lineage: Eukaryota > Metazoa > Arthropoda > Arachnida > Ixodida > Argasidae > Ornithodoros > Ornithodoros turicata. The sequence goes on from NC_088205.1 coordinate 65,012,644, forward strand.
GTGTCTGTGAAGGCTTACGCGAACGACAAATTGGATTGGCTCGGCAAATGGAACAAGAGTGTTGTTGCAGCGCACGCTTGCTCGTCCAGGGCACAAAGGGGGCTCTAGGATAATAATAAGTCAGCCAAAAGTGACTTCACAGAAGGAGATAGATCAAGAAAAGATCTTCCCGGAACAGCACCGCAAGCGGTACTGTCCCGATGAATGCATGCCGGAGATGGATGCATGTTACAATGCATGCTTTCTTTTCTCCCATATCTCCAGACATTGTGCGCGTTTGCATGGAAGGCAAAAGGGTTACATGATAACCTTCCTTATACTGACAAAGTTGTGCCTGGTAATCGCTTCCGACGCGGTTGCTTCGAAAGAGCAGCTCCTCGAGGATATTGACGGTTTTTGTGTTCAAGAAATGTGCTCAGTAAGATGAACAAAAGTGAAGCAACTAATGCTGTAGTTGGAAAGATAGCTTCGTCGTGTACCGTGTCTCACATTCAGTGCGAACTACTTGTCGTCTCGTATCTCCAGATTTTTATATATCAATCAATCAAAAGGGGAGACGTATAGCAGAAGTTCTCGGCACAGGAAATGATGGGAGATGCAACCTAAGAAGAAGAAGAAAAAAAAAAAAGAATAAAGCCGTAATTTCAGGCCTTTTTCGGGGACTAGAAGCATTGTCACAATCACTAGTTTCTTTCCGGAACAACAGCTTGCGAAGTTTAGGGTCTATTTTTCGTGCTAGGGAGTAAATGTCAGGATAAAGGGCAAAAATGGGGAGTAATTGCGATCTATATGGGACTCTCAAGCTGTAATTGCTCACCAGTTCACTCCTTTTTCTCTTAGAGTGTGCGGATGACTTGGGTGGGCTTCCCTGCTATACCATGATTCGTGTTTAAGTTACTAACCACCATTAAGAAATATTCGATGCGAGCGCGATGTTTGACATTCAGTTCACACATCCAGACTAAAGTGAATGTGCGAAACTCCCTAAAAGATAGGTATTTGTCCGTGGCGCGAAAGTTAGCTAGAAAACACGCGGTTCAAACAAATGGTACGTGATAGATTGTTGTGATACCGCATGGATGTATCCCTCTGCCATGAGAAATTTATCCAAAGCTTCGACACACCGCCTGGAATACCCGTCGATCCTTCATGTGAGCCACGGGAATGAACTATGTTTTAGTCACAACTTCTCAAGTTAGAAGATGTTACTTTCGACCAGAAACACGGCGCAAAAGAAAGCATGTCTGAACTTCCTCTTTTTTCTTCTATGGCTTCTCATCTTTTGTTTTCTGTCTTCACCCTCTTGAATTTTAAGTACCTCATCTAGTCTCCAAGCATAATTATATATAATAATTACTATTTTATGCAAGCTTCAGTTTCTAGGCGTCAATTATTAATCACTTTTAAATGAGAATGCTTTCAATTTTCTTTCAAGTACCATCTTTCTATACATAGATGGGTAGAAATCCAGCGAACCGGTAGAGATGTAGGAAGGGAGTTGCCTCAGGACAGAAGCCGCCGATATTTCGAACAGAGACTGTTCTTCTTCTGGGCACCGTCCTCATCATTGGCATGGTATTTAAAGGGTTAGGTGTGACGTGTTTAAAGGTTCATGCGAATTGTGGGTCAACAGCCCGGAGGGAAGAAAGGTTCCGTACGGGCTTCTACGGCCGAAGTGAATGGCTTCACTGGCTTCATGGCCATTCACTCCGGCCGCAGAAGCCCCTACGGAGCCTTTCTTCCCTCCGGGCTGTTGACCCACAATGCGCATGAACCTTTAAACACGTCACACCTAACCCTATAAATACCATGCCAACGATGAGGACGGTGCTCAGAAGAAGAACAGTCTCTGTTCGAAATATCGGCGGCTTCTGTCCTGAGGGAACTCCCATCTTTCTATACAGTTTCCCTAAATAATTTCCTTGTATTCTGGTAACATATCGGAATAAAAAGCTCACAAAACTGTGTCATAATGTCTATTAGCTATAGTGTCTGACAAGGAAAAAAACAAAACAAAAATCTATCGCACGTATTGGTTCATTCCACTAAATGTTCTGAGTCGGGCAAAATTGATACCCAAACATTTCCATGTCTCCCTAAATCGTCCGGTGACCCAAATCCTAGCGCCACATAAATCCTCTCATGTCAAACACGCCCACGGAACACGATCTCCGCCGCTTAACCTACTTTCGAAATGCAACCGAGCACCCAGACAGCCCTGGCTGGCCACACTCTACCGTCCAAAACGCGTTACAATCCATCACGCAGCATAGCCACATTCCGAAATCATCCTGACGCGTACAACCATAATAAAATAGGAGAGGTCACTGTAAATAATTTCGGTCTCCACACCCTTACCTTGCTCTACCGATTCTGGGAACACAGATGATCGTGATCTTAAATCTGTGTCCTTGCCGTCGCCTCGTCATAGAGCCCCCCATCAGTCAGACATAATTTGATCATCTTATATTTTCTTTCCTGTGTGTTCTTTCTACTTCTCGTATTCTGTTCAACACAAAATCGCCATCACCTGTCTGCTTGCACGCGAACACCACGCACGATACTGACGATAATGTTCTTTCAAGCGAGACTCTGAATAGAATAACGGCAACGTATTGAGAGCACATTGGATCTGAAAGGGAAGAGAGACTAGTAATATCGTCCCTCTTATTCCATTTTCGTACGATGAAAAAAAGCGGTGGACGTGTATGCCAGGGTCTCTCCCTGTTTTCTCTTTTCTATCCTTAATCCAATCCAATGCATTGTTGCCGTGCTTTTGCTCGATTAGCCCCAGAGGTACTCCCCCCCCCCCAAACACACACACACACACACACACACAAACGAAACGGAGTCAACGCCTTAACTAGTCTTCTTTGCTTAATCTTACTTCAAATATTGGAACTTTTGGAAGTTTGCTACGGAAAGTTCGTGCGTTATAAACAGACTTGTGCCCGTTACTCGAAAAAAGTAATTGATTACCGTTACCGTTACTTCTGTGGAAAAAGCAATTGATTACCCTTACCAATTACTCGACTTCAAATGTAATTGAGTAACGAGTAGAAAAGTAACGCGTTACTTCGATCGTTACTCTGCAATCACGCAAGTTATAACCGTCTTTGTTGTGCTTCAGAAAAAAAAAAGAAAAAAGTTCAACAGCGGAACAGCTGAAGTAACAAGACAAACAAAAACACGTAGACAAAGAGAGCTGTACGTCTACTGTATTTATCGCCTGGGAAAACGTTGACCCAATTGTGGAAGAGCATTGCTTGGAATTTCCCCGTGACTCACTAAACCTGCAAAGCTTCAGGTACCATCACACATTGGCGTAGGAAGAGATTAGGGAGAGAGACTCTGAATTCCAGAACGTTATTACAACCTCCGCTTGCTGTAGTAGAACAGCCTGGCACCAGGGGCTTGACTTCGGGCAGAACATCTGAGAGATAAGCTAATCTCTGCCGGAAAAGTAATCAATTACAGAGTAATCGATTACTCAGGAAAGTAATTGATTACTCGAAAAATTACTCAAAAAAGTAATTGATTACAAGTAACGCAATTACTAGTAACGCGTTACGCACAAGTCTGGTTATAAATAAGCAAGAAACACGCTTCGTCACTCTAGCCTGCAAACCTTCTTCAGAAAACGCAAAAAAATACTAAAACAAAGATTAAAAAACAAATAACGACCTGTGCTTTTTCTTCACACCTCAATTCATGCGGGATCTTTATATGTTTCTATTTTGTCTGAACAATATGAAAGACAGCGTTTCTGACCGGCAGACAAAAGTCTCACAAAGACTTGATGTTGTCGCTTTCAGCGCTCAACCTGATGTGTAGCGGACTTTCATGGAATTGTAATCACAATGCACGGGGCATAATGCATGAACGTGGTTACAACGTGATATAAGTCGCTTAAGACAAACAACTGCCCTTTCCAACAGGGGCCACCACCCATGGACAACCGTCGCCATGTCGTGAACCAAGATGCACGTTCCCGACCCACGCCCATAGAGCCACAGCTAAAATGTGCCCCCAAGCAATAGAATCTTTGCCGGAATGAGCGCGTAATGCTAATAACGGCTCACGTTATCAGTTGGCGCGATAATCCGCTGGGTGATTGTTTATAATCCGAGCAGCTAACAACAGAAATCGTGTGAGATCATTGCACTGTACAAGTAGAGGGAAAGCGCCGAGGCTGGAACCGTTGCGATATTTCGAACGGAGCCTTTTGTTTGACAATAGCGAGAAGCTGTGACGTGGATGCTATTTTGTGCAATCTTGTAACGACAAAAGACGTTCCTAGCGATTCGTGTCAGCTTTCTTGCTCGGCTGGAATCAGATTTCAGACGTTTTGCTATACATCGAAATATATAGGATTTGCCAAGATAAAATTCGGGGTTAGTAATGATGGTAAAACAAAAAATACGGCCTTTCGGGAGCTTAACTATGCTTCGGCCGACGTGTCATGCCCTAAAATTTTATATAAGTACAGCCACTCCATTCAACTTACTGGGAATAATTCGTAAAAAAAAAAAAAAAAATAAATGAAAAAAGAAACGCCGGCTCCTTAACATTTTCTATGGCCCATACTTGTGTTAAGGTCTGTTCCGACATATAGCGATTTGCTATATAGCGCTAGAAAGTAGTGCGATATTTTCGTCCTCGCAGTGCTCCAAACCGCTAAAAATTAGCGCTTGCCGGAGTTGAGCTCGTATCAACTTTTTCAGCGCTAATATTAGCACTATATTCGTGTAGGCCAACGAGGAGGCCCTTCAGTGATGACGTCGCGAAAAGTCGTGGAGTTGTTTTGCTTCCGCATTTCACGGCACGGCAACCGCATTGGAACCGGCGAGACTGTCATCCAAAATGTCTGGTAAGGAATTTTCAGTTATTTTTCTTTTTCTTGAGTTTTTCCCACTTTACCAGATGGCGCTGGGTCCGCCGCAGCCATTCTGTGGATTCTGCCGTTGTTGTTTCGTTTTCGGTTTCTGGTTTCCAATACAACCTATTGATGATGCTTGTTTGTTTGTTTGTAAGGAAAAAAAAAAAGAGGAGACCTATCGATGATGTCTTTTTCGTCTCCCGCTGTTTTGTTCGACTTATGTGTTGGCAATGCGTCACATTCAGCCAGGATGTGGTTCAGGTTCTCTAATGCTTTTCCACATAATTAGCAGATGGGCTCGATGTGGCCAAATAGTTCGTTGTTCCGAGTATTAGTCAGGAGACAGCCGGTTCGTGTCTGGAAGAGGAGTGCGCATTCTCTATCTCCTGTGTATTCGGGACATTATTCTCTGTGCTTACTGTAGTATTTGAGACTCCTTTTTTCTTTACGTTTCGTTTCCATTCTGCGATTTCTGCCCTGCTCATCGCTTCAGTAGTGAATTTTGTCCCTTCTTTTTAGTTTCGGGCTTTGTGTCTGCTAGTTCCCCCGCTGTACTTTTTGTTGTATTGGTTCATTTTGTTGATCCAGCTGGTTTTTAGTCCGAGATGTCGAATATGGTGGAAAACTTTCTTTGCTATTGAACTTACTGGTAGGCGAATTAGTCGTCCAAGGTTGTGCGTTTTCGATCATCCATCTCGTGCGGAAGATGTCGAGCAGCCAATTTCTCTTTGGATAGCTGCATTCGCTGTCGCGAAATTTCCCCCAAGGTTTCATTTCCCAAGTTCTCGCTCGTGACAGTCTAGTGAGTGTGTCTACCGAAAAGACGAGAGTATCGTTCGCACAAGTGCACGTATCGGCTGGTACCGCTGTCGATTTCCATAGTATTCTTTCCACTGCATGTTGATTATATGAGTGTTTGGCCAAATTCCATATGTGCCCTTTCAGTTTCTCTTATTTTTTAACGACGTTCTATTCATGTTTTTCCAAGTATTGTTCTTTGCTGAGGATAGTTGCACCCAAATGCTTATATTCGTTGGCACGAGCTATTTGGTGTCCTTGAAGGGTGAATGCACGGCAGTCGGTTCCTCGCCGTTGAATAGCATCCAAAGTGCTTTTTGGCGTGTTAAATTTAAACACGCCCTTTTCAGCTTCTTCTGTACATATGTCTAACATACGTTGCAGGTTTTCTTCAGATGGAGCAATGAGAGCGATATCATCCGCGAACGCTAGAGCTGACACTGTTGTTTCATCCAATTGTCCGGTTGTTGTTAGTGTTTTCATGCTGATCCTTCCCGACTCTTTCTCCAGCCGAAGGAGTAAGTTATTAATGTATAGGTTAAACAAGGGTGGGGGAGAGGACAGCCTTGTCCTAGACCAACTGTGATTGGGACTCGATTCGACTTTTGTCAGCCAAGTTCGTAAATTGTTACCATGCCTTCATTAAGTTTATTCAGTAGAGTTACACTCCGCCTCCTCTATACATGAATATGCAGACTTCTTTCTGCATGTGCAGTGCCTCGACCTCTTGCAAGAACTCACGCTGGAGCATGGCAAGGTAGCTCTCGCCAGTGACAGTGCTGCTGAAAAAAGGACCAACAACTCCTTGCCTCCACAACCTGACCGACACAACGACCCTTGGGGACTGCACAGAGAATGAAATAGGAAAAATCAGAAGACGACAAAGAGTTTACAGGAAAACACAAAGGGTAGTTTATCAACACGTAGAGACAGGGGTCGATATTTCGGCAGTCAGCGCTGACTGCTGAAACCTGCTTGTGCTACGATTACAATTATCTGATAAGGCGTGAGTTCAGGCCCTGCTACGCACTCACGTGAAGCTCGACATTGCGTATCGGTGAGCTCTATCATGCCGCATATTAGTGCACTCACCGGATAACATCACACTTGTAAACACAGCAGGTGTGATGTTATCTGATGAGCGCGCTAACATGCGGGATGATTGAGCTCACCGATATGCCATGTCGACTTTCAAGTGAGTGCGTAGCAGGGCCCGAACTCAAGCCTTATTAGATGATTGTGATCGTGAGTTTTGAAGGCCCGAAACGCCGAGCTATGCCTAAAACTCTCCTAAGCCGTGCTTTCGGGGGCCGTGGCTATGGAGACAAGCTACCGTTTGCCACTGGTCGCCACAGAAAGTCTCCCGTGGAAATAGTCCATAGCGATTGACAGAAGCAGACGACATCCCGACTCTTTTTGCACACGTGGCGAAGGAGTGTGAGGAGGCATTAAACAGGCATTTTGTATCTAGGTGGCTTTGATGACTGCTCCCCAGATGATGGGCCCCCACCCTCCACTGAGAAGTAACATCCCCATCTTGCGAACAATGATAGCGCTGCAACGGAACGAATGTTTGCAGCACAGAGGGTTAATTGTCGTTAATTAAACCGCGGGTCATCTTCGACACCAAGTAGGTCCATTTTCATTTTGATTAATCGCGATCTATTACCCCAGCCGCGATGATGATGTCATTCGCGAAGACATGCGAAGTGCACACGCAATCAAACATGTAAATGTTGAATGGAACTGCCTCCAGAGACAGAATATTATTAACGACAACCGTCCTTAATGACTCCTCTTGCATCTGCAATGATTCCCAAATGGACTACAGGTCATATGCATTAAAGGAAAAATGTGACAACTTAGGGTTACCCTGCGATATCTTAATTATCGAAGAATAGTATGAAATGTTCATTTATTCTTTTTTTTAGATAAGACGGCGGACGCTTAATGTCTGAGCCTCCGAAGCACACACCGATTGTAATTAATGAAAACACAGGACCGTATGTCGTATAATGAAGTGGAGGGAACTTACGTCGTCATTTTAACGCACGCTTCAAACAACTGGAAGTGGGACTCCGCAACAAAATCACAAGGGTTGCGGTATATGCGCAACCTTTGGGATGTCAGGAACATGTGTACGAAATATCTCGTTCCAGAACTGCGCATATTTTATAGAAAAGAATTTGTTACGAAGCGAGCACTTCGCCCTTGTGAAGCGAGTTGGCACTGAAATCAACACACTGCACTCTTAAAAATGAACTTCACCGCATAGCACGCTCCTAGCCAACCATGATCTCGAATGATATCGTTATCTGCCCTGATTTGTTGAAAATGGGAGGCGTACTCTTTTTTTGTGACACTTATGCTGTTCATAATTGTCACAAAAAAAGGCGTACTCCTCCCGTTTTCAACAAATCGGGGCAGATAACGATATCATTCGAGATCGTGGTTGGCTAGGAGCGTGCTATGCGGTGAAGTTCATTTTTAAGAGTGTGCTTGCTGACATCATCCGGCAAGGGAGAATGCAGGTTTCCAAGCAGACGGCAATGCTGGTTGACGTCACGCTATCCTCCTCCGGACCAACACCACCTAGATAGGGAACGCCTGCTTGCTCGTCGACGTGATGTAACAACTAATAGTCAGCCAATCAGTATCGTGTTTTCAACGGGGGCAGCCAATCATGAACGTGCCTCCACCGGTCGTGGCCACGAAGACGAACCACCGTCGTCTGCGAGTGTTGATCGTACGTCCCCGCGTACTACATGGGAAAACTTGCAATCATTTGCTGTTTCGTGAATTCGCAGAACGGCGAATTGCAGTAGCAGACGAATTCTGGCTATATATGTCCACGTACACTCTTAATAATGAACTTCACCGCATAGCATGCTCCTAGCCAACCATCAACTCGAATGATATCGCTATGTGCCCTGATTTGTTCAAAACGGTAGGCGTACGCCTTTTTTTGTGACACTTATGCTGTTGATAATTGTCACAAAAATGGCGTACGCCCCCAGTTTTCAGCAAATCAGGGCAGATAACGATATCATTCAAGGTGATAGTTGGCTAGGAGCGTGCCATGCGGTGACGTTCATTTTTAACAGTGTAGCTAAGGGGGGAGAGGAGGCAATAAGCAAGCCTAGTGGACTATGGAGTTCTGGTTTCTGCTCTTCGCGTTTCGGTTTCGGTTCGCTATATTGTCATCATTTACGAATTAATTACTCACGCGAAATGTTATGTTCGGTACCGAGAGGGTGGTTCGTGTTCGGTACGATGTTAGTCTTATTTTTTTTTATTTTGTTCGTATCCTTGCGAAGACTCCTAATCAGGTGACATCTAAGACGGCTCTAAACCCTGTTTCATCGCTGTCCGGTGTATTGTATTGTCATCAAACTTACAGTCGGAGGAAGCAGCCGCAGACGGCCAGCATGACCCTCACCGTGAACGTCCGCAAAGTTCCCCGTGCCTTTCTTCTTTGTTTCTTTAATCTCAGCTCACGCTCTGGGCTGCGCCGGGCTACGTCACGAGTCACGTGATCGGGGATAGGGGAACAGTTGACGTCACGACGTGCCCTTCTTCGCTCGTTCTTCGATACGCTCTTTCCAAGAGTGGAGTGGAGGTGTGCGGACCCGAGTTTTCGAGCGCGCGCGCTGGATAAATCATCTGCGCTCGCCGTTCTTTTGCGGGAGTTCGTTTTAGTCGTTGCCGAACACACCGGAGCAAAGAAAGAAAAAAGAAAGGTCGCCTCAGCGTTCCTTTAATTTGAAAAACTGCAGTGTTTGAGCAAACTCTCAGTATTTTTTTTTCTTTAAAGGAGGTAATTACGCCTATCTGCAGGTATTTAGTTACGGGTGTAATAGGTGTAATATTGTTCTTCTACTCTTCGTAATTCTATTTACAATGTATTGTTCAATACTTCTCCTTCATAACGTGTGCAGCGTTAATACAAAAACGCACTTTTTTTCGGATGCGGGCGAGTAGACGTACACTATCCAGATACCTCTATCCATTGTTACGTCATTTGAGGAATTGTAGCCCCCAATCGGACGCCAACGCAGAAGTACACGTAACATTCTGCTTTACACTTTTAAAAATGAGGGGGGGGGGGGGCGTCGAGGTAGCTTGCCGTTGTTGGCCGCACTCAAGTGGGCATCGTCACGACTATAGCAAAAAAACAAAAAAAAAAGGAACTTCACCACGTAGCACGCTCCTTGCCAATCATCATCTCGAATGACAACGTTCTCGTCCCTGATGTTTTGAAAACGGGAGGCGGAGCCATTTTGTAGCCGTACATTATGTACCATTATGTACGGCTACAAAATGGCTCCGTATATAATGATACATAATATACTTCGCCTCTTATCAACAAATTATGGGCGAGAACGTTGTCATTCGGGATGATGGTTGGCTAGGACCGTGCCATATGTGATGGAGATACGAACCTATCGCATTCATCTATACAAAAGGTGTCACATCCAACAAACTAAAATCGCCGTTTGGAGCCGACACCGTCGGCGGGCTAGCTTGGTAGAGTTCATAGCTCCTTTACACCTTTACACGAGGAAGCGTGGACCTCCACGCGAAAGCTTGTACAAATTAAACTTAAACGAAAATCTTCAGTGTCGGTTTCTGTATTTTGTTTATGTGATCTACAGGACTTGACTCCCCTCTTCGTATACGCACGTGCAACGTGGCTTTAGTACAGGTATCAGAAAAGAGCCCACCGTTACACGCGAGGATCCTCTATCTCACGGGCCTCAAGACGCGGCTCGTGTTCAGCTATTCTGTGGCCCCAGGGCCCTTGACCACCGAACGGAAGGAAGCTGGCCTCTCAAAAAATTTAATAAACAATTAGGAGTGAAACCACATTTTGAGGTGCAACTTTCACCCTTGCCCGACGTAGTGCTTCCCCTGTTTATGTTAGGTAGCATGTACGAGTATACATGTGATCACTTCTTGTGGCTCATGAACCTCACCAATTTACACGCACAGCAACCTGGTTTTCGCATTAATATGAAGATTAAGATAGGCTCACCGTAATAGACCTATCCCTGTTTGGAAACAAATGGCGTCAGATGGTACAACAGCGCCGCCAACTTGGTAGACGGGAACTACTATAGCAAAAAATCAATCAGTCACTAGGAAGCCACTTTAAATGTGGCTTCGCATATTGTAACATTTTTTGTAATTCTTTACGTATTATTAGTTGTATGTCCTTGTTCTGCTCTATTCTACCGGTAGCCGTATATTTTCGGTAGCGGTAGCCCTTCCTAAAGATGGCCACCGGGCTCTTCCATCTTCTGTAGCCTGAAGTATGGCCATACCTGAAGGGCACGAGTTTCCCTCGGAGTGCACGAGGTGTCTCTATATAAAGCAAGCGCGAACTAAGTCGTAATAACAAACCACACTCCGCACAGAATTACGACATTGACTTTCGAACGATGCAACTCTTGGGATGAAGCCTTTTTTTTTTTTTCTTTCCGTGGTGGATTGGGAACGCGAATGAAGACCCGAAAGCGACTAAAAACGTGACCTCATTTGTGTGTACCACTAATACAAAGAAGCCTCAGAACATCAATTGCCATCACAAAGAAGCCACCCGTGACCTTCCTGAAGGAATACCGCTTTGTGAAACGGCGATGTTATCCGCCCACGCTTTCACTACTTTCGGTTTCACTATGTCTACCAAGGTCATGATTACGTCACGGTGACGTTCTTTCGGCAGAGGGCTGTTCGCAACACTAAAGTCACAGGATTAAAGAAGAAGAAGCCTCTTTGTATGTCATCTGCGGGAAATTAGAAAGGAACAGAGAAAAGTCGTTACTAGAGAAGAAATTAGCATGAGCTAATTCGTCTTTTTTTTTAATGCCTCTTGGTCATCTTGAGGTTGGCTTCTCTACTTTCTTTTGTGCTCACGAGATCCGGAGTAGACTGACCCGACTATGTTGGGTCTCGCATCTCCATATGTTTTATTTCTCAGTCAATCAATTAATCAATCAAAGTAGCAAACCGGAAGCCATCCAGTGTCAATAAAGTCAGCTTGCTCTCTTTCTCTTGCTTTCCTATTTCTTTTTCCAACTTGAAACTGTAAGCAAAGGCAACAATACCGTGTGTATATAGATAAGAGATAATTTCAGTGCTCCTGAACATTTTCATAACCATTTTGTGAAGAAGTACGTGTTTTTGTTGACTCCTTTTTTTTTCTTCATAGTTTCGGTACTCGATTTGGAAAGGCGGGATATTTATTTCCCTTGGCAAGTCAAGTGGAGTTTCTCAGTAATAAATTGTACACAGACCGTCCGGCTCCACATAAACTACACCGTTCCTCCTTTTGTATATTTTTATTTGATGGTATCTTAGAAAATTTTATGGTAATTGCGGTCATTTCTTATTTTGTATTGCCTTCCAAGATGTGCTCTAAGTTCAACGCGCCCCACGACTCGATTTGAGTTTGAGGCCCCTGCTCTATCTGCTACCGCGTTATGCAAATGTTGTGACCTTCAAGCACAGGATCGCTTACATTCAGAATTGCGAAAAAGTCAAAAGTCTGCTTTATTTGATTTAAATCGGGTCTATATTATCTCAGCCAGTTCTTTTACCAGACTCTTTGTTTTTACCACAAATGTCACGCTTGAGAAAATTTGCGAAACCACGACAAGATAGATCGAACGCAGATCGCTAATGTAGCCAGAAGCTGCACATATAACGCCCTGAGGATAATTAAAATAAATAAATAAATAGAGGTGACGCGGGTGCGGGTATACCCGCGGTAACTCGCACACTTTCACGATTTCCAGAAGAAAAAAGTGAAAAATTCAGTGTCGCTGCGGGTTGTGCGGTTGTACCCGTATTACCTGCATCCACTAAACTAACCATTTGCCACCCTGACTTACTAATTAATTTTAGCATTTCCCCCCAGTTTTCATTGATAAAAATGGGGGGATGATGTTGCGAAATGAGGACCTGCAGGCAGGACCGTGCTTATTTTAGACATTCATTGACTGAAAGACGATGATGCTGCTTGAACCTTTGGTTTTTTTTTCTCTTTAGTGTTGTAACTCGTGAAAGATGAAGAAGAGAAACTGCTTTTTGGAATTTTGGAACGTCTGGGTCGAATCCTTTCACTGGCTCATCGAATGTCCTGTGTCACTTTGGTGTAAACGAAATTCAGTACGTTTTACCTGGGTTTTCCTTCGACGGTGTCAGACATATGTCGGCACAGTTCCCTTAGAAGCCGACCCAGGACGCACATTCCCCCAGAGCGTTAGTCGTGACGTTGTCCACCTCTGTGAGACCGACAACGGCGAGCCCTTTCATTAGCACCACCACCAGCATGGTCTCAGCTCTGAGACAAAATCAGATTAAGTCAACGAAGCTATTTACCAAAACAATGGCTGCTTTACTTATAAAATAGTTGTGGACCCATGTGTGGCGTTGTGGAGGATATCGAACACATTATAATGACCTGTGTACGGTACACCGAAGCTCGTCGCCTTGTACAGTCAGAGCTGACAGTAGCGGCCGCCCGTTCAGTGTGTCAAAAGTACGCGAGCCCTTGCATCCCAGTGTAATGCACCGGGCGTTCTCCGCCGTGGTTAAATTTTTCCAAGCTATTGGTGCAGACACACACTTTTGAAACGTTGGTGTTTGTGTGTTTTGCTGTTGAACTATTTGTGTGTTTTTTGACAACACTTTGGTGAGCTCACCATAACAACACGTTTACGTCGAAATCGTCGCCACCATCATCATCATGCACTGAGAACACAAAAACCTCAGTGCTCCTTTGTAAAGGGAGGGGATATATTTATTAGACGAAAAAGAAAAAAAACGGGGGAAAGGTCACCCAAACGAGACGTCGGCTTGCTATTCCAGAAATAAATAAATAAATAAATAAATAAAATTAAGAAATAATAAATAAATAAATAAATAAAATAAGAAATAATAAATAAATACAAAGAAAAAGAATTAGGAAATAAAGGATAAACTAACAAATGATGAAAGAAGGATGAGATGGATCACAGAAGATGACTTAAAAAGGAAAGCATGAGGTTAATGCGTTGAGCGTGAGAGTGGAGCATAGAAGAATGAGATTGCACGACTGAGTTCACAGGCTGTTCATAAGACCTGAATCTCTCAAGAAAGTCAGAACTGCTTTGGTCACAGACCGCTGTGTGTGATCTCGTACTGGGCCGAGCAGAGTGGCCAGAGGAAAGTCCGTGCACCGCAGCTCGAGTAGGCGTCGTCTCAGCGTGACTCGAGGGGTGTAGAATCTGTGACAGTTGAGGGGAAGGTGTGGAACATCAGCTTCAACAGCGCAAGTGGGGCATTTGGGCGACTGGAGAAGACCCATTTTACAGAGAAGTAGAGGTGTCCTGGCGGCATTAAGGCGTAGTCGGTGTAGAATGGTCGTTTCTTGACGCGAGCAGTGGTGTGTGGCAACGAAATCCATCGACGGGTCTATAGACCGGAGATGGTCGTTCAGTAGGACAGCGTCCTTTTGAAACTGCCGAGTGCCGTTATGACGGAGTCGCTGTGTCTGTAACCGACACGATGAGCCTGAAAGTGGTAGGAGACAGTTATTGGAGGTGCCGTCCCCATGTGCCCGACGTGCTAAGGCGTCCGCGCGGGTGTTTCCGTGCAGGCCGGTATGACTGGGTACCCATTGGAAACACAGGCTATGACCAAAGGATAGAAGTCGGTTGTATATTGCGACTATCATGGTGTCTAGGCCGCCAATTGTTCTGGACCAATAATTTTCTAGAACCTCTAGAGCCACCTTACTGTCCGTGAACAAAACCCAAGCGCCAGGCGATGATACCGCTATGTGGTTCAACGCGGTCAGTATGGCGAAAAGCTCGGACTCAGTAGATGACGTTTCGTAGGGGAACTTGTGCGCCTTTGTATGGGCGTACAATGAACATAGCTCATAGCGCAGACCGTGTGTTCCACTACGGTTAAGCATTGCAGTGGTAGAAACTGCGAAGCAAAAGCTACATAGTGGTCGGGTGTTTACTGTTTACCAAGTGGGTGCGTAAAGCGGGTGTTTACTGCAACGGTATACGGGAAGAGTGGATGCGATGGTGTAGGTGGTGTAGTCAAGCACAATGCCACACTCTACAACCTGAGATGTACGGCAAAGAAAATAATTAGAAATGAGAAGCTGCCCAATATTCAGATGCTTCATCTGCCGGCGCGAGGCATTGCAAACTATCGTACAACCAAAAAACCAAAAATGGAACATTTCCAGCACATTCCTAGAATACAGTCCTCACATGTGTGGGGTAAGCAGGATAAACAGGTAATGGCGTTCATGAAGTGTACACGGCAAAAACTTGGGAGAAACTTCGAAGGCTTCTTCTGCTTGGAGGAAAGTAGCCTCCCACTGCTAGGTTTTGTCCTATTTTCTGTTTGTCATCAATTAAGGACCGCACGCGCTTCCAATTTGTGTTTTGCATGTACGGGTATGGCCAACGTTCATACCGACCTACGGAGTGTAACTCCTGTCTTTGTAGATTGATATCTGAACTTTGTTTCGTAATAAATCTTATAAACCAGAACTTGGCTATCTCAAATGTGATATGAAGCCACGAAGGGACGAAACTCCGCTGTCCGCCCTCGCTGCGCCCGTCATGGACCAGTCACAGCAGGTGTGCGCGGAAATCCCGAAAATGAACTTCAAATATTTCTGAAGTGATTTTTTTTTTCACTACGCTGTGTGAGCTTGTTATGACCAACATTTGTGAGGAATATGAACCACGTCACGAGTGGGCGAATATGGGAAGTACGCGACCGAAGTTGCGAATTTTTGTCTTATCACCCCTCACAAAACGCGCGTTAGAAAGTACGTCCGACATTTTCCAACGATCTCTTTTATATGAATGAAAATAGCGTTTAAAGACGAACAGAACGATGCTACACATGTTAACCTTCTGGTATTTGTAGGAAGGGAGTTACGCGCCGAAAAAGTGCGATTTTTTGCAAATGAGGCGACTTTGCGATATTTTATCTGGACACCTGCAGAACCTAGAACCTCAAAGATAGAGCAAACGGTACTGCAGCACATAGGCAATACGTGTTAATAAATTAATTGCGTGACCTTAATGGTTACGAAGATACAAGGCCTGAAAATGGCGAAGAAGCGCAGTGCTCCAAATGGTCAGTCTTGAAATTTTTTGTTTTTTTTTAACAACTATAAGCTATTTTGAGCTATTCCCTCCGACAATATACTTCCTAAGCACTAGGCTTCAACACATATTGGAGCGAAAAAGATATGAGAGGTCGACAGGACCACCCTGCCTGAACCTGCTTGAAATCACCCAGTTAATAACTGTTCCGCTGTGCCATAAAAGCGTGCTGGAGTAGCCGGCCCGGCCCAATGTAGAGTAGGCCAACATCTCCATATTTTTCTTTTTTTTCTACCATCCAACCAGCCAACCGCTGTTCTGGTATCTCCTGTCTTGATGCGTAACTAATGCGTGCGGGTTATTCGAGTAATATATTTTGTCTCGCTTAGTGGGATGACTTAGGAAACTACAAACGCAACGCTCCTTAGACAATAGACAATACGTGACGCGTACACAACGGATAAAATAGGAATGAGATCTCACGCTGCCAGATGTACACGGTATTGTCATACGTAGCTTCCATTCTAATGCATTCTATGCAGCACGGCGCACGTCGTTTGCGTGTCGGCAAAACCGTTTTACATAGAGCACTGTTTTTCTGTGTGTTTCTTTTTTCTGATCAGAATATTTTATTTAACATAATTATCTAAGTACACAAGTTACTTCACAAGTTACACTTTGCTTGTAAGTAACACCATAACAACGAAGATGTTCTGCGTGTGAACTATCGTTACAAGAATGTCACACTGCTAAAAGTATGTACAATCTACCGTTCGTATGTACACATATCAGGCAAAATTCGGCTGAAAAATTGGTTGTGATTATTTACACTATTTACATAATCTGAATCCCTTGTTAGAAAACCAGGTTCCTCAGAGCAAAGCGCCCATACTTTACGCATATATACCGATTGGACCACTGACGCAGGAATTCCTGCTCCCCTACCGAAAAGAGGCGGTGCTCAAGGTAATCACGGAGCAAACACATAACAAGGGTAAGTCTCGGATGCATTGCTCGAATACGGCGATTCTGAGCTACAGCCCGACATCGGAACTTCCAGAGTACGAATGACACAATTATTATGATTAGGTGGTCAAAATTACTGCGAGCGCTCACTGCAACGTTACGCCTTACCGCGAAGCGCCGGCGCACTAAAGTCCACAATGTCGACACTACAACACACTCATGTAGAACATGTGTATTTGTTTCATTTGCACCACAATTAGGGCAAGTAGAATTCCTTGTAGTTCCCCATTTGACCAGGCGATCTTTTGTTGGAAGTATACCCCGGGAGGCTTTCCAGTGAAAGTCCGCAATCCCCTGCGGCAGTGCAATCGGGTCCCGTCTACCGCTGTGCGAGAACGTGACAGTGGTAGTCCCTTCTTGAGAGCATAGAGCCTCGCAAATTCGGGATACTTGAACTTTTTCTACATCTGTATCCGGAAGGTGATCTTGTACAAGCTTATATTGCCTGATAGCCCCTTTATAAAACTCTGGTGGATTTTCTGCTGTAGGATACATATTGCCAAGACCCCTGGGTACAAGTGTCCTGCGTCCTGGTCCCAGCCAGTCCTGGTCCCAGCCACATGACCAGAGGGCGCGCCGGTGAATCCACTTGGTTTAATATACCTAAAGTGTTCCTCAATGCAAACAGAGAACTGTATGTCTTCACACATGGAAGGCTCCACCCACCCTCTGCTTTTGGCCTCCTCAACACATCGCGCGATAATAGGTGATTCTGGTTCTTCCAGAAGAAGTTAAAGACTAACGTGTTCACCTTCGCAACGATCTTCGCCGGAGGAGTTATTATCCTTGCAGCATACCAACAGTTTACTGCAAAATACGCATTTAATTAGATACGCACGGTCATGATAAGAGAGCTCAAAATTACTAGCAGTTTCCATCTGGCGTTCCAGTGTTTCCACAGCAGTTGTCCAGTTCCCCAGGGCAGCACCTGCCTGAGTGAACTTTATTCCGAGTATATTGACTACGTCTGTGTAGCCAATATCTTGTGGGAGTTGCTCTGAGAAACCGTTCACTGGCAAAGCTTTGGATTTGTTCATATTCAAAGCCGCTCCATAAAGTTCACCATAAGTTTTGAAAGTCTCTAATGCTGCTGCTACACTTTCTGCACCGCGTAAAAAGAGAACAATGTCATCAGCATACGCTGAAACCTTAACATCACCTGGACCAGGAACAGGAAAACTTGTAGGAACAGGAAAGCTGGCAGGCAGACAACGCTGCGTCACACGCGAAACCGAAACATCACGCGCCAGAAAACAGGAACTTTTTTCTTGTAACAAATGTGGGGATGCACATATATTTATCAACGTTCTCGCTCAAAGCCATATTCGAATGTGAGCCTGTATTAGTGCTGGAATAGCTGCCTACAGAGCAGATTTTGTAGGCACCGACTTTAGAAGCTCTGTTGCGTATACAGAGATCGATTCGTAGCGCATTACGAACGAGCAAAACACGTTTAACATTTAAATAGCTTACGACGCGCGAAATATTTTAGTACGGATGAGTTTTCTTGTGTGTGTGAAAACGCAGGGATGCTGTTTTCCGCAAATGAAACGGGTTTGAAGGTGGCAGTCAGCGGGATCATTCCGTCGGAGGAAAGTCCAAAGCGCGTCGGCGGTGTTAATCTTTCTGAAGGTATAGTACGTGCTTTGCACAAGTTAGGGGTCAAGAAGTTAGTGCAGGGTGCTGCAAGCCAGGGAAGGCTAACGGTAATGGTAACGGAAACAGAAACGTCATATTACCGAAGTTGGAGATGGTAACGATATCGCAAACGGGAACGCATACCACGGTCCTCTATTACCGGAAACAGAAACGGAAACGAAAATTATCGTCCGGTATTGAATTTGGGTAATGGCTATTCCTGTTGGGCGATGACATTTGAGTGACTTTTCATTTTATTTTTGTATTTTAATGACTCCATTCCCTGTAATGCTCTAAATACTACACGAGAGCACGGAAAGGAAGCGCAATATTGGATCTCGAGGCTCCTCATAACTCCATGACATCAACATATGACTATAGTAGTAATAGTAGGGGTAGAAACTAAAGCAACATTAAACGCCGGCACTCCCGGCAGGGCCAGGGGTCCGTTCGCGTATTTTTTCCCGCTTATCGGCGGGCGGCGCGTGTGCGGAGGGTTGTCCGCGATCTTATAACATGCATAGACATGCAAAGAGGAGTCATACACAAAAAGTACAAGTTGAAATATATTTATTAAAGCCAACAGTGCTGGGAATTGTGCCAATTGTAATGCCAATCAGGTGAAGGAGGAAAACCAAGTCGAAAATCCTTCACGACCTGTAACAGAATAATTAAAAACACAACACAGTACATGTAAAGAATATACATATTTTATTCGCTATTAATATTTCAAGTCATCCGATTCTGAAAGAAAACATAATATCAACATTCATCACATTGCTTACCAATTGTTCACTTAGGGAGCCCCGCACCAACGACTTGAAAGATAACTTGTTATTATATGAAACTACATACGCATTCAATAATACGTACAATACTGTGGCCACGCTGGATAATTTGAAAAAGATACATTTTAATATCAACAATCATACTCCCATTAATAGCAACAATAATCCAAAAGAGAATCTAATTTAATATCATATTCTACTTTCAATAATACATACACTGAGACGGCGGTGGACCCCAATCATCTGAAAGAGAATCTCATTTATTATCATAATCTGCTTTCATTAATACATACAATACTGCGGCTACACTGGATAATCTAAAAAAAGAGACATTTTAATATCAACAATCATACTTGAATTATAGCAACAATAATCTGAAAGAGAATCGCACAGGATTATTACTACAAATGCCGATAGATGTATGTAATTAATTGTGAACAGCAGAGACCCTGGAAGACAATGGGACACGAACGACAAGAACGACACGAACACAAGAAAAAATACACATTTAATCAAAGAAGATATTCCTAAACAAACAACAGAGGAGAATAATCTATCATTTTAACTATCATAAAATCATCCTCGTGACTTAATCTAATCGAACACCATACAATTTTCGTTCTAAGAGACACTACAAACCCTACTTTGTTTTATGAATCCGACACAAAAAATATGTAAAAAAATGAACTTCACCACATAGCACTCTCCTAGCCAACAACCAGCTCTAATAATATCTGCACTGATTAAAGACGGGAGGCGTACGCCTGTTTTGTGATAGTTATTAACATTTCGAGTGCAATAGGGAAGATAAGTCGATTATTCCAACAATACACAACTTTTAATTAATCAATTTCTTATTAAGTGAATAGCATACAAATAAGGAAATAATGAGAAACATCACAATCAACAGCTAGCATTAATAGAGAGCCAAACCTGCAACTCCTAGCCAACACGTAAACAACAGATACATGCAATAGCGAAACAATCTATCAAAACAAGAAACATGACGAATTTAATACTGTGAATAGCACAGACTTAACGCTGAAGAACACAGGAACACTCTAAGCGGCGCCATGTAAACAACAACAGAGGAAATAATCTATCATTGAACCATCATAAAATCATCTTCGTGACTTAATCTAATCGAACACCATACAATTTTCATTCTAACGAACGCTACAAACCTTACTTTGATGGAGATATCCAACACCCTTGCACCATGAGAAGATCCCGGTTTTTCTTCAAAGCCCGGAGACATATTATCCCTCTGTCTATACGGCCAAAGCTCTGCGCATGCTTTATCACTCAAGGGGTTGGGGGCTATATTCATTTTCCTTCCTCAAGCAAAGAGGGCGCTCTCGAGGTCGGATAAGATAGTACAAAGGCGATATATTTTATCGTGCAGCGCAAATAGTTGCCGATATTATTCGTGGGGATCACTATCTTTTCGCATCCTTTCCTGGAAACGGAAGTCTTTCGTCAAAATGGATGACATAGTCGACTAAGTTTGTACAGAGGCGATATCTTTTCATTGAACATGTAGAGAAAGTCCAAATTATTAAATGATAGCAACAATACTCAATCAAAAACAATGAGAAACAAATTTAATTACATCAATTTTGTAATATCTTGAAAGTTCAATATAGATGAACCTGGGGCTATATTCCTTCTTCCAGCAAGCAGGGCGCTCTCGAGGTCAGATAAGATAGTACAAAGGCGATATATTTTATTGTGCAGCGCAAATAGATGCCGATATTATTCGTGGGGATCACTATCTTTTCTCATCCTTTCCTTGAAACGGAAGTCTTTCGTCAAAGTGGATGACATAGTCGGCTAAGTTTGTACAGAGGCAATATTTTTTGATTGAACTTGTAGAGAAAGTCCAAATTATTACAATACTCAATCAATCAAAAACGAGAAACAAATTTAATTACATCAATTTTTGTAATATCTTGCAACAGAAAGTTCTATATAGATGAACCCCACAGAAAAATCAAGTGTGAAACATTTCCAACAGGCATTCCCAACTTAGAGATTATTTTTACTGATGTCAATCGAGTGATCAATTGAAAAAAATACAAGACAATAATTATTTTAGGCAGTAACTTTCTAAGCAAGTGAGAAATATTTAAAAGTTTTCCTATAGAGGAAATCGACAGACACAATTAATACATCATGCATACATATGCTCAACTCATAGAATATCAATCGAACATGAAACAAAGTCAAAACAATAATTAATTCAGACAAGTCATTTCTAAGCAAGCAGCGTGAACCGAAAAAGAAAAGCCGTGAAATGATTCCATTATCGATGCATTTCAATACGTCCTAGACATGGTCGTATTCGGAGATATGGTCGAAACTACAGAATTGAAGGTGCAAGAATTTATATGCCGCATCTACAATACTTATAAAAATATCTGCACATCAACGTCGGAAGGGCCACTGGGATTGACGGCGGAGTTTTGGAGGTTTGCTAACGAAGAATTGAAATACACTAGACCAGATGTAATTGTAATCATTGCAATGGGCATTGCATTCATCAAGAAAGTAGTGAGATCAAATTATCGTATACAAGTGGTCTATATCACACGATTCATTACGGATTTGTTGAAATTACACATATCTGAGATGGAAAGTACATAAAATCTTATCACATGATATGTTCAACTACCACGGCAACGCCATTATTTTCTTCTACCAGTTCTTGCAACGGATGTCGAATGAGCAGAAGTTCAATATTGTCGTGCAAGGTCTGATGTGTCATCACTTATTGAAACTCAACGAACATATCAACTGCGGTGGACCACCGGACGATTTTCATCTAATACTGTCTTGTACGCCATTCAAGAATCTTCATACAAAGAAAGGAAACATCAATAAGAGATTGTGCAAGTTCATCGCAACAAAGTGCAGGTTGCTGAAGCGATACAAACGCGACGACAACGTATCGATTGCATTAATCAACGCTGGATTCAAGCGACCGATAATAAGACATTATTATGTAATACATTCCGAATTTATCAATAAGACAGAAACGAAAACTTCAGAGATTGGAGATTATAGATGGGTAGAAATCCAGCGAACCGGTAGAGATGTAGGAAGGGAGTTGCCTCAGGACAGAAGCCGCCGATATATAGATTGTTATTTATAGGAATAAACAAGCATATAACTGAAATAATAAATGTAATCTTTGTCATCATTATAATGAATTCTATGCATCACAATGAAAAACACTTTGCGTTTAGCATGGCTAGACTAAGAACAGTGATCGCTAAGGAAACGAATATCCACACTGTGTGTAAGAATTCTCCTTCCACACCTTCCTGGGACCTTCTTGACTCCACAAAGCGCTTGTTCGTGGCTCAGTAGTCTACAGCCTTCCTGCGTTGCACAGACTATTACGGACGTCCGAACACAAGCTCCGTTGTGTCAAATACGTTTTACCCGACTACACTCTCTACAAGTTCAACACCCGAAGGATAGAATTGCCGGAGAAGGATCGGTCATTGAAATTTAGAGGCATGGTACATCAGTCTATGGTTACAAAAAAGTATCCTATTCTTTTGTGAAAACTTATCATATTTCTTGAATAAAATTCCACAATGCGTATGTATATTTCCCAAACAGTTGGACTAGCCCTCTTATGCATGAGCAAACGACAAATGTATAATTCAAAGTATGTCTATAACATCTTTTGACAATACATGTTGAAAGCAATCTATTATGAAATGCAGCGATGCAAATGGAGGATTTTACAAGCATGATGCGCAGGCGAAGTCTACATTTCTAATCACGTAATCTTCGTAACACACGACACACAAACGTATATGAAATAATTTCCAAGTGGCAATCAGATTTTGGGAGAAGCGGATCACACAACCGTCATCAGAAATGCTTAACCAATATACAATGAAGATGAGCATTATGCATAAACACAATGAAAGATATGTCATATTAATTATAATAAGCAGATCAGCAGAGGTCACACATACACGTAGATCCAATTCACAAAATATACTCGAGGTTTCCCGTAGCCATACTGAAAAACTATCACTTTATTTTATTGTCATAGCATCCACACACATAGCATCGGTCAGTGTGGATCGACAGTTAAGAATTAAAGGAGCACAGAAATGCAAAAACGAGTTCACTTCAAATTACATTATACGCTATGTTAATTTCGTACTTGTTATCATAATCCAAAACTTTGACTCCGTTTCGAAGCTACAGTAATAATTATACCGGACTCTTTCTTGCTTCGGCGCTAAGCACTGAACCACGCTTCAGCTCGTGCATCGGTGTTTTCAGTCGAACATGCGCATGCACGCGCGTGCCGCGACATGGAGCATTCCCTGTTAGAAACATAGTGCGCCTTGCAAAGCGGACTGGTGTCGCTGTCCGAAGGATGTGATGACAGATGTTGTCAGCGGAACATTTGAGAGAACTGTTGTGGGCTACGATTCAGTGAATCAGTATTGAAAAATGCATCAGTGTGCATCATGCCACGCATATACGGAACACTATACGATCGGACCCGTTCCAAATCCACGCACGCACGATAGGTATGCGCCCGCTTCTCCTTCTGTCTCATTGGATGCCGCCAACGTTTGTCTCCTAGGGATCCCATTCGTTGCCGCCAAAGAAGACTCTGTTTTCATAGCGTTTTTCTTCTAAAGAGTAGCGTTGTGTGAACTAATTTTGTTTGATTCGTACTAATTGAAACACGGACTTTTGAGAGCAAGTGGTTTTTGCATTTTAGAGCCCCTTTAAGGGACAACATGCCGTGATTGAAACCGGAATTAGGAATTTCGTCATTTTCGAAACATAACTGACAAGAAAAAGTGACGGTAGCTGTGACAGTGGAATCCCCCCCTCACCTACGGTTATTGTACCATATAAACGCGCCTATCCTTTTTCGGAAACAGCAAAGAACCGGCATAGTGGTGTTGCTTGGAACATTCGAACTTGGCAAGTGCGCACAATACGTCAGCGAACCGACACAAAGCAAACAATGAACGATGAGAGTCGAGAAATTGAGGGGCTCTCGGGGGGGGGGGGGGACTCTCTGAGAACTCTGAGGGGCTCTCTCCCCCCCCTTACCTTGGAGGTCTGGCTACGCCACTGCTCGTAGGTGTAAAGTCACCGCGAAAATGAACGCAGGTGGGATTGCGATAAACCAAGGTGTGGGACGAATAGACCTGGTGCATATAGACGATTTTGTAGGCCTGTAGTTGTCGATACGATGGGCGGGTCCCTCGCGGATGATGTTGCAGTGGACGGATTAAATGAGTTCTTTTCATCAGTGTTTACTAGAGAGGCGTTTCCTTGCCCCCCCCCCCCCCCCCGTACAAATATGAATTCGTGATACCATGCTAGATCCGATCATTGTCTCTACAGACGGCATATGTAGAATTATAAATGACTTGCTTCTCTCGTCGTCTCCGGGTTGCGATGGTATCTCCACTTAGTTTTTAAAAATGACCAAGCATGCGGCCACTAAGATCCTTGCCATTATATTTCAGCAGTCACTTGACTCTGCAGCGATACCTGGAGACTGGAAGCATTCGGTTGTCGTTCCCCATACCGAAGGTCCCCTCCCCAACAATTGAGTGTTTTCGGGAAATCTCACTCACTTGCGTCTCATGCAAGGTGCTTGAGCACATTATGTTTTCTGTTATTATGAAGCATTTGGTTGCCCACGGCTTCTTTTATGTAAACCAGCATGGCTTCAGAAGTGGGTTCTCCTCTGAGGGTCAACTGTTTGAATTTGTCACTGACATCTTTAATAACATTAACTTGGGCATACAAAATGATGCAATATTTATAGACTTGGCTAAGGCGTTCGACCGTGTCCCACACCAGCGATTGATTAATAAGGTAAAATCTCTTGGCCTTCATCATTCAATTCTAAACTGGATTGGTTCTTTCCCTCAAGGGAGAACACAGCGAGTTAGGTGGGGTAGGGCTATGTCCAAACTTTCCGAAGTAGTCTCTGGCGTGCCACAGGGGTCAGTCCCTTATGAAAATGATTTTCTAGTTTCTATACAAGACCTATAGAGAATCTATCTATCGTGTCTAGTGTGAATCTTGTGCATAGGAGATAGATAGAAGTTGTATAGGGTTTTTAACTGGTAAACTCTATACAGTTTCTATACAGGATTCAGACTCTATAATGTATACATTTTCTATACAGTCTCTATAGAGCTAATACTATAGCTGCCCCGAAAGATCTCATTTACGAACATGTGCTACTTGTTTTTTGCTGTACATTTGAAGAACATCTAATACATGTGATGTGTGCATGTATGAACACGGATACAAATACTAATAGCAATATTGTGACTTATCACTTCAGACAACGTGAACATTTGCCGTTTACTACTTTTTAATTTTGCACTTGAAGAACTGCTGCTTCTACACTGTCAGGGGAAAAGGTATAAAAAGCGCATGTATAAAAAGGTAAACGAGGGCGGAAGTAATATTTTTGTACATATTTCAACTGTCTATACCATCGTATAAACCAAGTGAAACTCACTGATCGCAGTAGCTAATCGTATAGTACGGGGCTGGCTCATTCATTAGGTGTGGAGATTGTGCTGGTCTAGTTCGAGTAATTTGAATAATAAACACAGTCCTTAATGCAGTAATATATTAACAGCTGGAGGAAATGCTTTCAGTGACTGTTATTCGCTACTGAAATAACAATCTATGCGTGCTCCCCTCGGGTGGTGACCGAAATAAACCGTCCAAAATAAATCGTTCCGAAATAAATTGTGCTGAAATAAACCGTGTCAATATAAATCCTAGTAATACTCCCACGGCGTTCAAAATCCCGCTACCGGCGAGAAAACCACCGCCAGCTATCCCGACACCGAGTGCCGGTCGCCAATAGCCACAGGAGCGGTGATGGCCCGCACCCTGTGCCGACGGGAAAAGCAGCCGGCACGCAGGCAATAAGAATGATTTTCTAGTTTCTATACAGGACCTATACATAATCTATTTATCGTATCTAGTGTCAATTTTCTGCATAGGAAATAGATAAAAGCTGTATAGGGTTTTTAACTGCTAAACTCTATACACATTCTATACAGGATTCAGGAACTAGAATGTATACATTTTCTATACAGTCTCTATAGAGCTAATACTAGGCACCGAAAAGGTCTTTTTAGGTACATGTGTTACTTGTTTTTGCTGTACATTTGAAGAACAACTAATACACGTGATTTGTGCATGTATGGGCATAGATACAAATGCTAATAGCAATATTGTGACTTATCACTTCAGGCAACATTTACCGTTTATTACTTTTTAATGTTGCACTTGACGAACTGCTGCTTCTACACTGTCAGAAGAAAAGGTATAAAAAGTGTATGTGTAAACCAGGGCGGAAGTGCCATTTTTGTACCTATTTCAACTGTCTATACCATCGTTTAAACCAAGTGTAACTCACTGATAGCATGTAGCTAATCGTATAGTACGGGGCTGGCTCCATGCATGCGCAACGTGCAGCACCACATTAATTTGGTGTGGAGATTGTGCTGGGTTAGTTCGAGTAATTTGAGTAATAAACACAGTCCTTAATGCAGTAATATACTAACCAGTTGGAGGAAATATTTTTTGTGGTTGTTATTCGCTACCGAAATAACAATCTATGCGTGCGCTCCTCACCCGTGTGGTTGCATCTCGAGCTAAGACGGCTCCACATGTGGCCTAGCCATTTCGTTGCGTGTTTTATTAGTATCTGTTCCTCTGCAAACACATCACAGGCGTGAGCGTGTGCAAGCGTATTTCTTCGGTTTCTTTTTCGTTTCTTTTTTCCTTTCTTTTTTTTTTTGCGGTTTGGAGTTTTGCGCAGTGGGTGGGATGTGGCGGTGAAATAAATGGAAAGTTCCTGGTTTTTGAAATACAGAAGAAGATTATCGAGCTACTGCCATCGGCTCCCTCTTCAAAATTCTTTTGTAACCCGTTTCGTGACGCACCATCTATTGACAGTAAAGTCCACTTCATATAGTACATAAATACAGTCAGTATAGAAAAATGAGGCAACTTTGTGTCTTACATGAACACAATCTGTGTAGAAAAATGGGGCAACTTTCTATCCTATGTCTAACTACTTTGTTTTCAATGTATATATAAATGCTTTATCTATTTTCTATCCGATAGTATTCCCATTTATTCATAGAAACTCCATTCGGAGTAGATACAAGTTTTAATCTATTTCTTATGCGTTCTATCTAGGGTTTCCTATAGAAATCCTGTAGAAAATAGAATTTTTTTTCCATAAGGGGTCTTGGGCCCTTTTTTTATTTTTGATCTACATTAATGACCTGCCAAATTCAATACAATCCAGCATTAGGTTTTATGCTGATGATATCGTCCTTTACCGTCCAATTGGAGATAATTCCGATTATTTAATTTTGCAGTCTGATTTAACGAACATTAAAAGTTGGTGTACTGTATGGCAGATGGAGGTTAATGTAGAAAAAAGTAAATTTATGACCTTCTCCAGGGCGAAGACGCAATACTGTAATACCTACGTATTTGGTGATAGTAATCTAGAGGTGGTCATGATATATAAGTACTTGGGGGTTCATCTGGCTCATAACTTGTCGTGGTCACAACACATTAATAAAATCTCTCACAAAGCAACTCATACTCTGGGGTTTCTACGACGTGTATTGCGCTTGGCATCTACAGATGTTAGATTAATGGCCTACAACACTTTGGTCCGCAGTAAATTGGAATATGCGTCCATTATTTGGAATCCCTTCCAGAAGTATTTAATTGAACAAATCGAGGACGTTCAAAATAAGGCAGTCTGTTTTATCTTTAAAAAATATGACTGGACCAGCATTACCGAATTCAAGCAATTAAACTGCATCCCACTTCTTGCTAACACAAGGAAAGTTAAAAGGCTGGTGAACATTTTTCGGCTATTCCTCAATGGCTCTTCGTATATCGAACCAGCCCACCACTTATCGGCCAGTCTTGACCACCATCACAAGCTTAAGACGACACTTGGCATGACCAGACTATTTTTATAATTCCCCCTTCAGACAGGTATCCGTGATTGGAGTTCTTTGCCTGAAGAAGTTGTCATGAATAATAATATTGATACCTTTACTAGGGCCTCTGAGAGATTGTACTTAGAGTAGGTAGTTGGCTGTATGGTTGTGTTTTCTTGTGATTGTCGTGCTTTTGATATGTATCCTTTTCCTATTGTTTCCCCCCACTTATGTAATGCCATAGCTATGGCACTTAATGTATATAAATAAATAAATAATAAATAATATATGAAGCGTTGAAAGGACAAGGCGTTGAGATGTGACGCAAGCAGAAAATGTGAAAATAAGTTGTTGAACGTTGTGAGAGCTACATGGTCGCTGACCTTGACCCAATTGGCCTAGATTGAACTGTTGTAAGCGTCTATGCAAAATAGGAACAACCTAGAGCATTATAGAAAACACTTGGCTGTGTCTTTGCGGTAGGTTCAGAGGGCCATCTTCTGGTCCTGTTTCGTTGCAATTGTGAGTTCTTTCTTATTTTCTGTTCCACTTTTCTTCTCTCTACATAACTGTTACGGACAGACAGAAAAACTTGGTTCTTCACGTTGGTGTACCTTATGAAGTCGCTTTAAAAATCGCAAGAAATGCACAAAATCGTTTAGCAGCACACAATCATCACCAAAGTTCTTGTTCTTGTTCGTTTAGCACACCATGCACAGATTTGTAGGTTTTTGTTTCAACGGGTAGTGCATCACCTGATTTACCAGTGCGTGCTTCACTTTTCGCCGATGTAATTTATTATCGGCATTATAAATCATCCGAATCCACATGGTTTAAAATTCCCGCGTCGTGGTCACACCGCACATCAGTGTGACGACACGAAGGCGTTCCCTTGGAGCCACGGTGTGGAATCGAAATGTTCTTCGTTCCGGTTTTCGTTTCGGTTCGAAGGAAACGGTTAAGTTCCGGTACAGCTCCGGAGTTAAAAAAAAACTTTTCTCCAAGATGTCAGACAGAGAGAAGAGCGAGGTTGCAAGGTCCCAACAAATTGCTTAGAGAAAAAACAACGCGCCCGTCTTGTGCTCTGGCACATTGTTGTGATGTGTTGTCGTGGAGCATTTCCGCAGAAAGACGGGGCCTTTGATCCGAGAGAATAAATTTCAGAGATTCCTACCTAAACACCGATGGATGCCATGTACTGTGCACTGCTCTTGCCGAACCACTTGAACAAAAAACGGATTTTTTTTTTTTTCAGCTTGTTTGCGGACCATGTTTCTTTCTTTTACAAAATGAAACTCGCTGTCCGCGAGTTTCATTTCGCGAGTTTCGCGACCGAATCAAATGATTACTTTCCGAGTCACTTCCCCTTCTCATAGGTCATCGGCGAAACCGTTCTCGAACCGTTTTGAGAGAAAACGATTCATTAAGACTCGCTAATGACGGTTTTTATCGGTTTGCGGTTAACTTCGGAACCCTGCTTGCCTGCTTGTTCCGTCGGCTCCTGCTACAGGACGCTGTGAGTGCCTTTGCAGATAATAGAGTGTGGAGAGAGAACGTGCGTGACAGGACGCTAACCATCCTGGTGATAAGGTCAAGAGCTGATTTGGAGGTCTAGACCTGCTTCATTGCTCCTTCTCGTGGGTGCGAGTCCGCTGCCAGCCCGGACGACAATATATGTACTCTCGGAAAACGTCAATTTTGAGCTGGTGGGACAGTTGTTTGGAGTCAAATCTCCTACCAGACACATTCATTTAAATTTCAATGTTAAGGACTTCGGTTAGCCTCGGTTCCTTCGAAGGACTAAGGTTAAAGGTTAAAGATGCCTCAGAAATCAAGAATGGGCGTCTCGGCTTTTGCCTGTCTGTGTATTCCACTTCAACGGCAGTAGCGTTACACAAATTTGCAACGGAAATACCTTATACGCTACCAATTAAACATTTATGTGTACAGTCAATAGGCAACAAAAAGAGAAAAGAAAATAAAGGAAGAGAGATGTAGCGAACGGGGTCCGACACACCCGTACAGTAAACCCGTAGTCGCACCATTTTATTCGCTTTGTCACACTATTATGTATCACCTTGTTGTCATATTAGAATACACACTGTTCATTTGGTGGTGTCACGCGATGCTGCAATTGCCTCCAGACACACTCATACGCATTCCTTCCCCGTGCCTCGGACTGTTTTTACTAGTGCTTCTACCGATTTATTCATCCACAATTCAGGCGTGTCCTATGTTCGATTCATAATATTACGGCGAACTCATGATACATGAAGAGTGAATTGGTACAGTGAAAGCGAAGCCAGGCTCGATCTGAAGCCTCATGAAAGTAGAAACGCCAGATGTGTTGGGATGACGACCCTCTGCCTATACGCTTCCGTGTCTCCTGTTTCCCAATTTCCACGCGGTGTCCAGTTTCATAAGGCACACCCGTCTCTTTCGCATGAAGCTTCGGTTTTATTTTGCGTGATATGCGCCCACAGTGGTTTACTCATTTTTATGGCGTTTCTCGAACGACGGAACTTCCAAAGATTTGACAAACTAGGACAGCGAACAAGTCGAACGGTATCACGTTGCAAGTTCCTCAGACGTAATAAAAACTAAATGAAGGAATAAATTCGTTTAATCTTCTCGGTAACGAACAACGCATATATTAGGGGATGAAATTGCGAATCGAGTACAATAACTAAGAAAAAAAAAAAAGAAACAATTTCTCTAAGCTCAAGCGTAGCTCTTGGTTCCAGGAGCTGCTGCGAAGGTAATATGTTTATAAAGAAAAATGAAAAGAAAGGTTAGCCAGGCAAACGGCCAGCTTGCTATTCCAAAAAAGGGAAAAAGGAAGGAAGGGAAATGGTCTCTGTGATGGGATCTATACAGAACGCTTGATCAACATATTTGATGTTTGTAAAAGAAAAAAAAAAATGAGACGTTAGTCCCGAGCCACTCGGGACTTGCTACTCCAGAATACGTTATTCAGAAAAGAACAATATATTTTGTATCGTCGTATAGTTGCCAAGTGTTCCGAAAAAAAAAGGGCATATTTCCCACCGACTTCATTCGTAAATGTGTATATGGGTATAGACACGTGTGAATACTTATTTTAAAACCGAATGAGCGAATACGAAACGAACAGACACACATATATAGCCAAAAAGGAAAATACGAAGCGAATAGTTATAAAACCGAATCGAACACGAAGCGAACGCTTGTATAAGCGGACCAGATATACACATGCAGCGCATGTACGGACAAAAACATGTGCACCTCATGAATACGCAATGTATTCATACGGATGAGAATGCGAAGTAGCGCCCACTTTGTCTTATACCCTCTCGCATTGCCACTTTCGGACTTATTTATGCAGCTTCGGAACTATTCAGATATCTTCGGCTTGGGCGAAACACCGGTTCGATTCGAAATTCGAATATAGAATTCCGTATCGATTCACAAATCGAATCGAATATAGAATTACTCTCGTTGGTATTACAAAAATATCCAATATTTGCACGTGCCTAATAAAGAGTATTTTAAAGAGACTGTCTTGGACAACTTAATGAAGCCCATGTGCAGATCAGGAAGGAGTTCCATTTCATTTGCGTCATTCGCTTTAGCGTCATTCTAATCACGAGTCTTCCTAACTTGATGACAACATTACCACCCTTGATTGCTTCATTAAGATGCGTCGCCTTTACGGCCAACTCTGAATTGCGTTCAGGAGTTATGCGACATTACCATCTGCTGTCTAAGTGTCTCACTGTGTAGCGTTGAAGAAACACTGAACGGGGTGGGGGTGGGGGGTTAACGTTGGGTAGACGAGCGGTCTGCATGCCTATGCTGGCGGCATGTTGCTCGGGGGAGCGGGAAAAGGGAGGGAGGGGAAGGGGAGA
The DNA here is from genome assembly GCF_037126465.1 of Ornithodoros turicata. NCBI lineage: Eukaryota > Metazoa > Arthropoda > Arachnida > Ixodida > Argasidae > Ornithodoros > Ornithodoros turicata. Next base: position 65,044,792 of record NC_088205.1, read on the forward strand.
ACAGTTACATTAGTTGCTGCTAGGCATCATGTGTTCCTATAGCCGCCCTTGTGTGTCGACAACCTTGAAAAAGTCCAGAAAAGCTGTTTGGATGAGCTGAACGGACTGAACGGACGCGTGAAAATTAGCTTTGAACGAAAGCTCCTGGCACGATGAACTAACTGTTCAAATCTTTAGGAGAGCACGCTCTAAAGGTGTGGCACAGCGTCAGCGCAGCATTCGCCGCGTTAAGCAGGTTCCCGAGCGTCCTTTCCCGGGTTCTCAGGCGAACGTATCCTTGGTTTCTCCACTTAACGGTGTTTGTGAGGCTACCCGGAAGCAGAGTGCTCCGCACGCGCTCCACATGTTGAGCTTTCCTCTGTCGTCTGCATTCTGTAAACATGGCGAAGGCGGGAGAATTTAAACCGCCAATCAAAGGCGCTGAACGGCGCGTACACCGGAACATGCGTCACTGGCCGGAAGTGGTACCACTTTTCCCAGGCATGAGACCAGGGGCGCGTAGGGTGCACCCGGGAACGCGCACCGGAAGTCACTTTGGAGGTGTTAAGTGATCCCCTGAAAGAGTGGACGTTCCTGGAGCACCAACTTAACGCGCCCATATCCTTCTTCTTGCTGGTGCGCAGTTTGTCGGAGAGTCTTTGCCGGATGCCGCGAGATACCTCTCGTCAGGATGCTACATTAGTCTATCGGAAGCGAATTCATGCCGTCTTTGCAGTTCAGTGGCGCTAGGGCGTTGCTGCTTTGCAATATACCAAATAGCGTAGAGCCTGGACGACGTCTTATGCGATGGTCGGACAGCACGACGCAGTGGATCCTTGCATGGCAAAGACGCAGGTTGACCCTGTGTCATTGTCCTTTATCATTCGTCGATGCGTTTGCACTCTTAAAAATGTGTGCGTGTGTGTGTGTGTGTGTGGGGGGGGGTAATGGCAGGATCTGCTCGCCGTTGTTGGTTGACGATGCCCACACAGAAGTGGGCGTCGGTAGGGTTGCTGATGTTGCCAGGTGAATTTGCAAGGGAGGAGGGAGCTCCTGAAGAAGCTCCTTCAGCAAAGGCTCGTCCATCGTGGTAGCGCGGGATCCGAGAAGGGTCCGCATGTGCCGCAAAAGTTGAGACGGAATCCGATCGCCAAGGTCCTTGGCGGACAACAGCTGCTGGAGTCGTTTCGCTCGGAAAGTGTTGTCCTCGCGATGATCGCGGCCTTGAGGTCTTCGTACGGCGTTGCTGCTAAAAGGGGCGCAGAGAATGTCAGCCATGTCGCAGGCCACGTCCGAAGGTAAAGCCGAAGCGACATGGAAATAGCGGGTGGCTTGAGACGTAATATTAGCAAGACGAAACTGGCATTCCACCTGCGAAAACCACACGGCGGGATTCGCGTTCCAGAACGGCGGAATCCTCACGGCGACGTGGCCGATGTGGGGCTGAGTTGCGGGCTCGCTGCTAGGGCCGGCAGTCGGATCCATCGTCGCGGCTTGTGGATCACGTCCGGGTCACCAGTGTGGGGTTCTCGCTGGAGAATAAGGACAGACTAGAACCGTCGTTGTCGGTAGATGAAAGAAGAACGTTTTATTCCTGCGTGAGGCAAGAGCGCGTGGCGTGGGAGGATTGTAGTAGTGTCGTTGTTGTCGTCGCACTACAAACCACTGGGGTAGAGGACATCCGCTAGCATGCCAGAGAGAGTGAGGGAGATGGGCGTCACGTGCAGAATGGTATGCTCGGCAGTCTCGCAAGATGTGCTGGATTGTTTCAGGTTGTTGACAGTGACCACAGCGGGCGTCACCCCTAGAGCCGATCTTGAATTGTTGAGAGTTCGTGAACGCAGATCCAGTGCGTAGCCTATGGAGCATGATCTGTATGCCTCGCGGAAGGTTTTTCATGGGAAGAAGGGGGAGATGATGGTGGATGACGTCCTGTATCTCAGGATGGCGCAGGTCAACAAGCTGCTGAACGGCCATTTGCCTGTCGGTGTCGTCCGGAGTTGGTAAACAGGGGCTGAAGCTCAGGTGTGCCGAGGACGCTAGCTGATCCGCCCTTTCGTTGACGCCGATACCAACGTGGGACGGAACCCATTGGAAGGCGATATCTCCTCCGGTTTGTTTATGCTGAGCGCACGATATCGGGTAACACGATGTACTCCCTTGCAAGGCCACGTTCACTGATGCACTCCACGTGCACTTTTGGTAGTCAATGAAGCTATCTGTGAAAACTAGAGTATGTGAGTGGTAGACGACGCTTATCAGGTTCTCAGCCGCCACTCTAGCGACCAGGGGGCTACACTCCCTCTTTTTATGAATGCCTGAAACGTAGAGCGTCGTAGCAGGTACACACTCCAACCATGGCGCCAAAGGCGATCCGGAAGGATGTTGAGGCGAGCTCTCTCCCTGAAAAATGAAGTTCACCACCCATAGCACGCTCCTCAACCAACTATCATGCCAAGTGACGTCGTTCTTTCCCCTGATTTGCTGAAAACGGGGGGCGTACACCATTTTTGTGGCATTATGCAGTGCACAATTGCCACAAAAAATTGCAATCGCCCCCGCCCCGTTTTCATCAAATCTAGGGAGAGACCCAATCAAGGAGTCTACCCAACGTTACCCCCTCCCCCCCCCCCCACCTCAAGGGAGAGAATGTTGTCAATCGGGTTGATGGTTGGCTAGGAGAGTGCCATGCGCTGAAGCTCTCTTTCGGCCTTCATCATTCCTTCATCTATTATAACATCATCTCATCTCATCCTGGCTACAGTCGTGACGCTGCCCACGTGAGGCCAACAACGGCAAGCCGGTTTTCGTCACCACTATCACCACTTTTTAGAGTGTGCGAAGATATTCGTTCAAATGTGTCTGTAAATAACTTTCACCATTAGCTGTTGTAGCAGTTGCATTGATTCGGTTCCCTTACTCTTTATGCCGGGTACGTCTAACGGTAACTTATCTACAGGAATGTCCACTGTCCACTGGGGTAAGCCAGGGACTGTACCACTTGACGTTGCGGGATTTCTTGTCGTGTAGCCGGCAGTAACAATACTTTGGCAAGTATTAGGGTAATACAGCACCTGATAAAGCTAGCGACTCCTCGACCCTGAGGGAAAACGGGACGATGACAGATATGCTTTGCACAGATACGCTTCGCAACGTTATGGAAAGAGCCTCAGTACGAGAGCCGCCCTTGCGAACAGAGGCCGTTGTTATGGGTGGCTCAGAAGAGCAGTCCCTTCAGAAGAGCAGTGTTCGAAATGCATCACCGCTTCGCCGGGCTTTCTGACTTTCTACATACAGGGTGTTTCAAAAAACGTGTCATTCGGACTTTATAAAAAAACGGGGCGACGGAAAAATACGGGGTAAACGGCATTTGTGTGGCCAGTGAATTTGCCATCTTGCAAAAATATTTTAATTTGATTTTAATTAAAATAAATTGAATTTCTTTAATTAAACTCAAAAATTTCCCAAGTCAACCTAACGTTTTTTTACAGAATTAGAGAGCCCCCGTAGCGAACTTAGTCAGTTCCACCAAGAAATCTGCTCGATATTGCAAATGGAACTGCCCAAAAAAAGACCCGAAATTGAGGCTTCAAAGTTTCGGGTATTCAACGGCGCACGAAATCAGACGCAAAGATTCGTGGAGAGGAGGACTTGCTCTTGCCCCCATGAAAGATAGAAGGTCGAAAAAAAAAAAAAAAAAACAGGGCGGAAAAAAAGAGGCGGAATCATTTTTGTTTGCCGCTTATCAACGTATGGTGGAATGTCACCTTGTTATCGGCGCGTCTTGTGCTGCACGCCGGTCCGGCGATAAACTGTTCTAGCTTCATGGGGGCAGGAACATGTCCTGCCCTCCGCGCATCTTTGCGAGTGATTCGGTGCGCTGTTGAATAACCGAAACCCTGAAGCCTCAACTTCAGGACTTTTTTTTTGGCAGTTTCCTTTGCAATATCGAGCGGATTTCTTGGTGGTTCTGACTAAGTTCGCTACGGGCTCTCTAATTCTGTAAAAAAAAAACGTGAGGTTGACTTGGGAAATTTTGAAGTTCAATTAAAGAAATTCAATTTCTTTTAATTAAAATCAAATGAAAATATTTTTGCAAGATGGCAAATCCAGTTGCCACACAAGTGCCGTTTACCCCGTATTTTTCCGTCGCCCCGTTTTTTTATAAAGTCCGAATGACACGTTTTTTGAAACACCCTGTATGCTTTGCGCAGGGATCCTGATGGATGTGCATTGCGTCCTCCTTTGTGTGCAACACTTTCTGAGCGTGTTGTTTCGTCTTCGGTTCATCTTAAACTTTTCGTTAGCCAACTCCATATTACAGCCAGAGAGCAGTGAACTCAAACACGTCCACTCATGGGCTGTTCACATTGAAAGCATAATTATACGAAGGAAAATCGTGTTATGCCCCTACTCGGTCATTAATCTTTACGCACAGGCCTTTAGCGCGCCGCACTTTTATGGCACGTACGTAACTATTCCATGAGATCCCGCAGGCGCTTTTTTTGTAACTCAACGAAAGCGAGATTCACGGAGAGGTTTTAGTGGCCAGTTTCCTATGCCGTACTTTTGAGAGCAATTTCGTGACGGAGACTGCACTTCGTTGTTTTAAATTTCACTCGAATTATAATGTTGGCCCCGACAGCTATTCTCTTTCGCGAATTGAAGGCTCCGCATGATATTATGGTTGTAACACGTGGGCTGTAAAAACGCTCCGTGCTGCTTGAGACATAGGTTATGAGAAGCTAACGTGGTTAGCGCCGAAAAATCTCTGCGAGGAGGCCCTCGGGTCGTGAACTGGCGAAATTTCGAAGGGACGTTGCCACAAGCAGGAACGTGTCCAACCGTTAAAGGGAGACTTCGCAAGGATTCGAAAAAAATTTGGTGAGCATCATACTGAACACGGACCGCCCCCTTGATACCGAATACAGCATTGGCATTCACTTTGCGCGAGTAATTAATCCGTAAATGGTGACAATACCAAACCGAAACCGAACGTAAAGCGCACAGCGCCCGGAGGAGCATAGTGTGACGTCACCCAGCATTGTCGTCTGCTACGAAACTTGCATTCTTCCATGCCGGATGACGTCAGCAGTGTTGCTTTCAGCGCCCTCTTGCTTCACAGAGGCGAAGCGCTCACTTCGTAATAATTGGTTTGAATAAAATCTGCGCATTTTTGGAACGCGATATTTCGTATGTATGTTCCTGACATCCCAACGTGTACTCTCAATTATGTCTCCCCCTATAGGGGACATCCGCAGAGGCAGTGTTTCTTTTCGAAAAAAAAAAAAGACGCGGATGCCCTCGCGTACCGCAGAGGCAGCAGGTGGTTATCCGCATTGAGTTAGCGTAGGTTTCAAAACATTTCATTTCGATCCGCAAACCAGGTTATCGTGCAAGTCTGCACGTTATCGACCGAGCTACCGAGGCCGGGCCCGGTATGTCGGCAACACACTTAGTTGTGTGCACAATACTTTGTTCAGTTCATCATCGTCATCTATTTGTTTGTTTGTTTCTCTATTTACAACACTCTATAAGCCTTCAAGCTTGGTGTGGCAATACAAACAAACAAACAAAAAAAAACGATAAATGAACTATAAGTGTCTCTCTAAAGCTGTCGACAACAAATAAACACCGTACCAACTTAACACATCTGAGGCCATCTGGTTCCATTCGCTCACTGTGCGGGGGACGAACAAGAAACGAAAACAGTGTGTACGGAAGATGAGGTCCTGCAAAATGTTTTAAATACGGCGTTTTATCTATGTACGATTTGCTTCTGCAGTTTTAGGTGCTACTTTGCCTCCTGCTTTCTTGCTGCTTGTGATATAGCTGTTCTTAAAATAAGCCTTACCTGACAGGTTTCACATGCCATACTGAACTGTCTAACAGCATACAGATCGAACTATATAGCATAATACATGACAGCTTCCAAAGACCCTGCGATAGACTCATCTGAAAAACATTCTGCCGAGAGTTTTCCATTGCATAACCGTCGCACGTCTGCAGGCGGCAGGTTGAGAATGCGCTTTATTGCAACTCCACAAGCAGGTCGCTTCAGAAGAGCGAGAGAGATCGCCTCGGGGGATTGGAGCGGGAGGCTTTATGGGATTTGTAAGACGGAGATGTCTTTACAAAACCGCGTGTGAACGCTGCCGCATGCAGTGCTTTGCAAAGGTCACCGAAACATGGCGCACTTAACCCTGCATTGTGTCGGGGGGGGGGGGGATATGTTTATTAAGAAAAAAGAAAGGAAAGGTTAGCCAGGCATAGAGCCAGGCATTGTGTCGGGTATAGTGTCGTATGTATGTTTGATATGCAGACAAGAATTGGCCGTCTTCACAAAAGAGTTATTGTAGTGAGGCGAGAGGCTGCGTGGATTACTGCACCTGTGGAGCAACATACCCGATGTTGTTGTGCCAGATATTGCCGTACGTAAATGCAGTCCCCCATTCCTTATTTTATATTGCCTTATATACTACGTGTCAGTTTGCCTCCTCTTCTTTTTCTTTCTTTTTTAGGTCTTGAGCTGTCCGTTTGTTTATCCTTTATTCAGAGTTTGTTTGTCCAGAGTTTCTCGAGGTTTTCATTTTGGCTCACCACATTTATTTTCCCTCAGACTACGTCTATTGGAGTAGCCAGTCCCCCATGCGTCGGAACTAACATCTCCGGGAGTGACTGAGAGGGGTGACTTGCACCCTGCTTATCTGTGTCTGCTTGCACGAACGCTGAGGCTCTCCGCACGAGCAGCGTTGAGGACAGTAGCGTGTGCAGAAACACGACCTCCTAGAAATAAAGTCTGATCGCTTGAACGAGGTGACGTAACAATTAAAGGGCGAGGCAAATGTAGGACAAAATGCACGACACGTCGCGCGACGAGTCCCACAATTTCGCGTTACGACTTGTCGCGTGCTGCATTCGCAGACAGATGTATGGCGACATCCCCACGACATGTTACTCTGGACCGACGTGTTGCTAGAGCAGCGCGGCCACAGATATATTCGCACACTTTATTTAACGCAACGAAATTTGCTCGCGTCAAAAGACACAGTAAATGAGAACAATCGTCCCTTATTTGATTTGTTTGTCAACACGCAACACGAGGGAATTAGCCATTCGTTGCATTCTGAACGCACACAGTCCGCCATTTTTTCCCGGACCCTCCACACCTACCAGAGAGGTAGCATCATTGAATGCTTGGTACGTGACGTCACCACCTCCGCACGACAACCATCCGGCGGCAGCGGAGATATCCAATACCAGTTTTGTCGCCCTGCGACAACTGGTAGAGGGCTGCTGCTACGACCTATTTCGCCAGAATCAGTCCCATGATGCTTTGCGTTGTGATGCGTCGTCCGTCGCGTCGCGGATTTCGTCGTGCATGTGTCCTGTGCATGTGCATGGAAGGCTCTTGGAACATGTCTTTTTTTCTTTCTTTTTTTACTGCGTCACAAAAGCATACTACTTTCAGGAACCGTCACGCAACCGTCCGTTTGGGGAGTGCGAATTCGCTGAGAAAATTGTTTCGGAAGAGAGCGTGCACCGGCGGCGACCTCGCCCAGCGGCTCCCCGCGTCTATTGACGATGACGTCAGGTGTCAGAGCACTTTTCATTGGCCACCGAGAATCATCTCCTAGCGAGAGGGACCAGTCGAGACGCGGTACGTGCGGGGGCAACTGCAAAAAGAAAGAAAAAAAAAAGGCTCTCGCCTTAGTATTGGCGAGTTGACGCAACTTGACCTCTCACGGCTCTCTCGGCTCTCGACCGAGGCACGTGACCTCGCATGCACCTCGCTACGGCCCTGGTACAAGGTCGGCCGTAGTTATGGAGACGAGCCGCCAGGGGCCGCATGGGCAGCCACTGATAGCCACAGAGAGCCTGCCTCCGAAATCGCCTGAGGCGATTGGCTGGCGTCCCAACTAAATGTCCACGTGCGAAGGAGCGAGAGAAGGCATTAAGCAGGCCCTCTGTACCTAGGAGGCGTTGACAGACAGTACCACCTACACTCTTAAAAATGAACTTCACCGCATAGCACTCTCCTGGCCAACAATCATCTCGAATGATATCGTTATCTGCCCTGATTTGTTGAAAACGAGAGGCGCATGTAGCGGACGACGACAACGACGACAACGATGGCCACGCGCGTGGAGCACCGGCTTCAGTTCCACCGGCGCGGCCATGGAGACAGGCCACAGTCACCGCCTCTCCGTGGCATACCATCATCGCCGGTCGGGGCTCATGTAGAGGAAGACCACCCTCCTCTACATTTGGTGACCCGGACAAGGAACATCACGTCCGGAGCAATTCGGCCCTTCACCATCCCAAATTTCTGACCACGCCATCGAGCAGCTCTACCTCCGGCACACACGGCCCACCTTCACTCCTACCGCACTCTTCGCTCTCTCTCACCGACGCTTCTCTCTTCGCTCAAGTCTTCTCACGCTTCGCACTGCCGGCCGCGACACTCGAGCCTTGCGCTCACCTGCCGGTTGCGGCAGTCGCGGCAGCCGACGCCTCGGCACACGTAAGCCCGTCTCGGCACCTCACTCACTCCACCTGGGACTATCGAGCTTCGGCTCCCGTGCCGGTCGCGGCACCCCAAGACCACGACACCGAGCGCCTCACTCACTCTGCGACGGATCGCTGTTCCCGTCCACACCTACCACAGGGATGACTACCTACACACGGATGCTGTTCCCGTCTTCATCCCCTCTGAAACGCCGCCAACGTGTGCCGTGCCCCTGTTCCCGCTGTTCCCGCTGTTCCCTGTTCTTGCGATGCGTCCGCAACGCATCTGACGGCCGGGGGACCCCTGTCAAGGTATATTTAAACAGGTAGCGTAACTCCCATAAGCCCCTGTGTCTTCAGAATGACGCCATGATAGAGACGGTCAGCGCCATCCATCCGTTGCGCGGACTACTACGATTGTAAATAAACGACGTCAGAGACGACGTCACTAGCCCGGCCCACTTCGCTTGCCTTGTATTCCCTTTTCCGCGCCCAGTCAACAATACCAGACGAGAACACAGAAGAATAAAGCATATCGGATTTAATTAATCATATCAATTCCAAATACATAGTTATCACATATTTTGACAACTCCAAACAGAAACGCATCGTGATGACCATAGAGAAATTAGGAAGGCTCACATAAGGCTCATTTCTCACCTTGAGCTATACGTACACCTAGTGATTAGACGTTTGCATTTATTCAATAAGTGGCCGTTATAGGTCCATTGCAACAAAACACGACATCGTTGGTGCACAGTTGATGGAGCACACGGCACGGAGATGTGAACGTCGCTTCCTGTTTAACCCAAAGAGTGTACGAACTCCGTATTACAATGCACGGACACACTGTACAGATACAGAGACGCACGGATAAACAGACCCAACTGTGACACATGCGCAAAGGAGCAGGATACGGAAATGTACTGGAGTGGTAGATGATCTCGTATATGTGCACGAGCGGGGCAACAGAAAGCTTTTTCTACATTGAAATTATGAATAACCTATTAGTACACACACAAGCCACGCCCATGTTGTAAAGTTTTTCTGTTTACAACCGTACCTCTACTGTCAACACCCAGGATCGCTCGCGCCTCTTGCTGGTGGCCTTGCCGATGGGTCTGACTTGGTATTTTCTCTTGTTTTCGCTACCAGTTTAGATATGCCTTGCCCCTGTAGCGGACGACGACAACGACGACAACGATGGCCACGCGCGTGGAGCACCGGCTTCAGTTCCACCGGCGCGGCCATGGAGATAGGCCACCGTCACCGCCTCTCCGTGGCATACCATCATCGCCGGTCGGGGCTCATGTAGAGGAAGACCACCGTCCTCTACAGCGCACGCCTTTTTTGTGACACTTATGCTGTTCATAATTGTCACAGAAAAGGCGTACACTACAACAAAGGCGTTGGCTAGGAGAGTGCTATGCGGTGAAGTTCATTTTTAAGAGTGTAGAGCGGTCTTTATAGACGGCTATATCCCTGTAAACTGCTCTGGCACTACCGAAGCCACTGAGGGAGCTTCTGAAAAATTTCGTCAACGTTCGTACAAGCGGGCCCAGGCGATTGTTTGATAAATAAAATGCTCAGAAGGAAAAGTGTTTAAAATAAAAGGCGTCGAATATCGTTTCAGTACAGACTTCTCTGCTTTGATATATGACAAATGTGACAGACAATGATGTTGCAGAAATCCTGAAGCGTCTCCCAGTTATATCCTATTAGTACATTTTTAGGAAATATCTTCCCAGGAACAGCACAAATGGTACTGCCCCGGCGACCGTTTTATAGGCCGTGCAATCAAAGACACGATCCACCCAAGGGTGGGGGGGACCGCGTTATCAAGGGGCCCTTCTCCATATATGAAGGATCAGCTCCTGTTTGCCTCTGTGCACCGCGTACGCGGATTTGAAAGCAGACCAGAGAATTATTAGTGCATGGCAACAAATACGTGGTACACACGCATTTTCTTTTATCACGTGCCTGAGAGGGTCACGAAGGAGCTTTTAGATATTAATGAACTTACAGGGCCATGCCCAGACGCCTTCTACTTCGCACCCACACGTTCAACCCCAGCACACAGCTTATGCCTTGAAGCTCAGTCACGACTCCATCCCCAGGTCTGCTCATCTTGAAGAAAGAGGAGGGGCACCTTGAACCTAAAGGTAGAAAGTAGCGTGTGACAAGATGGCGTATATGCGGGCAAGCTGGTGGATGAACTCCATAATGCAAAACCCTGAGTCGGGGCACACAGTGTCGTGTCGTGTTCGTGTCGTCCCTCTGTGTGCCCAGGCTCAGGCTTTTACATTATGAAAGCAGCGTGTCTTCCCTCAACCTCAAGAAAATGTGACTTTATTCGAGGAGGGACACGTCACAGCAGTCTACCTGGCTGCACACGATATGTCTTCAAGCCCACTCACGTTTTCAGCCCAGATGTGCTCATTCTGGAGAAAGGAGAGGGGCATATTGAACGTAAATTAGGAAGTCTCGTCGTGCCTTCCTTCGAACTCAAGAAAATTTGATGTTACTCAAGGAGGAGCGCGTCACAGCAGACTTCCAGGCAACACACCATATGTCCTCAAGCTCGTAAATTAATAAGTCTCGTGTCTTCCGTCGAAGTAAAAAGAATGTGACTTTATTCGAGGAGGGGCACGTCACCACAGAGTACCGAGTATACGACTTTATTTAAATGATGATGAATGGGAAGTGTACTAGGCGCCTTTTCACCTGCTAAGGTGCTAAACCACACGCGAAGTGTGTTCTCACAATTCAGTTCATGCCTCGACGAGCGTATCTAAAGAGCACGCAAGATTATTGTAATTTTCCTTCCCGAAGGAACCCAATACTAAAACTGTCACATCTTGCTTCTTGCTCGTGGCCCCGCGCTCTCGTTTTCCCCGTTGGCACCTTACAATTATATGTCGTCGCAAAAGTGCTTTTGAGAGGAATGATTGTAATCCACACAGTTATTTCGTATTTACGGTGAAATACAATGGCGTGCTTTTTTTTTTCAGGCTCTTCAGACTATTTACATATTTACATATGTGAAGCAACCTTACGTGTACGACGTGCTGACTGATTTTAAGATGAGCATTATTCGTCAGTTAGGTTACACGCAGCATATGCGTCGTCAAATATGCTCAGTTTCCTACGGACACATCCCAACTCAATTTGTGGTTAAATACTACATAAGCTAGAATGCAAATGAAGCAACAATCACTAGTCATTCGTTCCAAGGCAACAGAGTGCACTTAGCGACTGAAGGTAACACAGCAGTTAGGCATGCAGCGTACCTGGCTATCTTTTCCAGTCAAAATAAATACCGCCCGCCCCCCATGTCTATTGGGAGTAAACGTAAATTATCTCACGGAAACAGAAGAAAATTGTTGTCTACGCACTTATAACATTAGTATACTTTCACGTACAATTCGAGCAAACGTCTTTAACAGATATGTCCATCCTTTCCGCTCAAGGGTAGTGTTTTGCAATCACGCTGCTTGACATTCCCTAATTTAGGAATTAACCATGTTTAGGCAATTTTGTAGTTGCAGACTGTCTTCGATGTTCGCCTGACCGTACAACTGAACCGCAAAAACGACATCAATGCTGCTCTCGCAGCTTTTTCATAAAATCTGTAAGCGATGACAAACACTGTGTATTTATCTATTAACCACAAAATTTCACACTTCCACCGGTTACTTTGCTTTTCCTACTCTAATTTTCACAAATTTTGGACTGAGAGATGGCATTAGAGGCCTCTAACTGAGATGCTAATAACCGGACTGCAGCTCCTTCCTAAGAACCAAAAACCACCACCACCACCACCTGTGTGTGCCCCCAGCGATTCCGACATTTTACACTCACTTAGTCGAAACTTTTGAACTATATGTTCAACTCCATATCATCTCTGTTCTTCTCTGGTCATCATCTCTTTGTTTTCTCATCACCTCATCATCTGTTTCTACTTTCTATGTGTACTTCCTGTTTGTACTTTCGTCGAAACTCACGTCCCCGTTTTTTTTTCTTGATCACATCACATCACATCCCCTAAGAACCAAGCCACATGAATATGAGTCCGACATTCATAAACTATGTCCCGTTTACACACTGCAAAATATTTTCGACGCTCCAAACAATTCGCCGATCCATGCTAATAACGTATGTATGCTTCGTTACTTGTCAGTGAGACACAGCTCCATTACGTTTTTATTGCATTTCCTGCACCGCTTTTTCTTCTATAGTGAAAGCAAAAAAAGTTACAACGACTTGTAGCGAATGAACCTATTATAATTCGAGACGTGAATGTAAGTAAGCACGCATGTTTCTGATCAGGTTCCTTGGAACAAGTACCATTCCTACCTATAACGTGAAGAGATTTACGGTTGAAAAAAAAAAAAGTAAAACTAAGGCAGCTATTGTAACAAAGAGTGGGCAGGCTGGTACATTGCACAACAACTGAATCGAAATGCATCAAGATAGCTCTCGTTGTAGGTGTAGTCTCGTTGTTCTGCTATTATGATGTATTTCGATTCAATTGTTGTCATTCAGTAAACAGAGGTTGAAAGTTGCTACATCGTCTGTCTCGTTTTCTGTGTGTTACGTCGCGTCTGTCAGCAATAAGGCAGTTATTTCGGATAATTAGACACATCGATGCGTTGACATCGAACATCAAGTATTTCGCACCGAGCGCAACGCACCAACAAGCATGCATAGTACGCATAACCGATTTTTTTTTATTTTTTACACACAGCATATTTCGTTAGATAGAAGAAGGAATAAAACCGAGCGTGTGGTGCTCATTAGGTGGGTTGGCTGCTTCAGTTCTCGCAACTGAGAGAGAGAAGAAAGTAAATAAAACGAACGAAAGAGGCGGCAAACAGGGGGCACCCCGGAAATGATGTTCATCGTCTGAGCAAATCCACAAACTTGACGTCTGTAAGAAACCGCACCAAAACTGCAGGACTTGGAGATGTATGACCGCAGGCCTGAGTCGGGGTCACCTTTCAGACGTCCATTTCTTGCAACGTAACACTTTGACGCAGTCATCGAAAACGGGAAAGACGGGTACACACACGAGCGACATGACACTATCTTAGTATGCCACCGTCACACTTGGAGAGTGCGAGCGTTTTTATTGCCTATGTGAGGCCACCAATGCACTTTCAAGTGTTGACATCGAGAGTCGCCGTCGTCAGCGTCGCTAGAGCCCACTCGTAGCTTGGAGGAGGTTCCTCTCGCGTCACAAACAACGATGAGTAATCAGGAGGATCGCCCGCTGTGGCCGAGCTGTTAATCGTTCCACTCGTGGAAGCTCTGGCACGACTCCACAGAGCGTTACACGGGGCTGAGATTGTCAACACAACGGCGATAAACAACGCAGCGAAGAAGTATCGGGCATCCATTGTAAACCCCAATATAAAGGAGACGAGCCCTACAGAAACACAGATCACACGGAAAAGAGAGCATGTCTTGTTCAATAACTTACTTTCCGAGCCGATCATTAGGAACGTCTGAAGTGAGGTATAGCTGTGCACCCGCGCACGGTGATATAAGGCGGATGACTCAAAGGCTGCGGTTACGCCTCTCCACGAGATTTTATGCGGCGCTTACAACAGATGCTGTAATACAAAGGCAACGAACGACAGACGGTGAAAAGTGTGCGCACGGAAATTAGATATCAGTGCATTAGACATGGTTTACTCGTCGCATTGTTTATGGGTTTACATGTGTATTCTGCCATCCACGATATACGCGAGAAGTTTGTACAGCGTGGGACAAAAGTTCACGGAATACCGGGGTGTCGCATTTCTCCAATGGCGCGACAACCAAGCAGCAAACAAGCGTGGACATACATACTGAGAGATGGGTGGAATAGCCGGCCACCCGTTTCTTATTCGATCTCTTCCTGATAGCTAGCAGGGGACCGCTCTGATGAAGAAATACGCAGATGCCGTGTTCACATAAACTTTTGTCCCAAGCTGTACGTATTTCACTCTCAAAAATAAATTGCACGACGCAGCAACTTGCAGCGTACTTAGTGACGCTCACAAGACCTTTTGCATCACACTGACGGGCTTTGTATTCCTTTCACGCATTAATTAAAGTAATTGTGTTAATGAAACAGCAAAACCAGACATGCAAATCGAATATTGGAATTTTTCTTGAGGATAAGAAGCAGCGCTGTTACAGTACAAATCGCAAACTCACCATAAATATGTGACAACCGACGCACGTCAAAGCGCGCTTGTCCTAATTTACGTTTAATGAATTACTGGCTACACCTTCATCGACGCCGTCATCAAGACCGGTGTCGCTCAACGCAGACAAGCTTGTGACGATATATTTTGGCAACACAAAAGTACCGCAAGTCAAGTGTGAGATGCGAGTGCAAGTGAACTCGAGGATTGACAAACCAGCATACAAGAAAACAACCGGAAACACGCAAATACGTAGTGAACCACCAGTTTGACCATCCGGGAAATGTAGCTCATGCTCAGATCAGTAACCTGGAAGCTTCTTCCGGCTCTTGTCCCATCATTCCTACATGGTGAAGGTGTGGAGAGATGAAATATGGTGTAGGGAAAACGTTACTACGATGCTGGACCCCAAAACCGGGAAGGGGGGGGGGGGGTCTCTAATCCGCTTAAAAGTAAGAATGAGTGTGTCCCTGTGTGTGTGTATGCGCATGTAAAAGTTCCAGGAAAACAACAAATTTTATCGACTGCGCGCCCAGGACCGAATTCCGGGGTGATTCTGTGTTGGTTTGCGCATCAATGGTCACAAAATAGTTTGTTTTGTATACCCGTTTCTGTCGTCTCTATCGAAATGAGGCGTAAATAGACCAATTACGATATAAACGTAGCCGACTCGTACGGGTCGATTCGCACGATGCAACCCTCACTGTACCTTTGTTTCAGCAACGGCTGCGCGTAGTTAGTTAGTTAGTTAGTTAGTTCGTAAATTAGTAAAGTAAATAATAAAATAAGATAAATAAAACAAAGTAGCTGCGCGTAATTTAATTTGCAGTGAGTAGGTTCTTGTAACGTAGTAGCATCAATTGAAGTAGACTCCTTTCACACGTTGAGCAACTCGCCGCATCGTAGCGTTGAACGAACTCATGAGATGGCGCGAGAAAATATCATCACCTTCTTCTTCGTGCAATCGCACGAGAGCGATAACTGAAAATATCGTTGACAGTTTGCAATGACGTGTTGAAGAACACATTCTCGTGAAATGTTTTATACTTGGATGTTACTAATGTTTTACTTGAACCGAGGTTTACTTTACTTTACTTTACTTGGTACGAGGTACAACAATCATAAAGCCACAATTATCGACCACATGGTAGGGAATCTACATGACGAGACAATTATATAACTGGAACCATTGCAATTGACATCACAGACCATGATGGCATCTTTCTGTTATCAGATCAGGAGTTACCAAGCGAACACGCACCCAATACACAACGTGTTATCCTAGACAAGGAAAAATTAAAACTTATCCTCCAAGACACATCTTGGGATACAGTAATTGGACAATGCACACCCAACGAGCAGTACGCAAATCTGACAAATATAATAAGTAGAGCCATTTACAATAGCTCACACACCAAAACACTCTCCAAGAGACAATTAATACGACAGCCGTGGATTACATCTCGCATGAAGAAATCCATCAACCACAAAAATAATCTATATAAAAAGGTTCGCGACAATCCTGGCAACTTGACTATTCTAAATAAATATAAAAAATATCGTAACATGCTAACCCATATCAGCAAGGCCTCAAAACAGCATACTTTGCAACAAGAATAACTGAAGCAACCGGTAACATCAGAGATACCTGGAAGGTGATAAACTCAGCGCTAAACAAACACACAACTAAATCGCCTATAGCGACGATTCAAAGTAAACACGGTACATATGAAACGAGTGAACATGGTATAGCAGGGATACTAAATGACTACTTTACCGGTGTTGCCAATACTGTTGAAAGACATCCCACAAGCCCGGACGTACAGCAGCCCGATGTACCTAATAACGAAGATTCCTTTTTTCTAAATCCTAACGATCCCCAAGAAGTTCTCAGCATTATACAATCATTACGTAACACCACATCCCTAGGACATGACAACCTTTCCATAAACACTCTTAAACAAATAGGTTACATTATAGCTCAAGCGCTTGCTAACATTATTAACTATTCATTTGAAGCCGGGATATTTCCAGACCAACTCAAAATAGCCAAAATAAACCCCATTTATAAGAAAGGAGATAGAACAAAACCTGAAAACTACAGGCCTATCGCCATCCTGTCCAATCGCCAGCGATATCCAAGGTATTCGAAAAACTAATTCTCAACAGACTGGAAAAATTCTTTATATCAAAAAATCTATTATCAAAAACACAATATGGTTTTACTAAGGGAAAATCCACAGAACTAGCCTTACTTAACGTCATTGAAAATATAAAACGAAATATAGAAATTAACTGCCTTTCCTTAGGAATATTCATTGACCTCACCAAAGCATTTGATCTGCTTGACCACTCCATCTTACTTCAGAAACTGTCCAAATACGGCGTGAGAGGCACACCCCTTAATCTTCTAAAAAGTTACCTATCTAATCGCAAACAATACGTTACACTAGGTAAAGGAAAATCAGAACCAAGCGAGATTAACTGTGGCGTCCCTCAGGGATCCATTTTAGGTCCATTCCTCTTCCTAGTTTACATCAGTGATCTACCTAACTTTCTTGGATGTAAAGCCATCCTCTACGCAGATGACATCAACCTGTTCTTGACAACCAAAGATATAACACACTTATATGAACTAGGTAACACAGCTCTCCAAAAATTATCACACTGGATTTCGACCAATCGACTAGTCATTAGCTTAAAAAAATCTAATTAAATTACATTATTTAAAGAAAAAAAAAACACTACACACAACATTCAATCTGAAGATATTCAACAAAGCACTACAGAAAGTTAACGATTCCAAATTTCTCGGCATCATATTTGAACATGACCTCTCATGGAAAAAGCATATTAACTCTATCTGTCAGAAGATCAGGGCATACATCGCCATTCTATATCGTTTGAGATACACATTTAACACTAAGACGTTACTAATGATCTATAACTCATTTATACACTCTCACATATCATACGGCATAACAATTTATGGACTAACATATAAAACATCTATACGGCCTGTCCAAACCATCGTAGATAATGCCTTGCGAATCATACTGTTTCTTAACAGACATCACCCCTTAGCATTCGCCTATGATACTCTTCAAATATTAACTATGGAGAAATATATTGCCTTCAGATCACTTCAATTAGCATATAAAATTATAAATAACCTAGTTGCAATAGACTCCATAACACTAACACATCTGCAACCAATTGTACATACAAGAAGCACATCAACTCAAACGTTACACGTTCCCCCTATACGTACCAATTATGGATGCTTCTCCTTTGCCTACAACACTTCCCGTCTTTGGAACTCACTACCATCTGATATTCGGTTGGTAAGTACGTTTGGATGTTTAAAAAAAAAGTTAAAGAACCACCTCCTATACAAAGCGCACCAGTAACAGCAACAGATATTTCCCTTGTACAGTAGCATGTTCTTCATCCCAACACATTTGTTTACCACATTTGCTCTCCATGCACCAACACCAATAAATTGCTCCGCATCTATGAATATACTCCTTGACGAATATATATATATTTTTTTTCTCCCTTTCTTTTTCTCTTTTTGTCGTCCCATTGTTTGTCATCCCATGTTGATGCATTTCTTATAACCTCTGAACTGCCATATAGTCCACCTTCTCGTATATTATGCATAGTTTATTGCATTTTCTGTATAACCTTTTATATCAATGTATATAGAGCTGCTAAATTCACATTGTAACTAACACGAGGTCCCATCCTAGCTTGCTAGGGACCCCCGTCTGTATATTATGATTTGTATTACCTGCGATAACAATAAAGGTTTCACAACAACAACAACCGCCGGGGGAGCTTCCATGTTGTTAGCGCTTCCTTCGTAACCCGCGCAGGCTGGGCTGCGAACTTACGTCTCGGAAGTGACGCCACGAAAGCCAACCATTACGATTGGGCGTCTTCGGAGGTGGAGCCAAGTGATTGACCGGTTGCAAGAAAAATCGCTCGTGGGGCGATACATCCTTCAACTCTTGCAACTGGGTTGCGCAGCCTTAGGGGGTCGCAACCTTTGCGCGCCGCTAAAGTTCCATCGTCTGAATAGAGCCTTAGTCCCGATAAAAGCGAGAATAAAAATGTCGATCTCACGAGGCACACTACTCCTCGTGTCTCTTATGCCTGTGCACCGCGTGCAGAACAAATGACATTATCGTCTAACGCCATTAGGGTCCCGAATGGCATTATCTACGAAGGTCGTGTCACACCTCAATTTGTAATGACATTACACGCGATGATGTCGATGCCGTCCCTTTGGCACCGTCACTTTTGTCGGTGAAAATTTCAAACAACTGCAGCTTTTCCTTCAACGAAGATTAGTCGTGTAATGTTATCCCGGAGAGTACAAAATTGTTACTCTGCGCGCAAACAATGGCAGCGAGAGTAGGCATTTCATCGGCGAATGAGTTGTGGCGATCTCATGAAACTGTCGTTCAGACAAATACCGTTAAATATCTCCGTGTGGCACCGCACCAATAATATTAAGGATCGCATTACGCGCCTAATGTCATTTTTCCGCCCGTGTGGCTGGGGTATTAATAGATGCCAGATAACCCGCTTCTTTATACCTGCAGTATGCCCTCGTAAAACTCTATCTTTGTGTGGCTCCCATTCTTTTTTTTTTTTTTTTACTTTAAATCAACGCATACACGACTGCTTGTGCTAAGTAATGTTCGTACCACACATTTTAGTAGGGGATAGCGAACTTGATCCAACCCCTGTCTCACCATAAGAGTGGGCTCTAATTCGGACCAGAGTGTCATCAATTTGGAGACATAACACAAGTAAATTATCTACACGTCGCCCTTCGCGAGGGATATTAAATAATGTGTGCTTATAATTCCATACGCGTTAATGAACGCAGGCGGTCGGTAGAGTTAATCTATATAGATGTGTTTAATCTTGTACAGGGTGTCTTGATTAAATCCCCGGGCTAAATAATTCGCGAACGGGTGCACCAATCGAAGAACTTTCTGTTTTTACAAGTATCTGTCCGATACTACCTACAGGGGTCGCACCGTGTGAATGAGTGGGAGGCAATCATTATTTAAATAAAAATTCAAATGAGTTTCTTGAAAAACATAACTTCTAAAGCAGGGCAACGTCGGCATAAAATGGGCACTACCCCTTTTGGGACCTTCAGTGGACATCTTTTAGAGAAAATTCTGCTACCGAAGCGGGTCATTTGTTGCAGTAATTTATTGGTGTCGGTTTACACATTTTTGTCGCGGCTGGTAGCGGTGAAGCGCAAAAGGACGCTCTTCCACTCCCTTATCCACCAATGAATTACGTGTTCTTGAGCTTACTTCGCAACGGGGAGTGCTGAAGCAAAAGTAACAGCGTCAGACAGGCTACGCCAGTCCCCACCTCGCTTATCTGACTGATATGCGCCCTTTCTCTGTTACGATCGCACGGACGAAACACAGATAATCACATAGTACCTTGATATCACACGCTTTCCTTTTTTCTTCAGCACTCCCCGCTGCGAAGTAAGCTCAAGAACACGTAATTCGTTGGTGGATAAGGGAGTGGAAGAGCGTCCTTTTGCGCTTCACCGCGACCAGCCGCGACAAAAATATGTAAACCGAAACCAATTAATTACTGCAACAAATGACCGGCTTCGGTGGCAGTTTTTTCTCTTAAAAGGTGTCCACCGAAGGTTCCAAAAGGGGTAGTATCCATGTTAATGCCGACTGCGCCCTGCTTTAAAAGCCATGTTTTTCACGAAACTCATTTGAATTTTTATTGAAATACTGAGCCCCTCGTCCTCATTCACACGGTGCGCTGCTTGTGGGTGGTATCGGACAGATACTTGTAAAAAAGAAAGTTCTTCAATTGGTGCACCCATTCGCGAATTATTTAGCCTGGGGATTAGTACACATATTGGTGTACTCCACTAGTGTACTTAGTTCTGTTTCTCTTACTATTACAACACAACTTTTTCGTCGCGCAGAACATACCTGCACCTTAGAATGCCTTTCCCAAGAACTAATTTTGGTATATATAGATTTAGTTATTGCGGACCAAAAGCATGGAATGAAGTACCAAAAGAGCTTCGGCAATTAAATAACGTTTTCTTATTTAGACAGCGACTACGAGCACACTTAACCTGGCATTGATACACCGCTATCTTTGTCACTGTTTTACTGTATGATATTGTTGTCGCTAGTGATGCATGTCACTAGTCATTTTAGGTGTTAGCGTTGTAGTTGAGAACCATTGCTGATGCTGTTAATTTGTTGTACATCTGTTAGATACCTGTGGTTTCATTTTATTACACTTGTGCTGATAGGCTGACCCACAAGACATGTAACGCAGTTTCCATATTGTTTGCCCACACGGGACTACATAACAGGCTGTGGCCTCGTAGTCCCACATTTCATCAGTGTACGAGCAATGTGTCAGTAAATAAATTTTAAAAAAATCACCGAGGGTGGGCTCATTGCTGACATCGTCTGAAGATCGCAGCCATCGCAGCATCGTAACGCCGTAACTCATTTCACCAGCACGGACGGCGTTACGGTGCTGCGATCTTCACCTCTTCCCTTGCGCATGTCCCACAGTTTTGCTTCCATTTCTTCTTTACTTTTTCTTTTGCTCACTCACTCACTCACAGTATTGCTTGGACGATGAGAGGTGCCTGTGACGCGCTGCGCTCCAGTTTAGGTTGTGCGTTGGAACCACGGCTGGAACTGTGCCGTCTCCAGGGTGGTTGTTGCCACACAAGTAAAAACATCGGACTGCATGGCTCGGCATGCTGCCGCGTTAGGTTTTAATGAGGATTTACTGTGTGGAACCAAGCCGACAAAGCTAGTTCTAAGTTAGCTAGCTAGCAGGTGAAGGTGCTGTGAGAACGTGGGCTCATTTCCCATTTATAGCGCTGGCAGCTGGCACACAACCAAGGGACTGCCGGGTGCAGGAATGCTTCCTGGCATTTTATTACACCCCTTCGAAAGGGTGTAAGATTGTTAAACACCCTCCTAAAAGGGCGTTTAAAGGGTAAAAAAAGGCATTTTCAAGGAAAATCACCCTTTCAAAGGGTGTTTAACACAGAATACACCCTCTAGAAAGGGTTTTCCAGACCACGGTGTAAAAAGTGGTGTGAGTTAAAGGACAAGCCATTTACACCCATAAGGGTGTTTTTCAGTTTACAGTGTGGGTTATACGGCCATGTGGACATTCTATCGGGGTGAGTATGCGACAACTAGGCGATTAATTACCTAAAACTCATTAATTAACTCTATAATTAGACGTTTTCAATATTTTCAGGGAAAGGTGAGATAGAAGTATCGGAGCTAGTCGTTAATCACAGTCACGCCAAATGAATCGTACACGTACTTCGAGATATCCATCGCTAACCCCCCCCCCCTTTTATAGCCCTTACAACACATACATCATCAGAGCACAGCTGTAAGCACCAATATTCTTGTTAAGAACATACGTAAAACTGACTTTTTTGCCACTAATGAACTCTGAGGCAAATGGCATCCGTCCCAGATCCACCATTGGCAACTGAGAGCTAAATAAATATATATTTGTTGCTATGCACTCTTAGAAATGAACTTGACCGCATAGCACGCTCCTAGCCAACCATAATCTCGAATGATATCGTTATCTGCCCTGATTTGTTGAAAACGGAAGGCGTACGCCTTTTTTGTGACAATTATGAACAGCATTAGTGTCACAAAAATGCGTACGCCTCTCGTTTTCAACAAATCAGGGCTGATAACGATACCATTCGAGATGGTAGTTGGCTAGGAGCGTGCTATGTGGTGAAGTTCATCTTTAAGAGTGTGCAAATGAACCGAAATAGAAGCAACGTCTAATCGAGACTATACGGTCTTATACGTTGCCTACAGCTTTCATAACGCGAATCAATCTTCACACCTGCATATGACACGGAGTGCCGAAGGTGGTAAGAAAACACATTAGTAGAAAGTGGATGTTAAGCTCAAAGGGTGCAAAGGAGAAAGACGTCAGTGGCAACCCTGTTTATTCAAGCGCGAGACAAAGCGCAGTCTCGAAATCCTATGGCATTTTATCCTGACACCTTCAACGGTAGCTACGTAATTAAGTCAGCCTGTCAACGTACCTAACGGTATATACCAGGTGGAGTTCTGGCAAACACTGGAGCTTCGTGACAAAGCTATTTGGAAACGCGTTCAACGGCTGCCGTTGATGGGTTCTTTACAAACTCGACTCTAGGATGCGAGCTACAAATAAGTCTGCCACTAATGAAATGACAAAATCTTTTCTACTGGCTTCAAGATGGGCTACATTACGAAGTTAAACAAAGTGTGTATGCGCGCGTAAATAGTGCAGCGTGAAAGGAAATAGAATAGTGCGCGTAACGATAACAAAACGAGAATGGAGAATAGACGAAGCATTTTCCTTGTAAACATTGTAAACAGGCTTGTAAATATTTCTCTTCAGAAGTAATTGAATCGCAATGACAAGTACATGCTGAAAGATGAAAGTCACTGAAAAGGGTAGCCAGCTGCACGACTCGAACCCACATCTTCTGGATTACCCTTCTATGTTGCTCCAGCCTCAGAACATCAGTTCTCTTAAGTACATGCTCTTGCGAACTTATAATGCAACTTCATTGCCGTGGATGAATGCATAAACGTCGACAACGACAGTGTGACGAGCCTACGAGCGCGCCACTGGAGCCCGCTCGCATTTCATGCAACTTCATTAGTAGAGCGTGGGTAAATATGCATGCAACTATCACTAGACACCTTCGAAATATGCAGTAAAAACCTGAATATACGCGATGTTTAATCCTTGTTCTTTGTATGAAAGCAATGCGTCGGATGCAGATTTGACAAAATTTGAGCGATTTATTAGGGATTACACTGTAAAACAAAGCCGCGTTTCTTAAGAGCATACAGGAAAGAGTACTTGCGCAAAAGATATAAATGATGCAGCTTAAGGCTTCGCTTTCGGCACTGCTCCATCAGGTTAAAATGCGAACGAGGCCCATCTTCATAACGGTAAAGATAGCGAAGGCGAAGTACACTGTTAAAACAGAACTCCACCACATAGCACGTTCCTAGCCAACCATCATTCCGAATGATATCACTCTGTGTCCATAGTTGCTGAAAATGGGAGAAGGCGCCTATCTGGGACACACTATGCATGCCCCAGATAGGCTCCTCCCCCTATTTTGAACGAACCATGACACACAATGATATCATTCGGAATGGTGGTTGGCTAGGAACGTGCTATGTGGTGGAGTTCTGTTTTAACAGTGTACTTCGCCTTCGCTATCTTTACCGTTATGAAGATGGGCGTCGTTCGCATTTTATTATTCATTAATTATGAACTGCATAACTGTCACAAAATAGGCTCCAGGGGGGCAAATCAGGGGTGAGAACGTTGTCATTCGGGATGATGGTTGGCTACACTCTTAAAAATGAACTTCACCGCGTAGCACGCTCCCATCCAACCATCAACTCGAATGATATCGCTATTTGCCCTGATTTGTTCAAAACGGAAGGCGTACGCCTTTTTTGTGACACTTATGCTGTTCATAATTGTCACAAAAATGGTGTACGCCTCCCGCTTTCAGCAAATCAGGGCAGATAACGATATCATTCGAGATGATGGTTGGCTATGAGCGTGCTATGTGGTGAAGTTCATTTTTAAGAGTGTAGAAGCGTGCTTTGTGGTGAAACTCATTTTTAAGAGTGTAGGACAAGCCATTTACACCCATAAGGGTGTTTTTCAGTTTACAGTGTGGCTTATACGGCCATGTGGACATTCTATCGGGGAGAGTATGCGACAACTAGGCGATTAATTACCTATAACTCATTAAAAGTTCGATTCAAGAAATTAACTTTCCGTCAATTGAAATGAAATAAAAATGTTACCAATATGTGGCAAAAGTTATTGGCAGAAAAAAATCCCTTGACCACATGTCTCTCCGGGGCCTACGTTTTTTACTTTCTATCATGGTTGGTGGACCACCCTGTATATTTTTTAAGATGTACTTATCAACTTAATTGTGCATTTATATGCACTGTAGATCGCTTCAAATCGACGCCAAAATAAAACCAAAAGGGTTTATTTCTTTTCGTCGTTCGGATACCAAGCCATATCCAGAAAAAAATAAGATAAAAATAAAGCATGCATTTACATGAAAATCCGCACTTTATATCATTTTCGGTCTCATCCCATCGTCTCATCCCATCCCATCGTTGTTCTTGTTGTTGGTACTCTGCACTCTTAAAAATGAACTTCACCACATAGCACGCTTCTAGCCAACCATCACCCCGAATGACAACGTCCTCGCCCTAGATTTGTTGAAAACGGGAGGAGGAGCCTATTTTGTGCCGTGCATAATGTACACAAACCAGGCTCCTCCTCCCGTTTTCAACAAATCAGGGGCGAGAACGTTGTCATTCGGGGTGATGGTTGGCTAGGAGCGTGCTATATGGGGTAGTTCATTTTTAAGAGGGTGGTATAGGGTGCCGCCTCAGCGGCAAAACATCCAACTATATATATTATCATATATCATCATTAATTATTTGTTGTTGGTACTCTGAAAACAAATTAAGTTTTTTGTTTAGTTTTTATTCCGCGTTAGCGCCGGGAAGCACCTGTGGCTATGAGCGGCGTACAGATGTGGACATGTGGAGGGAGGACAGCAGGAAGGGGTGGGGGACAGCGGGGTTAGTATGTGTCCTAGGCCGACTTCAGAAGGAACTGTGACGACATTCGTCTGGAAAGTCTTCGGAAAACCAAGGAAAAATCTCAAACAGCACAGCCGGTGGTAGGATTCGAACCCACCACCTCCCAGTCTTCAGCACGACCTTGGCTACCACCAGCGAGCGGTATACGTCTTAACCCGCTCGGCCATGCCGCTGGTAAAAAATTAAGTAATCCACCGGGTTACATTTATTTCATGATGTACAACATCGATGTATAAAACTTTGTTCTTCGCTGCGGAATGCAGTACAAATTTGAAAGAATAAATTAGAATAGAATAGAATAGAAATAGAAAGAAAAAAAAGGAAACGTAAAAACGGAAAGGAAAAAAGGAAACACGTCAAGCGTGCTGAATGATTTAAAAGATTATTTCAGCACGTATGTCGTGAGAATAAATTATGTGACTGTACTTCGCAGAAAGATAAGAACATGCATGAACTGAGGCTACGAAAGCACCACAACAACCTCATGCCACCTTAAAATGCCATTTACGTTTTCCCTCTCACCCTTCTCAAGAAAGCCCACAATTAATGCGGAGAGGCCTTGGATTGGTCTCTCAAACTACACTCTTAAAACAGAACTTCACCGCATGGCACGCTCCTAGCCAACCATCACCTGGAATCCCATCGTTCTCACTCCGGATTTGCTGCAAACGGGGCGCGTACGCCATTTTTGTGACAATTATGAACTGCATAAGTGCCACAAAAAGGCGTACGCCTCCCGTTTTCAACAAATCAGGGGAAAAAGCGATGTCATTCGAGATGATGATTGGCTAAGAGCTTGCTATGCGGTGAAGCTCTGTTTTAAGAGTGTAGTTTGAGAGACCAATCCAAGGCCTCTCCGCATTAATTGTGGGCTTTCTTGAGAAGGGTGAGAGGGAAAACGTAAATGGCATTTTAAGGTGGCATGAGGTTGTTGTGGTGCTTTCGTAGCCTCAGTTCATGCATGTTCTTATCTTTCTGCGAAGTACAGTCACATAATTTATTCTCACGACATACGTGCTGAAATGATCTTTTAAATCATTCAGCACGCTTGACGTGTTTCCTTTTTTCCTTTCCGTTTTTACGTTTCCTTGTGGGCGCCTAGCGGAGAGACCACTCTAGTGCACCTCTCACCTACAGTGTGCTTCCGTCCCATCAGTACCGGTCATCCTGCCTCTACATCACTTTGAAGTCCTCAACTCCACTCTCCCAATTTCTTTTCCTTTTTTTTTGGCTATAGTCGTGACGATGCCCACTTGAGTGCGGCCAACAACGGCAAGCTACCTCGACACCCCCTCTGTTTTAAGAGTGTCAGTCGTGACGTTGCCCACATACGTGAGGCCGACAACGGCAAGCCCTTTCACCATCACCACCACCACCATCTGTTTTAAGAGTGTATTTCCCGCGATGATTGGACAAATGGACTGGGAGCAATACAGAAGGGACAAATACAACAAAGCCTCAATTTGCCTAAGAAATTAACGATGAATCTGTCCCTTCTATGTTGTTCCAACCTCAGAACATCAGTTCTTTCATGTACATCATGGACTGGGAGGTACCCGGATTCGAATCCCGATGCCAGCTGTGCTATCTGGTGTTTTTCCTGCACTCCAAGGGGAACAAAAGAGGAAATAAGAGTAAATGGAGTGTAACTACGACTTTTACACTCTTTCTATGCTCTTTTCTGCCCATCTTTACTCTGGTCACCCCGCCTTACTCTTGCGATACTCTCCTTACCCTGCTATGACGACTATGACGTTGCTATACCACGCTGAATACGCAGGTTCTCGTCCGTTGACTACCTGTACTCTAAAATCACGTCTATAGTGAGTGATCGCCAAAGTATGTGCGTGTTAGTGAGCCATCATTTGTCAGTCCAAGTCTCAGCGTCTGTATACGTGCACCAGTTATTTGTCTACTGCAAGCACGTTACGAGAGGCACCTGAGAAGAAATACAAAAATAAAGCGAGTACTGAAGCAAATGCAAGAAAGTCAATGCAGGCAATGGTATCACAGCCTTCTCAAATCTATCAGGCAAAATGATCCCAAATCTTATAAAAAAAATCAAAATCAATCATCAAAATAAAAAAAAATCTCAATCCTTTGTTTTTTTACATTTTTGTCCCCTTTCACCCCCACTAAAATGTATTCGCAACAACTGGCTCAACCTAAAGAACACTGTAAGGTGTTTCTCCTAACCAGCCTTCAATGACATTGACAAGGAAATCGATCTTGAAGGGGCAACATTTAGTGCACTGTATAATTACTATGCGCTTGAGAGAAACAGCCTACAAAAAGCATGCTCCTGAACGGACATTCAAGGCTCTCAACTAGCAAACGTTGAGTAACAGAATGTGAAGCTGTCGATTAAGATTTCCAGCCCTTTGTAGCCAAAAACACATACATTTGTTGTCAGTGCTGCTCTCTATACATCGTAATTCGAAAAGTTCTCCATAAGCAAAATAGAACAATCAGAAAGCACACTCCTAGAATAATCAAAAAGGGACATTCAGCGTCATTGCTCAATACATTCCGGTGGAAGAAGATGGCAATAGGTGCTCAACTCTGGACATATTCGTAAACTTTTGTTTCAACACGTTCTAGCTGTAAACACGCTGTTGAACAACAACACCAATCTTCGTCAACCACCGTCTTCGGAATAGCATCTCTGCCGAACTCAACCACAGCAAGCGGACGCCATGTTGTGTTGTCGGACGACGTGGGGTGACGTCACGGGGCTGTGGAGGGGCCTAGGTGGTGTTGTCTCAGCATGTGTCCCTACAAGCGCAAACCGAGTGGTTTATGCACTGCGTCTGGTTTATGATCGCGGTGAAGAGGGACAAGTACAGTAGCCACTGAGGGGGAATCTCTTATCAGAAAGATTTCCGAGACGCGTTTCGTCTGCGTGTTTGCGTCTGAAAGAGACGGTACGGGAAGAAAAAGGACATAATGATATTTCTGGTGACCAAGGGACAACTCTTACTATTTTTTTATTGCATTCTGCTTTTATTCCGCATAGCACAGCCAACCAAAGATACCTGAACTGTTCCGTGAATTACTTGTACTTCATTTCACTTCATCCTCATATATTTATCATCTAATGCTACGCATGTAATGGGCACTGCTCCCTAGCGGTGAAATATCATCGTCATTATATCTCTTTATTTCTGGCGTCTGACGTGAAAGAATATTTGGTCCCCGTTCGGCGACCAACGTGAGCTAAACTAATTTAACCTCGCCGAAATGCATCATCCCTGTTTGATACAAAAACCTCTTACAAAATTGGCAGCAGCAAACGTTAACGCAAAGCCTGCGTCGCTTTTTGTGTATAATGGCTATGGATATAATATAATTTGTAATGTTTCCACTATGTTCCCAGACTAAAGCAACATCACAGACCATATTATTCGGTATATGACACCGGTCTCCGCTAATGTGAACTTATATAAATGCCGCCAAAACACGCGGGTACATGCAAAGATACACAACGTGGGAGATCCTCAGATATCCGCTAGGAGGTTCCTCTATTCTTCACTTCATTCGATGCAGCTTAATTTATGGGAGTCCTTGAAGAGGGGTATGCATGCCTGCATGAACAGCAATTTAAAAAAAAAGTATATAAAAGAAGAGAAAATATCTCTGCGACGATTTTGTTTCGAGTTTTGCGTGTGTGTGTGTGCATGCGCGGTTCATATCGCAGTACCCGCAGGGTCCCACCCACATCCATTGAAAAGCGCGAGACGCGCTCCTAGCTTTCGCCTCCTCTGTGCGGGTCTGTCGTGAACGCTCTCCTGCTCTCTCCATCCCCTTCCCTCTTACTAATTTCTTTCTCTCTACTTTTCTAATTTCTCATTTCTTTTAATTCCTTACCTTTCCTACTCTTATACCTGTCTCTCTCTATCCTTTCTTTTTACCCCCCCCCCCCCTTCTTTCCTTTCCCCTTACACAAAGGAGTGAACCTTGCCGCCTATAGTCTGAGCAGTCCGACCACACACCTCTTCCTCTTTGAACATCGTACCACCATCATATTTTCAATCTCACGGGAAGCAGCGTAGGCAGTAATCCAGAGGAGGATCGCGCTACTCGAATTTATTTAAAATGTAGCGGGAATGCTACTCTGCAACTTAAAAACAAAAGAGAACTAAGTAGCGGTGCTACCAGGGGCACCGCTACGTACATCACTGTGTAATGGACAAACAATGATCACCGCTAATCTACTATGTTTTCGCAGCGAAATACGCTAAAGCAAAGTAATTTTCACTTTCTCATTCGCACAAATTGTTATAGCCCAATACGCGTTGTCTTCTTCCTATATGCCAGGAAATGATATCCCTCGTCAGATGAGCGCTTCAAACGGCGTTCACAACGAGGTGAAAAGAGACCTTCGTAGTTTTGCATTGATGTATTCATGTAGGTTTGAGCCATGCTGAATCCTTCATAAAGGGACATAAAGGTTATTATGAACGTTCCACACTTATAATGATTAAATCAGGGCCCGTTCTCGCAAGCGCCGGTGTTCATGGATTGCTTTTGAAGAGCACTGTCTCGCTTTATAACGGGTCACTTTCCTCCTCAGGAAGCGTAGTAATGCGAAGCGGCTTCCTATTGGTCTCCTGCAAACGTTCTTCCGCGATGATTGGGCAGATCGGTTGAGGAGACCAATGACAGGACGCAAAGTATATTGCCGCCCTTCTTAAGAAGGACAAAGAGGGAAAGCACAGGCTGCGGTTTCGTTCGCGTATAAATTACGAACGACGCAACGGACGAGTCCTATTTCATTTATACAGGGTGCTTTTTTTTACTGGACACATTTTTTTTATAACACAGCTGTGAGAGCAGCGCTCATGCCATCTTGGGAGGCGGGTTATGCAGCCACGTGGATATCCTGTAGGAACTACTGGATGACTAATTAGCTAAAATTAATTGATTAACTCATTAATTAGATGTTTTCTGGGAAATGTGAGATAGCAGAAGTGGAGCCGGTCATTATTCAAATATATCGCCCTTATTAAACTCCCCGTGAAGCGAACCTTCCTTGATATCAATTGCGAAATTTCACTATGCAAATGAGCCGAAACCAGAACTATACGCACACCATGGTCTATGCGCATGCGTATGACCTTGAGGCGCCGGAGAGGATCATCTCCGTCTTCACTAGATGGCGCACTATGGGGACGACAGAAGTGGGGACAAGTGGGGAGACCGCACGAATGGCGCGACCTTGTTGGCCCCACTCCGGACCGGTGTTGGTCACTTGTGCTATTCACGTGGATTTGTTTTGACGCGCGCCGAATATGGTTCGTTGGAGAGCCGCTAGGATACAACGCGTATGTGAAAAAGGTCCAGTCACGTGAGAGGGCCACGTGCTTTGTAGTGATGGAGCTGACTGGAGTGGCCAGGTAAAACGCTCTCCGACCCAGAAAAGACGAAGGTGGCATCGTTTCTGCGCTCGAAAAGTGCGTAGCTTTGGTTTCGGCTCACGTGCATAGCGAAATTTGGCAATTTATATCTCAAGGTATGTTCGCTTCTAAGGGTGTTTAATAAGGATGATGGATTTTGCATAATGACTGGCTCCAATTCTGCTATCTCGCATTTTCCAGAAAACATCTTGAGCACTCTGAACTCGTCAACTCTCTTCTCCTCCCCCTTTTTTCTTTTCTCTCGTTTCTTTTTTTTTCGTTTTTTGTTGGCTATAGTCGTGACGATGCCTAGTTGACTGCGGCCAACAACGGCAAGCTAGTTCGACCCCCCCCCCACCAGAAAACATCTAGTTGAGCTCAGTTGATAAGAAAAGAAAAAAAAATGGAGAAATAGGCACTCTTTACGAGAGCCGGCTGCTCCAGATCACTTAGGAAAACACAAATGGCTATCTACAATAAAACCAATGAGTGACAAAGACTCTCAGTCAGTCACTCACACACACTATCCACACACGTTGTCCACACACACTGTCAGTCACACAGTGTCCACCAACATGGAGTCTGCGCAAAATCGCACAAACGCCTGCATGGCGTGAAACTGATGGTCGGGTGTCGAAGGGCCCAGAACCTTAACGACATCAAATAGTCTGCCATCCAGCCGAGCTAAGGAAGCTTGTAGAGATTGTCTGTGCTGCTGATACCGTGGACAGGATAATAAGATATATTCAGTGTCCTCAATGGTCCCACAGGTGCCACAGTTGGGGGAATCCGCCTTTCCAAGCTTGTGAATAAGACGTCGGCTGTAGGGCACGTTGAGGCGGAGCCAGTGGTAAAGTGACGCAAACGGCCTAGGGAACGATGTTGGGAAAGAAGAGACAAGCTCCGGGTCAACGCGGTGTAGCAGCGAGGCGCTAACCCCGCCGGAGAGCCACTGTGCCTCAGCCAGTTGGCGACACAAAGCAGTCAATATGGCCCTATAGCATCGGACTTGGTGAAATATATAAATCGTAACGCACGCTTCTGATGTGCTCCGCGTGCCGCAGCATCAGCCGCATCATGCCCAGGTATGCCGCAGTGTCCTGTAATCCACTGAAAGAACATGTGTTCAGCAGCCACCGCCTCTGCGTGTAGTTTTATAACATCAGCAACTACAGGGTTGACAGCACTGGTAGTTCCTGCAGAAACAAGCGACTGCAGAGCAGCCTGAGAATCCGAGATAATAACCCACTTGATCCGTGAATGACGCTATACAGGGTGTCCAACCGAAAAAGGACCAGGGGCTAAAAAAAAAAAAAAAGAAAACGGAGTGCTGGACACAAATGGAACCAACTGCCCCAAAGATGGACCAGCCAGTGTCGTGGGGTGATTCTGACTTCTCCCCTTCCCCCTTTAATGGCCCAGGCCTACCGCTTGTCGGACGTGACACCAGACGCAAGCGCTGCTGCCCCAATCGGCCCCTCTGCATCAGCCCGTACCCGTCGACCACCTGTGGACCGGACACGAGGCGTCGACGCAGCTGCAGTGGTAATCCAGTTACTCTTTGCGGCACTGAAAGCCATTGTCGCAGCCTGGCCCGAATCCGCGGCCATTGCCGAGGCACAATCGATCCTGCAACTAGAACGGGCCATCTCAACCATGTTTGCCTTCGTGTGATTCTGGGCTCCTAGACTGCCGCTGAGCGATCGTGCACTCATGCCTGCTGCCCATGTGCCGCTTGCGTCTTTTTCCTTTTCTGTTTCCTTCTGTTTCTTTTTTTTTTACAAGGAATATCAAGTCGGCTTCTGCCTGGCTGACCTTTCCTTTTTGCCTGCCTTTTTTTCTTTTCTTTTTTCGCAATAAACATACCCCCCCCCCCCCCCCCCGATACATTTGGTTTTTGTTTTGTTTCCGCAAGTTAAAACTCAGCTACGACGCATGAGGCGGCACTGTGCTCCTTCACTCTCACACACTGGGGGTGAAGGAAAGACGCGTCTTCAAAGATTCGCAATGAACAAAATAAAGAAAAAGATGGTGTTCCTTCACATTTTTTTTGCGGGCGATCTATCGAACGGATTCTTGTACTGAGAACGGCTTTGGTATCAGGCGACCGAAGAGATCAGATGTTCTCATTGGAACAACTTCGTAGCTTTTATAATTAAATGAAAAAATGTTTTTGGATAGACCACACAACTGCCAAACACGTACAGTTTGTTCCATTTGTGTCCAGCACTCCGTTTTTTTTAGCCCCTGGTCCTTTTTCGGTGGGACACCCTGTATATTCCATAGCCATGAGCATCAGCTGCTGTCGACGATGTCGCATGGGACAAACGCACTCCACTTTCAACACCACAGGCAGGTATGACGAAGGCACTCGTCGATCCAGTGGATGTAGTGGAGCCATCTGTGTATACTACCACTCGGTCTTGGATGTTATGTATTAAGTCTGCAGTCAGCTGCCGCTGGACACAGATATGTACATATTTCTTCACAGAGAGATTCGGAACCGTCAGCCTCACCCTCGGGATCGCCATACTCCAGACAGGAAGCGGTGACTTGAGCCGCCTATGTCGGGGTATAGTACCACGGTATGGTTGGAGAGCTTGTGAGTAAGAGGAGCACGACCTCTGATGCATGGCCTGAACTAGGTAGTGGCGATTATGCCGCGTATACCAACGGGCGAAATGCCGAGGCGACTCTTGCATCTGAAGGGCTGCCAGCGGTGGTTTCCTGGCCTTAGCAATCGCCAGCTTGTTTGATGTGGATGCGTGGGCACCTAAGCATACTTTGACGCTTTGGCCAGTACACTCTCGAGGACAGACTCTGTAGTGCTAAACAAGCCATGTAAAACCGGGACATGATACGCCAATAGTCGGCGAATCAGGGAGCGATGTAGAGTCAGCCTAGCTTTGGACGACGCTTTCCACCGGGTGCCGCTGATGTATCGCATTACATTAACAGTAGAGACAGTCTTCTCCTTGATGTGCCGTACTTCTGCAGACAAGGACAGCGATCTGTCAACGACGATACCTAAAAAGCGATGATGAGTGACCCTTCGCAGGCGTTGCACTGTTGTACGGTAAACTTTGAACCGGCAATGGAGCAACTGCCAGACTAGGCCAGCCCAACAGGAGGAGAAAAGCTAACAGCGATGAACTCCCAGAAAGCTTTACTGAACTCATATACGTCCGTCCGTACATGAGCAAAGCTAGGCACAAGTGAAAGAAGAAAAACCGAAGTTGTCCCACGCGCATCACCACGTCCATTACCACCTCGTCGTCTTCATGTACATTTTCAACATCCTCCCCCGCCTAATGACGGCAGTCGTTCCTCCAAAGTCTCCAGGGGATACAGTAGCTGCACTGGCCGCCTTGTGATGTTACCAGTTGGCAACTTGATGGTACAAGCTCGCACCTTGTCTCACCCTTTGTGGAGGGTCACTATTCGCGCAGTCTTCCACAGGTTACGTGGTGTCCTTTCCTCATGAAGAAGAGCCAGGTTTCCCTGCTTCAATGTGTGGTACTCCACCGGCTTGGAGATGTGGCCGGACCTCAGGTGAAGAAGATATTCCGTGCGCCATCGTTTCCAGAAATGGTCTGATACTCTCTGCCGATATCGCCATCGGCGGGAAAGATCTGTCACTGTCGACCGCGGCGGTGCTTGATCTTGGCCGTTTGGAAGTGCGACCAATCGTCGGCCAATCAACAGATGAGCAGGCGACAACGCAGCTGGTGCATCCGGCGATGCATGTAAATATGTGAGAGGTCTTGAATTCATCGAAGCCTCGGCGTCTTGGAGGCGGACCAATCTCTCCTGCCCCACCACGCTGCCTTCTCGGCTATGAACCTCCACTTTATTCTATGACTGGCGAAATAGTCCTGCACTTCATTCTTCCGGACGTTGCTTTGGAGCTTTTGAATCTCACGGGACGTTTTTTTGAAGGTGAGTACGTTGTCCGAGTACACAGTAGTGGGAAGTCCTCGACGGACGATAAAACGACGGAACGCCAAAAGAAATGATCTCGCAGTGAGATCCGACACAAGTTCAGATGCACTGCTCGCGTGATAGCGCACGTAAAAAGAGCAATGTACGACTTTGAAGTTCCACTTCCGGAGCGCACCATTACTGGGTCCGCGAAATCCACTCACACTACCTCGAACGGTTGGTTTCGAACAATCCTCTCAGGTGGCAATGGAGCGGTCGGAGCTGAAGCCGCCTGCAGGCGATGACGTGAACTGGTGGCACATCGAAATATAATTTTCTTTGTTATTTGTCTGCCCTGTAGAATCCACCTGCGCTCTCGTACGTCGTTCAATGTATCCTGTAGTCCACCATGCAGGGTCCTCCTGTGACCTTGATCGACGACCAACTTCGTGAAGTGATGTTCGCGTGGAAGAATGACGGGGCATTTCACGTCCTCTGCTTCTGAACCGTACTGTAGCCGTGTCTGCAAACGAATAGTCCCGCTGACATCGAGGTAGGGTCGCAGCGCGGCGAGTTTGTATTCCGGAGCTACCGTCTGATCCGTCTGAAGCTGAGCGATTTCTTCCGCATAATGTTCCGCCTGGGCTTGCTGCACCCAGAATTGCTCCGCTCTTTTCATCTCTTCATCAACCAAACAACCGGATTGTCGGTTTTCCGGCTTCCGCATGCTGTTCAGAAAACGAAGAATCCACGCAGTAACTCTTATCAGTCGTTGATAAGTGTTGTACTTGGCTGTGTCAGTTGGCGGTGAACCTGACGAAACAGAAGTGTGTAAGACGTTTGCTTTCCGGTTCCTTTCGTCATCTGCTCTGGTGTCCCACTCGAGGTCGTCGTCTGGCCAGCTGATTGCTCGAGGAGTAACCAATCGGGTCTGTGCCACCAGACGTTGCTGCGAATTAGTGTTTCTGCCGTTACACCTCTGGTTAGATAATCCCCGGGGTTCTGTGTTCCAGGACGACGCTTCCATCTCCGTTGATCAGTCTTTTGTTGAATTTCGTCGACACGGTTGCTTACGAACTGTTTCCATTCGGTAGGCGGTCTTCTGATCCACCAGAGGGCAATCATCGAGTCGGACCACATAAAGGACTCAAATCCAATGCAGGTGAAAATTCTTTTCAAGTAGTGCATCATTCTTGAGCCGATTAACGCCGCCATCAGCTCTAGACGTGGCAGAGTCAACTGCTTAAGCGGTGCTACTCGTGACTTCGAGAGAACAATTGTAGCAGTCGTCGATCGGTTTTCGTTCTGCCCTCGGAGGTACGCTACAGCGCCGTAACCCTTCGGGCTGGTGTCGCAGAAGATGTGGAGTTGAGGGTCTCTGCAACCACTGGGGAACACACAGCGATCCACGATGACCTCAGCCAGTTCCGGTAGCTCCCTGCACCATTGACTCCACCGGTCCTGCTTGTCTCTCGGCGTCTCCGCATCCCAGCCAACCTCCTCAACCCACAAGACCTGAAAAATCATTCTTGCTCGAACAGTGAAAGGGCGTAGAAACCCAAGAGGGTCGTAAATCCTAGCCGATGCTTGGAGTACGTTTCGCTTGGTGCCTGCAACATGATTCACCGATTTAACAATTCAGTCCAAGCTGCACGCAAGTGTGTCGTTCCTTTTATCCCATACAACTCCAAGCACTTTTGTAGCTGGATTGTTGTTCGTACTGCTCTCCTCTTCATGTCTGAAAACGCCTTCAAGCGCTGAGCAGTTGGACGTCCATTTCCGCAGACGCGTGTGGGTCGTTTCCATGACCTCGTTGGCGTCGTTGTAAAGCTTCACTGCTGACTCCAAGTCTTGTGCTCCAGTCAGCAAGTCATCCACGTAGAATGAAGACGCCAAGACGCCTGCAGTGTCCTTTAAGTCGCCGGTGACTTTATGAAAATGATGCTCCAGAGTCGGTGCTAGCAGGAACGGACTGGCCGATGTCCCAAAAGGCACCCGCCGCATGCGCCATTCCACCATTTTGGCGCTGTATGTAATGGTTTGTCGAAGTGGCACCTGGGGCGCGTTGTCGGCCAAGTCATCGCGACGTCGCTCGCCTTCGCAGCTCGTCATCGTCACTGCGACGCTGGCAGGATGACAATACCCTCCCAGCCGCCAACAACACCATTCCAACGCAACGCCATTCACCTCCTCTCCTGCCCTCCTTTCCGCGACGCTCCAGCGACATTACTCTTGAAACCCGACGCTTGTTTACCGGTGCAAAAGCTAATTTCTTCTTGCGTATCAAGCATGTTCTGAACTTGATAACACATAGCTTTTCGTTTTGTAAAAAAACGTTAAATTTCACACTCTAATTAAAAGTCAGTAACACAAAATATGTTGCGGATACGATAAGTCGGCCAATGACGTGTTGCTAAGGGTCGTCTGCTCCCTGCTTCTTTGTGTGAGTCGGCGCGCTGTGCGGAAGCTAGATAAAAAGTTCAAACAAGCCTGGAAAGCTAGTCATTTACGAAGATTTGGTAAGTTTTGCAATTTTATAAGTATGATTGAACCTTACTGGGCGATTTTATCGCTTCCCTAATCGTCACGGATGAAAATATGACCATGTTCAACTACTTTCACATTTCAGAAGTATGGCAATGTCGGAGGCTCAGAAGATGCAGTTGCTTGCGTTCATGGAACAATACCCTGAGCTGTGTAATAACCGTACGTTCCAGCCAGGGGAAACCAAGCAGGACCGAAAGAAAAAGTGGGACGATATCGCGTCGACCCTAAAATGCCCTAGGAGGCATTGTGAAAAACGCTGGCGGGTGGCAGGTACGTGGCAGAGAAACTGGAAACTGGCGGTACCGTGTCCGCAGAAATGTACGGGCGAGTATCTGCAGCATCACGGCGACTGGTGGTGGAGGTGGCATGGAATTACGCGAGGGGACAGAGCCTGGGGAGGAAGACGTGGCGCGCTTTGTGGACGTCGCGTCTTGTCTCCATGGTCTGGACTCTCGCGTAATGGCCTTGGTTGGCTGGGACACGGTGGTAGGGATTGCTGGTGGCGCAAACCTTACCGAAGACGGCGAACTGCTACCACCAGAAGTAAGTGTACTATGTCACATTACATGTGCTCCATGTCAAACCTATCTGCAGTGAACTTTTATATTGCATGATTACTGAACAGAGGTAAAATAATTTCATCATGTACTTAATAGCATGCAAACTGTACGGTTTTGCAGGCCCCTCCCCAACCAGCAGAGGAGGCCACAATCTCGCATCAAGAGGGCCGTGTACCTGTGCTATGCACACCAATCATATATTCCCAATTCAAAGACCGCTTTTTTTTTACCGCTTTTACAGGACACCGTCCCTGAAAGAAGCACGCCAGTGCCCAATCTGGCTAGTCCCCAGCCAGCAACCTCCCGCCCCGATGTCTCCATCTCGGTCACCCCCACCATGGAGGATGCAAACCCGCCACAAGGTGCCACAGCTACTCAAATTCGTGTGGAACGACCACGAGCGTGCCGCAGAAGGCGTAGGAGGGTTCCACCACCTGTTGCGAACCAAATCATTGAAATGCAGGAGAGGTTGGTGACCCAAGTGGCGCAGCTGCGTGAGGTGAAAATGAAAATTCATCTATACTATTCTAGTTTCCTAATTTTGTTAGTTACCTTCCTCATAATCAGGGCCATTGTGCCGCCAGTGTCACACACACAAAAAAATTAAATCAGACTTTCTGTGTGCAGCTCCTCACACCACTGGTCGGGCCCCTGACAGAGCTCGTCACACATATACTAAACAGGGAACGACAAAGGGACACGTAAGCACGTAAGTTCCCACTTTGGTAGTCGTTGTAAGATAAGGTGCGATACTAATACATCTTCAACATACATACATCAACATCTTCATGTTGATGTACCAAGGTAGAGTAGTAATTGGGAAACGGAAAAAAATTAGATGTTACAGACAAGCAGTGCAAAGCCTGCACACACATCTTTATGCTTCGCCCCAAATGTGCATATGGCTATAGAAAAACGCACGCTAAAAGGGGTCCATCCTGAATTCAGTGGAAGCCAACCCACCTCTCCGAAGTTGTGTGAGATTTCAACAGCTCCTGTGTATGTATATTAACAAAGTTAGAGCACATCGAAGCCATTTTGTGTAAGCACACTGTTTATAGGTTTGTTTTTCGATTATGGCTGGATCCGTGACTCTCCAGTTCTACAAATCAAAATTCAATATACAAGTAGCACAAAAAATTACGCAGCAATAAGCATACTGAACTGAAAATAACTTATACCAGACCAAAACAAGCTTTTAGTTATGTTGATAAAGACTCCATGTTCTTTTCACGTTTTTCTAAAAGTATCTGTATACAATTCTCTGTCGAAAGCGCATTCCCTGTGATGTGAGAGTCTCACTCTCGCTGGTAGGGTCATTCCCTGTTTCCCAATCCTCGTCATCAGTTTCCTCAAGGTCGCTGTTGTTTTCTGCAGCTACTGCTTCACTCTCCTCTGTTGGTTCGGGCAAATTGTAAGCAAGGCACATTATTATAAAGAACAGCACATGCCGTAATAATGTTGCAAGCGCGGCCCGGTGCAAAATGCAGTGTGCGGTAACGTTGCAGACATCGAAATCTCATCTTGAGCACACCAAAGCACTGCTCAATTCGAACTCTAGTGCTGCTGTGAGCCTTATTAAAAGCTTCCTCCTTTTCTGTTGCAGGACTCCGAAACGGGGTCAGGAGCAAGGGCTCGAGGGGGTATCCGAGGTCACCTGTGAAGAGAGCAGGAAGACGAAATGTTATCCGTTTCATATTCATTCTTTAACCAAGTTCCTTCTTTGTGATTGTACTTGTCACCGCATAAATGTAAAAGTGGGACAAAAAAATGTTTTGTAACAGTTATTGCAACTAATACAGTTGAACTATTAAAAGCATCACATTTGCCAATCACAAATCATCACAAATGCCAAAAATATTGTACATTTTTGTCTATCTTCTTCAAAATGTTTCTCAACCCTTTCACTGTTTGCATCAACAGCAACAATGTGAATGATGATGGGATGAGGTGTTTGCATCACTTTCTATGCTACTTACACAAATAGGTATCCCAGCTTTGCGTACTATTCATTTTTGTGTGACGACATCCTTAACTCACCCAACAGCCATTCTCCTTCTGCAAAAAGAGCTGAAGCTCTCTGACGAAGCCTGCACATGCTCCAGATTGCAGCGTCGTGACAGCTTCCTGGGTACCGTGCATTTATGTGCAGTATTCGACGGTTGGCGTCACACACCTGCCAATATGATACTCTGTTCATACCGTTGCTTACTCTGGAGTTATTGCATAACCTTAGAAGTACATAATCTAATTCAATTCACTTCTGCCTACCCCTAGCACGTTCAATGCATGGTACCCCTTATGGCTGTAATAATTGCCATCGACAAAGCGTGGGTCCCTAGTACTTGGCGCAATGATTGCGATGACTGTGCCATCAACAGCACGTGCAAGAAACTTCCCATTAAGAACAGAAGTACAACATGGGTGCATGCATTTACGTCACATACCAAGGCAACCAGGCAGGCCTTTTATGTCGTAGAACCCACGCTTCACAGCAAGCTTCTCGTCTGGTGTTTTAGGAAAACGTAGGTATCTTGGTGCCAGGTTCTTTATGATCGCCCAGCCTACATCATGAATTGCTTCCGACACGGGTCGCTTTGTTGTGCTGAAGTATTCTTCATGCGCAATGTTATCGAGGAAGGCACCCGTCGCATAGAACCTCAGTGCCATTAGTACTCTCTGTTCCACAGAGAGTGTAGTGGAGCGCCACTGCTGCGCTGTAAGAGGAACAGTGTCTTGGCATAAAGCAATGACTAATCTCGCTTTTAAGTTGCGCGACTATCAAAGTTTGTGCGTATGCCACATTACACTCCTTTTTCCACTTGTGCTCATGTATATCCTTCTCTGTTACATTTATAATGCACAAAATTTGTTTAGAAGGCGGTGACAACAACCTCGGTTCGAATGAAAAAAAAAAGGAGGTGATACGTACGTCGCTTCGTGTCCTCCGAAACGGCGCTGCACACCTCTCGTACTGCATCTTCGGAGAGCCGAAAGTGTGCAACAAACTGACCGTCTTAGAGGGCCGCCAGTGCGTCAACGCGAGGACGAAATACGCGGATGACATATGCCATATGCCAACACATATGCCACATCATATGCGGACACATATGCCAATATCAGCGAGGAAAGCGTAGAGCTCCGCCATTTTTCTGGGTTGGCGACGCTCACTGGCGACGAACGACGCGAAGATTTCCGTCGTCTGTCACCCTCACCCCGGTGACGGTTACCGAGGAGCGCAGTGACGGTGTGAAAGAGGCCAGCAACGCCGCTTTAACTGCACGTGACGACGAGGGTCACGTGGACGCTCCGTTGCTCTGGCAACGGCGATGAGCTGCGATCACCGGAGAATGCCAACAACGCGCCCCTGATCAAACCACAAAAAACGTAACGCATCTCTGTCGCGTTCGTCAACACTGATTTGCAGAAACGCTTTTTCGATGTCTGCAGTGATTCCAGTCGGATGCGTTCTGAAACGGAGTAGCATGTCTAACAAGTCAGGTTGAATCTTCGGCCCTTTTTCCAAGTGATCGTTGAGCGATGTACAGGTGTCTAATGCGATGAAGCATCGAACACGACCCGCATTTTCGTAGTCGTTGACTCGGGACGGATGACCTCACGATGAGGCATGTAGTAGATGCGTTCCGGTGTCTTTGCCTCTGAGATAGGTACTGGTTCCGCGTGGTCGTTCAACAAATACGCGCGAATGTTCTTGTCGTATTCTCTTACCAAGGCGTCGTTCACGGCGAGCCGTTTCACCAATCGATTCAGTCTCCTTTCTGCGACAGCACGGTTATCGTGCAGTGGGACATCGACGTTCTTCCATGGGAGGCGCACTTCATAACGGTCGTTTGCCATCTTTACAGTGCGAGGGAACTCTGCTAGCACGTTACTCGTCAATGCCATCGGTGGGGCGCCTTCGTTGATGCCTGTGTTTTCGATTTCCCACATTTGCCTTATTTCTTCACCGTGCAGGAGCACGGAGTTCACGTTTGTTCTCAGCACGCATATGAGGCTGTCTGCTTGTCGTGCGACGAGAGCTTTCACTTGGCTTGGGCCTTGGAACGTCCATCCCAATATCGTTTCGATGGCAACGAGCTCTTCCTGCTTCCCGTAGCGTCGAATTTCGCCGGAGATCAGCTTCCAAACTTGATCGGATCCAATAAGCAGACTGAAGCCCTTTACTTGCCGCATACCAGGAAAAGCCACAACATCGGCGATTAGTTCACCATAGTCCTGAAGTGCAAGTCCTTGTTCGTTGTCCACCGGCGATTCCTGGACATCTCTGCATATCACTGGTATGACGATGCCTGCTAGCTTGACGTCTTCGTGGGTGTACTGGCTTCGCACAGTCACTTCCACAACGCTTCGTTTTGCGGGCCGACACTCAGAGTCTGAGGCGAACGTGTTAATTCCGATTCAAACTTGGGCTACCTCCTTCAAACCGAGCTCCCTTGCTAGATCTTCCCGAATGAACGTTCGTGAACTTCCACTGTCAACTATCCCTCTGATATACTGGCACCTGGTACCCGACACAGTCCAGGCACGAAACCTTTGGAGGAGCACAGTGCTCATACTGGTCGCGGAAGACATCAGGACTGAAGTTTCTGTCGTTTCGATGGCGTTTTCGTCTTGAGTTTCCTTCGCGTGCGCGGCCGTCCAGTTGGGGTCGCCCATTTTGGCAACGTGTCTTCCTCTGCATTTTGAGCACCTTCCCTTGTAACGGCATTACTTTGAATTGTGGAACGCCTTCGTGCCCCGAAAACAGCGCCTGTACTTGGCCAACGTCTTTTTGTCTTCCTGCGACATGTCCGCGTTGCAGTTCTCAGTGACGTGAGACTTTTCCTTGCAAAAGAGGCAGTTCGTCGGAACAGTTTGGTTGTGCAACGCGAAAGCCGAGGGTGCACTGGCATGGCCTTTCGCTCCCGTCGTCCGTTGGCCGGACGGTTTGATCCTGGCGGTCGCAAAGTCCACTCCTTTCTCTGCTTTCAACTTCCGCCTTCAGGAAAGCCAACACCTTGTTCAGTTCTGCGGAAGCTGTGGAGGCAGCGCCTTCATCTTGTAACGTGGAGACTTCGTGTTCTGCTGCTGTTGCGGCGTCTCTTCTATGCTTCGGAGGTTCAAACGATGGTACTCGAGCACTATGTCCGACGGTACTGCGGCCAATAGGATCTACATCATCATCGAAGAGTAAGTCACTATTGAGTCACTCCTCAAGAGCGTAAACCGCATATGTTCGTCTGCACGTAGTCGTAGTCTGTGGTGTCGCTGAGCATCAGAATCTCTACCTCAATCCAGCAAGCATACCCGCATACAGCTGCTTTATTATTCCATCCGACCGTTCCGGTCCTCGAGCTCATATTCCCTTTTTTCGTCGTCGTCGTTCACCTCCTCTATACCGTGAATACAACCCAAACAAATAAAACCAACAACACTACAGTGGAGCTTTCGCAAACCGCACGTGTCCGTTGAAGCTTCGTTAATAATCTTCGTTGCTTGCGTCCTTC
Source organism: Ornithodoros turicata (assembly GCF_037126465.1). Classification (NCBI taxonomy): domain Eukaryota; kingdom Metazoa; phylum Arthropoda; class Arachnida; order Ixodida; family Argasidae; genus Ornithodoros; species Ornithodoros turicata. Next base: position 65,088,137 of record NC_088205.1, read on the forward strand.
TCGCTGTTCGCTTGGCCTGAAGCTTCTCTGGAACGTTGCTGTTAGGCATGGCGAAGGGTTCGAGCGTCGTTGCAGCTGCAGTCTTGATCCCGGGTTTCGGCACCAAATGTTGTACGGCAACTTTGAACCGGCAATGGAGCAACTGCCAGACCTAGGCCAGCCCAACACAGTAAATTTATTTACGCCCCTATGAGTGTAAAATGAGTGTTAGATAACTCACACCCTTATGGGTGTAAATGCTACACCTCAATAATGGGTGTAACAGGGGTGTCACATGTTACACCCAAAAGAAGGGTGTTTATTAAGTGTATTGACCCCAAAAACGAAAAAAGGCTTGCTCCCGGAATTCACGGAACACTAGTTCCACGAATGCAGTGCAACCTGCATTTGCAAGTGTGAACATGACTCTTAGAGCTTCTTTATTTCCGTGTTAGCGCCGCGAAGCAACTGTGGCCATGAGTGGCGTACAGGCGTGGACAGAGGACAGCAGGAAGGAGTGAGGACCAGGGGGGTTAGTGTGCGTCCTGGGCCGACTTGCGGGGGAACTAACATTTGGTGGGAAAGTCTTCGGAAAACCCAGACGGTGACAGGATTCGAACCCGTGTCACCGGCGTGGAAAGCGACGATCTTAACCCCTATGCCACGGGAACTGGTCTCTTAGAGTTTAGCTAGCTGTGCACTCGAAGAGCTTAGAAAGGCTTTGCTAGCTAGGCCAAGTGCTTCCGCTTTAACCAAGTCGACACTTCAACAGTAGCGTGCCTTCGACATTTGCAAGCCCAGTTGAAGGCTGCTGCTGTCGAACTTCCCTTGTTTTTTCTAACTGTTCGTAATCTTTGGTTCTTTCTACCTTTTCTTTTCGTATATTAATTTCACAATCACTCAAAGTAATTGGCCCTTTACTTACATACACATATGTATTTTAATTGCAGTGTCACCCGCGCCAGTAAACCTTCCAGCCAGGGGCTCAAGCCCCTGTCACCAATTTTCAAGTTTAGTCCTCCTGAAGGCAGCGCTGACTGCCAAAACGTCGACCCCTAATTTTGACTACAGATATCCTACAGTTGGCAATACGACTGTAAATCTGTTTCTAGTAATTCCCATAATTCCCATTTAATTTTGTTAATGCAATAAAAGTAGCAATTGTTGTTAATCCTTATACGGCTTCCCAAGTCTCTCCGTTACTTATGATTTATATCTCCTCGCATCCATCTGTATGTACCAAGTTATCTATACACACACATAAGTTATATATATATATATATATATATATTGCAAATATTATCGCAATGAAAAAGAAAACTACAGGAGCTTTGAGCATTGTGCGGCATACGCCCCTGTTGCACTGATATGAGTGTTCCAAAATTTAGCATGGTGTGTAACATAAGTGTGATCGGGGTGTATTGGTACATTACACCCCTTTTACGCCATCACGGGTGCTTAGTTGAGTGTAGTATAAGTGTATTTCGGGTGTGTCCTCATAGTACACCCTTTTCACACTGGGAAGGGCGTAAAAAAATTTACTGTGAACAGGAGGAAAGCTAACAGCGATGAACTCCCAGAAAGCTTTACTAAACTCATACGTACGTCCGTACATGAGCAAAGCTAGGCACAAGTGAAAGAAGAAAAACCAAGTTGTCCCACGCGCATCACCATGTCCATTACCACCTCGTCGTCTTCATGGAAGCATCTGCTGACGGCTTGAGCAGCATCTGGCAGAAGTCTTCGCCGGCAGCGATTTCCGAGATGCCCTGATGTAAGGATAACGCCCGGAACGGGAAAGACTAAGACACAGGCGATCCTAAGGACTTTACCAGATCCCAGACACTCCCCGTGGTTGCGTGCGGATCAAGGGATTCGCGAAAAGACTTCCAAGTTCTGCGTGATAACATGGCTAAATGTCAACGAAGGACAGTTTTCATCCTGCAGGCCTCACGGTAGTCTTGAAGATTTCCAGATCTGCGGAACCGCCTCTCTGCACGTCGACGGAGAGCACGAAGGCGCTCATACTCCGCATCGACCGACGAGTGAAGTTTCGGAGCAGAGATAAGTTTCGATGAGTGGTGAAGAGTTGCTGACATCTGCGCCTGAAAGCTTTCCACGTCGGTGGCACATCCAATAGTAATCTCTGCTTGCGCACTGAACATATTCCAGTGCACTACTCGCACCCTACTGTGTCGTCTAACTGTGAGCGAATGAGACATCAAAACTGGCAAGTGGTCGCTGCCCATGGCATCAGCTTTCGTCATCCAGTGCACGTAACGCGCTTGACTTCCGGAACAGAAGGTGACATCAAGACAGCTTTGATATGATGGCCCACGGAAAAAAGTAGGGGACCCGTCGTTTAGACTTATTGCCCCGGCTTCCTCGAGACAACTCTCAATGCACCATCCTCTTGAATCTGAATGGGTGCTTCCCCACAACACATTATGGGAATTGAAGTCTCCGCAAACGATGAAAGGTGAAGGCAGGGACATGAAAAAGGCTTGCATTTGACGCTCCGGGATATGGACGCTTGGTGCAACATACACACTCACAACAGCCAGACGTTGATTCCCTAGTTTGACACGGCAAGTAACAAACTCGAAGTCATCATCGGTAGAAAGATGCCAAACGTCAGAGACGATGTCCTTCCGCACAGCCCACAGAGCCCGACTGAACTCTGCAGTCCTCTGCGAAGGATACAGGACGTAATTAGACAGCCGAAGCGTCGGGCTCACACGAGGCTCACTAAGCACAAGGATTGGGAACTGATGTCTGTACACAAAATTCCGAAAGTCTCCTAATTTCCGCATCAAGCCGTTGCAGTTCCATTGAAAGGTTGTGCTTCACTCATATTCACTTCCCATCACAAGCAGTGGGGCAGGACACTGGTGAGACAAGACCTAGCAACGGTTCAAGTGAAAGCAGGGCTTCCACCTCCGGTAGGCGCTGGACTTTGGCTGAGAACGGATAATGGCGCGAAGGACAGCAAATATTAAAGGAACAATTACAGCCAACACTGGCTCAGAGCCGCCATCCTTGGACCCCGGCCGAACTGCCCTGTCAGGTGCACGCAGAAGAGGGCTTGCAGAGGAGGAACGTTGCACTTGCACCTGAACATCAGGCGGACGATTGACATATTGGTCATTGATTGGTCTGGACCATGGTCTGGACCTTCCAGCAACCACCGAAGCATAAGGCCTCTGATTCCTAGAGCAAGACTCTTGCGTGTGGCACTTCCGAGAAGCGGACCCCTGCTGCGACCCGGGCCAAACAGGCTTCACATAGTCAGGGTTCGCAAACTTTACAGAACGGGTCGTTCCAGTGGATTGTTTCTTTAACCGGGCGGCAGTTGCCGCCCTGGCGACCTTGCAAGCTCCATAGGAGGCAGTGTGAAAGCCACCACAATTAGCGCACCTCAGTTCCCTACGAAATGTACACGCCTTAAAAGCGTGCGGCCCGGAGCATATCTTGCATCGTTGACTTCCACGACAGTTGCAAGCGTAGTGGCCGAAACGCTGGCAATTGAAACATTGCACGGCAGGTGCAGTATACTCCATGACAGGATGACAAGTAAAGCCCAGGGTCACATCCCTAGGGAGGGAACGACCCGGCGCGAAAGTTAGAACTAGGCTGGGCTTCTGGCGCGCAATGGAAGAGCCATCCTCTTCTCTTGAGTACCCAACTTCACGCCTCACGTGGATGACCCCAAAAGAACGGAGAGAATCCAAAAGCTGGGCTTCGGAATACCACTTGGAAACGTTGGTAATTCGCCCCATTGACTTGAGATAGGAAGCCGGTATAGACGCTTGGACATCAACCCCGGCAACAGAGGATAAGCCTAAAAAGCTATTAGCAGAGCCTTCCGAGGGGACGTTAATAACCAGTACCCCGTCTTTGGTTATGCGGTGAGACAGCACCTTCTCTTGAGTTCGCTGAACGATGTCACTTGCAACGAAGTTTGGATTAACTTGCCAAAACGAGCAATCAATGCTGGTAGGAAGGGAGTTGCCTCAGGACAGAAGCCGCCTGAGGCAACTCCCTTCCTACATCTCTACCGGTTCGCTGGATTTCTACCCATCTACAATCAATGCTGGTAGGCTTGAACAGAACTGGTATTCCCGAGGGACGGTTCCGCATATAGGTGACTACTTCAAATGGACGGGGATCGTCATCTTCAACAATTTCAACGTCTTCAGCAATTTCAGTGTCCTCTGAAGCGGGACTTTCAACTGGAGAAAGGATCCCCTCAGGTGGGTTTTCGTCCTCTTGTCGCGGGCGCTTGACTGGTAGGCTCACCCTTGTAGTGTTGCGGGGGGATGACAGAGTCATCTCTTCATTAGTAGTAGAAACAGGATCCGTAATGGGGCGACCGCCGCCTGACGCGTCGCCCATCACTTCTTGGGGCTCTGAGAGCAGCCCTGAGAATATATACCCACAGCCTATCTGACAGATATATCACAGAAGAAGGGAAAAATGCAGAGCGAAATAGAACCTGACTGTCAACCAACGGCGTCGTCGTCCTCTACGACAGATAACATCTAATTAATAAGTTAATTAATGAATTTTAGCTAATTAGTCGTGCAGTAGTTGGATACACTGTCCCGCAGGATGTCCACCTGGCCGCATAACATGCCTGCCAAGATGGTATCAGATCAGAAGCCACGTGCTCAGATAACTGAGTTCGCAGTTGCGATTGTTCTTCCTCTTCGACACTGCGATGTCGACTAGCTCTCCTTATTTATCGCCATGGCTTCAGGTTTTGGGAAATGTTTATGGTGATGAAGAGAAAAGACAAAAACAATGTGTTAGTTTAGGTGCATAAAAGGCAACCTCCATGGAGCGAATTTTTGCAACGACGTTCGCGCGGCAGACTGCCACGCGCGTTCCGCCGCCAGTTGTTCGCCGGCACCAGCTCCATGGAGCGAAAAACCAGCGGACGGCGTCGGGAAGTCATGCTGTGATGTCACTGTTGCCAGGGTATAAGGTGAAAGCTTAGTGAAATCAGTTGCTCGAAAAAGTGCATTTAATGTCACAAATTTTGCAACTAAATCCAACAACTGTCTGCAAAGATGCGACCAGTAACGTACCGAAAGGCATATTCACTACTGCGAAGGGAAAACATGTTTCTTTGCAGAGAATGCCTCACGTTCTAACGATGCAGTTGGCGAAACAGCGAGCACACGACAGCATCCAGTTGCAAGAAGAGGACGATGACGATGATTCACGAGAGCAGACGACCACGTGCAAGCGATCTGGCGTAGATTCGTAGCGGAAGAGCACTTTGATTGGTTCATCTGCAGTTGACGCTTCCGGAATCGCGGACGCTGGGCGAAAATATCTGGCATGGGCATATCGGCGGCGGACGCTCACATTTTTGACGCCTCGCGCTGGGCGTCCGACGCTGAGCGAAGTTCGCAGCTTTTTCGCTGTACATTCGCGCCATGGAGGTTGCCCTTAATGTGTTCACATCAACAAACGCTCCTACTCTGTTCAAAAACCTCAAACTCCAATCTCAGAAAGCGGGTCAAGGTTGTGTAATTTCACGAACTTCAATTAGACATACGATATGTTATTATCGAAAGTAACGGTTAAAGTAACGTGTACCTTTTTTAGCCGTTACGAGAGTACAATTTTAGCTAATGTGTAACGGTAAAAAATTACTTTTGTCACGAGAGTAATACGGTAATCATTACCTTTTTCGAGTAACGTGTACAAGTCTCCTCCTGTTCCTATACAACAAGCCGAAGAATCTGCGTTACTAATACATTTTTGTATTGCTGTCAAGGTAACGACGTCTTTCTTGCACCTTAGTGAGTGCCCCTTTAACATCCAACAAGAACCTTTCTTCCTCTTAAAAAAAACAAAAAAAAACAAGAAAAACAGGCAAGTCTTCTGCGTCTTCCATCGTCTGCTGCTCGGGTCGATTATGACGTGCAGACACAGGCTCACAATCTTGTATTCACAAAGAAAAGATGCGCGGATATGCATGTGTGTCATTCACAGCACGAGTATCAACAATTTTCATCATCCCGCACACTGCGCGTCATGAATATTTTTGTGTCTCTACGGAATCGTGAAGGATGAAAGTTCGTGTACCGCATAAAGGCGATGTACGGATGACGATGTAGAACAATATTTATTTATTTACTTAAAATTTGTTTTAGCCTACATAAGTGGCTGGAAGCAGCAACAAAAAGCCACTGCACGTGGCTTGACGAGGTCGTTGGTCCCATATAGCAGCTGCGGCGTCACATGCACGTCAATAATAATAATAATAAAAACAAAAACAACAATACGACTAAAGAAATCAGGAACAATAATGAACTACTCACAGGTTATACAATCACTATGTGGAGAGGGAAAAATATTAACTCTATTTGAAACATTGACGAAAGCTAATTGCAGTGATCGAGAAAGTATTTAAAAGTGGTATGCCTGGAGCATTGTGACAATTCTAGAGTGATTGTATTTAAAAGTGCAGGAAGAGCATCATTTGTGCAGGAAGAGCATCATCAGGAAGTGCAGCATTTGCTCGCCATAAATTGTTCTGCATCTTAAAACAATCCATCTTTCATGATGCCAGGATGGATAGAGAGGCGCTTTACGCATCACATTTGAAATATCATTAAATATTACATTATTATTTAAAAGTGCGGCCCTATAGGTAGGGTTCCGCGTTATCGCTTTTTATTTTTGGGCGGATTCGGCGTATGCTTTTCGGTGTTTATTGATTTTCATGAAATCGGTGTTTTTCGGCGTTTTTCCTGGTGTGTACATGGTTTACCCGACCGTTATCGGCGAATAGAAATCTCAATGTAATATTTCCGCACGACGCTCATTCAACATGGCGTTGTTCGCTGCGGTGGCGTTTTACGGCTAACGAAAAAATTAAACGGACATTTTTCGCAACCATCGTATTTCTGTATGCTTTTCTGATCTGCATCGACAACTTGCAGGGCTTGTGCAGCAATGTATGTCCATCTGTATTCGGTGTTTTTCGATTAAAACCGAATGAGGAAAAATTTACCCGGCGTATGTTTTTCGGTGTTTTTCGATTAAAACCGAAAACGCGGAACCCTACCTATAGGCTAACGATAATTTGTAGTCATACAACTGGGGGTATAGGAATAAGATAAGATAGGAATAAGATAGATAAGTTCTAAAAAATGCCCATCTGTGGTGTGATGATATTAAGGAGGTGGTTGCCAACAAATGAGTATAGCGCACGTTACCAATCTGGTATGTGTTCAGAGAACGGGTGACATATAGTTGCTGTCACAAATGAAAACGCTACTCAAGACCACTGTCTGCCGCTCAAGACGACGGAAAACTCAGCAACGAACGACACATAGGCACAGTCTTGATAGAGGAGTGGCGCCAGACGGCGTATGGCTGTGTTTAGTTGCGCAGAAACTTTGGAGGAGACGTGCACTCCGTCTACAAGTTATCAGCGTTGAGCTCTATCGACGTTACTGACATGACCAATTGGACATAAGTTTCCGTCCTACTTCGTGCTTTAGCGTTCCACCCGTGCATCCGTTCCAGTCGATGTCGAAACTATCGTGTCATCATATTCCTCGTGGACCATTGACCATGATATTGAAAATCCCCCGCGAAATACTGGCGTAGTCTACATGACAAGAGCAGACGCCAGATGTTGATATACAGAATTCCCTCTCTTGAAAAACGAGAAAACATCACTTCCAAAGAACCAATTATAGGCGCGGCCTTGGTCTGGACGGCGCCTTTCTCCTCTGAACGCTGCCAACGCCACCTATACAGAAGGCCTGCTTATTGCCTCCTCTCCCTCTTTCGCGACATCGACATACAAAACCAGAATTCGTCTGCTACCGCGATTCGCCGTTCTGCAAAACTAGCAAATGATTGCAGCTAAGTTCGCAAATTCGAACGTGTAGACTAAAGGTGAACACGCTTGCCAGAAAATCAGTCTTGAGAAACATATGCGACCATGTTGCGCTTTGTTTTGTTTTCCAGTTTAGTACGGGGGACGTTTACTACTCGTAGACGACAGTTCCTGCCCATGAAGCTGACGCTGGCTCGTCTTCATGGTTACGAGCGCTGAAAGCACGTTCGTGATTGGCTACGGCCGTTGAAAACGCGATCCTAATAGGCCTCTCTCTGTTTGTAAACATATGACGTCATAGTGTTCGACAGCGCCACCAATTTGGTAGAGTTGAACTACGCTCGAAGCTAGGGGCGAACAAGGTCGCGCCCGAAAACCACGGTCCTGAGGGGATTACGATGGTCTCTGAAAGGGACGTGACCTTGGGTCCTACTTTTCTTTCAATAGGAGGCAGCGAACATGTGTCCATTTCTGGAACCAGCCCTCCCTTTCCGATTTGTTTCGGTTTCAGTCTATCTACCAACGTCATGATGAGGTTTTTCGGGCAGAGGTCTATTGGCTGACTCTTAGCTGTTACGTCACGTCGACGAATAAGCAGGCTTTCTGTATCTAGGTGGTGTTGGCGCTACCCCCTCACTCTTCGGGTTAGTTAGCGACGCCACGCCGCCGGAGCCTTTCTGCAGCTGCGGAAGCAGCGCTGATCTTTAAGGTTCGTTTAGTTAATATCTAATCACTTTTCGGACGCAAAAAGTAAATAAAGAATAGCCAAGTAGATTGTCGGCCAATGCGGAACACAGCGGTATCGGTTTCATAAAAGGGTTTCCGGTCGCGACCGTCTTTTAACAGTTTTCACAATTCACCATTTCCCCACTATGAATATGGTTGAGTATGAGATATGACAGCACCAGTGAGACATAGTAAGAGGTACTTTATGAGAAACACAATAGAGAACAATATGTTATTCACAAGGGGGTAATAAAGCACAAAAATTCCTCCTGGCGGAGTGGAAGATATTGACATAAAGACCTTGACCTTGACATTAACTTTAAAAAAAAAATGAACGGCATGTATCTGTTTTGTCGTTCGTGATTGATGATCGAGAGAAGAAAAAAAAGAACGATATTTACGCTATCCCTCCTTCTTTCTCGCTCCTTCTCAAGGAGCGCGAAGATGCGGAGCAGGCTCTCACATGTCTCCTCAAACGATTTGTCCAATCACAGCACGAGATCGCTTGAGGCGACCAATCCGAGGCCTCCCACCATTGCCGCGCTTCTTGGGAAGGCGAGAAAGAGGGAAAGCTTAAATTGCGGTTTCCAACGATACCGATGACATGAACCGGGTTCCTTTCGTGTTGGTGTCAAGGTAACGGTCTCTTTTATTTCACGAGGATAAATATTTGCGCTTTAGTGTCCCTCTAAGGTCCGAACGTCATTGCCCCGAGGATTATGACGACGATCGTAGCGATGGGGGTACTGAAAAGTCACTATACAGTGAACCCTCGTTATTATGACCATGGTCGTTCCCGAAACTTTTGGTCATAATGCGGAATTGTCAAATTAACGGGGGGGATTTGCAGAGGTTTCACTGCATTGTTCCCCAGGAGTATGGTCGTAAAGCGCGTATGTCAGATTATCGGGGGTCATATTAACGAGGGTTCACTGTATAGGGTTTTTTTTGTCCTTTACATATTATATTGATATAGTATTAATTACTATACTATAGTATAGTATAATATATATTATAGTATTAGTTATATTACTTTGGCTATATTTATATACAGCAGCATTGATGCCATTTTTACAGGGAGATTACGCGGCCAGGCGGACATCCCGTGGGAGAGAGCATGTAACTACTGGACGACTAATTTCCTCAAATTAGGTAATTAACACTTTAACTACATGTTTGCGCGAGAATGCGAATACCGCAGAATTGGAGGCAATCATTATTTGGATCCACCCACTTTCTTCAAGAAATCATGAAACGAGCACAACACTATGAGAAATAACATTCCCAACAATCTGTGCCAAAACGTAAAGCACACTTCACTACATTCGCCTGGGCATCAGGGGAAGCTTGAAGCACAGGCCCCATAGAACTACATGTATTCGGCAGACAATGTTGCCCATAATTCTGTTCGCGTACATAGGACGGCGAAGTTCTCCCGGATATGAAGTGAAGGGTTCATGATGATTACCTCCACAAAATTTGATGGCGATAGCATCATTCGTCTTGGTTCCCCAATGACTATCGCTAACACATTGATCTCTATGGGGGAAAAGGTAACCGCTAGGGAATCGACAGTTTTGCGTCTACAGGAAAATGGTCTGGACGGCAGGTACCTTAAGTCATGAAGTCCCAGAATCCGGGAGAACTTTTTCATAACGCGAGTAACGTGGTAGATATCGGCTGCAGAAGTAGCTCCCCTCACGTGCATTCGACAACTTCGTGCATTCAGGGAACCGACAGTTCCGATGGTAGGTGGAAATTGTTTGGACGACAGGTACATGTATGTAGACTTGAAATCTTGGAAACTTTTTTACAGCGCGTGTCACGAAGGAGATACAGGCTATAGCAGTAGACCTCGCAACCTGATTTTGACAACTGCGTACGTGTGCGAAAGGACTGCCGGAATCTATGGAAGCTTCTTGCGTGGCGTTATTCTGACATAATATGGCCGAATGGTCAGTTAAAGTGGATCTTACTGTGGCGTGTGGACTATGTGTGGCGTTGTCCAAGAAAAGGTTGTTGTTGTTGGTCAACCATACGCTGCGGGCAATGCTGGATACACGGAATACACAAATAAATAGTTTTACGGGTACAACTGCATTTTTCGAGAGAGACATGCAAGGTGCGGATCGGTAGTTATTCATTACTTATCGGTCGGTTTCTGTTGCTCGCCTCTCAGGGTCAGTGATACCATGGCGTCCACGAGCATGCGAAAATATCTGCGTTACTTGAATAACTTCAAGCATGAAAAATGTGCTCCCGGTTCCGCGACGGTCACTGATGGACAGTGTCTAAGTTGACGGTGTTGAAAGTCTTCGGTGACTTATCGAGCGTAACAACAAGTGTAGCGAGTGTTTCGATGTCCAAACACGCCGTTGTACGTGCTGCTGTCAAGTTGAAACGAAGACAACGAGACAGTTGACAAGATAAAAATTTGAAGCTTGTAACATGTTAGCTAAGAAGTGTCTGCCACATAAATCAGTAGTGTGCATCATTGCACTCCATTATTCGGTACATTTGACCTAATTAGGCTGAGAGAAATCTTCAAAGTGAGGAAAATGTCTTTTATTACTTCAAGTAGAAAGCTCCAGATTTCGGTCACACCGTTTCACTAATAAGTATGCGGTTTTCGGAAGTTATCCACAAAAATTTAACACTGCCGCTGACAATCGCCGCTCATCCGGCGTGCTGATTTTTCAGCTTCCAGCATGATAAGACGAAAATAGCCTGCTGGTTGCCTCCAAGAGATAAGCTTGTGAAGGTGAAAAAGGTGATAGCACTCTGTTCTAGCTGCGGGCTCCTCTCTCGCTGCTGCTTCCTTTAGCCGATCGTGTGCCTTCACGCGAAGCCGGCAGCTGCGATGATAGAAAATCTGAAAGTGCATTGCTGAGAGGCGTGAGGTTTCAGGTGTGGAACATTGACAGTAAAAGAGTTGAAAGGCCTTGAAAAATGTTCCTAAGTCTGACAATTTATCCAGCGGAAATAAATAATTCGGCTGATAATAGCTTATGCACACCAGCGGTCTGGGTCGCAAATAACACTTGGCATCATGCAACCAGGTTACAATTTTTACCTCATGCATTCTTTTCTTTTCTATAAAATGCTAAGTTACAACTAGTATACGGGCGTCCTCATCACCGACAGGAATGACACTAGTTTTAGGTTACGTTAATTTAATGCATCCTATTAACACAGACAACTGTCCGGCCGTACGCCCTTCAACGCACTGCGACATCCAAGTTTTGTTGTGGTACGTTTGTTTACCTGAAGTCGGCGGACTGCGCCATTTTTCGACAAATTCCTGAATTCCTGCACTTCGAAATCACAAGGAGCCTAGCCTTCAGCCACAAGAGCAAATATGTCCAGGCTGCAGACGCGCCATGTGCTTTCATTCGATACGACGGCAATTCTGTTTTCTGAACGTATCTTCCGTTCCCACAATAAACCACCAACACCACGACACCGTACACGTCTTTTCGAGCAGATAAAATGTCACAACGGGAAGTAGCAGCTTTCATATCCACTGCATATCATTATCATCGTCGACAGGCGACCTAGCAAATGCATTCATGGGCTGCGTGACATCTACAAAGCACGCTGGTGCGGATCGACCTGTGTCCGGTCCGGCTGTCGTGGTTCCAGCGGGTTTTTCGAGGTCTGCGCCTGACATGAAGGCGTACGCCGGCAAGGTTCCCTACGAAGTCGGCTGACCAAACAATATTCACAGGAGCAACATGTCGTCAAGCGCCCCATCATACCCGACGTCCCGATTTCCCCTCCACCACTCGCAGATGCGCAAAAATTAGTGCTTGTGTGAGTGTGGGGCACTCAGAATATGTGTAGACACACGAGTGACGTATAGGCCAGTATGCTTCCCATATAGTGGTACTCCGTGTATACGCCCGCACTCTGCACGATCAACTTGAGTCCTAACTGTGGCCCTAAAACATACTCGCTGACATTAGTTCGGGCATACAAATACGCACGATTCACATTTTTGTGTAAACGTCGCTCAGACGAAACGTCCCCACGGCGGCACTTACGCGAACGGAATGGCGACAGCTTTCATTGCTACTATCAGTCTATCCTAAGGCCTAGCTCCCATGCACAGCCCGGGAGTGTATAGGTGAAGCCAAATAAAGTTCCTGTCACAGATTGCTGGTCATGAATCGCCAAATTTCGCTATGCAAATGAGGCGAAACCAGAAATACGCACTGCTCGAGCGCACAAACGCTCAAGAGTGCAACAAAAGGGGTGGGGGGAATATGTTTATAAAAAAAAAAGAAAAGAAAGAAAGGGAGGAACGAAGGGCTTATCTGGACTGGAAAGAGCCTACAAAGCGACAAACGACATATACGGAAGCATGTGCCTACGAAGTTTGAAGAATTTTCGAGGTGGGGTTTTTGAGATATGAGCGCTCAAACACCGCATTTTTTCAAATGTCACATATTGTAGACGCCTCCATGCGTGACAGTAACCTGGCCTAGACCCGTAAATTTGATACCAAATTATAGAGCTCAGTCTCCGGTACATGAAGATGCCTTACTCGTTTCACTGGCATGTACACAGGTGCCGCAATAGCCGCAAGAATATGAATATATATATATATATATATATATATATAACTCACCTGCAAAAACCGCATCTATAGTAGCTCTCATAGCTTTATTATAAAAATTCTGAAAAATTATTTTAATAACTATAACTTGTTGACATACCGACTCAGTTGAACGGTGACCTCATAACAAGTTTAATGAATAAGTAAGTGATTTTTGTGAGGCAGGGATACAAAAGCAATACCTACTTGAGAGCCCCTTCATGTCATTGTGTCAACATAATCGCTTGCTCCAACCCGCATTCCACGAGCGTTATCCAGCTTTCGAGAGCTTCTAACTTTATGCAGCACTAAAGCCACGTGATCCATCACCCATCTATAATTCCGCGAAGGCTTTCATGTGATGCACATCTTGACGCAATTGCTTATTAGAAAGCGTCAGGAAGGCAGACTGAGAAAAACAACATATACGTGACTTACCTATCGCAGGCAGAACTGTCTAACTACTCTGAATGATCTACAGGATTACGAAGATTAAGCGCTTCGCGGTTTCGCGAATGGAAGCTCCCACCTCGCCACCCGCAAATGACTGTCGTGCCGCCAAGGAGAATGCTTGGGATTGTAAGAGTCAACAGTTGTGCACAGATGCTGATATCCATTGTCTTAGCGTTCCGGAAATGATTATACCAAGGATCAACACGGGGCCCAGCAGATTATTATAAGGCGTGTGCCCTGAGGTCTTTGAAGTCATTACCATCTCGAAGTAGAACTTCATTTCCAGCTTCGCACTGAAACCAATAAAAACGTCATTCAATGTCACAGAACCTTAATAACAGCCTCTCACAGCTCCCAGGGATAATGTTGAGCAAGCACTGTACTCGTAAAGCGCCGGTTGGGACCAAAACAAAACGTTTAAAAAAGTTGCTAAAAAAGTTTCTTGTAATGCTGAGAGACACCGTTCAAATATATTTCCATAAAATTTACAACCAATTTAATAACGTAATTTAATAGCGGGAGCTTCCGCTGCTATGTCGTCACAGTCAGTAGCTTCCGGTTTTTCTTTTGGGGCGTAATCAAGACACGGGCTCGCCACACAATTTGCTGATTACGTCTTACTCATGTCTCAAAACAGCCGCGGCTACATCAATAGCATGCACAAACACATCACGGCACACACATCAATAGCCGCGGTTAAATGAACGCGTCAGAAACGGGTCGAGTTGGTTTATTGCAGCACTTCCTCTCCCATCAGTTCGTGTCAATCAATCTTCTAGGGAGGACTGATGTGAGGAAGTGCGATAAGTCAACTCGACCCGATTCTCTGGGGTTCATGTAACCGCGGCTAATCAAGTTTAATAGGGCCTGATACTCGTGTGATGTCCCCAAAGATATGCTCGTCCTTTATTACGTCACCGTGACCAGATGTATGCTGAACATGATGGCAATTGATGTTCTGAGGCTAGAACACATAGAAAAGACAAAGACGTACAAAGCCTCAAGTGTCTAAGAAATTAATGATGAAAGAAGGAAGTCAATGAAAAGGTTATCCAGCTGTAGGACCCGAACCTACATCTTCTGGTTTACCGGTCCAGGGCTCTTACCAATTGAGCTAAGCTTGAGCTAAGCCATATGATACCGTCTAGCACATTTGTGTGCTGCACGCCTTGCGCTCGTTTGGGGTATCCGGTCGGCTCTTCATCTGGTTCCAAGACTTCCTTACGGACCGAACTGTCGCTGTCCGTACGTCCCAAGGCCAAAGCCCTCAGCATCCTGTTCCTCAAGGGGTCCCCCAAGGAAGTATTCTCAGCCCGACACTCTTTAATGTGGTGATGGCCGGCCTACAATCAGTAATTCCTCGCAAAGTGTCGTTTTCCGTGTATGCAGGTGACGTCGCCCTTTGGACAGTAGGAAAATCACGCCCAGCCATACAGCGCCGCCTGCAGCTCGCTTTAAATAATGTCCATACGTACCTCACTCACCTCGGGATGGACCTTTCACCCGAAAAGTGTGTCGAGCTCCCTTTCACGCGCAAAGCTATGGCCAATTTCCCTCTTTGGGTTGGTGCAAAGAAGCTTGAGCCGGTACGCCTCCACCGCTTCCTTGGCGTGGTAATCGACTCGGACTTGCGTTGGGCTCGGCACATTAAATACCTTGAAACTAAAGTGCAGGGATGGCTCCCCGCAATTCAACACCTTTCTAGCTCAGGATGGGGCTGTGATCAGCGTTCCTTGCTCGCAGTTCATGCGGCGTTGGTGAGGGCGACTGTGCTTTACAGCCTTCCTATTCTGCACAGGATATCAACAACATCATTAAATACCCTTCAGTCCCTGTTTGCTCGAAGCCTTCGCCGCTGCCTTCGTCGCTGCCTCGGAGTTCCAAGAATGGCTGAAACACGGCAAGTACTGGCTGTAGCTGGTGAACTCCAGATTGAGGTTCTACGTGAACGTGAAACGGCTCGGCACTTCCTACGTTTGCGTGCTAACACTCCCCGTCACCCGCTCCTCAGGAAAATTCGATACCGCCCTGAAAGCGACTTCTATCGAGTAGCGCAGAGTACACGCCAGACTCTCACAGGCTTCATAGCTAAGGACATTATACCGCCGGAAGCCCCCTGGTCTCTGCCAGTACCGCCGACTTTTGTAAGACTTCCAACCTTCTGGAAAGAAGAGATCAGGTCCCCCTCAAGTCCTCCGAGCCCATTTTCATGCTCTGGTAGACGAGAAGTTTTCTACGTTTACGGCAGCATATACCGATGGCGCATCCCGAAACAACAAGTCCGCCTCAGCATTCGTCATACCATCCGAAGGCGTAGTGCACGGACGACACCTTTTACATCCACCTGCTCCACAGCTGCGGAACTCTATGCCATCCTTTTCTTTCTACAACACATCGCTGATTTTACACCGCGGGAATGGGCAGTCTTCAGAGACTCCAAATCTGCACTTCAAGCTATTGAAAATTCCGGCATACGAGGCCCATCCGCACCCCTAGCCACAGATGTGTTAATGGCTTACCACACTATCTACGCAGCAGGCCACAGGCTAGTTCTCCAGCGGGTTCCAGCCCATTGTGGTGTCGTGGGGAACGAGCAGGCCGACAGCGCCGCAGAAGCAGCACTCTTGTATCGGAAACGGACCAGCATTGTTCTACTGAGAGGAGACCGCCGTTCCATTCTGCGACGCCTCGTGACACCCCTGGCTTCCCGCCAACGGACAACCGATATTCTCCCCCCCCCCCTCTATGTTGAGCAGAGTTGATCCAACGCTCGCTTTCCGCATGCCACGAAACACCTCTCGTCAAGATGCTGCATTGATCCACCGAATGCGCCTCGATGTGGCCTTTACAGCTCAGTGGACTGACTTACCACTTGAGACAAGTTGACTCTCCCACCTGCTGCCACTGTGGTGCTCTTGAGGATCTGGAGCACATTCTTGTTCATTGCCCCCACTACCAACCTTCCCGAACCGCACTCTCCGAGTCTCTTCGTCAGCTGGACTCTTGCCCGTTCTCCCTATCGAAATTGCTTGGTCCCTGGCCCAATCCAGCCCAGCAACGATCGCGCTCAAAGCTCTTTTGACATTTCTGGACACCATCATCCTTCACTCGTTATTGTGAAGGGGCTAGTTATTTTATTCCCCACATCCCCACCAGCAATGGGGTAGAGTATCGTCTCTGGCGATGAACCTCCCCACTCTCCAAAGAAATAAAGGTGTTGTTGTTCAAACTTGTGTGCGTCAAACATGTATTTTTGGACTACGTATTTTTTGCCAACTTATGGGCATGTGCAATAAAAGCTGCTGGTTGAGCGTGCAGCTGGAGCGGAAAACCTCCCCACTTCATCATCAGAATATATCTGTTATTGTTGTTGGAGCGGGACATCCGTGGCCATCAGAGGATGGGCTTTGAACGTGTATTTGATGGCAGCCGTTAGCAATCTGTTATCTGCGACAAGGTGGCAGAGTTCCATTAATCCTTACCGTGGAAAGACCGTGTAGAGATCGGATTAGTGGTGAAAAGTGATGGGAAGTACTTCAAGTAGTATCAAGTGCTCTTCAGTACATTTCTTAGTACTTGTATCTTATTTAAAAATTAAGTTTCAATTTGCGTACTTTGTAGTGTACCTTAAGTACTTTTCTTCGGTACTTTTCTTTGAAGTACTCAAATATCCAGTTGGCGATTCAACCGCAA
This sequence comes from Ornithodoros turicata, assembly GCF_037126465.1. Taxonomy (NCBI): domain Eukaryota; kingdom Metazoa; phylum Arthropoda; class Arachnida; order Ixodida; family Argasidae; genus Ornithodoros; species Ornithodoros turicata. The sequence goes on from NC_088205.1 coordinate 65,105,452, forward strand.
AACTTGGTCGCAAAATCATTTCTTTCGATTCATATTAATGAGTCAGCTGTGAACTACCCATGGTTTCTGCGTGGGAGAGATTTACTGAACGAATTTCTCATGGGTACTATACAACAAGCACAACCATGCCATGTTTGCACAAGCAAGCCGTGTTTTCTAACTAGCAATTGGGAAAAACGCTAGCTAAAAGCTTTTTAAAGATAACAGTTCGAAGCATAATTGCCTCACGTTTTATCACTACCAAGTGTTGAAACGTCCAGCGATACGATCCAAAGTTGTTATTTACTTGGTGACTACTTCAAAGTACTTTGCAGTAGACTTTGTACCTTACCTTTGCCCATCTCTGGTGGCGAGACAGCGTATCATGCGAGGGGTGACATTACGAAGGCACTACCGGATTGGCCGATAGACATCGTATGATGATGAACCATTTCAACCATTGTAATACAAGAACCTCACTTCTGTGAGGCGACAACGGGAGCTCTTTCACAAGGTGGCGGTGCTGGTGAAAGGGCCCGCCATTGTCGGACTCACAGAGGTGGGCAACGTCACGACTGACGCCCTGGGGGAATGTACGTCCTGGGCCGACTTCTAAGGGGACTGTGCTGACATGTCTGAAAGAGTCTGAGGAAAACCCAGGAGAAGCCCCAGACAGCACAGGTGGCACCGGGATTCGAACCCGAGTACCTCCCAGTCCCCTCTCACAAGTCCGTTTCAGAAGCAGAACCACCACCACCATTACAAGACCATTGAGCATTGATTCACATACAGCCAGGGGTCGAAACCGAAACTGAACCGTAACCGGAAACCGCAAAAAAACGTTATTTTTTGCCGAACTGAACCCGAACCGAACCGTAAACACTTTTTCTCTCCCCCTGAACGAACGGGAACTGAACCGAAAAATTATGATACGGTAACCGGTTCGCCGAACGGTAAAAACGCCTATACCTTCCCACTCGACTCCCGCGCGCCGGCTCCCTGCATCGCTTGGAATCTTGCCGAATTCGTACAGCGGACAAATTGATAAACCAAGAAGTGGCGAGCCCGTGCTCCTCCTACAGCCTCGAGGTGTAAAAAAAAGATGTGCTACACGACAGGTATACTTTGCATTGTTGGCTCGGTTGCTTCCTTTCATTCAGCGTCGCAGTGTGAAGGCGACATAAATTTTAATACTTCACAGTGACATCTACAAGCAACGCAGATCTCTAGCGACCTCGGGGAACGGGTTGACGTGTGATCCAGAGCATGGAGGAAGGAAACACAGGAGCGGCCCCTCGCCCTCTTTTCAACGGGGAGTAGCGTGCCGGCCTGCGCATGGGACTTTAGAATACTCCAGTGAAATCGTTCGTTGGGGAGCTTCGCTCAAAGACAGGGACTCAAGCATTCCATCGCAGCATCATTTATTTGCGACCATGTCTCGCGGTACCCGAAACAAGAATGCCAAAACAACCACCCACACACACACACACAAAAAAAAAAAAACAGTTCACGTGCTCCCGGCACGATCGTTGTTTTCTTCCCTTTGTAACACGTTTACAACTTCAGCCCAAAAATGTTCTAACACACTCCTCCCCCCCCCCAAAAAAAAAAAATGGGCTAGCACGCATTTTTATCCGTTGGCCAGTTCTAGGTGATACAGCAGTTGCACCGATCTTCTTCGCAAAGTCCCATCAGGTAGGCGTACGGTGCAGCCCTGACTTCCTCATCTCTGCCGCAGAATATGTCCACAATCCTGCACAAATTCCAGAGCGGCCGTGGTTGTTTTTCATCGTGCAAGATGACTATGTCGCCAGGTTTGAGCACTGATGACTTGAAAACTCTCGACGAACGAGATGACTGCAGTTCGGCCAAGTATTCCTTGTGCCATCTTTTCCAAAAGTGGGCAAGACCCCTCTGTCGACTTGTCCAAATTTCGTCTAGTGATAGTTTCGTTGAGGTAAGTTCTCTGCATTGTGGGGTCGGTAGAGACGTCAGACGTTTACCGACGAGGAAGTGCGCTGGGGAAATTGGCATTTCTTTAGAGCTGTTGATGTAGAGGAACGTTATAGGCCGTGAGTTAATCACCGCTTCCACTTCAGTTAGGATGGTGATTCTCTCTTCCGTATCAAGGAGCTTCCTTGCTAGTACCTTCTTCAGCGATGTCTTGATGGATCGCACAAGTCGCTCGTAAAACCAGCCCCACCAGGGCGCCCGCTCCATAATCAACCGCAATTCAATTCTGCTCTTCGAGAAATGATCTTTCACCACCGGATCCCTTAACCCAACCACAGCTCTATCAGTTCGCTCCTACTTCTCTTGGACGATAAGAAATTGTCAGAATACACAATGCGGCATAGCCCTCTCCGTGAGACGAACCGTCGTAGAGCCTGTAGAAAACTCTTGCTGGACATGTTCTTGGACAACTCGAGATCTATTGCCCTCGTGACTGCACATACAAAAAGGACGATGTAACGTTTCTTGGTACCGTTAGCTTCCTTCACCATCAGAGGTCCGGCAAAATCAACTCCTACCACTTCAAACGGTAGGCATTCCGTTACTCGGTCCGCCGGCAAAGGAGCAACCGTTTCGCTTGCTGCCTTGTCGTTCAAACGCTTGCAGGGCACACAGTCGTGAATTACCATTTTTACAAGTCGACGAGCTCTGGTAACCCAAAAGTTCTCTCGTAGTTGCACGAGTATATCTCTGACGCCCGCATGAAGAAGTTGATGAGGAGTCTGACGAACCAGTAGCTTCGTGTAATGATGATCTCCATGCAAGATCCTGGGATGTCGCTCATCGTACGTTCCACGTCTGAACTGTAGACGTCCGCCAGCCCTGATAATCCTGTCGTTGTCGATGAATGGTGTTATGTCCCTTAATGGCGAGTTGCCCGGAAGTTTATAACCCTTCTCGATACAGCTCAGTTCGTGGTGAAAGTTCATCCGCTGAACTGTCTTTATCTAATGGACTTCGGCCCTTTCGATCTCTTCTGTTGACAGTACTCCACTCTCCTGACATGCGATTTCAGGTTATGACTATAGCGCAGGACCCATGCTGTTGTCCTATGAAGCTTGAGTACGGAGCTGTACTTGTTGATGTCAAGTAAAACCGGTACTGTGGATGTTGAAGTAGCTGTGGTTAACAACTGGGATTTCATTTCTTCAAGTTCTTCGGACGCAAACCGTGTCGTTTGGGGCCTTTCTGGCCACGAGCTCTCGTTGCTGACGATCCACGCTGGTCCCTTCCACCACAACTGACTCTCGATCAGTCGTTGAGCTGATATTCCTCTGGTCATTAAGTCAGCGGGATTTTCTTTGCTCGGACAGTAGTGCCAAGGATGCAGATCGCTGTTCTTTTGTATTTCGATCACTCGGTTCCTTACGAATGGTTTCCATCTTGCTGCATCGCCCTGGATCCAATGGACTGTGATCATACTGTCGGTCCAGAAATGCACGCCGCTAACGTCAAGCTTGCGCTTTCAGCCGATGTGCTGAAACAGGCGTGATACCACGAGGCTTTGCCATCAACTCTAGACGTGGCAGCGTCAGTTGTTTTAGTGGAGCGATTCTTGACTTCGCCAGAACCAGTGTTGTAGTCGTCCTTCCTGTTAAGTCCCTTACACACAGGTACACTACCGCGCCGTAGGCTGCTGTGCTTGCGTCCGCAAAGACGTTCAGCACTCTGCTGTCGGCGACGTCACTTGAGCCATACTCCTAAAATCGCGGTACTTGTATCCGCGATAAATGTCTTAGGTCGTCGCACCAGTCAGCCCATTGGTGTCTGATGTCATTTGGTAGAATTTCATCCCATCTAAGTCTAAGTTGCCAAGTGCGTTGAAAACAGAGTTTAGCGGTTACGAGAAATGGCGAAATAAATCCCATTGGACCATACAGCCTTGCTGCCGTCTGTAATACGAAACGTTGCGTATCTTTACGTTGCTCGGAGAACTGCCCGACACTATCCACTGCGAATGTCAGGTTATCCGTCGCCGGATCCCAAGGCAATCCAAGAACTTTCAGTACACCCGCCACTTGACCCTGTGGCATCGCTGCTGTTGCTTCCTCCTCGAACAAGTTCCTCATGGTCGGACTATTGGACGCCCATTTTGTGCAACTTCATAGAAGCAGCTTGGAATATGCTCTTCGTCTCTCGGTAAAGCTTCTCGGCACTTCCTTAATCTGCTGCTCCCACTAGAAGGTCGTCAACGTACAATGACTCGCTGAGCAACGTAGACGTGACGGAGTATTCGTCTTTCAGGCTTCGCAGGTGTTGTTGTAATGTAGCTGCCAGTAGAAAAGGGCTCGACGTGGTTCCAAAACGGACCCTGGCCATTCTGTACGTTTCGATGTCTGGCAAAGGTTGATCGTGTGTCGGAGCTTCCTTCAGCCACAGAAAACGTAGTGCATCTCTGTCAGCGTCGGTGATGCCAATCTGTAAGAAGGCCTTCTCGATGTCAGCGACCATAGCCACCCGATATTTCCTGAAGTTCAGCAGTAATGCCACTAGGTCACAGATCAAGTTGGGGCCACTTTCCAAATTGTCGTTCAGTGACTTCGCTTTGGCATCGTGTGACGGGCCATCAAATACGACCCGCAGCTGTGTCGTGCTGGCGCCTTCTCTGATTACCGCCTGATGGGGCATGTAGTACGTCCTGCCCTGCGATGATTGGTGTGGGTTTGCCACTTCCGCAATACCGCTGCGTAGCTGCTGCCGTATGACGTTGTCATACTCGTTCATGAGCTGTGAGTCACGTGTAAGCTTCCTCAGGAGTTGATGAAGTCGCTTTCGGGCGACGGCCTCGCTGCTCTCCAGATCCACTTCCGTTTTCCACGGTAGGCATACTTGATAGCGATCTTCGACCTTCACCACAGTCTCCATTAACGACGTTACAACGTCGTTATCCTTCGTATCATCGTTTTCTGTCTTACGTATTCCCAGGCTGTCCAAATCCCACAACTTTGTCACGAACTCTTCCAGTGGCCGCTCTTGTGTAACCGTCCGCAGCACTACCGTCTTGTTACAGTGTACAACATTTCCGCCTGTCGGGATGGGGCCCTGAACACACCAGCCGAAGGACGTTTCGATGGCCCTCAGTCCCTTGCCAAGGTCTTCCACCTTCCCGCTGACGACTCCCCAATAATAGTCGGATCCTATGAGCACTGCGATCTCTTTGGAATCGGTCTGAATAACATCAGCTGGCTCCAGATTCTTGTCGTTCAGCTTGCCTTGTATATCTTTGTCAATCATCGGAAGAATCTGTTCGCAAATGCTGTCGGTTTCCAATGCTTCAATTTCGAAGCTCTCTTCTCCATTACGACTGCTCATTGACAATCGTACTCTCCTGAAGCTCCGTTCTGAGAGGTGGCCTCCAAACACTTCAACCGTAAGCTCCTCGGTCTCCAAATACTTCCACCCCAGTTTCTTCGCCATCCTCCTTGATATGAAGGACCGCTGGCTCCCGCTATCAAACATGATTCTGGCAAGTGTCGTAGAGATTTCTCCTGACAGCATAGCCGTCGCAGTCTGAAGGAGAACTGTAGCCCTCCATGAATTGTCAGCAGCTGAATGTAGGCTAACGGACGTCGTTGGCATTGTGACAGAGTCCTGACCCCCGTCAATTTCTTTCGATCCTTTTTTCGACACGTAGCTTGGATCGCACATTGAAGCTGAATGTCGGCCTGTGCATTTCCTGCAACGCAACCTGCTCTTGCACTCCGTGGATTGATGATTAAGTTTAGTGCATCGGTAGCACCTCCGCTCAGCTCTGAGAATCTCCTTTTTCTTCGTTAACGGAATGTCAGAATCACAATTCTCCGTCCCATGTTGTTGTGACGAACAGAATGTGCAGCGTGTCTTCCCAGCCAAGTGCTGCAGTGCAGCTACTGAAGCTGTTGGCAGGCGTTTCCGGTCGTGAGAAGTCTTGCACTGTCCCTTGTCGTCGGTTTTTTGGGTAGATGTTGACTACTCCCGGCTTTGTACTTCAATTCTAACCAGCTGAAGTAGGTCTGAATACACACACTGAAGTCACCATCCCAGCAACGTTCTGCGCTCAAAGCTCTTCTGACATTTCTGGACACCATCGGACTTCGATCGTTATTGTGACGGGGCTCGTTATTTTATTCCCCACATTCCCAACAGCAATGGGGTAGAGTATCGCCTGTGGCGATGAACCTCCCCACTCTCCAAAGCCAAAATAAAGTTGTTGTTGACACCTTGTTCCGGTATTGTCTCACAGCAGGGTTCGAAATTCTTGCCGTTCCGGCGCTGTCTCCAGCTTGAATATCACATGGAACTCCCACCGGGATGGATGCAATTGCCGATTTTCTGTGATATTGCATCACAATGTCTCTTGGTAACGAGCGTAGCAGTACAGGGTACAGCAGTGAACACGAGTCTTCACTCACACCTAGGACGTTCAGTCCGCGAATGTGGGCTTGAAGTCTGTCATAGAGCTTACCAAGCTCGCGTACGTCTTCGGACAATCGTACGGGACGAATATTCAAAATTCGCTTTCATGTGGTCCTGAATGATGGCAGATTCCGTCCCATAACGTTGCCGCAACAACTCTACTGCGTCCTTGCAGCATTCTGCTGACAAGTGCAGACCTGCTATGGCAGCTGCTGCCTCGCCGACTAATACCGACTTTAGGTAACTGAACTTGTCACTCTGGGTCAGATCTTCGTTCTGATGGATCAGCCGTTTTGAGTTGTTCCCAAATGGCCTGCCAATTTCGCCGCTTGACGTCGAACTTCAATACGTAACTCCAATTTAGGGAGTTTCACTTTGACTGCCGTCGATCTCGTCGTCGAAGTGGTCTGTATTCCACCTTGTACAGATCCATTCTTCTTGCATTTCAGTCTGGCGATGCAGGTAATCACACGGTCGTTGTATTCATATGTGCGCGTAAAATCCTCTTCGCTCTGTTCGATCTCGCTGTGTTCGATTTCAGCGTCTACGTCGTTAAGTTGCTGGTGACACGCTTGAAGTCGTTCGATCAACACATCGAGAGCGTCCAACGTGACTTCTCCAGTCCCGCTCAATAGACTGTTGGCTTCGGTGATGATTCGGGTCACTTGGGACCGGAGCACCTGACGTTTCTTCGGTAGGTGAGACATGGCGTCCGCCGTGTTCGATTCCGGTGATTCGCTGCGTCGTTACCGTTTCAGCAGTGTTCCTCGATCAGAGTCATTCAATACCTTCAGTCCTCGAACATCCCGGGTTTCGGCACCAAAAAGTTCAGTGAAATCGTTCGTTGGGGAGCTTCGCTCAAAGACAGGGACTCAAGCATTCCATCGCAGCAGCATTTATTTGCGACCATCTCTCGCGGTACCCGAACCAAGAATGCCAAAAAAAAACACACACACACACACACACAAAAGAAAAACAGTTCACGTCACGTGCTCCCGGCACGGTCGTTGTCTTTTTCCCTTTGTAACACGTTTACAACTTCAGCCCAAAAATGTTACACGCAAAAATGTTCTAACAACTCCTATTTACCACGTGACCGCTTCCTTTTCTTTTTCTTTAGAAATTGTTGATAGCCTTTTGCAATGGGGTCCAATGGCATGTTGTAGGCCGTTTCCCAGCACTTTTCGGTACAGTAAAGGATTATCTGCTTTGAACAGCATGGTTCTATGTTCAGTGCTGAAGAAAAGTTTATGGAACACGCTCCGGCGCATTCCTTCCGCAGAGTGACACACTAGCAACGAATGTGACCACACGGACTTACAGACATGTGCCTGGGTAACCCAGTCACCTGTTTGCAAGTCTGTATGGTAACATTCGCTGCTAGCGTGTCACTCTGAGGGAAGAATGCGCCGGAGCGTGTTCGGTAAACTTTTCTTCAGCACTCCTATGGAGTGTAGAGGCGAGAGAGTAAGTGGAACGAAGGAGGAGCAAACCATCGCCGGAACCTGATATTACCTCTCACATGTGGTACACTGATTAGCACAGCACACGTAAACCGGTTCAAACCGATTAATATCGGTTCAAACCGTTATTTGGTTGCGCTGAACCCAAACCCGAACCGAACCGACAACCTTGAACCGGAACTTGAACCGAACCCCAAAAAATAACGGTTCCGAGCCCTGCATACAGCTGACGCTGAAAATCGTGTTACCATTGCGTAACAACCCCCTCATTTTTTTTTTCTTGTTTATCTGAAAGACTAGATGCTCTGCCGAAGAAAACTGTGCATATCGTATCAGCACGCACCAAAACAGTGGAACAGAAACGGTAATCTCAAAATCGGCATAAACGGCTCCTGGCTGTTCCTTGAAGCATTCACCATCCAGCAACTTTTATAGAGTCGTTGCGCTGAAATTATGTGCTGACCGCATAGCGCATCCCTGTAAGTACCAGCAAAAGCACGCGCTCGTTCCATCGTTTTGCTGATGCTAGTATGTAGCTTTTAGCGGAGTGCGTCTGCGAATGGTGGAACCTGGAGCGCTTCAGAGAATACCGCTCTCTATATTATTGCCTCGTAGACTGTAACAACAGCTACCGAAACGCAAACGGCAAGGACATAAAATTTTACAGCTTTATACGCAAGCCGAACGAAAAGGAACGCTTGCAGCGTTGAATCTCCGCTGCTCGCCGTACTAACTACTAAGCGAGTTTAGCTTATGGTACTTTATTAGCCGCGCTCCGGTTACGTTCCACACATGCTGGTGTAGCTCTGTTGTATAATTAATGCTGGAAGCGTAAGCGACCCCCTCAAAACACGCGTTATGCGAGCGGCTGCTACGACGTAACGAACGCCTGTGAACATGAGTGACTGCTTCGATGAAGGGCCACTAGCGGCGCATCAGTCAATAATCGCATCGCCTTCCAGATATCATTAGAGCAGTAGTTGTAAAACCGTGCAATCAAGGGACGACCAAAGCTGTTAAAGGCCTAGCTTCTTTTTAGGAAACAACCAGTGCCGTACATAGTGGTGCTATACCATAGTTTCTCTGAGCGAGAGCAGGTAATTGAATAGGTAAACATGAAAGAACTGATGTTCGGAGGCTGGAACAACATAGAAGGGTCAAATACATACAAAGCCTCAATTTGCCTAAGAAATTAACGATGAAAGATGAAAGTCACTGTAAAGGTTAGCCAGCTGTAGGACTCGAACCCACATCTTCTGAATTGCCGGTCCAGGGCTCTACCAATTGAGCTAAGCTAACACTAACACTGAGCTAAGCTAAGCTGAACTAAGCTAACACTGAGTGAGCAAAAATGTAAGAGTGAAAGGAAGATGAGTGAGAGAGAGTGGCTGGTTTGTCCCTTCAGATGACGCACCCTGGAAGTCGCTGAGAAGGCGTGTTAGCGTAGCTGAATTGGTAGAGCCCTGGACCGGCAATCCAGAAGATGTGGGTTCGAGTCCTACAGCTGGCTAACCTTTTCAGTGACTTTCATCTTTCATTGAATAGGTAATTGGAGTGGATTTACACGTAAGGTGTGTCAGCCTAGTGTGGCGACATGTTGCACGTACTGCAGGGTAGGACAGCGAACAATTTCGACCATCTGGACGTCCTTTCGACGTGCGCCGGAAATCTTCGACGCACGGTGCTGGTGGTGATGATAATGCAACTGCTTGCCACAGTCGGCCATGCTTAGGCGGGCAACGTCACGACCACGACTATCACAGGAGGGGACCGTGCGTCCTGGGCCGACTTCACAGGGAACTGTGCCGACATTTGTCGTAAAGCGTCTGACGAAAACCCAGGGAAAACACCCAGACAGCACAGCCGGCGCCCGGATCACACGGTGCTGGCGGTGCAAAGATCAGGTGGTGGTGGCGGTTGTGTAACTGCTTGTCGTAGTCGGCCGCGCAAAGCGGGCAACGTCACGACTAACGCAGGTCCGTGAAAACAGGAGTATAGGTTTGGATTTGCAGTGAAGCCCAGTCAGGGGTTAAGCGATGAGCGATAGAACACCAGAAAATGAAAATGAAATTAAAAAGCACTGTGGGGATGCTTGACTAAGGTGCTGAAGAATAAGCAGAAACAACTGGGCCGGTTGGTACATATCATTTGCAGGCGGCATAACTAACTAACTAACGGACTAATGCACTAACGGACCACTTGTGATGCGTCCTTAAAGACAGTATATCAGCTTGGTATCCCTCAGTGAGGAAGCCAATTTTAAAGCGCGACAACGTCTTTCTGCCGGCGTTGAGGTGGTGGTGGTGCTAGTGAAAGCGCTCGCCGTTCTCGACCTCACAGAGGTGGGCAACGTCACGACTACCGCTCTGGGGGAATGTGTGTCCTGGGCCGACTTACGTGAGAGAAGAGAACTGTGCCGACATACGTCTGACAGCTTGTGAGGAAAAAACCCAGGAAAAAACCCAGATAGCACAGCCGGCACCGGGATTCGAACTCGGGTACCTCCCAGTCTCGACGTGACATGGCCAGCATGCTAACCACTGAGCCACGTGAGGTGGTGGTGGTGCAATTTCTCCGACCAATAGGGTTGTTTTATTTTGTTTCGATAGCTCGCATGCTTGTCGTTGTGCCTTCTTCTTTCTCGTCTGCAGCTTGTCGTGGATGTCTCACAATACTCTTGTAACCAGCCGTATAAAAATAATGAAAAAGAAAGGATGTTACTTCCTGCACAATCGTGGAGCAATACATATTTGTTTCTGCAGAAAATCTGTTTCTGTAACTCTCCAAACGAAGAAGGTTAATGTTCTAACGAGTGGGTAGGACCACTCGTGAGGCAAACTACCTCGTTAGATCGTTAATGAAGCGAGAGATTACGCCCCTGTCACGTTAACGAAAAGAGCGCGTCATACATCACGTGTCCGAGTTCACAAGTACCTCGCGCTTCGTTAGATCATTAGCCATAAAAGCAATGAAGCCCGAGAGCACATGAACACACTCGTCAAGAAGACGACATCGTTAGATCGTTACGCGAGCGAGAGATTACGCCTTTGTCCCGTTAACCAAAAGAGCGCGTCACCTCACGTGAAACGTGTCGCCTGCACGTCTTCACGAGTGCCCCGCCCCTCGTCAGCTCGTTAGACGTGTAAGCGATTAAGCCCCCTGGCGATGTTCAAGAGCCTCATTAGTACTATAGAGTCTATGAGAAACTGAGACATTGCCACCAGGGCTGCGCCACCGTCGCGTCTGGGCCGTCTTCACTCGCGTATTTTTTCCCGCGCCCGGTGGGCGGCGCTCGTGTGGAGGCATGTGTGGAGGGCTGCGTGCGCGCTTACCCTCGCATATTTTTCAGCCTGGGCCGACTTCTTTAGTCATTTTTCCATCTACGCCGACATCAATTGCGATTTTTTTCATGCTACAGCAGGTGTGCAGTAGGTGGTTTACATGCAAATATAGACATGAAAAAGATAGCCGTACACAAAAGTACAAGTGAAAATATATTTATTAAACTCATTAGTGTCAGAAATTATGTTATTACTCTGTGTGAAGGAGAAAAACCCAGCCAAAAACCTGAAGCAGAAGAAACACGATACAATACTTGTAATAAAGAATATACTTATTACAGATATGATGCAATAGCATTGAAGAGGTATCAAACACCAAACACAATATTTTTATTAATGGTAATCACCCAAGTTTTCAATTAAGCAGAAGGGATAGCACATTTAATCAAAGAATATATTTTTAATTAATGTGATTACAATCAAAATTACAAGTTTTATTATAAAAAGTCTCACATTATTATACGTGAGCACCATAGTGGAGTTTTAATTACAAAGTTCTGATAGATGTACGTAACTTCAAGCACAACAGCTAATATTCCAATATGACACAATTAACCAGATTCTTATGAAGTGATCGGTGGACTTGGCGGAGGACCTTCGTTTACCGTCGCGCATTTTTCAACCTGGGCCCACTTCTCTGGCGATTTTTCCGCCTGGGCCGAATTCATTCACTCTTTTTTCACTCTGGGCCGACTTCATTCGTAATTTTTCCGCTACAACAGTTGTGCGGTGGGCGGTTTACATGCAAGAATAGTAAAGCCAAATAGTGGCAGGAATTATGTTGTAACTCTGCGTGAAGGAGGAAAACCCAGCCAAAAAACATGAAACGGAAGAAACACAATACACATAATAAAGAATATGGGAAGCTAAGTTGAATATTCCAACACGACACAATTAATCAATTTCTTATTATGTGAATAACACACACACAAGGAAATCATGAGAAACACGATCAACAGCTCATAGAGAACCAAATCGACGCACCATCCAAACAAGAGTTACGTACAGGAAAATAATTGAAAAACAATATATCAAAACGAGAAACATGCACGCACTTAACACTGAATAGCAGAGAAACACTTTGAACGGCGCATCATCCACACGTAAACAATAGAATACATGCAAGGAAATAATGAGAAACACGATCAACAGCTAATAGAGAGCCAAACAACAATGCACCATTGAACACGTAAAAATGAGCTACAAAAAGGAAAAATAATTTAAAACAATCTATTAAAAAGATAAACATGTACGGACTTAAAGGGACTATCGCATCCGTCCCCGGTCGATTCCGAAACTGTAGTGCTCTTATACTCCGCTTTCATCACTGACAATAACGCCGAAAACCCGACGCGAATTGGCAGCGTTGTTCCTGTGCAGTTTGATATAAAACCTGGCCAGAGCAGACGACGCCTTCCTGGATTCCCTCTCTAGAAACGTCACACGGACGAGGCCAATCACTGCACGCCCTTTGACATGGAGAATACCAATCACGGAGCGGCCGGAGGGACCTTGGTAGCCTTGGCAACCGACGGACAGGCGGGCGGGAGAGGCGGAATGCTAGGGGACGGCGTCTTCTCTGTTACCGGCTCGCTGAATGTTGTTTCTGGTTAACGCTGAACGTGTTCGTACAGCCAGGAGCGTAACGCCGTGCTTCACGTAACATGGTTACGTCTGCACTGACACTGGTAAGCGAAAGTCAGCGTATTTACCGAGCACTTTTCACTTAGTATAGTGCGACGCGAACGTCAAGCAGACGATCTCGGAGACAATCGCCTGCGCAGCGCTCCAATTCGTGCGCCTGGCTTACGTCATCATCGTTTCGTATCATCGCTTCCATCTCTGCACTTTGCATACCTGTTTTCAGCTATTTCTGCCACGTCAACTTGAGTGCCTGGATCACGCACACACGAAGCAGTCTTGCGCCACTTCAACACCGGACGGCCCCTAAAATTAAATTTGTTGATGTTGACAATGTTCAGCACGGGACAAATTGGATAACATAAGTTAAATGGAATACGTCATCGCTATATTATAGTTTATACATGTGTGACACCTGTACATACCTAAGACGTTGTGTTGAACTCGTCACCTCGGTGAAGCAAAATCACTGGTTACTGAACGACAGTTTGCTTCGGACGTCTTCGCGATTCGCCTTCTACGGCATCTTTGTAGTCGTCGGCAGCGAAATGAGCTCAGCAAACAGGACACGACTGCTGTATCTAATAGCCGAGTGCTTCGAACCACATTCGTTTTCGCGCACTGTCCTGAGGAATCTTGTGCTAGAACACGCCCGTCGTCGAAGATGAACGAAGATGATTTTCGCATCCCCGAACACCAAAACTACACCAGGCATATGTAGGTCTCTCTAATACGTGATACAGCAGCCACAGACATGTCATTCACTTCCATTTTCTGCTTCGCGCGACCGACATGACCACCCATGAAGTAGACATCGCGATAACACACAGACGGCCTTGCAGATGGCGCGGCGGATCGTAGCTCGTAGCGGCGAAGTAGCTGAATGCTTTATCAATGTAGAAACTATGGAAGTGAGCGTCATTTTTAAAATGGCGTTTAGCTGTAAGATAATGTGCGTCAACTTTGTTCTCTACAAAATTAACTCTCACGTGGTAAGGGTTGACCAATCCCTGGGAGCACTGGACTCGAAACCCAAGTTGCGCTTTTTCGCCGTTTGTTGGCAGCACCGTCCATGTTCCGGCAATCTTCAAAATATTTATACGTAAAAAATATGCCGAATTGAGAAGTAATGCTTTCTGTTCGTCATCAAACAACGACGTTGTGCACGACAGTGGCCAAAAAAGTGGGGGTTATTTTTCCCTTTTCGGTCCCTTTAATATCCCGCTGTGAGAATTATGGAAAAAAGATGTGATGAGTAAGAAAAACGTGTGCTTTCAATGATTCTACGTACAAGACAGCGCTAGAGACCCTCCTTCTCTAACTTGACTTGCAGGAGTCAGTTTATGACTTTCAACTATACACTGTGCACCAAGACCATTGTTGATTCCCCTACTCCCTGCGGGCGTAACCTTAACGAAAGTGTACGGGAACTTTATGGCCTAGCTGCTTCCCTCTCTCACTTCGTTTCCACTAGTGGGTTTTCAATGAAAAAGACGTGTTTCTGTGATGTATATTTGCGCTGCGTGGTTACGAAAAATGTTTGCCTAAATTACTTACCTGCTTTGGCTTTGTTTCAGACGATCACTCGACCGATATTAATAAAAATATTCTACTAGTTGGGAATGTAATTTTTGAGCTGTGTGCGTTGATTTCCGTTGAAGAAAGCTTTTAAAATAATTTGCATTTCAGATGAGTTGTTTGTTTGTGGCTTCTGCATGTAGAAATTACTGTTGCAAAGTTATGATAAAAATTATGTAACTAAATTTGTTTCTCGTTTTCGAATTAATATTGTTTCTATCATTGAATAAACCTGACTTCCACTCGATTGATGTTTTGTGAGTTGAGAATAATGTATGTATGATAGTTGTGTCCGATCTGAAATACATTAAATGCAACGTTTCTCGTTTTGATTGAGGATTGTTTCCATCACTAATATTTCTCGTTTGCTTAGATAATGTTTCTCTAAATCCAGTTTGCACTGACATGAAAGTCTGTTCTTAGATTTTTTTTGGCGTGCCATTGTTTGTTTTTGATAGAATTCTTATTGTGTTCTTGAGAATCGAATAATTCTAACGTCTATTTGCGGTAGTTGATCAATAAAAAATTTCGCCTCTGTACACCAGTCCTAAGAATATTTCCGTTTGGATGAAAGAATGCGAAAGAGAGAGAGAGAGAGTTCCCCACCCCATAGATTGACAAAGGATGTTCAGTTTCCTCGCTTTGGGCTGTATAGAGGGAAATAGAGAGAGAGAGACCCCACTGGAGGTTCAAGTAGCAAAGATTGGCTGTACTGCCGGTGTTGCATACCTCTGTCAAGGTAATGTTTATAGTGCCTGAGTAGGACGAAAATCGTATATTGTTCGACTAGATTAGGTCGCAAGGATGATTTTATGATAGTTCAAAAGATACATTACTTCCATTTCAATTTATTAAATTCGTAATGATTGATCGTTTGTTTAGATATTATTTTCCTGCATGTGTCTGTTGTTTACACGTTGGCAGATGCATCGTTTAGAGCCTTTCTCTGCTATTCAGTGTTAAGTCCGTACATTTTTATCTTTTTAATAGATTGTTTTAAATTATTTTTCCTTTGTGTAGCTCTTGTTTACGTGTGGATGATGCGCCGCTCAAAGTGTTTCTCTGCTATTCAGTGTTAAGTGCGTGCATGTTTCTCGTTTTGATAGATTGTTTTTCAATTATTTTCCTGTACGTAACTCTTGTTTGGATGGTGCGTTGATTTGGTTCTCTATTAGCTGTTGATCGTGTTTCTCATTATTTCCTTGCGTGTGTGTTATTCACATCATGAGAAATTTATTGTGTCATGTTGGAATATTCAACTTAGCTTCCCATATTCTCTATTGTGTGTATTGTGTTCCTTCTGCTTTCTTTTTTGAATGAATTTTTCTCTCAACTTAGCTTCCCATATTCTTTATTATGTGTATTGTGTTTCTTCTGTTTCATGTTTTTTGGCTGGGTTTTTCTCCTTCACGCAGAGTTACAACATAATTCCTGCCACTATTTCGCTTTACTATACTTGTATGTAAACCGCCCACTGCGCGACTGTTGTAGCGGAAAAAAATTACGAATGAAGTCGGCCCAGGGAGAAAATCGCGAATGAAGTCGGCCCAGGTGTGACGGCACCGTCGCCTGATGGGGTTGTTGGTGTGCATGTTCCTACTTGTATGTAAACCGACCACCGCACAACTGTTGTAGCGGAAAAATTACGAATGAAGTCGGCCCAGAGTGACAAAAAAAGTGTGAGTGAATTCGGCCCAGGTGTTTTCATTGCGCATGCCCCTACTCGCGTGTAAACCGCCTACCGCACCGCTGTTGTAGCGAAAAAATTGTGAAAGAAGAAGTCAGCCCAGGAGAAAAAATTGCCAAAGAAATCGGCCCAGATGTGACGGTATCATCGCATGGCTGGGATGACAGTGTGAATGTCCCTACTTGCGTGTAAACCACTCACGCATCGCCTGAAAAAATTGCGAACGAAGTCGGCCCAGACAGAAAAGTCGCCTGAGAAGTCGGCCCAGGGTGAAAAATACACAACGATAAGGGCACGCCCAGCCCTTTGGAGTGCTGGTAAGCTCCCGTACAGCCCGTCACCTGCGCACCACCCACCGCGCGCTGGAAAAAAATTCGCGAGAGAAGTCGGCCCAGGTTGAAAAATGCCCGACGGTAAACGAAGGTTCTCCGCCAACTCCTCCGATCACTTCATAAGAATCTGATTAATTGTGTGATATTGGAATATCAGCTGTCGTGCTTGAAGTTACGTACATCTATCAGAACTTTGTAATTAAAACTCCGCTATGGTGCTCACGTATAATAATGTGAGACTTTTAAATAATAAAACTAATAAAACTTGGAATTTTGATTGTAATCATATTAATTAAAAATATCTTATTTGATTAAATGTGCTATCCCTTCTGCTTAATTGAAAACTTGAGTGATTACCATTAATAAAAATATAGTGTTTGGTGTTTGATACCTCTTCAATACTAATGCATTACATCTGTAATAAGTATATTCTTTATTACGCGTACTATATCGTGTTTCGTCTGCTTCAGGTTTTTGGTTGGGTTTTTCTTCTTGACACAGAGTCATAACATAATTTCCGACACTAGTGACTTTAATAAATATATTTTCACTTGTACTTTTGTGTATGGCTATCCTTTGCATGTCTATATTTGCATGTAAATCGCCTACTGCACACCTGTCGTAGCATGAAAAAAATTTGCGATTGAAGTCGGCACAGATGGAAAAATGACAAAAGAAGTCAACCCAGGCTGAAAAATGTGCGAGGGTAAGCGTGCACGCAGCCCTCCGGCCACGCGCCGCCCGTCGGGCTCGGGAAAAAACACGCGAGTGAAGTCGGCCCAGACGCGACGGTGGCGCAGCCCTGGTGGCAATGTCTGAGTTTCTCATAGACTCTATACTACTCTCATCTCGACATGCCCTCACTAAAAGCTCAATATTCTTCCAAAGGACCCACAAGGAAAGAAACAGAACACCTTAGTACAGTGCTGGACAAAAGTTTATGGAACACGCTTCGGCACATTCCTTCCTCAGAGTGACACGCTAGCAGCGAATGGTACCGTACGAACTTGCAAACAGGTGACTGGGTTACCTAGGCACATGTCTCCGTACGGTCCCATTCGCTGCTAGCCTTTCACTCTGAGGAAGGAATGTGCCGGAGCGTGTTCGGTGCGCTCTGCGTATAATTCTGTCATGAACGCTTGTTGAGCAGAAATAAGGCAATGTAAAGTTGTTAACTTGTACGTAAGGCCTTGTAGGTTTCTAATTTAAAAGGGTAATATGACAAACAACAGATACGTGACGACGATGACATGAAGTCTTCCACCGCAGCTGTACCCTGTCCCACTCTGCCCCATTCTGTGTGTGCTATTCTGTACTATATGTACTTGCTGGGTTGCATTGCGGCCTCCACAGGTGGCGCTGTCACCGTGGAACATTGACGTCTCGCCGAGACGCACTGTTAGTGCCGACCCAAGATCGTGTCACTTCCCCTCTAGAGACGGCGCCGTTACCGTGGAACACTGATGTCACGCTGAGACATACTGTTAGCGCCGATCCCATGATCGTGTCACTTCCCTGCGCCGGGTTGACGAGTCCCAAGTAGGACGAAACAGCTGTACTCGGCTGGGAGTGCACGATCAAATTGTATACATATACTCGACGTGCAGCCATAGAGCATTAGCTATATTTCCTTTGTATATATATATATATATATATATATATATATATATATATACAGTCAACCCTCGATTTATGAACACACTCGGTTCCCCGAAAAATCGTTCATTAGAGGGATTCATAAATCGAAATTCAGTTAACTGAGTACTATCGAGCAAATGGAACAGTATTTCCGAGTTGGGATTGTGTTTATAATGCCATATATTGTGTAATTTTGCTTTTGACCATGCCTTCTGCTGTATCAATCTCACAAAGAACAGACGTTAGCGCATTCACACTCTGTTTATTATGCAATACTAAATTGTTTAATTTTGCTTTGGACCATGCCTTCCGCTGTGCCAATCTTGGAAAGAAGAGATGTCACCACATTCGCACTGGACTGGACTGGTCTCGGATGTCCTCCGGGATTTTTAACTTCCGTTTATTAATCTCCGGGTGACAGCGCCCACCTTGTTCATCAACTGAGGTCAGAAACATTCGGTCGCACCTTGTTCGACCCCGGAAAACCCGTTTGTTGTTCCGATTTCGAGGGGTTAAGAACCGAAGGTGCAATACCTGGAAAACGTTTTGTCCGTTCAGGCGTCATTCATAAGACCACGGAATTATCCCTTTGAAGGTTTCTGTTGACCTCGGAACGATCCGTTCATAAATTGAGGGCAAAAACGCTGGGCAACTCCTAGTTGGTTCCCAGAAATTCCGTTCATTATTCGAATATCGAGGTTCATAAAACCAGGGAAAAATGAATGGAAAAAGTTTGGTTCCCCGTGCTCGTGTTCATAAAACGAGGGAATTCATAAATCGAAGGTTCATAAATCGAGGGTTGACTGTATACTGGATTCGGTATGCTGTCCCCGTATATATATATATATATAAATAAAGGAAAAATCGCCGAAGCTCTGTGGCTGCACGTTGAGCATATGTTTATAAGTTGATCGTGCACTCCCAGCCGGGGACAGGTGTTTCGTTCTACTTGGAACTCGTCAGCCCGGCGCAGGGAAGTGACACGATCATGGGATCGGCGCTAACAGTGTGTCTCAGCGTGACATCAGTGCCCCACGGTGACGGCGCCATCTCTAGAGGCGGCAGTGCAAGCCAGCAAGTACATGTATAAAGGAAAAATAGCCGAAGCTCTGTGGCTGTACGATGAGAATGTGTTACGTAGTAGTAACCTTTATTTGCCAAGACAGGTTCGTGCAACTGAGCCCGATCGTGATCCCCGTGGAATGGCCTTGCCTTGTGAAACTGCGGGCAGGCATTTTCCCGCACTTTAACCTTTGCTTCTATGGCTTTTATGTATCCTAATTCATCAACAAAAATGTCCTTGAACTCCGACAAAAAACTTCGTCCACTTCCGACTTTGATCCTTCATCGCAAGCATTCAGTGCTTTAATATTCCCCCAATCGCACTTGATAACGTGTAACCAGTCTCGACCGAGATGAGGGGGTCCCTCAAAGTCAATCACTTGTAGCTTGAGATAATGGGCTTGATTGCCTTGTTCTACGTGAACCTCTACTTCTCCCAAGGGTTTAACCCTTTCGCTAGTGAAACTTTTGAGGACGACATTAGTCTCCATTTGCCTCAAATGCGAGAACTGCTTCTCCAACACTTGTAACGGCAAAACAGACACAGCAGCACCCGTATCGATTTCCATTTAGGGGTTTCTTTTCTACCAGTAACGTTACTTCGATTGGATTGGTCCAAGGGTCTTTCAACGAGAACATTTCCAGGACTTTATCCAACTCCTCGACTTGAAGGGATTTTACCTTGCGCATATAGTTACAACTTCGGGCATGCTTCGCAGAAGAATTGCTCGCAGGAGTGCCTTTGCACACGCGTTGCAGACGACCCGTTCTTTCACATCGCCCGCATGTCACATTTCTCCAACGACAACCATCAGAGGCATGATTCTTGTATCCACATGCTTACAGCACTCCTGTACGTGTTTCCTCACGTTGCCTGAGAGCTTAAGTACGAGGGGTGTTCAAGTCAAACCGGGACTTTCTGTCTCCTGAGTGTACAAATGGCTCGCGCTGCTTCTTTTTCGTCATTTTCATACGCGACAGGCCTCCGCGTTCACCACGTGGTGGTCCAAAGTTTGTGCAAAACAGAAGACGCATGCTGGACAAGATGGCCGACAACGAGGTGAGCGCGCTCATCGAACAGCGAATTGTCATGAAGTTTCTCGTGAATGAAGGTGTAAAGTCATCTGAAATTCACAGAAGACTTCAGGCTCAGTATGGCCACGATACACTGAGCCGCAGCAAAGCGTTTGAGTGGTGCAAACGGTTCCGAGACGGCCGTACATCAGTGCAGGACGATCCCGGCCGGGGCGGCTCAGAGCCCAGTGTCAGAGTTCCTGAGAACATCCAACTTGTGGAGCGCCTGATCCTCAAGGACCGACGGATAACATGTCTCGAACTGGATCAAAAGACGGACCTTTCTGTGGGAACGTTGAACACTATTATTCATGAACACCTCCAGTTTCGGAAAGTTAGTGCCCGTTGGGTCCCGAGGCAGCTCTCCGTGTTTGACCGGCAGAGAAGACTGGAAATCTCCCAAGAGCTAAGGTACCGTTTCGACACTGAAGGACAGCCGTTCCTTGATCGGATCATCACGTGGGATGAAACGTAGGTGCACCATTTCACTCCTGAGTCTAAACGCGTATCAAAACAGTGGAAGCATCCGGGCTCGCCAGCTCCCAAGAAGTTCCGAAGCACCCCGTCTGCGTGTAAGGTCATGGCCACGGTTTTCTTAGACAAAGCTGGCGTTGTTCATGTTGATTTTCTGCCCAGTGGTACCACCATCAATAGGGCATATTACTGCAAGGTTCTCAGGGATGTGCATAAGGCGCTGAAGCAAAAGCGGCCGGGCCTCATCACCAAAGGGGTCCTCCTCCTACAGGACCTGCCTCCCGCATACCGCGCATCTCACGACACACACCTTACAGGAACTTTGCTGGGAGTTGCTGCCACATCCCCCATACAGTCCAGACTTCGCCCCCAGCGATTTCCATCTCTTCCGGCCACTGAAGGCGTTCCTTGGGGGCCGCCATTTCAGCTGCGACGACGAGGTCAAGAATGCGGTCCGATCATGGCTGCTGCGCGCCGGTAAGGATTTCTACGCTGATGGCATCCAAGCCCTCGTGAAACGCTGCGACAAGTGCATTAGTGCAACTGGTGATTACGTTGAAAAATAAAACTAATTTCTCACCTGTAAGTTCATTTTACTTTTGCGAAAAATGAAAAGTCCCGGTTTGACTTGAACACCCCTCGTACATCTTGTGTTCCGACATTTGGGTTACTCAGTGCTTTTGCATCTTTTGTTGCTGTTTCCATGGCTACGGAAATTTCTACTGCCCTCTGCAACGTTAAGCTTTTCTCCGCTAGTATCAGCTTTTGTGTGACATCACTGCTTAACACACACACCAATCTGTCCCGTAGAGCTTCGCTCAAGTAGGTCCCAAATTCGCACGTCTGTGCCAACCTCTTAATCTCGGCTATGAACTCCGGAACTGTCGTATTGCCAACTGTAAAATGGGACAAGCAAAAGCTTGCTCCAGAACTGTCTCTCCCTCTTTCTGATTCCTCGTATCGCCAACTGTAAGTCTGATTCCTCTCGTGGAAACGGAAACGCTCCGCAATGACTAAAGGCTTCGGCGATAAATGGTCCTTGAGCACTTGCATTAGCTGAGAATAAGACTTACTTACTTGCTGGTGCGTCTGGCGCTACCAAACTCTTCAGAAGGCGACAAGTCTTCGCACCTATGATACTCAAAAACGCTGCTACCTTCCTTTCTCTGCTCTCCCTTCAAATCCGCGTATTGATCTTTCGCCTTTGGGCTAGGATCTTTCGCGGTGGAGGGAGGCGAAAGGGAGCCGGTCCTTCGTATTTGGAGAAGGGCCCCTTGATAACGCGGTCCGCCCCTGGGTGGGCCGTGTCTTTGAACGCGCGGCCGATAACAAGGTCGTCGGGGCAGTACCGCTTGCGGTGCTGTTCCGGGAAGATCTTTTCTTGACCTTCCTTTCATGCGTGACAGCATTTGCGAAGAACTGTTCCACTCATTCAGCGTAAGTGTTCCAATCTCCAGACGCCTCTTCGAACGGTTCGATTATCACCGATGTCCCGTTGGCTTCTCCTAGCAGAACCTGGTCGGCATCTCCAATCCCATCTCGATTCGTCGTCAGTTTGTTACGTAGTAGTAACGTTTATTTGCCAAGACAGTTTCGTGCAACTGAGCCCGATCGTGATCGGGCTCAGTTGCTGATGTTTATAAGTTGATCATGCACTCCCAGTCGAGGACAGCTGTTTCGTTCTACTTCGTTCTACACTGATGTCTCGCTGAGACACACTGTTAGCGCCGACCCATGATTGTGTCACTTCCCTGCGCCGGGCTGACGAGTTCCAAGTAGAACGAAACAGCTGTCCTTGGCTGGGAGTGCACGATCAACTTATAAACATATGCGGATAAAAATATGGATGGTCAGATGCGGTGGGCGATTCACCGCCGCTGTGGCGGTACACTGCCCTATTGCTCATTGGGAACGGATGAGGGGATGATGATGGGAGGGGCACTTTTAGAGATCCGTCTCCAGACTGGTGGAGCGCAAGAACTTCACAAGAACACGAAGGCCTTGCATCTGGTGGGCCGCGTTCGACCACGGTCCAAGAATCTTCGCGTTGCATAGCAATTTCCATGAGCACACGCTCTTCCACAGCACACACGGTGATGTTGTCCACAAGCCAGGATGACGTGGCAGAGGTCGCCATGCACCCCAAAAGTGGGGCATAAGGAAGACGAGGTGAAGCCGAGACGGTGTTTAAAGGCAGGTGTAAAGGCAATGTTCAGCCTTATGCGGTGGAAGAGTGCAGTGAAAGGGCGCGGCAGTCGCGAAGGAAGTTCAAGAGAAAGCGTGGGGTCTACAACAGAGAGGAGAAGGGAGTAGTCTACGTCGTGTTGCCATTGGGCCTGCATCTTGGGGCCGGTGAGCGTCGAAAGGAGGTATCGACGGTCGCCCGGAGACATAATTATCGGGGAAAGAGCTGCGTGCTGATGGGCGCGTAAGGCGGCTCTGTCTGCTTCTCCATTACCGCTGTTGCCGACATGTCGGGGATCCACTGCAATGCGACAGTGTGCCCTGCAACGGCCGCCTTCTTGTACACTTGCAGAATGTCTAAGACAACAGGACTGAGGGAGTCGCGTATTCCCAAGTTGGCCACACACTGGAGGGCGGGTCTTGAGTCTGTAAAGGACTGAGCAGGACTGGCTGATATTTTTTGCATAGCAAAGACAATGGCGTAGAATGCGGCACACGTAGGTGATGTTCTGTGCGGAAGATGCTAACCACAGGAGACTGACTGAGATGGAATAACAAACGCTGAGGACGAGCCATCCCGAGTAGATGGCCAGTCAGTGAAAACCGACCTTGACGTCGTGTACCCAGGTCACCACCCATGATGCCCAGGGTAAGCTGCTTGGCGACACATGGGGAAAGAGGGCATACGCGTATAAGCACGAGTTTATCAATGCACTTGGAGAGTTCTTGCGCTCCACCAGACTGCCTACAGATCTTTAAAAGTACCCTATCCATAATCATCCCCTCATTCATTCCCAAAAAGCAACTAGGCAGTGTGCCACCACAACGGCGGTGAATCGCCCACCTCATCATCATGACATCATCTAACGTATGGGTGTGATCGATGGTGTGGAGCTTTCATTCATCACGCATTTTCGATTATTCGGAGTAATAAGCAAGGTAGAATAGTTTTTGCGAAAAAATTACTTGCGATTCAATGATGGGGAAAATAACTGGGGATTTAATAAGGCAAAGAAAACG
The DNA here is from genome assembly GCF_037126465.1 of Ornithodoros turicata. NCBI lineage: Eukaryota > Metazoa > Arthropoda > Arachnida > Ixodida > Argasidae > Ornithodoros > Ornithodoros turicata. The sequence continues at coordinate 65,129,333 of NC_088205.1, forward strand.
AATGCCGTTCCGATAGTCGTGTTTATCGAAAGCAGTTCTTCTGAAACAGGCTTCTTTCGGCCCAGAAAAAAAAAGGAATAAAAATGACATTTATGGCTCCAATCTACGAAAGGTTTACACTGTCAGCCGCAGCGAATGCTTCTTTTCAGCACGATGTGCACCTTGCGTTATGCAGCAATTCTTCCTCGTCAACTGGCGAAAATAAATTACGTAGAACTCTTGCAGTTTCGAAATCTAGTCTGCAACCGCACTTGGAGCAGTGTTACGTAAAGAAAGTGTTCTGTCAAGTCTTCCCTTTCGTCAATTGCTCCTTTACGCTGTTAGTCAGTAGGCGTTAGTACGCCCTGTTAGTTAGTAGCTTGTTAGTACTATAGTTAGATAGCTAGTGGTCCCGCTGTAGTACCAGCACCAACTGGCCCCAATTACGTACTTGCCCTAATACGACTCGTTCCTTCTTTTAGACAATACAAGAAATACAGACTCGCATTTTTTCTTATTCCGTGTTAGCGCAGCGAAGCAACTGTGGCTATGAGCGTCGTACAGGCGTGGACAAATGGAGAGGAGACAGAAGGACGAACGGGGAAACAGGGGGTTAATACGCGTCCTGGGTCGACTTCAGTGAGAAATGTGCCGACATTCGTCTGGGAAGCCTGCGGGAACACCAAGGGAAAACCTCGTGCAACACAGCCGGTAGTAGGACCCGAACCCACTACCTCCTAGTCTTTAGTACGACCTTGGCTACCAACAACGAGCGGATGTTTTTACCCACTTGGTCATGTCAAAGCCTATGAAGACAATTAATTAATTAATTAATAAGTTGTATACGGATGGGTCATGCACCGACACAGGATCCACTGGTGCGACCTCCTCAACAAACGCTGAATACTCCACGCTATGTACCAGGCACTGAACTACACTAGCTCAATAGACACCTGGATAACTCGCACGGATTCTGAAAGGTCCTTCCAATTATTCGCTAAAATTTTCGACCGTGGAAAACTTTATGTCAAGAATTAGTCAACAGCACAAAAACCGTGATACTCCAGTGGGCTCCGTCGTGTTCAGTTGTGTAACAGGTTCTTTCTCATTGTGGTATCGTATACCGGGTGATGGAATGACGGACACCATAGGAAGAATGGCTCAGCCCAAAACAGCCATCCCTCCCACACCCGTTCAGACAGCAAGACGATAAAGGTTCCTCACTCTATAGCTGCTGACGAAAATTCGAAGATCGTGTAATTCATGATATATAGTTTCGACATTACATATCTTCTGTCTGACCGATCATGAGTGTTCCTCTAGTGCCAACACTGAACTATCGAAGTGAACCTCAACAAATTTAGGCAAATTCTCGTACGCATCTGGGCCTCATAGCAGTAGCGCTATTTCATAAATATCACCCAACTTGAAACAGTATACAAGTATCTAGGCGCGTAGTGCCAACGTCTGACCTTTCCTAGAATTCCCGCGTTGAATATATTCCTAACAATGGCATCTTGATCTTGTACTCCATTTATTGTATTTGGTTTTATATTCTTTCTGTACCCGTCTAATGCCTTATGGGCCTTGGGTTTTGACCATAAATAAAAATAAATAAATGGAAATCGGACAGTCGGATACATTAAGAGAAACCGCATAGACCTGAAGCTATTATGTCTTCCAAAACATTAGTTCGATCGAACTTGGAGTATGCGTCATCCATCTGGGACACGGTCATTGCATTAATCGATCAGCCAGAAAGAATCCAGAACCGTGTGACTCATTTTATTCTATCCAGTTTCGACCGAACAGCAAGCACAATTCTTCATTGGAGGCTATACATTGAGCCGTTATCAGTACGGCGCAAACTCAGCACACTCTGTCTTCCCCATTCCGTCCTTTCACAACCCCACTTTACAGAACCCCTTCACGCAGCACTATCGCGTGTTGATCAGCAACAAAGTCGCGATCCCACATTGGAGGACCAGTACATTCTTCAATTCGTTCGTACCACAAACAAGTATGGACTGGAACCATGTTCGTGATTGTGTGTTAGCTCTGACACTTTTCATCGCATCATAAGTATCCACCGCTCTCATCTGTAGTGCCTCATCTCTTGAGGGTACTGATAAAGAAGTTAATAAAGGACCTCGCGCATTGACGTGCGTTACTAACAGGACGTCACCTCAGCACTGGAATGCACCTCAACATCCCAGAATCTTGTACGTACGTGTGTTTGTTCATTTTTGTCGATCTTTCCCTTATTTTATGTTCACGTCACTGAGACGCGTCCAAGAGGTGGAGCAGCAGACCCCTGGGTGGGTGTCACAGCTCTCAGTACTATAATACCTGGTATTCTGCAGCAATTAAGCAATTCAGCGTGGGTAGGGACAGTTTTGCAATATTGTGGGACAAGCCTACACTGCCACAAACTTTCTCCAACAGCTAGGTGCAACATATATCGTACATATCCACTTGGCGCTGAATTTGGAATAAAAGCTGTTAGACACGAGTACGTGACAACTGCGAAAGTAACTGTGAAGTAGTTAAAACTTAACTAGTTATACTATTATACTATTTGCCCAGAGTAACCCTATCAACTGTAACTTAGTTACTTTTTACAGTGAGTTATTCCCAAGACTGGGCCTGTCATCCCATCACCTCATCATATCATGTATCACACTAACCAGCGTGACTTAATTTCCCTACTCATCGTCGCTACATGTATATCGTGTTGTTCTTCCATAAAACGGAAAACGTAGAACACAGCTGGGGGAGAAAAAGTGAGACACCGGCAAAACAGTTCTTTTACTTCGTTTTTCTTTTGTTGTCTCGCCATTCAGGCGTGACATGATTGGCGATCCTCTTCAATTTTAACAACCCTCATAAGTTAAAGCCTGCTGAACATAATGAAAAACAATGCAATTCCCTCCGGGTAGCTCAGAATCGACCGAAAAAGAAAAAGAACGAGAAATCAGATTTGCGGGCTTCGGCACAGTGCCCAACGCTTGGAGTGTCACTTCAAAGCAGAACAAAATTCCAACCTCTCCCTGAATTTATCGTCCTCTTACCTTTAAAAATAATTACGTACTCTTTACCACTTGTTTCACGCGGGTGTTCGGCCTTCATCGATGCGCGTCGCCTCGCTGCTGCCATAATGCGTCACAGTTTCCAATCCATAAACACAATCAGGCTCCACTTTAGTGCTGTCATCAACAGACCGGCTTCCGCTTCCGGCTTTCAAAAGAACCTGAGCCTCACGGCTATACCAAAGACGGTACACCGTCTTCTTCGTCTTTTCTGAGAGCAAGAAGAAGGTTCTATAAGGATACGTATTGGAGGAAATGTCGCGAAGGAAAAGCAAGGAGATGCGCTTTCTTTGGGAAAACTTGATACGCTGTGAACATTGTAGTACTGTAATCCATGGTCCTGACGTGTCGTATGGGGAAATGTAGAAGACGCCGCGACCATGAATTACTATTATGTTCACGGTACATCACGTTATACGAAAGAGAGCGCATCTCTTAGCTTTTTGGCGACATTTAATCCAACACGTATCCGTAGAACCTCCTTCCCATCAGAAAAGATGAAGAAGGCGGTGTACCGTCTGTAAAGATGGAACTTGCTGCGCGACAGAAATGCCGGGTTTCTTTTATATTTTTACCTCTATATGTCCCCGTGCTTTCGGAGAACACGGCCGGACACTTTGAAGATGCCACCCTCGTTCCTAGCATGTACGGTGTCTGGATAGTGCTCCTACACTCTTAAAAATGAACTTCACCACATAGCACGCTCCTAGCCAACCATCATCCCGAATGACAACGTTCTCGCCCCTGATTAATTGAAAACGGGGGGAGGAGCCTATTTTGTGCCGGGCATAATGGTACAAAATAGGCTCCTCCTCCCGTTTTCAGCAAATCAGGGGCGAGAACGTTGTCATTCGGGATGATGGTTGGCTAGGAGCGTGCTATGTGGTGAAGTTCATTTCTAAGAGTGTAGAGTCTGGAGCGAAAACACGGGGGATCGGGTTACCGTGAGGGGTTCTTCCAATGGTTGAATGTAGCAAACAGGAAGCTATAAATCTCAGGGTTCGGGGATGGTTTGGTCAGCCGAGGTAACGTTTGTACGGGGTGTATTGTTTTTGTATTATTTTCGTCAAGGGTGTAACTTAAGCCGTGCAAAGGGAAGGGCAGCATTGGGGACTGGAGAACAACGCCATGAGCGGGAGAGTTGAAACAAAGAAAGGGTGACTTTATCTAACGGACTTTGCGGCGAACGGACGTCTCAGGACGAACGTCTTGACTGTACCTCGTAAATATCATCGTGTTATTAAACCTGTCGTGGAGTGACCGAGACGTTGCCCGATTTCATCATCAAACACAACAACTGGCAACGGCAAGCCGTGGGATCAGAAGAAAAAAGAAAACAACGAACCAACAACAACTTCTCTCTCCATCGAAGTTTTACTCTGTCTTTGGTATAGCTATGCCATGAGGCTAGGTTCTTACTTTCACGTCGGAAAGCACGGGATGCGTTGCTGGCCTTCGCTTCGTCCATAGAACTGTCTTAATTGAATCTCCTTTCTTTTTTTGAGGGGTGAAACTTGCCGCCTTGGCTGAGCAGGCAGACCTCACTTCTTTTTTTTATTTCTCTGACATTACGAGTACGAGAGTACAGTACGAGAAGCAGGTGCTCCGTGACTGGGGGGGATGTGTTTAATATAATAAAAAGAAAGAAAAAGGAAATGTCAGCCAGGCTAATGCCAGCTTACTATTCCAAAAAAAGAAATAAACTCAAAATAAACAAAAAAGGAGGAAAAGAAAACAGAAAGAAAGCAAAGGAAAAGTAAGGTAAAATATAAAAAAGAAAAACACTACGTGGCAGAAGAAAGTCTAGTCAGAGGGCAAGGCCCGAGTCTTTCAGGAAGCGGACATTGGCCCAGAATATTACCTATGCGTATAACATCCACGAGGCTGCAGTAAATTGGAGTTCTAGGCACAAGAGATAAGGGCAGCTGTTGGCATAGTGATGCCTTATCATCCTTGAAATCTCCATATTCTATAGCTTTGCTCGCGAAGAATGATCTAAGTGCGCAAGCTCGTCACCCGAATTTGAATATGCAGTTTCAGTACAAAGATGAAATACTGAAAGGTGAAATATGACGATGGAAAGAAAAACATTAAAACGAAGTTTATAACGTCCTGACGCAGCAGTAATAGAAGAACTATGAGTAATAGAAGATACCTGTTCGCATGATCCTTGGTACCTAACTTTATTCGCCACTTCATTTATACTTTCATTTCCTTATCGGCAAATGTTGTGACGATATCAACCAGACGCAGAAAATAAAAGTCAACCATGATATTCAAAAGTCGAAGGAAGGGTGTCACGAAGAACGATCAACTACAGGAGGACAATCTCGCGACTGCTGAGCAAACCATGCTACCCACAAGGACAACTGCCTCTTTCGCGGCACAGATGCCGTTCAGTGCAGCGTTCAATAATAACAGAGTAATATACACAATAAAAATGATGGTGGTGACTTGCTGTTGCTGGCCTCTAATCGTCATAGCGGTGGCTACGCTGGCCATCATCCTCCATCTTCCGTGCATTATTCGACCCGCGACCGTGGAAACTCCGCCAAGTTGTGTTTCTGCTCAATGTTTTCCCTGTGCATTCAGGCGTCGTTTAGCTCTCAGTTTTCTGTATGCGGTGAACTCTGAACCTTCGTGGCGATGTATCTGTATTTATGCACTCCATATAAGCTAAAGGGGGAAAAACAAAGCGTTGTTTGCCCGCTATCTCTGCAGCCTGTTGTATGCCTTCAATGGGAATCAATGAAAGGTAATAAATTAATGAACACAGGAAAAGTGCTAGAGAGAAGCAGCGACGATAACTGAGGCAACCAAACATAAAAGAACGGACAATTAATGACCACGACAACCCCGAATTAGAGACGACACGAAAGACATTTTTTTCTCTCTTCTCTTTCTACCCTAATCTCGAGATTCTGGGTGTTTAACTTTGCCATGAACTCCCTCTGAACCATTCCTTCTTAACAATACCCTTTTCACCATTCTTTCAACAACAATTGAACCTCACATCGCCCTATACCATACTACGACTAAAGAATGAGAGTTGATGTAACGGCTGCTGCTGCTAATGGTGTCTTTTCATCAAGTGCCATTCTTTAACCGGAGGAGCAGGGGGTACCTCTACTTTCCAGGCAAAGCCGTGACAATTGGGTAGAAGCGTATAGTGAGCTGGCTTGTCCCGCTCTGTTGCGTGCTTCATACGATCCTTTGATTTTTCTGAATTTGTCATCTGTTTTAAGCCTTCAATCTTCCGTAGTCCCCTCGGCTGAGTTTGCGGGGAAAGAGTTTCCGGTGAAACACCTTCATGACATCCGCTTGAGACACATTCAATTAACTTGAGAGATGTTAATTTGCTTCCCAGTTTTTATTGTATACCTATACTGATTTTTTTGTTCTCGCTTTTAGGGTGTCTTTTGCTTTAGGGGGTCTTTTACATCTTTTATTTCGTCTTAGCACCGGCGAAGCAGCTGGGGCTACAAGCAGCGCACAGACGTGGACAGATGGAGAGACGGCAGCAGGAGACAGGGTGCGGGCTAGTGTGCGTCCTGGGTCGACATCACGTGGAGCATTGCTGATATCCGGACTCTCGGAATGCCAGGGGAAATCTCATGCCGTATAGCAGGCGTTGAGATTAGATCCCACCTGTTCTCAGTGTTTCGCCTGACCTTAGTGTCACTAGGAACAAGCGATAGCTGCGTAAACTCGACCACACAGGTATTTCTCGAAAGTCCCACAGCTGAATAATTCAGAAACGGTTGGCGTTATCGATTAATTTCTGTTTGGTAAACATCCTTGAGACACCGGCCCAGGACTGAGAACTGAGCGGCTCATGTGTATACGCTCATCGATAAAAAAAAACAAAAAAAAACTATCTGTTACATTTTATTACGGTTGCTTACCATTGGGAACCTTCAGCGAAAAACGCTACGGGAAAAAAAATGGCGTCGACATTTTCTCATTTTTTCGAGCAATGAATTGGTTTCGCTTTACATATTCGGGGCGCGGTGCAGCGTGTACCGATATGCGCTTTCGCATTGCTATCCGGCTCTCAACTGCGTGTTCATCTGCATGGTTCACACACAGGGATGACAAAAGGTAAGGAGCAGCCGCAAGAGATGCTTCGGTATTCCTTCTCATTCTCTACCCGACTGGTAAACAGCACTCGCGGTGCTGAAAATACAGGGTGGCCGCACTTATTGAGCATTGTTTTTACACATGCCTACACACACTGTCTCGTCGCCATCTCGTCTTCCCTCTGCCCCATCTATGGAGTGCCACGTCTTCCTGGCTTGTGGGCAGCATCACCAACGGACATTGGTTTACAACGGACATTGGTCATTGACCAACGGACGTTCGACCTCGCGAAGATTCTCGGACCGTGGTCGAACGATACCGACCAGAGGCTGTCCATAGTGTCCTAGCGGAGTTCTTGCGCTCCATTGGACAGGCGACCGATCTTGAAGCGTACGAGAACAGCAAGTTGGGCTAGTTGGTATGTACTAAACAACATGGTAGCGGGCCAAACAGTACACGAGGAACAGTACACGAGGTACCCCTTGTCGTCGTTCCTGTTCCTCGTGTACCGTTTGGCGCGCAACCATGTTGTTTAAGAGTACCCTTTCCATCATCATCCCCTCATTCGTTCCCAAAAAGCAATGGGGCGGTGTACCGCCACGACGGCGGTGAATCGCCCACCTCACCATCATCTAACGTACGTGCGCGTGGACAGAATTTTATAAAATACGGCAATGCCTCTTTTCTCATTTTACAATAAATGACGGTATATTCTAGGTGTATAGCACAGGGCAACCTTTTGACCACACTAGCCACCTCCTGGTCCGTTGTCAATCTGTGAGGGAGAACAAGTCGCAGCTCTTTTTCTCCCCCGCATTGAGGGAAAGAAAGGAAGCACGTTCTGGGGGGGGGGGGGGGGCGAAGCGACGGAAGTTACCTCCGAATCTGCGGTCTTCTCGGAGGCCATTTCCTATAGCGGCTGTATTGGCCCGATCTTTTGTCTGAACACGGGAACGCCATCAGCGAACCGAAAGGAATAGATGTTGTTATTGAGCCGAACTTCTGTATTTCATAATCAAAAAGATCATGGGTTAAAATTAGTGAGGACAAAAAAAGCTCCGGGAGGTTGGTAGTTCGGTCAAAATGTGGCACGCTTGACCTAGGATATATCGCCATTTATCGTAATTGACTATAAAAAAATGTCCCTGTTTTATGTAACGTTCTAATTAGCTAATTAGCTTAGATATCCTGCATGTCTGGGCTGCATTGGAAGATACACAGTCATCGTAAGCCCAGCTACGGGAAATCATACGAAAAGAAACGAGAGACAGGTCTTGTCCACTAGGACGTCCAGCCGAGGATGTCCAACGAGTAATGTTCCATAATGGAGAGCAATACGATACAGGAGACAAATTGGCCCACTATGCTTTATGTCGCTCTCTCAGAAGGCTACCTACCGGAAAACACCTGAAGGGATAACAGAAGACTACGTTAGGACGACGGGAGATCGATATATGTGTTTCTTCCCAGGGACGGCGTTGTCGGAATAAACAAACGAATGTACAGAAGAACACAGACCTGCCAGTATAGCTTTCAACCAGATGCTTTCCTTCTGCCTGCTGTTATCGAACCGCTAGATTTCTTTGTTGTTTGAGCAAACGACAGGACAAGTGCACCCGAACACGTTTTGCATAACGTCAATTTGCAGGACTGCTTTCACGCAGAGCATTTTGTCGCCCTCCGAAATCGGAGCAACAGGTCGTTGAACGTCATGTGTCGGTCCTCTTAAATTTTCGCTCACGATATGTACGAAAAAGTAAGTACAGTTGATTGGAAGAAAATTATGTATTTAATAGTTAGGTTAAGTTTGATAGGACCTTAAACAATAATACAGGTAAGTATTACTAATTCTTTAATATTAATAAGTACGAACGACAGTCTGTAACAACAACAAAATGTAATACGACATCGGTGTTGCGCCTGGTTTAATTGAAGTTTCAATTACGAGGGGTGTTCAAGTCAAACCGAGACTTTCTGTCTCCTGAGTGTACAAATGGCTCGCGCTACTTCTTTTTCGTAATTTTCACACCCGACAGGCCTCCGCATTCACCACGTGGTGGTCCAAAGATTGTGCAAAACAGAAGACACGTGCTGGACAAGATGGTCGACAACAAAGTGAGCGCGCACATCGAACAGCGAATTGTCATGAAGTTTCTCGTTAATGAAGGCGTAAAGTCATCTGAAATTCACAGAAGACTTCAGGCTCAGTATGTGCACGATACCCTTAGCCGCAGCAAAGCGTTTGAGTGGTGCAAACGGTTCCGAGACGGCCGTACAGTGCAGGACGATCCCGGCCGGGGCGGCTCAGAGCCCAGTGTCAGAGTTCCTGAGAACATCCACGGTTTTCTGGGACAAGGCTGGCGTTGTTCATGTTGACTTTTTGCCTAGTGGTACCACCATCAATAGTTCATATTACTGCAAGGTTCTCAGGGATGTGCATAAGGCGCTGAAGCAAAAGAGGCCGGGCCTCATCACCAAAGGAGTCCCCCTCCTACAGGACAATGCACGCCTGCATACCGCGCATCTCACGACACGCACCTTACAGGAACTTGGCTGAGAGTTGCTGCCACATCCCCCTTACAGTCCAGACCTCGCTCCCAGCGATTTCCATCTCTTCGGGCCACTGAAGGCGTTCCTTGGGGGCCGCCACCCTAGCGGCGACGACGCGGCCAAGAATGCGGTCCGATCATGGCTGCTATGCGCCGGTAAGGATTTCTACGCTGCTCGCATCCAAGCCCTCGTGAAACGCTGGGACAAGTGCATTAGTGCAGCTGGAGATTACGTAGAAAACTAAAACTACTTCCTCGCCTGTAAGTTCATTTTACTTTTGCCGGAAAAATGGAAAGTCCCGGTTTCACTTGAACACCCCTCGTAAATGAACCAATAAAAATTTACGGGAGAAGTGAAGTGAAGTGAGACGTATGTTTCGGCAGTGGTCTCGGGGGGGTAATATATGTTTATTATAAGAAATGACGAAAAGGTTAGCCTGCGCTACGGCGGCTTGCTATGTATCATAACATTGTCGGACAACTGGTTGTCAGGCATCCTCCAAACAGAACCGAAAAGGTGTAGAGTCCCAAATACGTGGAACAAACACTAAAGTAGTGCAAACGCAATCTCATATGTTACTGTAGGGGACACCAGCGAACTATTTTTTTACAGTTTCGATTTTTTTTTTTGTTCACCTGATGAAGTGCAGATTCTGCACGAAAGCTTGTGATTATTACAGTTTGACCTCACAGGGTACTTCATTCTCTGGACTCATTGTGAAGTACAAAATAATGGACATGAAAAGGAAGATACACACAACTGCCAGGTGATCCTCACATGTGTTTTTCGTGTTGTCTTGTTGTTGTCACGTTGTCCCGTATACACCAGCTTGATTGACTGTTACTCCAAGCACGGACCGTGCTACTAGCCTCATGAGAACAGCAGAGCACACCGGAATAGCGCAGATGGGAACCCATGTGTGGAAGTCGGTCAGGTATGGAGCCTGAAAGTGGACTTCGCCACAGTCACCCGTATTATGTTCGGTAGTACCCTCTACAGGGACGCACGGAATTTCGAGTTTCCCTGTTCCACAGCAGAAACATCATGATAACAGCGATAAAATTCCCTATTGCAGGCGACAAACAAAAGAGGACGAACGCAAGGAGCATTCATTGACAAACCACAGTTTATTAGCATCAGGCACATACATAAATACATGAAACATTGCCGCTCCCGCGACCTCTATTGGTAGACGAAGTTTTCACAAGCAAATGCGACAATCCTTATCGACACACTTAAAGCCAAAACACGATTCCATAAACTTGACTCCCTTATCTTTCCATAAAGCGCTGGATTTTATCTGTTAATGACACCCAAGCCACGCTAATACAGCTATCCCCTTTTTAATGAACCCCCCCCCCCCCCAGCGCCTCCCTGAAACAAAAGGACCCCTAACTTACGGCTTTTGAATGAAACCTTTGCTTTTCAGAAAAGTGGCTCACACCCAGAACACACACTTAAATGTTCAGGCAGCTTGTACCACATCCCTTTCCCCTCGAAGCTTGATATTCTAATAGCCGTACATTAACACGGCGTTTAGCTTGTCCAATATACTGGCGACCGCACGACAAATGAATTAAATAAACAACCCAATCCTACAGTCCACAAAAGGATCCATGTGTCTTACCTGACCCCCCCCCCCCTCCCCTCGTTTTGTCCGGTTTACCTTTGCCATCAGAGACCTTAACCATTCACCCCTTTTAAACATAACATCGCCACCGTCACGAACTTTTAAGCGGTGGGAAGCCTGATGAACATACGTGATCACCCCCTACACTCCTCTTATCTCTCCCATCACACTGCGTTGGAGGACTACCAATCTCCTTCATTAACAATTACCCAGCGTCCTTAAGCCTAACCTGCACCATAAAACTGCAACCAACCTTAAGGCCCGTTTCCACATATAGCGCTTTGCTACATAGCACTAGAAAATTGCGCTATATGTTCCTCCTCGTATTGCTACAAACCGCTATAAAACCGCTCTTGTCGAAGTAGAGCCCCGGTCAACTTTTCTAGCGCTATATTGAGCGGTGAGTCTGCGTTAACCAATCGTGAGCTTCTTTCAGCCGTGACGTCGCGGAAGCTGGGGGTTTGTTTTGCTTCCGATCACTCGAAGCAACAAGACGGGAATGCAACGACGACGACGACGATGTGAAGACGGCCACGAGTTTCATCTTCCAATTCATGGGTGTTTGGTTACTATAGTCAGGTATCGCGATCACAGCATCGAAGAGTCATCCCTCTTCATGCTGCGGATCCCCGACGCTGACAGCAAGCAATCACGGTAGCACCGGTGCATCACGTCGCAAAAAGACATCCCGTGACCCCAGCAGGATAGCGCTATGTGCTCGGTTGTATGTGAGAACGGCAAACGGAAAAACAGCTCTAGGTTTGGAGCGCTATTTTCTAGCCCTATAGAGCGAAACGCTACATGTGGGAACTCGCCATTATGGACACAAGATCTCCCCAAGGCACTTTTTATCGCAGACTTAGCCACTCCATCCTTTGCTGTTTTCGAAGTATTCGAATCCAAAGGCGTTAAATGTTTTTTTACAACGTTGGCGGCATATTCCCAACAACACACTCCCTCACCCTCGGAAGAAATCCTCAGATGCATTTTTGAAATCCAGATCAGAAACCGAGCGTAATGGGTAACTATCCGAGAGGAAACATTTATAAAAAAAAGTTCCAAACTTCACGTATTTTCTTTTTTGCGTATCTTCATTTTCTGTTCTTTTCAGTGTAAGGAATGCGAACATCACGTGCCATTTATTGATCTGTTTTCGACGTAGCTTCACAGCGCGGACTCCACCAAGCATGCGACATCTGCTATGGACAACGTGATGAGATTTCCCCATCTCATCATTTCTTCAGAAGCCGTATGAATTCCTTATGTTCGGAATAATTATCCGTGCGTATATAGCCCTAGCAGTACTCTGAACGGAACGTCGTTAATGCCTCTATCTATTAATCATAAAAGCATTGGAGTTTCAAAATGTATCTTTCAGGAACGGAGTTGATGCCACATTGTAACGAATGAATTCGAGTACACTTAATCATAACAGCCCTTAGACCTTTTACTATTTTTACTACCACTGTTTTACAAAACACGTGTTCATTTCAACTCTCGCGTTACAGATTGTCGCCTCACGAAGTATTTGTTTTGTGTTTAGTTCTGATGGTGCATTATATCAGGTGGTGGGGAAACAGCTAAAGGTTTCATTTTGAAGCGATCAGTGAGACCCCGCCCCTTAAGAAGCAGAGGGAGAGGGGAAGCGCAATTTATACGTTCTTTCGCTCATATATCACGAACGACGCAACCGATGAATCTAGTTCCTTTTGTGCTGGTGTTAAGGTAACACCAGCACAATCATTCCACGAGGACTAAGTTTTGCACTTAAGTGCCACTTTGATCAAATGCTGTATGCGTTCTAAGTCTGTCTTGCACAAGCTGTATATTAGCTGAACTATCTCCCTCACGACCATCTATAAGGAGCATCCTTTGATATACGAGGGAGAGTCAAATGACAACCATAATTTTTTTTTCCCGAAATTCTTTTCATTTCATTTTTTTTTCATAAAGTTCCCGAAATAACTGTAGCATGCGGCCGACCATGTCTACAAGGTACAATTACTGCATGCATTCGCTGGATAAGACCCGTGACATGGTACAAGCACCTATAAATGTCACCTGCGGTGGAGAGTATGAACAGCCAACATAGCGATGCGAAGGTTGAAACTGACATTTTATTTCCACGTAGATATCGGAGAAACATATTTGTCAAATACGCCTACTCGGCACATATGATAATGTCACCTGTAGGGAATTATATGATGGCTGCGTGCTGCACACCGCAGTTGTGTTATAACAAACTCAATAGTACATCCGCCCAACACGCGTAAGCAGTCTTATTCTCTCAGGTTCTTGTTTAGAAAGACCAGCTGCTCCAATGTAGCTGGATGCAGCGTGTTTCTTATCGCGGTCTTGATCAGGCTGGCTGCAGAGAACACTCGTTCAACTGCTCCAGAACTTGCAGGTACTGCAAATACAAATTTCGTTACTTCCGAAAGCAGCGGGTAGTGGGCCGGACATCCAATAGCCGAGATGGGAAACATCATCATCTACTGTACACTCGCTTAAATAGAGGACTATTTCGTCGTTCGTTCTTGCGGTACGAGTTCTGCGGTGCCATCAAGTTGACCATAAACAAGCCACCATGAAAAAAGGCGACCAACATTCACATTCCTGTCCCTGGAGACAATGAGCTCACACGACTGGTTCTCACGTGCACATTCCAGTCTTATTTTAGCAATCTCTGGGACACCAGAACGCGACATCAGTTGCAGTTCAGAACCAACAAAATAGACAAAATGCGTGTATGATAACCCTTTTCTCGAACGCACTTTGCCTGAGCATAGCAATCCAGTGGTGCGCTCTCTCCAATGCGTTCCATTTCTAAGAAATCACAGAAAGCTGTGATACCGTTGTGAGTTAGACGTCGAACTGCCCCATGAGATTATGTGTGAGAGTATTGCATGACGTACCCTTAGTGCTCGGAAGGAAAGATGTCTATAGGCCTCAGAGGTGGTCTGTCTGACAGACAGACCACCTCTTAAGCTTGAAGCAGTCTACAGTGTCCGTAGACTGCTTCACGGAATAAAAAAAAATCACGGGATTTCTTTTTGAACGAAACGGGACTTTCGGCGGAACATCGGGAACCGAGATGGCGGGATGCGAGGCAAGCCATACCAAATCGAAATATTTTTTAAACCTTCTCCTCATTAAGAGTTGCATTGCGTCATGTGTAAACATATGTCAAATGCAATTCAGCCAAATGTCTTGTAAAAGTGTAATTAGAGAGACGGCCTCAGATACGACTGACAAAGAACCTGCCTGCCCCGCAACGGCAAATTTCGCAGTAGTCAAAATCCAACCATTTGCCTTAAGGAGCTTGACCAAAGGCACATCCAATTCCGTCGGAAAAAACGAGATTCAATCCAAATCCAAATCATCTGTCCAAAAATGTGATTCAATCCAAATCCAAATCATCTGGCAAAAATGGGATTCAATCCAAGTCCAAATCCTCGCCATAGTTTTCCCCGTAAATCAAATCCCAAATCAAATCCACGAGCCCTCTGATGGATTTAAATCCGGATTTAAGTCAAATCTTCGGATTTAAATCCGCAACACTGGTCCACACGCCGTCCTTGCAGTTCTGCTGTCGGCTGGCGGGGCACCCACCTTGCAGACCCTAGCGGACCCTACTCATTTAGGATCTGAAGGACACCGTGAACATCGCGGTGCGCTGACCCATGCATCACTCATACCAAGATGTGTGGCGATTTTACCCACTTTTACGCGGCGATTTTCCTTCACGATTGTCGCAGCTGCTACAATGTTCTCCGGTGTCACCACTCGGCGTGCCTGACCTTGTCGTGGCAAATCTGTTACCGAATGAAATCAATCTCGGAACTTTCTCGTCCACTTATAGACTTGTGGCAGTGACAAACATGCTCCGCCATACTGAAGAATCATTCGTCGGTGAAATTCAATGGGTTTCAGTATAGTTTCAGCCCTTCAGTGTGAAGGAAAGAAACGCTGTTTCGCTTCTTCTTCTTCCAAGGAGATGATGGCCGTGAGCCACTAAGGGCATAGGTGGCGCCGCCATCTTAACACTCCTGCATTCTTCTTCTTCGTAGTTCCTACGTTGCACTGGCCATTTCTGTTACTCTTCAAATGGAGACTAGCCATATCATCCACTTACACGGCAATCGAGCGTGTTTTATTGGTGTTCAGTTTTTATAAATTTTTATTTTACTCGCCCTTGTATTTTTCTAAATCATCCTAATTGCTGCTGAACAGATTACATGCCACTTGCAGATTTCTGACGTTGAATTCAATTCGATTGGATTGGAATAGAAAGAAAAATATGGAGAGGCTCTACCTCCTACGTTGCGTGAGACTTTTCTGTTAAAATACAGGTTCCATAAGGAAGCAGTGCTGATTCAAGGTTCGCCTGTACATGTCATCAATTGGGAATCACCATCATTATCCTCCCCGTTTCGAGCGAGAAACGTAAATTCGGTTGGGAGCTGATGTGTTTAACTTTTCAACGAATCTTACGCTTTTGCGCCGTTCTTGATGCTGCAGGGTGCAAGCTGTCTAAAACATGTGCTGCATAAATAACATGCCGCATTGGGCAACCCTTCGAAACTACGCACCGTCTCATGGTAACTAGAGAAACTCAATTTCCCGGGGGACCCTAGGAAACGTACACGAGGATGTTTCTCATTGATCCCTGAAAGACCCGTCCATTAGTGAATAATCGATCCCTGCAATGGAGTGAGTGAGTGGTTTGGATTTATCTGGCGCAAGGATAACAAGATCCATGTAATGGAATGACCGCGGTCGTGTATGTGGTTTCGCTGCGCGTCCGCACTGCGGGTATGCAAGAAGCTATCTATCGCATAATCCGGAGCCTCGTTACCCTGGCATGTCCTATACTCTTCCACATAACGAATTACGCTGTTCTCTCGCACACTGTGTTTTCTTTCTGTGACACAATGCAGGCAGGTACGCAGTCACCACCACCATCACCTGTGACACTTACGCAGTTATATGTCACCAAAGGGCATATGCCCCGCACTTTTCAGGAATCGTGTGCGTGTTATACGTCATAATCCCCTATAACGTAACGCGCACTTATCACATAACACGCTCGCACTCTGCAGTCACTCGACACATAAAACAACACGCTCACGTCACTGTTTGAAGAGTGAGTGTCGCTGCAGGTTTACCTCATTCCTCCTGCAGGATATATGCAACAAGGGCATCCGCAAACAATGTTCATATCAGCTTGACTGCCGCAATAGACGCGCACAAAAGTAAGTTAGAACATAAATGGGACAAACCACCTGCAGTGAAGGGGAGTGCTGAGTTGAACAGACAGAAGGCGATGCGCTGGTCGTTTGTCCCATTTATGTTCCAACTGACCTCTGTCCCCGTCTATTGCTGCAATCAAGCTGATATGAACCTTTACCAACTACCCCGCTTTGTCCCCCTTGTGCAAACAATGTTGCCTGACTTGTACGGGGAACAACTGAATTGTTACGTTGGATACGATCGCGCTTATGGGGCTCTCTTTAATAAAATAAAATTATTCATTCATCTGCGTTATTCATTTCATTATGCTTCGTATGTGAAAAATCGATGCCAACCTCACAACGAACTATTATCCGCGCGAACCACGACGCTACACAACCCTCCCCGACCTTCGCGTTTCACTTCCCCTTTCTATTTCACCCAATACGCAGTGGAAACAAGAAAGTTTGGAACCTGGATATCATAATCTATAATCTGACAACGTTACGTAACCTCACGACATCTGGTGAAATTGAGTTCATTTCGAGGAAAATCCTCTAGGGGAGGATATATGCAAATATTCCATCGCCGTGTAATATCGCGAAATCTGCGAAAACGAAACCTGCGCCTTATTAAATTATGCATAGATACGCGAAAACTAGACTCTTGTTTGAAGGCGAATGAGGAACTGCGACGCCGTTATATAGCCTCCAAATCACCATGGGGACCGTATCATAACTCTTCAGTGTCCGTCCACCAGGGGACTACAAGGGTCGTTTTCTCCGCCGTTTTCCGCTTTCCACATCACCCCTCTCTCCTCTAAAGCAAGCAAATGAAGTTTTAAAATTAAGAACTTTTGTTCTGATGTTTTCGATTTATGCGTCTCTCAAGCTTCATTTATTATGGATAGAAAGAGCCGCGGCAGGTGAGATTGCGGCATCTGATAACCAAAAATTGGCAAAGTATAAAACGAGGGAAGACTTGTAAGAAAGTGCGAATATGTTGGAAACAGCTATAATATATTAAGAGTAAAACAACCTTAATTCAGAGCAGAAACTTTCGATTATTCTATAACTGATGGATGAACAGGTGAGGCTGACGTACATTCAATATGTAAATGACTAGAAATTTACGCGTCTTGTCCAAAAAAAACCATCAGCTACAAAAAAAAAGAAAAGTTGTTCATAATGTTGTGTACGAGCAGGTTTCACTGCATTCTCTTCTGCGCACTTGGAGTGTTGGTTTACGCAAGATTGATTGATTGATTGAGTTATAAAAATATGGTGATGTGAGACTATGCAAGATTATGAGGTGGCTTATATTCGCTTCAACTATACCAGTAGACAACCAAACGATAGGAATACATTTAATAGGACTAAGTCAACACTCCCCTTAAGAGGAACCATAAGATCTGGTGCGGCTGAGGACCACACGGATAACATACTTTCCCATGCGTGGTTTCAGAAATTTGAATCTCCTCGTGAAGTCAGCCCAGGACACATACTAACACCCCACTCCTTCCTGCTCCCCACTCCATCAGTCCACGTCTGCACGCCGCTCACAGCCACAGTTGCGTCGCGGTGCTAGCACGGAATGACAAAAGAGAAATCCGACGCAATATTATTCCATAGAAAACGGATAACAAAGCCGCTGAAAACGTCCTTCTCTCTCTCTCTGTGTGTGTGTGTGTGTTTGTTTACATACGACGTCTGTGTTTAGGGTAATCTGGAAAATGCTTGCGACAGCAATGGCAAGGAGCTTCGCATAAGCTGTTCAAAGCCAAGCAACGCACTCTAATCGTCAAAAACTACACCCACCTCGACAATAAGCCTCGTTTTTTCCATTCTTTCGGTGTTCACCAATGAAACAGTCTTCTTTTACTGATCTGAGATCTCATCTCATAACGTCACGTCAGTATGTCCATTTAGCTTTAATGCCTTCAGCCGTTTCAGTACCTGGATGTATTTTTCGAAAAAGCTGTAGATGTTATACGTCCTGAAAGGAACAAAGCCATAGGAATGAGCATAGCAGAGATGAATACCGAGCTGGATAGCGAACTATTACGATAGTATGAGGAAACGTGACACGGCTTCAAGCAAACGGGCTAGGGTATACCCAACGGCTGCAACGTTCGTGTGATTTCAATGCCATCAGGTACGGTGGGCCGAAACACGTTCAGGTCTTACGCTTAAACATGCTACTGTGAATAGTGTGTGTGAGCAAGCACAAGTGTGTATGTGAGCAGGCGCACGCGCCAGTGAGTGGATGCAACTATGTGTGTGTGTGTGTGTGTGTGTGTGTGTGTGTGTGTGTGTGTGATTTTTTTCTCAAAGAGTAGCAAGCCTTAGTTATGGCTAACAACTCTTAACTCATAACAAGGAAAAGAACTTTCATCGGCATTGCACGGTAGATTGCTTGCCTACTGCTGCTGAAATCATAGCGATCGTTTCTAAAGAGAAACATTATTAACAAGATTGCGAAGCTAGTATACTTGATAACGGTAACAACAACGGTAACGGTATTATATAGCTGCTTCCCGCTCAACAATTGTCTCAGGCAGTCATGAAAAAGTTATTTTTAATTCTAACAGTTACAGCTACTTCACTTAAGTAATTCGTTTACAGCTTCAGATAGTTTACATAAATGAAAAGTTCGTGACCCCTATTATTTAGCAAGTCCTAATTCCCCCTCTCCCCGTCCTTCCTTAAAATGGGGGACGCGTTCAGCGCACCGCTTCAAACACCCTATTTATGCTAGCATTATCCTAAGGCCATATAGTTACCGGATTCAATTCCGAATAGCGAGATAATTTCCTATACGACCATGATCCTCCTGTCGACTGAATGCGCTGGAAAAACAAAGGCACTGACTAATTAGCAAACGCTGCCTTCAATTATTCGTATAATAAGCATTCGATGTATTTGCAGGAAGCCATGTGCCATACGCGTGCATTCCATCAAAAAGTGGAGAATCCAGCGACACGGTGAAGGTGAATAGGTCATTTGAAAAAGTTCCAGGGAGCAGCGCTCGCCCTGGCAGGGCGTACCGAGAAATGCGGTGTGAAACCACACTGTACCACAGCGTACCACACCTGTGTACGACGACGACGGCGACGACGACGATCGAAGACGACAGGATAGCAAAAGCAAGGCATACGCATTATGTACACATGTTTTTCCCGACAACTCCCAACGTGCACCGCGACTGCCGCAGTGGAGCTGCGTATTCTTCAAAAAACCTATTGAAGCAAAAGACTCAGGTCGAATGCTCAATATTTCGAACAGAGACTCTTGTTTTGTGTGTCACAAAGGTTGCCCAGGAGAATAACAGTTTGTGTTCGAAACATCGGCGGTGTTCGACCTGATGCTTTTGCTGAAATCTATTGCGTGACTACTTCTTTCTGGCAACGGTCAGGTAATAGGGATGAAACTGCCGTGCGTAGAATGTACCTCCAGCGATTATAAAAATTTTGTTCATAGCGTCATAGCGCATGTTCTGTAATTTACATCCTGTTAGCTTCAGTTTCATTTCTGTCTGTTGCATCTGTTGCATATACAGGGCGTTCCATTCCCTTTCTTTTTCTTTCTTTTTTTATCCGCAACGCATGAGCAGCATGACTTGCGTTGCTAGCAGCGTTTTCGAAGCTGAGAACTACCAAAAATTCGTTTTCATGTTAAAATATGTACTGACCCTAAGCCGGGACTGTGGCCGAAGCTGAAAGAAGCGTGGGGAATGCCTAGATATAGTATAGAATGGCCGTAGAATAGACTAGAATAGAACCGTATAATACGTTTTTTTTTTTTTTTTTATCCGCAACAGATGGTTTTCCTATCAAAAATGCTTTGAGACCACCATGGATTACTTTTTTGCAGTTGATGTACACGACCAAGCGGACATCCTCCCGAAGAGAGCATGTAAATACTAGAGAACTAATTACATAAAATTAATTATATAACTATTTAAATATGGCTTTCGGGCACAAGTGAGATCGCGGAATGGGAAACAATCCTCTTTGAAAGCCATTCTATTTGTGAAACACCCTGAAACGAGCCCGTGCGTTGAAATATCCTTCGCCGAATTTAGCTACGCAAACGAGCCGAAACCGAAACTGTCTGAATCAGGACCGCAGGGAGGACAGCACTCATTCCACGCCAGAGGGCCACGTGCTGCGGACCGATAGAGATGATTGGAGCAGGGGTCAGATCAACCGCTAAGGTCTACCAGCTCACGTGACTGAGCGGTTAGCGTGCTGGACATGTCACGTCGAGACTGGGAGGTACCCGGGTTCAGCTCCCAGTGCCGAGTGTGCTGTTTTGGGTTTCTTCCCGAGTTTTCCTCAGACAACTGTCAGACATATGTCGGCACAGTTCCCTTAGAAGTCGGCCCAGGACGCACGTTCGCCCCAGAACGTTAGTCGAGACGTTGCCCACCTTCTGTGAGGTCGACAACGGCAAACTCTTTCACTAGCACCTCCACCACCACCACCGCTAAGGTCCTGCTCTCGTGAGGTGCGCGGTTTCGGCTCGTTGGGATTATAGTAAAAATTCGGCGATGGATATTTCAACGAACGTGCTTGTTCCAGGATTTCTTAATAAAACAGAATGTCCATTCTGCTATATATCTCAGTTTTGCCCGAAAACCCGCGATGAAAGAGTTAATTAATTAAATTTAGGTAGTCATCTAGCACTTATATGCTCTCTTCCAGAGGATGCCAGCTTGGTCGTATAACGCAACTGCAAAAAGGACATCGATGATGCTCTCAAAGCGATTTTTTAGAAAATCAATGTGTTGCGGATAAAAAAAAAACAAAAAGAACACACACACACACACCTTGTATCTGTGCATTCTCCTCGCTTGTTCCAGCTTCTGGCGCTGTCTCCGCAAATATACATATTATTTTGGATAAACCCAAGTATCATCTCCCAGTTGTTGCTCGTCCTTCTCTTGTAAATGATCACATGATTTTCTCATATGTTCTACACAACTGCGTATCGCATAATTCCAGTCAGATGCTAGGGCTAAAATACAAGGGAGCAAATCACGCTGTTGTACATACCGCTAATGGAACTTCAAGGGCACAGAAGCTATGAGTTCTGTATTTGTATTCCCGCGCTGATTCTATTCTCTCACCAGTTCCGTTTCCTCAGGAGTATAAGTGCCTTTCCATGTTCGTAGGATATGAACATTTATAGCGCTGGGAGTTTTGCCACATGCCACAAAGTAGAGAGTGTATTTGTTAGAGATATTGATGGCTCATAGACGAAGCCGGGCAAACTCTAAGCCGTATTCGACATGGCAATAACTTATTGCTATTGACGATGAACAGAACTTAGTTACAAGGAAACATTAATTAGAGGAGCGCTAAGACGCAAAAGCAACTACTTCTCAGATGAAAGTTTCAAGAAGCACCACGCATCCAAAAGTATTTTACTTCACGCTACTGTTTGCCACAGAAACCCTACGCGGAAACACTCTGCGAGCTGTTGCATTTTCTTTTAAAAACGACTCGTAGTTACGATTAGCTGTTTTCAATTCGTCAAAAAGTGCAAGAAGTTGCACGACAGGTACCGCCCTCGTGCCAACTACACCAGAACCCAATCGAATAGAAAAGAGCAAGCCTCAGGTCGTTTGTCACAGACGTCAGCACCGCATATTGATTGACTAGAACAGCAAGCATGGCCTATCTTAACAAAATTGATTGCCAGTATATACCAGATTGCTGATAAGACATCGCCATCGACAACAGCTACCCTATTCACGTCGTCTGCTCCACGTTGGACGAAACATTGCACGGAGTCGGGGGAGGTGCAGCATTTTCGTGAACGCGTGCTGCACTCCCGCCAGTGGCGTAGCCAGAAAAATGTTTCGGGAAGTGAGTTCTATGGGGACTTTATTAGAGGGAGGAGGATTTCACCGTCGTTTCCCCCTCCCAAATGCACTACCAAAGGTACGATTTCTGCGGCGGGGGAGGGGGAGGATTGAACAAAAAAACTGACTTTCGCTGCTATTTTTCCAATCGAATGGTCGAGTGCTGCTCAAAGGCTGAGGCTTGTGGCAAAGGCAAAGTGCTTGCACGGTTTCACGGAGTGCAGCCAGATAGACGGCTATTGGTAACGTTAATGAGTAGTGCACCGGCACAACGGTTTATCCATGCATCTCTCCAGCAGCTGCTTGTGGACCGACACGATTTCGCTTTGTAGGTAGAAGAAAAAAAACCACTGCGCACCGCATCCGGCTGTGCAACTTCCGGTCTCCGAGTCCTGTTCGCGCCCCGGCGTAGTGAAGCGACGATCGCGGTGCGGTTCCGAGAGAAGGAGGTCGTCTGTACAATTTTGAGCGTAACTTCGTAACTGAATGACAATTTGTTGTTTTAACAACCCTGACTACGAAATGAGCAAAGCACTTAAAGAGGGGGGGGGGTCGAGGTAGCTTGCCGTTGTTGGCAGCACTTAAAGAAATTTGCCGGCAATGCGAGCACACCCAATGGGATGGTTTTCCGGCTGAGAGTGTCGCCTCCTGACCCAGAACCGCGCTCCAACCTGTAGCGATGCCATCACAGAACCGGGACCAGCGCTCTCTGTCGGGAGTGTGTGCACATGCCCTGCGTCAAAATGGACTAGGAGCGAATACTCTACTCTACTCTACTCTACCTCTAGTTCGTTCTGGACAAGCCTGGCTACACGTCGAGCTGTTATGATGCCTTGACGCCTGTTAGCCTATAGCGTTCAGCCATCCTCCTACACGCCCTTATATAGTATCTTTATTAGATATATATATGAAACCAACGTGATTGCT
Organism: Ornithodoros turicata; assembly: GCF_037126465.1. Classification (NCBI taxonomy): domain Eukaryota; kingdom Metazoa; phylum Arthropoda; class Arachnida; order Ixodida; family Argasidae; genus Ornithodoros; species Ornithodoros turicata. The sequence goes on from NC_088205.1 coordinate 65,152,688, forward strand.
CACTCGTCGAAGCAGGAAGGTCAACTAACGATCAAATCGAGTCAACGATTTCAACAACAACAACAACAGATAAGTTGATGTTGATTTTGACGAAAAAATATAATAGGGTGAGATTTAATTCGGTCACACGACAAATTCGGCTACTTCAATTGACAGAACCCCCTCCAACACACAAAAGGAAAAAATCTTATGAAGGGAATGATATCGTGGGATGTTTCGCCGCTGAGGCGGCACCCTATCCCATTGCTTGAGGGGGAGATAAGTTGGTGAATGATGATGAATGTTCAGAGTTCACGCAGGAGCCCTGTTGGTGCTGGAAAGGTGACGAGGGCTTGAAAAGCTCGTAGCTAGTGCGCTGGCTTGCGATGCTAGGATGGTTGCGATGCTAGGTATTGACTGACTCGAAGACAGGGTTGCTGCCTAGCTGGGTGTAGAAGCTGGGTGTCAAGCTGGGTATAGCTGTTAGAAGTCGGCCCAGGACGCACATTCGCCCCAGAACGTTAGTCGTGACGTTGCCCACCTTCTGTGAGGTCAACAACGGCAAGATCTTTCACTAGCACCTCCACCACCACCACCACCGCTAAGGGTTTCTAGGCGCGAAGTTACGCATGCTTAAACATGCTACTGTGCATGTTTAAGCAGTACCAGTGCTACAGCTATAACGAGCAGACAATGTGAAGCCAGCACAACTTCAGGCACACATAACTTCGGTACATCCGGCCGAAGTTCTCAACTTCGGCCGGATGTACCCAGCTACACCCAGCTTGACAGCTCGTACAACCATGTACGAGCTGGGTACATCCGGATCAAGTGGTAGTGGATGCTGTAACCGCTAAGACGGAAGTCAGGTTTCAAGACGATTTCAAACTTATCATCAAGTAAATATTGACACATTGATTTACATTGTGATTTTTTAGATGGGATATAACATAATGATAATAATAATAATAATTTTTATTCGTACCCAAGAACGACCACTAGGGCTCTAATTTTATGTGCATCTATTTTTGTCTTGTTGTTCACGACTGCATAAATAGTTTAAATATGGCGGTCCTTGAAAAAGTCACACATCGGCCTTGAGGCTTGTGTTGTGTTCGTTTGTTTGTGTGTTTCAGCCTCAGAACATAGAAGACGATGTTCGCTTTTATCGGTGGTGGTGACGGTGAAAGGGCTCGCCATTGTCGGTCTCACAGAGGTCACGACTGACGCCCTGGAGAATGTGCGTCCTGGGCCGACTTCTAAGGGAACTGTGCCAATATATGTCTCGAAAGATACCTAACCCCCCTCCTCCCCCCGGGGTTTGAGGGAAACCCAGGAAAAACCCCAAACAGCACAGCCGGCACCGGGATTCGAACCGGGTACTTCCCAGGCTGATTTTGATCGCCATTTCCTTATACTGTATTAGCAAAAGCATAAGGGTATCGTGGGTGTTACAGTGCTGTCACACATCAAGCGTCTTGGAACAGCTGGTCGCACCAGTGAGACCTACGTTTCTATTTTTTTTTTCTATTTCTATTTTTACGGGTATATCGTAAGTATCATGATAAATTTTGACTCCGGACATAGGCATAACGGCTTAAGGCCTCCCCAGAGGCACACAGCACTTGATATCTGTAATTGGACAATTAGCACCATTTATCACCGCTGCGCTTTTTTCCGCGCTCAAAATATGAAGTGACAAGGGAAAGCGGAACACCACGAACGCTACACTGAATCAAATTTGCTTTCTTTCCAAATATTGTGAATCATGGAATTGACAGCCCTATGAACAATCCACAAATATTCCAAGGGTAAGCTCCTCAATCCCAGAAATTCTTAAGAATAAAGGACAAACGCCATGTCTGGCTCTCAAGACACTTTCTATAGCCCACCTTCAGCAACAGCTTCCGGACTGAACACACATCTACACGGACGGCTCCTCCGCTGACGAGTGCTAACTCCATCATCGAGTACTTGAACTGTAAAAGGCTTCACCAAGGGATACCGCCTGTTGCACGCAACAGCTTCCACTACTGCAGAACTACACGCCATACTAAAAGCCCTCCGCCACATAGACAGCTCCCCAGCACAAAAGTGGGTACTCTGCTCAGACTCGAAAGCCGCCCTGGCCATCATCATCAAACAGGATACGGACGATCAAATGGTGTACCACATTTACAAAGCATACACATCTGCAGTGGAATAGGGGCACAACATCTCCCTCCGGTGGGTACCTTCCCACTGTGTAGTACCAGGAAATGAAGTAGCTGACCAGGCAGCAAAGGATGCACTGGGTAAAACCAAGTTATCGGCAATACCTTTCACAAGATCGGACGCCAAGACATTCTTCCACAAATCGACAATCACACGGTCCAAGGAAAGCTGGAAGCAAGCACTCCGGCACACAGATTTCCTGTCTCACATAGACCTCGATCTCACGGCAATCATTCCACGTGACATCGGCCGAAGCCTCCACACAGCTATTCACCGGATTCGACTCGGCGCGCTATATACTGCCACTACCCAATTCCAACTCGGTATTATGGCCTCAAGACCGTGCGACATCTGCAAAGTGCCCCAGGACACGTTACACGTACTTATACAGTGCCCAGAACAAGAAGACGCAAGGGAAAGACTGTCCCACGCAACTTCAAACACTGAACAAAAGGCCATTCTCTTACTGCAAAGTAATGGGTAGATGGCCTACAAAGGAACAAGACATGAATGCACTCATGGCACTGAGTGTCTACCTAAAAGAAAGCGGTATATACTGTCGCTACTAGCAGCCACATATCATGAACCTCAAAACCACCTAAATGAGATGGAGCTGCAGGCACCCTTAGGGCAGCCACCCTGCTCCAAGTCTTTCCCCCCCTTTTTTTTTTGAAGTTATAATTACTACTACTACTACTGTATGTCGGAAAACGAGCTAGCCGAATATGAGTTAAGACAGTTTAATATCCATTAAGAACCTTTCCCTCAACATACACCTTGTCAGGTGAAAGTGGCTTAGCATCCCTATTTAATAGCCTGTGTTCCAGTCTGTTTAGCACAGAACGTGTTAATTTAATAATGCGTCTTGTCTTACTTTACCCTGTTATCCTGTTTGTGAGCTGATTTCTGAATTCTTTATGCCCGTTCAAAGCCACCAACACCATAGCTTTTAACAAAACGTTTATATAACTTGTTTTTCTTACGCACGGTGTTCAACAATGCCTAACATCCATGGCTTACGAAACCTCTTAGTTGAACTCACTGTAACTATCAAAGATAACAGAGGCACACATAAATGGAATGATGATGTGGTGGGTTATTCACCGCCGCTATGGCGGTATAAAAGATAAACGGAAAGTGTATAGCCCCAAAAGACGATTAAAAAGTGCATTACAGGCTTCATGTCGGTTTAGAAAAAAAGAAAAACAAAAGGAAAGCGAACTCCAAAGCATAATAACATACGCAAGACAATATAAAGACACATATGCGGTCGTCTATGCATGCATCATTGTGCAAAGTCTTTATGCCATTATCCGATGTACGTTCAAATGCTTCGTCTGTACATTTTTAATATTCTTTCGAGCAATTAAGTATACATGGGCATGTGATGTCTAATATCCGCTTCCACAACAGAAGCTCCCAATAATGAAAGATCATATTCTCTACGATAATAATTCTATCATAACAGATCGAGCATAGTTGATGAGTGCGCTGTAGTGCCAATAGATACATGAATGGTGTAACTGAAACGACATCTGTAGGCGGATCCAACGGCATATCAATGGTGAAGTTGCCAGCTAAAAACACAAGGTACTGTTTCTAGGACACATATACGCTGAACTAATCGTTAAAAAAATATAAAAAGGAAGATCGGAGGTAGGTGAGCGCTGAAAAACAGTAAACGTAAATGTATTTGAGGAAACATTACCTCAAAATTATCTTTAATAACAGAAGAACTAAGCAATTCTCGATCCAAGTTATTTACATACCCTATGCACAAATATGACTACTTTTAGTCCACGTCGCGACTATATGCACGGACGTTTATACGAAGCTCAGAGACTTTTGCAGTACTTGGGTGCAGATTTTAGGACCATGGGACCGAAAACAGGGAGTATTTACAATGTAGGAGTACAGGACGGTGTAATTACTCTCTAGTGTACTCCTCTTTTCATTTAGAGGGCAAGCAGGGATAACCCTCCACCTCTTCTTGCTTTTTGGTTTAGGTAGGAAAGCCTGCACACGCATTATGTCATTTTCACTGTGACACCATGTTTCTGTGCGCATCACCGATATCTAATGGATAATTTATATCTCTCAGAATGTTCTCAAATTTGCTTCGTTTACTCCCTACTAGCCAATGATGCGTACTGCTGGAGTAAAAACGGAAGTGCCGAACCTGAACACGGGAAAGGAGAAGAAACACGCAGACCGACACTAGCATTCACTACCAACAGAACGTTGGATGAAGATCGACACGACAACAACAGGTGACACCACACTCTCATCCTCAGCCTTCCCCTCATCACCGTGGAAACCGTTCGCCTTCCTTAAGGATATATCTTGAAGATCCCATATTGCGCGTCGCATGCTCTCGTGTGGTTAACTGTATCGCTATGGTGAGCTATAGTCTCGCGACGTATAGCCACGATGTTGATGTTGGCGAGAAAAATAACAGGGAGAGATTGTCACCAATTATCAATCAACGTATTCACTTGGGGTAGTTGGTACATTGCTACCACTGAATAACGGCGCCAAGACAACACATCGTCAAACTTCGAAGTGTTCACTTTACGAGAGAAACCTGCAGGTACCAACCCGCCACCTACCGTTGTACATTTTTCCACAGACCGAGTTATTCCCTCCACCAGTTGGAGATACGTACCTTATCTCCTCTTCTGTGATAGTGACAGAGGGAGCCGCTTACACATTTATCTCATACCTGACCTTAGCATTTCTGGCCTTTTTGGGCAACGTGGCACTTCGGTCTTCACTGTGAGGGGCCTGTGAGTCATTTTACGATTCAGCACGGGGGTAGAACAGCGCCCACGGCAATGAAACTCCCCAATCATAATCACAACATAAAGTAGTACGTCGTCTCTACCTGTGTTCCCTATGTGATAGGCTTCAAAAATCTCTCTTTGAATGTGTTCTCTATATCTGACACGGTCTGCTCGAACACCGGAGTGCATGTGCACCTGTCTACATTAAATGGCCACATAGGTGTACTTCTAAGTGAGGAAGTTTGGCGTTGTGTCGCCGTCTCGTCTGTATTCTTCATGTTGTCTTGGCGCCGCAATTCAATAGTACCACGAATTATCATTACCTCGTGTGGTATTCGTGACATGGACAACAGGAAATAAACACACACACACACACACAAATAAAAGAAACAGAAGAGAGAGAGAAACCTCCATGTCACTGCATAATAGTAACAGTCATTACCCGGGTTTAGCACGCGCCAATCATTTTTGTTTCCGTTTCTGCTTCCGGTAATCGACGAACATGATATTCATTTCCGCTACCGTTGGCAGCTCCAATTTCGGCATATCGTTTCTGTTTACATTCTCTGGCTATAACACCTTCACATTCGAAATAGGATTTGAGATCATCATTGGTGTAGGCAAGGAGAACGTCGTTGATTTCCCCGTGGGTCTTATGACGTACGACGATGAAATTGGACAAAAAAATCGAGAGACGTGGAGCACGAAGATCACACGACAAATTACAAGACACGGCAATTTCTCAGAGATTTGTCCTGTCATCATCGCGTTCCGTGCCTCCCGTTCTTTTTTCTTTTTTTTGTCCAATTTTATCATTATGCACCAGCCGGCCTCTCTCAGCCCCTCTCCCTTCTGTGTGACGATGAAACAGAGACGTCAACGCCAGTTCGGAAGGGTACTGCCTACTCCGGTGTGACGAACGAAGGTGCATTTGGTGCCGTCCTTGGTTTGGTTTGGTTTGGTTTGGTTCGCTGTAAGGAAAAACAAAAAAGGAGATTGTGGCGCTCATGTAGAGAGACGGCTACTCCACTTCAATTAAAATGAAGTAAACCACATAAAATGATAATTATGGACTAAAAATGACACGAATATGGCACTCGCGTCGTGCCACATACGTCACATGGTTGGGTCACAGTCACAGACATCCTTATTTACTCCGTGATACGCCACTTCCTCCCGCGCAGCAGACCGCGTGCCTTTCGTAATCACGTCGGGATTTGCCTCCCAGAAGGATATGACGGTGGCTAGAAATGTCTGTGGATAGGAGGCTAGGAATGTCCGAATACTCCTTGGATACCGTGTGGTCTGTTCTTTCTGTACGTGCAAAAGGGCTCCTGATGTTCTGGCCTTGTTCATGGTCATTCTGGATGTTAGTGGTGTTGCTGGTGAAAATTTGAGTTGGCTCTCGTAGTGTACCTCGGGACAGGTCAACCCCTCCCGTTAAGACGTCCGCGATTGACTTAGGCGTGCGTGCAACGCCTTCGAGTCACAACGCAGCGCGGGCGGGTTCAAACCCCGGTGCCGGTTGTGCTGTCTGGGGTTTTTCCTGGGTTTTTCCTCAGACCGGGGGGGGGAGCTGTCAGACGTTCCCTTAGGTGTCAGCCAAGGACGCATATTCCCGTAGAGCGTTATCCGTGACGTTGCCCACCTCTGTAATAGCGACAACGGCGGGTTCTTTCAGAGCTACCACCACCACCGCGCATGCTTTAATCCGGTGCTTGCACTCTGATTATGTTGTGAAAGCATCCGTCATAATGAAATTAACAACGCTAAAACTAGACGAAGAGAGGAAAACACACGGATATAGCGCGCACTAACAGCAACTTTATTACTCACACGGGACACACTTAATGAGCTTTGAGGAATTACCTGTCTTTGTCTGGCTGATTGGTTGGTATAAAAAATGCATGTTGGATCGTCGTTTGTACAAGCGAACGGAGTGTTGAATGACACAGATTGGAATGTAGAAAGCGCAGGTTGACCAGTTGGGATTGTTGACACGTCAGTAAATATATGTTTTACTTCTAGGGTAAGTTGCCGCACGACTTGAGGAGCAGTAGTCTTCTTAGATGTTAGGCCTGGTATGTCCACGCACACAATTGGTTGTCTCTGGGTCCATGGTGGGCACGACGCAATTATGGGTATGGACTATGGGTTGGAATTTCGCGCCTGAGAGGCATTACACACTGATGAATACCCGAATGAGATCGGCGATGGATTGCGTTTATTAGCGGGTGCCTCCTGTGGCGCGTTGCGAGACGAGTGTAACGTCGAAGCGCTTCTATCATGCGGAGGGTCGGTACGTTCGATTCCCGTGCTTCAGCCAATGCCGGCAGATTCGGTGTAGCGCTTGGTACTCCGAAGCAAATCTTCACGCTCTTTGTCAGGATACGCAGTAGGTAAGTTTCAGATGTCGCAGATAGTCCATAAAGGACGGATAAGTGGGAAGGGAAGATACACAGCATTTTCCTTGGAGGTGTCCATCCCGCGTTCTGTGATGTATTGTGCTACCTTATTAAGGGCAGACTGCAACTTGATTTTCTTTGTCTGATAGGCCAATAGATGCATTGCAAACACAACCCTCCCCCTTTCTGCAATTGAAAGGGCTTCCCAGATCTCCCTCTCCCTACCTTCTCGGAATCTCCCCTTCATCTTGGAATCGCACAACAAAGTATGGAAACCACAGCGTGACATATGTCTGGAAAAATATGTTTGACATGACACGTCTTCGTCTCGTTTTAGCGCTTTTAATTTCGTGATATCGTACCAAGAGACCCAATCTACAAGACGACGATCTACTGAGAGCACAATTGCATGCATTTAAAGCAAACACGTATAGATCCACGCCCTAACAGATCATGCCCTAACAGAACATGAGAATCGGCTTGTCCGCTTGCCAGGGGTCTTTTTCCCTGTCGTTCGCCCTCACTCTCAATGTACGGACTATAAATTCGATTCTATTACCGCAGTACTTCAGTCGTCTCTAAGTATAATCATCGTGAAACGAGTGATGATGCGATGCCACGCTTGTCAGTTCACGTGCACTGGGACTGGGCAGTCCTCTATCTACCATAGAGCGGCAATATGCTCACGTAGAGGCAGATGGTGGGGTCATGCGAAAACCGTTTCTGCCGTCGGAGTCTGGCATTCGGCCGTCTCAGCCCCTTTCAATGGAAAACTCTCTTTTCTCTGTGGCATACGTTTTTCGTTGCGAAAGCTGTTTCCCTTCTATGTTTTACATTTTAGCGCAATCGCGCTGCAATGCAAAACAGTCAGGAAACCAATGTGTTCTTCTTGAGGCCTCACTGAATACAACTAGCAGTTCGAGCATAGAAAACCACGACCGCACAAACACAGACAGAGAGAGGGCAGAGCCATATTGGATTAGCATAATGCAGCTGCTCCCCTCAAACAACGAGTCTTACCAATGTCATTAAGAAAGACAAAGGTTCAACCCTTCCTTGCTTTGCCCCACGCAAGAACGGATAGTGCAGAAGCCGAAATAGCGGGAATGTGAATTTCTTCGTACCCTCCAATGGCTATGGCATAAAGCCCAGAATTACCAGCGTGTATGTGCGAAGGCTTATAAGACGAGGGGCAGATAGGATTTGCAGTGAGGAAGAAAGCTTACATTGAGCAGGCTACACAAAGAAGGCTTTGGGCCAGCAATAATCGCAAGGCCTACCGGTTCCGGGAGGAAAGCGTGTAAGAAATAAGCCTTGCGTTGCAGAATGTATGTGCGGTTTGTGCCCTGGCGAACTATCGCAAGTGACATAAGGGCTGAAATAATATTTTAAATCATTCAGTGCTTTCACACATCAAGCATCATGGAACACCAGTGCCCGACCTACGTTTCCATTTTTTTTTTCTTTCTAATTCTATATTCTATTCTAATGCATGTTGGACGTGAACATTAATTTGCATCGATGGCGCATGAAACATGCTTCTTTAAAATACCAGCAAAACAATTAAATAAAACGTGTAGATATGAAGAGCGTGAAGTTTGACCTGAACTAATGAAATCCAATTTGCGAAGGCTATGGGCATCCGTCGGCGATTATATGATTTTACAAAACTTTGGCAAACCGTGTAGCAATTTCGTTCTGTGCAGCGAGGTCATTGAACGTGGAATGACAGGACACATATTTATAAATATTTACGGTGTACCGAAGCCCTATTTATATTAGCACAAACCTTACTCATCTGTTATGAGGTTTCTTATTCGACAAGGAAGGACAGTCTGTGTTCGGTACCCTGTAGAAGAACAACAGTCTCTGTTCGAAATATTGGCGACTGCCATGCTGAGGCTTTTGCTTCAAGTTTACTCCACACGTGCTGTGCACTGTCGTGCACACATACTAAGCGGGAATGTGTGGTGATAACTAATAAGTATCCCGTAAATACATAACTCAAGGAATACACTGTTTCTACCACCATTATCATCAAACAGAAGCTTAGCGTCCCGTACGACACAGTATTGTAACACAATATGTGTTTTGTACAGGTACATACCACTGAAGGAGGAGTGAGGATCTGGTCGCTCGAGCCCCCCCTAGCCCCCCCGTGGCTACGCCACTGACAACACCCTTGTTCCTTTTTCAATCAATCAATCTGGCCCCTTTTTGTATTATTTAGCAGAGATGGGCAGTAGTTAACTATACTTCTAGTTAAACTACTGCACAGTAGTTCAAATCTTGTTGGAAGCTACTCGCGGAACTGGTAGTTCAACTTTTTTTTGTAGTTAGCTATAGTAGTTAGGTTGCCGCGGGATTTGAACTTCTCTTTTTTCGACTTGCCTCCATGCATCAAAACCAGAGAAGGGAATAAAAAATACACACAAAGAAATGTCAACGCTCATTTGAAAGGAGAATTGCGTAATACTCAACGCTCAATGCTCAACGAAGATGCACACAGACGCGGGCGACGCGGGTACCATGCTTCGCCTGGCAAGTGCAGGGGTGAGGAGGTGTTTCATACACCCGATGTCAGGATCCACTACTTTGCGTCGGAACCGCCCGGTCATTGATTAGAGTGCTTGAAGTTGGATGCAGGAGACGTTGGTTGGAGTTGGGATGGAGTGGAGACATTCGCTGTGAAGTTTGGATACAAAAATGCATCGGCAAAGCATGATGCAAAAAAAAAAAAAAAGACTTTGTGGCGTATTGTGCGTTTTGCCCAAATAAGGCGATGTCAGGATATGTGAAGAACTCTAGCAATTTCCTCAAGCATTTCAAGGTGAGTTCCACAACGCATACTTTCTAGTAGCCTCATTCTTCTTCGCCCCACACAGAATTAGCCTAAGAGTGCGTGGGTACATTATTTATTTTAGTTCGTTTAATCTCTGAATTGGTAAAACGTGTTACTCATACCGCTATAAGGCTGTTAAATTAATCAACAAATACCCTGCCTTTCCTTTCACATTAGAATAGAATAGAAATAGAAAGAAAAAAATGGAAACGTAGGTCGCACTGGTGCGACCAGCTGTTCCAGGACGCTTGACGTGTGGAAGCACTGAATGATTTAAAAGATTATTTCAGCACGTATGTCCTAGAGGTAGGTCTTCAGTGCACACAGCGCAGGTTGCTGGTGCTGCCTTGGCCAGCTCCCCAGTACCTTCTCCACACTAAAAGGGCGGTTGTCAAGTTTCGCGAGGACGTTCTTCAGTGTTCGCCGAATAGAACTGAAGCCTCGGCAGGTGTCCAGTACGTGCTCCGTGTTCTCCAGAGTTCCGCAAGTTGAACAGTTCGGCGATCCAACGACACCTATCTTATGAAGGAATGCTACTGCGAACGCGAAGTTGAGTCGCAGGCGATGGACGACGGACTCTAACGGTCTTGGAATCTTCGATGGGAGACAGTAGGTGCAGTTGGGGTCGATTCGCGCGAGGAACTAGTGATTCATGACGTCGCCTGTCCACATGGTTTTAGAGAGGTGATTACGTACGTCCTTTCACATTAATCGGTGTCAGTTACCTAAATTAATTAATTCTTCACACAAACACTTGGATGATGAATGACGAAAGAAAGCTTTTACCATTGCAGTGTGAGGGCTTCAAAGTTTTGTGTGCTACACTCTATTTTTAGGCACCAAACGACCCCTCATTAGACGCCTTGCGTTTCTCCTACACTCTGAGAAAAAAAGGAGTCGAACGAGAGTATTACGCAATTTTACACCCTTTGATGCAGTTTAACTCTCACCAAACACCATTGCAACTCCCTGTTTCTGCATTTCTATGTTTTCATGCTCTAATGACTCCATTCAACCAGCGCTTTACTCCGTGGTCAGAGTTGAGCGCGAGGCGTCTTCATATTCTTGGACAGTTTTCGTTCTTTTCATTGCGTAGTCTAGCAACACTGACATCGCGCGGTCGTTTAGCGGTTGGCCGTTGTCGTGCGGGAACTTGAAACTGTATCTATTAACGATGTTCTCAAAGATGAATAAGATTATCTTCGAAGAACAACGTCGGCGTGCTGAAGTGCAATGAATGCCACAACTACAAATCATGTGTCTGAGTGTCGTCCTGTATGTACTTCAGGTAAGTATGCGTCCTGTGTTACGTACACGAATTATGAAAATGTGGTAGCTGTTCACAGTTATGCTTCTTCAAGAGAGTTTCTTTTCGTAAGTGGACCTTTGTATCCTAAGAAGTCTAGCTTCTTTGAAGAACAGGAACTTCAAATTGACGATAAGTGAAATCGTATTTTGGATAGGACGCTTTGTTAATTAATGTTAACAGCATTGCAGAATAGTCTGGCTTTGATGGAACGCACTGCAGATGACGAAGGTGGCAAGTTACCTAAAGGCTAGCATCACTCGGCATGGCTCTGGAATGAGAAGTCAACTGTGCAGGTTGTGGTAAGGAGGTAGGTATTACTGCTGTTCTGTATTATCATTCACGTGTATCCTGCCGACGACAAGTATGGTGTCAGTGCAGGGGCGGATCCAGTCCGTCTCGCTTTTGTTGTTGTTGTTTGCGGGGGGGGGGGGGGGTTGCCGAAGCCCCTAAGTGGGGGGAGTGGGGGACACCGCTGCCAAACCTACTGTTTTGAGCGGGGGGGGGGGGGGGGGCGATCGCCCAACCGTCCCTATCCCCGGATCCGCCACTGCATCAGTGTTGAGTTCTAATGCTGTTGTTACTGTTTCAGATTTACGAGTCGTTTGCACGGCACATTGGGCAGACACAGAAAAGAAAGTGCTGCTCCACCTCCACAAAGGATGGATGCACATTGCAAGGAAGAGAAAGGGACTAATTAGAGTAATCATCAGCTCATAAATGAGAATATTATTGATGAACAAGATAGTAAGTAACCGACATAGCACCAATCACTTTTTGCACGCACAGAGATGATTCAAACCATTCATTTTCCTAGCATAGTTTGTTTGGCACAAGAAATCGTTAGTTATGAAAGTATTTGACTTATGATAACGTAACATATCGCCACTGCTCGGACTCCATTACCTATATTTATGTTGCAGATGATTACCCAGCATGAGTAATTCATGCCCTTGCTCATCTGCTGAAGGAGGTGCATCTGACCTTTTCACTTGTGTAAGTGCTCATCTTATTACAGGTGTTTTACAATAGATATATTGGGAAGTGTATACACACATCTATTTTAGGCAAGATATCCTTGTAGGCTCCGAATTGTGAATTATATATGACAGCAGTTTCTCATATAAGGCAACTACCCTTCTGCCAAGAAAAAAGAAAAATCTAAAGTACATGTACTGCACTTTATGCCTCAGCCAGATGCACTTCAAAAGGCGCGTCTCCCCCTGCTTTCTCATGAAAAAGCAGAAAAGTGGGTGCCGATATGCCAAATTCGTATGCACTGATATGTTGATGTATAGCGACAGATGAACTTCGAATAACTGTTTTGTTTCCTGTTTATAGGAGTTGGAAGTATATGCCAGGTGATAGTTGCATTGGGTGTGTGGCAACCTGATAATGCAAGAATGTACTTGTACCTGTGGCACCTTACCAGTTGTTTTCATAGGATCATATTAAGCACTGAAAGCTTCCTTTCTCTGTTCTTGCCAATTTGTATCAGAGACACAATAAATGTTTCTTGTTTAGATATACTGTTTTGCAACACTTATTTGCGTGATCTTCAAGGTGAGACGACTGGAGTAATGTGCACTCCTGGTGAAGGGCATAACTTTTATGCCTTATGTAGCATAACAAGAACTCCCCAGTGGAGTTACGCTAGCCTCATGAATGGAGTTACTTTTACACCCAATATGCTGGAGTAAATAGGGAGCTGTATGGGAGTAACTTTTACTCTGTACCATAGGAGTAAACTTTACTCCGTAGTTCCCGGAGTTGCAGATACTCTTCAAAAGGGGTGTTATTTTGCACCCCGGAGTTATGACGTTTTACCCCCGTAAAGGAGTTTTTTTTTTTTTTCAGAGTGTAGTCTCAAACGCTAAAAAACAAAAAACAAAAAATGTTGTGATTCATGTCCGGTATAGTGTTCAGGCAACAGGCATATTCCGACTATGCTCGCTAAAACCACCCTGTTTAAACAATCGGTGTACCTTAGGCTGGACACCGCGCAGAACGCCAAGGTAGTTAAAAATGTAGTTACATTACGTCCCTGTAGTTACACAGCAGTTTCACCTATTGGTGCTGTGATATAGTTACAACAACAACAACAGTAAATGAAAGAGAAGTGATAATGATATGGGATGTTTCCCCGTGGTAGCCACAGGACCTTACCCCATTTCACAGAGGTTAATATGAGAGGATGAATTATGGTGAAGGCGAAGCGACGACAGGTCGGAGTTCTGTTTAGAGCTATTCGAGGAGTCCAGTGACTTGCATGAAAGCAAAATGGGAGCGAAGAGCCCGGCACTGATGCGCAGGAGAGCTCCATGGGCCAAGTACTTTGGACGAGCTGAATGGTCTATGATCGAGGAGCTCAAGTTGATGTAGTTACACGATAGTAGTTAAAGTTCAAATTCAAGAGGTAGTAAGCAGTTGTAGATAAACTACAAAAAGTAGTTACTGCCCATCTCTTCTATTTGGGGCAAGCAGAGTTAGTAATAAAATTTAACGACACACAAAAACCTCACATCCGCTTTCATGTTCATCGCGCTGAAGAATAATTTTCGAATACCAATGAGAACATGAAATACGAGGGGCGCTCAAGTCAAACCGGGACTTTTCATTTTTCGGAAAAGTAAAATGAACTTACAGGCGAGAAATTAGTTTTATCTTTCAACGTAATCTCCAGCTGCACTAATGCACTTGTCCCAGCGTTTCACGAGGGCTTGGATGCCAGCAGCGTAGAAATCCTTACCGGCGCGTAGCAGCCATGATCACACCGCAATCTTGACCTCATCGTCGCAGCTGAAGTGGCGGCCCCCAAGGAACGCCTTGAGTGGCCCGAAGAGATGGAAATTGCTGGGGCCGAGGTCTGGACTGTAAGGGGGATGTGGCAGCAACTCCAAGCCAAGTTCCTGTAAGGTGCGTGTTGTGAGATGCGCGGTATGCGGGCGTGCATTGTCTTGTAGGAGGAGGACTCCTTTCGTGATGAGGCCCGGCCGCTTTTCCTTCAACGCCTTATGCACATCCCTGAGAACCTGGCAGTAATATGCACTATTGATGGTGGTACCACTGGGCAGAAAATCAACATGAACAACGCCAGCCTTGTCCCAGAAAACCGTGGCCATGACCTTACCCGCAGATGGGGTGCTTCGGAACTTCCACTGTTTCGAGGCGCGTTTAGACTCAGGAGTAAAATGGTGCACCCACGTTTCATCGCAAGTGATGATCCGATCAAGGAACGGCTGTCCTTCAGTGTCGAAACGGTACCTTAGCTCTTGGGAGATTTCCAGTCTTCTCTGCCGGTCAAACACGGTGAGCTGCCTCTGGACCCAACGGGCACTAACTTTCCGAAACTGGAGGTGTTCATGTCTGATAGTGTTCAACGTTCCCACAGAAAGGTCCGTCTTTCGAGCCAGTTCGAGACATGTTATCCGTCAGTCCTTGAGGATCAGGCGCTCCACAAGTTGGATGTTCTCAGGAACTCTGACACTGGGCTCTGAGCCGCCCCGGTCGGGATCGTCCTGCACTGATGTACGGCCGTCTCGGAACCGTTTGCATCACTCAAACGCTTTGCGGCGGTTAAGTGTATCGTGGCCTACTGAGCCTGAAGTCTTCTGTGAATTTCAGATGACTTTACGCCTTCATTCACGAGAAACTTCATGACAATTCGCCGTTCGATGTGCGCGCTCACCTCGTTGCCGGCCATCTTGTCCAGCACGTGTCTTCTGTTTTGCACAAACTTTGGACCACCACGTGGTGAACGCGGAGGCCTGTCGCGTGTGAAAATGGCGAAAAAGAAGTAGCGCGAGCCATTTGTACACTCAAGAGACAGAAAGTCCCGGTTTGACTTGAACACCCCTCGTACATTGAAGTGCGTGACGGACAATCATAAGTGAATAACAACGACAACAACACAATCTACATATCTGTTTTCCTTTTCAAATTCAATGCATTTCATTTACACTGTCACATCATTTCACAACACTTTCAATTCATATCAATTCAACAACAACGAGAAAGCAATTGTGATGACGGTACCGCGCAGCGTGTCACCGCTGCAGCTGAGGTTGCCCTATACCACGTTGCATGAAATGGACATGAGAAAACATGAAAAGGACTAACAAATAAAAAGCGCCGAACAAAGAATTGCACGAAAAAAGATAAGTACACGAACCGCATACAGTCTTACTTCCTCAAGCATTACTTTTTAAAGTTTTGATATGTGTGTTACGTGATTCAAAACGATATATGCAGAAGCATTTGAACTTCGTAAAATCAAGCAAAGGCAAGATTTTTTTTTTTAACATGCAATAACTTGGTATCTTGGCACGCGCCACTCTCGCATCTGTGCTTGCGACCGAACCGCGATCGATTTCACAACACCTTCACGCTCACCTGGTCCATAAGCTTACACATATACTGCCGCGATAGGCTTGCGTGAACAAAGAATGCGCTTTCGTAAGCGATTAAAGGGATTTCATTACGAAAGAAACACGCTGTCCTTTGAAAAAGGCACAAAGGACGTATGTTCGGCGAACGTATTCAGCAACGCAGCTGACATTGTTTGCTTGTGCCACAGTAAATGACATGTGGGCTCCTGTATAGTGGCCATCGCAAAACCTTCGTAGGTACGAAGGGCTTCCGTAATGTACAGATTTTCCATGCCTTAGCAGTAGGCACGTGATAGCGTCGTTTGGCAGAGGAAGCGCCGCTCACGTCTAAAAAGAAGGGCGAGTCAAAGTGGAACACTTTCCGGAAGTCACTGAATGTCGTACGAATTAGCTCCAATTCCATGTTGTAAGTTTAGTAATGCGCGAAAGTTTGGATGTAAATATTGTGATCAAGAAAGATTTTGTGCCTTTTAATTGCGATACGATGTACCAGACGTTCTGTGTGTTCCGCAACACCTCGAGTGCCTATAGTGTAAAACCAGAACTTCACCGCATGGCACGCCCCTAGCTTACTAAACGACACTAGTCTTCCTCTTGATTTTTGTGAAAGTGAAAGGTGTGCATCTCAACGTTGCTCAACCCTTGACACGCAGGTACATGTCGAAGGGAGGGGGTAGGAAACGAAGAGATGAAGCTAACAGAGGAAGGAGAGAGGATGGAAGGAAGATGGGGGTTGTCGAAACAGATAGGAGGATCCGCTTTGGACCTGGTTACGCCGACGCTCTTGAGAAACTCCCCAAGCCTCACATTCAACTGGCTGGCTGGCGTAACCCGTACAAACCCCTCTTCAAAAGGCAGACGTCATCTCTATTTCCTTCATGAAACATGTATGGTTAAACCTCTGGAAACCGACTCTGGTATTCCCAAAACACAACGCTAACGCAAGACAGCATCCGCAGCCAAACGAGCCTTTCGGGCTTCCTCCAACTCAGCTTGACGGCGCAGCGCAGCCTCTGCCTTCTTTCGCCGGTGCTCCTAGGCACATGGCGCGACCACACTGACACATCCGAGCCTGTCGACCACCACAGGTGCACTGGCCGGATCGCAGCCAGGCTCCAACAACTCTCCATAGAGCCCATAGTTTGAGATAATTCACACAACACTGGGCACACGACCAATGAGAGTGCAACATTGTAGAAATTATGCATAACCAGTCGGCCAATCAGGAGCCTAAACCTTTGGCTGACCTCTCGGCCGGTTCTGGCTACCACCAACTTCTACTGGATTTCACTGGATATGTTTGAATGAATTCCATTTTGGATTTCACGCCTGCCACCGTTATCCCGATATTCAAAATAACTGAAGCTTATTTTGGCTAAAAGAAACATTTATTCGACACAAAGCACTGATTCAAAGATCTGACACATGGGTGCACTGTGAATACAAAGTCCACTGCGTTGTTGACACACGCAACCAAGTTCGAACTTGAAGCAAAACAAACACACCGCTCATTTCTTAATACCGAGGCAGCATCATGAGTGCGTACCATTCTATAGTGAGCATCTTCTTTCGCTGCTTCCAGAGCGGAAAGCGCTTATGTGGCACATAATCCTGTCTTTGTTGTCAGCCCTCGAAATGTGACGGCGCCCGAACGCAAACATTCCAGTTCCGGAGTTGATAGACTGTCGTGGGATAATAGTGGTGTCCAGAAACAGCACAACACGCGTAGAATCACATTGATACATGAATAAACCCGCGAACATATTTCTACAACACGGGAGGACGCCCTGCCGGCAGATACGTGCTATGTCGAAACTATGTTGAAACGGCCGCCGGGACGCTGCACGCACATGCGCGCGTACAAAATGCTATTTCGAAACATTATCGACCAATCGGAGCGCGCACACAGTCTCGGCCAATGAGCTTGCAACGTTGTAGATGGGCGCAGTGATACATATTCTACAGCCGCATTCTCGAGTACCTGAGGAGGACTGGCGCAGCGTCGCGCGTTCTCCTCGCGCCCTCTCCTTCCTTCCTTCCCTCTCCATTCACCGCGCATGCGCGCCGCGCCGTGGCTACAGACAGACCACGCCACGATTCTTGCGTACCGACTACCGAGGACTCTAATGCTAACGCATTAAAAGGCGAGCGCCCGGCATTTTCCCCGGGCCAGTGGGCTTAATCGCTTACACGTCAAACAAGGAAGCAAGAAGGACCAGCTCCCGTGGCATAGTGGTTAGGGTGGCCGCTTTCCACGAGACTGGGAGGTGGCACAGGTTCGAATCCCGTCACCGGCTGTGCTGTCTGAGGTTTTCCCTGGGTTTTCCGAAGACTTTCCAGACGAATGTCGGCACAGTTCCCCTTGAAGTCGGCCCAGGACGCATACTCCCCATACATAGAACTCTCCATGAGACACACTATACATAGGCACCCTATCAGGAAACCGTCCCATGGGAACCTACAGAGTGCGATTGCCTTCAGGTTCTAGTTTTAAAGCAAAGAGACGACAAATACGGTGGTGTGAAACCGCCCTCACCCGAATATGTGCGCGGGTGGAAGGATCTCGCTATATTTCAATGAATTCCATTTTGTTTCACTTCATATCGCTTGTACGTTGAAAAAAAACGGGGTTGGTGTGTGGCGGCTTGTGGACGACGACGATGTGGCCTTGCTGCCGCGCGCTACTGCGATGGCTCGTCAGTTCTATTATTGTCCTATCCGTTGATCCGTGGCCTATTGCATTTGACTGTGTGCCACACCCAGTAGAAGCAGAAGAGAAGCTCCTCAGCCCATCCGGTCCTCCACAACATTTCATCATATGGACTCATGTACAGGAACAACATCTCGATGTACATTTGGTGACGCGGACATCGAGCACCACAGTCCGGTAGGGAATTCGGCCATTCTCTATCCGAAATATCGTGTCGACCCTACGAACCACCACGGAAGCCATCGCTCGAGGTCGGTGCCTAGTTCCTCCGGAGACTCGCTTGGCGCTCAGCAACGAGCGTTCTACGTCCTGTCTACTTCTACCCTGTCCTTGTCTTCTTGCTGCAATTCGTCATCATGGACCTTATCAGGCCACACGCTCAGGCACCGGTCGCGGAACGCTTCTGTCGACGGCACCACACGCATCTCATATAAGCAAGCGGACAAGAAACCCAGCCCGCGCAACCTCTCCACCTGGCCTTCCCCACTGGTAACAACTGCCAGACAAGGGGCACCAGGACCTCTGTTCCACCGGTGACTGCCAGGGAGAACACAGTGAGTTCCATTCCCGGCCTCCACCTGCTTAGCGATGCCCCCCCCCCCCCCCCGACAGCTCTTTAGCAACAGCCCTTGGTGCTCGCCACTCACGTACCGGTCGCGGTACTGTCGCCCCCTCGTCCTGGAGCACACTCCGCTTCAGTCCTTCACTGGAACCCGCCCGGCTTGCATCGCACTTGTCTGTTCCATCATGCAGCTGCTCTACCCACTACAATGATCAGAAGCCGTGTGTACAGCCGTCCCTCGTCCACGAGTCCTCATTCTTACATTCATGACATCGACGCGGACCTCAACCGCAAGCACCACTCCGCATCTGAGGGGAGGAGTGATGTGGCGTAGACGACGACGATGCGACCTCGCTGCCACGCGCTACTGCGCTGGTTTGTCAGTTCTATCGGCAACGTTCTGGAGTGAAGCCACGGGTCGAGAAGCTCCCTAGCACATCCGGCCCTCCCGGACATTCCATCATCGCCGACCTCGACTCACGTAGAGGAACATCATCTGCTCTAGAGGTGTCATCGCGGAGCGAGGCTTTCGTGTCACGTTGAGAAGTACTCGGCAATAAGGAAAGCGCGTGCTTCACAGGAGTTTAAAGAGACAGCGCAACGTCTCACATGCCATTTATCACGGTGCAACATGACAAATGGAAATATGTGACTGGCGCGTTTCCCTGAAATACGGTGATGGACTTTACCGAATGTTTTACAAAAAGACAGTTTTCAATTTTTTTTTACTGCTTGCAGTTGCAAACCATTAGTTCGAAATTCAGAGTTACATATATTCCATAGTTCAAGCAATGACCATCGACTGGTGGAAGCACTTTAGGTATCGTGCTGCTAGCAGTTTCCGTGTACTCGCACGAGCAACATCCCCACAGAATATTCTAATGGAAGAAAATAACAAATAACGTGTCTTAAGCTGATCGCACCGCGCCGGAATATCGGCAGTGGCATGCTGCGCACTTAGCAAACGACACTATCGTCTGCTGCGAAATATATTGTGGCTGAACTGCAGGGAATTTTCCATTGGTTAGAATAGCACCAAACGCAACAGAAATCTGACATTTTGCATGTCTTGCATGACATCTTGCACGGTTTAAGGAACAGCAATCCGGATGTGTCGCAATTTAGCAACGCACTCGAACATCACATACATTTTTCTTCCGAATCGAATAAGAAGTGTGTAGAATCTTTTATGTCTCTCATGCGTCCTTTAGAATAAGAAGAATCTTTCATGTCTCACGCTTTCTGTGCCGTCTTTCTGGAAAAGTGTTTGAAGAGCATAACAAAACATGACCCACATCCACCCAACATTTCCGTTAACCTAGTCAGCGTGGTATCGAAATCTATCGCCGCAGCAAAAAAGCTCAGCTCCACTTTACACGATATTTTACTTCCCCCTCACTCGACGCGGACACTATATTCCATCATGTGTCCTCTCCTCCTCTTCATAGTGGAGGAATCCGGACCACCTGTCGACAGGCACGCCACCGCAACGCCTAAGCGGTCGCCCCAGCAGCGCCGGGGCCAGCTTTCGATCGCGGCTCAGTCTCCGTGCAGACGGCCGCCTGCGTGTCACTATGTTTCGGCCAACGGGCTACAAGGCGCTCTTGTGCTTCGCCGCGGCCGATAACCATCTGTCATCTGCCAGATGAGAAGGAGCAAAAGTGTCATCATTGAAATCCCGGGAGGAGTTGCATTAACAACTTCTGGACCGTAGTGTATCTTTGTTTTGTGCAGTGCTTCACGAATGGATATGTGTCGTGTGCCAGTGGCATGTCACTGAGGTTGAAGATTAAGAGTGACTTATGCTGCACGAGCTGGGATATCGCAGCTGATGTCATCGACGCGCTGTCGGAGACGTTCAGTGCGTTTTTGATTTTGGCGTGACGCTTCGCAGTCGGTCGTAGTGCCGTCCTTATGTTAACCAGTTTTGCTGTGAAATTCCTTTGGTGCTCCCCGGTGCGTAGTTGCGTGAGGTTCGTGGTGCACATAAACCATTCCATAATTACGAAAAAGTTATAGCTATACATCCTAATACTACCGTGTTGTGGTTCTTTACACGTAAGGTATCTTTATCGCAGACCATTCGCTTCAGAGGTGTAGCCAGAGCTATTAATTTCGCTTTACTCTATGCTTCAAAGTGCTCCAACACAACAAAGCCAGTGATTTCGCGATGAGCGTTGACATGGAAAAATCAATGTGTTGCGTTCCGTTTTGATGCAATGTCCCAACGTTAACTTGCGCTTGTGTATCGTAATCCATTAATAGCATAGACACCGCACGCAGAAAAGATAGGTGGTTAATATCTCTTACGAGAACTTTCAAGTGTATGTTCTGACACAGTCATATGTAGGAAGAGTTCGAGACCCTTGGTCTGTCATATTTTTGAGATTGTGTTAGTTTTAAGCGCATAAGAAGCACAGGAAAGACTTCTTCGTTCGCCTTAGCAGATGGCCAAAAGTGATCAGAGAAAATGCCACTGAAGAGGACGTAACATCTAGCGTCTGCTCAATGCATTGCGAGGAACCGTCGACGATGGAGAGTTAGCCAAATCCTCTAAGAACAAAAAAGCAGATCGTCTACCAGTATTCAATGCGCTTTGAGAAACACAAAAATCTAAACCATGGCAATCACCCCTTTTATTTAGTTCGCCTTTCCAGGTGTAGTAATCATTTTTGCATGCTTGACCAACCCTAGCCGTCAAACGCTAATCTCACCACTCAAGTCTCCGCTCAACTTCTAAACTTAGTCCAGTAGGTTAGGAGTCTTTCGAACCTACGCAACATGTCGATGTTGGTACGAAAAGGCACAATGCTCCATCGCAAGGGAAGTCGAAGAGCATCTCAACCTAACCTTCGCCGTGCGAGCATAGCCGTTAGTAGCCTTCCACCATCTCGAAGACAGTCCATGGCTGTTCTCAGCGTTGCTGGACAAGGCACGTCGTACCTTACCCCTCGGCGTAGTTTGACTCCGAGCCCCAGGAACAGTTTGACGCCCATATCGCCAATGGGACCACCGGGATCCACGGACCTTCGTCTAGGTGCCATTCGGACAGCTAGGGCATCAGTGAGCGTACCTGGTTCGACTCGGACTTCACCTAAGCCTTCTCCAAGGACATCTCCAAGAGTGTCACCGAGGAGCTCTTTGTCCGTGCAAGAAAGTGAGGAACGCAGGAGATCTAGTTGCATGGTGAGTAGATCTTCGTCGACAATCCGTTTCTGGTTGGTGCTTTGGTGCTGATTATGCATATTATCTGGGTGGCTGTTGCGCGCGCGCGGCGAGGTAATGAAGTCCTCCTTTTGACTGCGAGATATCATGGGAGTGATCGGTTATCACTCGTTTCCTATCTGCTGAAGTTGCAATGATTCGGCATGAGAAACGCACAAAGCCACAAGTATATTGAATGCTTCTTGTTGCAGGCTGTGCTTAGTGCAAACAAACAGTGGTGGATTTTGATCCTACGTACTGATGTATTCCTAAGAGTACGTTTTGAAAATATACGTAACAATACTAGGTTCATCACCGTTATCTTTTCACGTTCCAGTTTCTGCCCATTTTACTTTGTTTATAAATATTGAAGATTGATTGAGTTCTGAATATTTTGAATTTTCGATTCCTATATAGAGGCTGAGAAGTAACCGAGGAATTTAACAGAAATTGAACAATTTGTATTCAATGGCTAGATAAATAAACATCCGTATGCAATACATACGTATGATGTTCCCAGGGAAGCTCGTTGTCAACGCGATGGCTTGGAAAGAACACGACTACTAGCGTTAAGAGCCTGGCTACCTTCGACGGCATGGTTGACGTTAAAAATATCGTTTCCAGCCCTTGTCCTCTAAGCCAGGAAGATTAAGGAAGTTTAAGAGTTCGGAACAACGGTTAGTTCTTATAGCGTGTCGTTCGGTCAAGCTTCCTTTTATAGAGTCTGCGCGGGAAAACGACTGAAGTTGTAAGAGCTAGTGCAATGTGATCGCAGTATTGTGAGACGATCAGCTCTGTTGTTGTCGGATAGATCGGAAAAGAACGAGGTGCATTTTCACGAGCGCGTGCTGTTTCGCTTAGTGTTCGGTGTCGAACTTGTCACCTATATATAAATGAAAGCCACGTGTTCTCCAGTAAAAAGAAACGAACGTGGGTTATACGATTTTTTTTTTTTTGCCTTTTCGGGAATTTTTCTCGTTGAAAACTAGAGAAAATGCCAAAAGTGGAGTTAGCAGGATAGGATAGCAAAGGGTTAGTTTAGAGGATGCGGGAAATGCGGGTTTAGCAGGCACTATATACGCGGGCGCATTGCTGGTAAACCCGCGTTACCCGTAACACGCACAGATAATGAATTGGCAAATCGCCAAACTAGCCGGGTACCTATGGGTAACCGCGGGTATACGCGCACCTACGTTCACGTTTAGTTATAAAGGCTACATCGCAGACTGCAGGCGAAACAAAGGTTCCTCGCTACAATAGCGCGGTGTTGTTTTACTACGGCAGTAAACGTGACGCTCGGATGCATGCCATGGAAAATGGTTTTAAACGTTCGCGACAGCGCGAAAAGAAATGCCAGAGACAACAGTGGGTCTACAGCAAAGTGTGCAAATAGTGTGATGTGATTCCGTTGACAACACCCCGCTGTTTATGGCGGGTTTCAAATTTTGAAGCATAACGAATCTTTCGCTCATGTTGCCGTTAATCTACTCTCAACTTTAACGCGGTTTTGGTTCCCAAGCTATTCAAGAAACGTCGCAATAAACCCGTGGCAGTGCGTAGGAGCGAGCAGCTTTTAATTCATGGGAAATGCCATACAGAACTGACGAGAGTTTTGATGTCTGACATATTACTACTTTACAGACAGAGCCCCAGAAATGAATTCATGGGAATTTATTTATTTATACAACGGACGAACGTCCGAATACACTTGCCCAGATTAAAGCTTAACGCTTCTTTGCGAGGTCAAAGCTACAAATTATTGCACGCGTTTGCATTCTCGCAATTGGAAAGCGTGATCGAAAGGGTTCCACTCTGGGAAGGTAGTATGGTTCCACACTGGCTTGTGTTTATTATAGCGGGCACTAAGGCATATTACATGAGTAATGGGAATGAAATATCAGATCGTGCGTATAATATTTGCTTATAGAAGGCACAGGGACAAGCGAAGTGCACTGAAAT
This sequence comes from Ornithodoros turicata, assembly GCF_037126465.1. Taxonomy (NCBI): domain Eukaryota; kingdom Metazoa; phylum Arthropoda; class Arachnida; order Ixodida; family Argasidae; genus Ornithodoros; species Ornithodoros turicata. Next base: position 65,177,040 of record NC_088205.1, read on the forward strand.
CACTACAGCCGCTTGCCTCCAGCGAGATTTTGGAATGCATTTGGATTTGGATTTGACGATGACGATTAGTTCAGGTGCAAAAAGGCGTCTAGAGTGGCGACCAAGTGTGACTGCCCTGGTGCTTCTGGTCTGTAAAAGACAAAAAAAAAAGGTACGAAAAAGGTGAAAGTTCAAATGACGGAGATCACCATGGCACCCTAACAAAAAAAAATAATAATAAAAAAAATAAAGGGAGTAGAGCGGGGAGTGATTGCAGCTTCGAGTCCCCTAGATTGCCCCCCCCCCCCAATTACGCCACATTTTAGTCCCCTAACACCGAAATTTACTCCCCAGGACTGCAAATAGTCACTGAACTTCGCAAATGGTCTCCTGAATGCAATACTGTACGTAAATGTGTGCTCTTCGTTAATTTTATAGAGTGATGCTATATAACTTAGCTAACTTAGTAATTTTCCACCCACACAGAGGAAGAAATGGCGGTTCTTTCTGGCAAAATTGTGCCCTATAGATGTCGCATGATTTTATATCACTCGACTTATCACGGTTGGCGGTTTAATTCAAAGTATTTTCGTTCATGCACACGAATTATGTACCTGGGACTCTTAAAGCAGAGCGCGAAATGCAGTCTCCACTCTGTAACATTCATTTAGTCCCATGCATTTACCCCAGAAAGGGAGTAATTTTTATGGCAATGCATTTAGTCCTCCAAAGGACTAAAATTACTTTCTTTTTCTTAGAGTGCAGTGGAGAACACTTGCAGATCGTCCGCACGCTCTAAAAGGCGGGAAAGCCAGAAAATGTCTATCAGACGTATTTCTTCGAGGGGAAATCTCAGGACTGCAGAGCCGTCACGACTGCATGCAGACAGCCACCTGGTGTTGCGATGGACAACAAGAAACACAGTTAAATGAGAAATGATGACGTGATCGGGTGTTTCCCCGGTTAGACACTACACTCTAAAATCTGTACCTCATAAATACCCCTGTTATAAGGTACATTTTTGCAAAAATGTACCCTTTATTTTATGCGGTACCAAAGCGCCTAAAAGGTACACAATTACAAGGTACTGCCGTCTAATAGGTACCCCCGTATAAAGGGTACAGCCGTCTAGCACACCCGTATAAGCAACAGGTACACCCGTCTAAGAGGTACAGCCGTGTAAGAGGTAGTGCCGTCTAAAAGGTACGTCCGTCCAAGAGGTACTGCGGTCTAACAGGTACAGCCAGTTTAGGGGTACCGTCGTCTAAAGGGTACAACCGTCTAAGAGGTACAGCCGTCTAACAGGTACGCCCGTCTAAGAGGTACATCCTTGTAAGAGGTACGCCCGTCTAACAGGTACGCCCGTCTAAGGGCTACAGTTGTGCAAGAAGTATACAGTCTACACACAACGGAGAGGAACATGTTTGTGGTGACATCATCCGTGCGTGACGTATCGCACGCGCAGAAATGCACGACGCGCATCATGTATTGTGCGTTTACGCTTTGGTATATCAGTAGTGGTAATATGCACTGGCCGAAGTGTGCATCTGTAGCATACGCCAAAGTGACCAACGTGTTGCAGGCACATGCGGGACATAGAGAAAGGCGATCTAATTACTGAACCGAATTCCAGCCGAAATTCCAGCCGAATTCCAGCATCATCAGCCGAAGTGTGCATCTGTAGCATACGCCAAAGTGACCAACGTGTTGCAGGCACATGCGGGACATAGAGAAAGGCGATCTAATTACTGAACCGCTCTTTTTATTTGACCTTCAGCGATTTTAGCAGTATGCGAAATTCGTGGCTTTCTGTACAGCTTCGAGAATTCGTTGTCGTCCACAACATATATTTGCAGCAGGCCTAACAACTGGCCAAAAGCAGCAGGGTACGTCACGTTTTTTACGTAGTAAACTGTCAAGCAGCAGAGCAACGCAAACTCAAGCATGCCCGACGGTTCCAGCTGCACAGCCTCTCCGTCACTACACCAAACAAGGCTCTCCTGCCCGAAAAAGAGTTTCGATCCCGGAGAGAGTACCTTTTCGGGGACGATCTGGAGAGGAACGCCTCAATCAGTTCGTATTTGTGCCTTCCAAAGGATCGTCTCAAACAAAGGAAGCAGTCCACATACCGTTGATATCAGGTCATACTTCGAATTTTTTGGACGTAAGAATACGTCCACATCGACGAACGTCGGCGATTCTTGTTCCTTCATGGCTGACATGCATCGACGCTTGATGAAGATGACGACGCAAATAGTATGATTTACCCATTGCCTTTCTCACGATAGTATCAATATGCTGATTCCATCTCAAATCATTGCACAACGTCACTCCGAGATATCTACAGGAGTCAACACATGATAGAACACATCCATCTATACAATACTGAAAGGATAATGGTATTCTTTTCCTCGTGACATGCATGTATGTACATTTTTGAAAATTGAGAGTCATTTGCCATGTTAAGCACCAATCATTAATCCTACGAAGACATTCATTAAGCTGAATCTGATCTAAGACAGAACTTACATCGGTGAAAATTATGCAATCGTCAGCGAAAAGGCGTATTTTTACGGGAATGTTCTCAGTGATATCGTTTAGATAAATTAAAAACAACAGTGGCCCTAGAACCGAGCCCTGAAGCACGCCGGATTCCACATAAGCCAAGTTAGAGCTGCTCTCACCGATCCGTACCAACTGCTGTCTGTCAGCAAGGTAGTCCCGAAGCCACGCGGTCAGATTTGAGTTACCGATTATAGCTTGTAGTTTTAACAATAGCTTATCATGAGGTACCTTGTCGAACGCCTTCGACAAATCCAAGAAAATTATGTCAGACTGCCCCCGTGAATTAATTGTTGCCGCAAGATTGTGAACTGTTTCTAATAACTGGGTTGTAGTAGAAACACCTTGGCGGAAACCATGTTGTGCTGGTGTGAAAAAATTGTTTTCTTCAAGAGATGTCACCAGGTGTTTATGGATACAGTGTTCTAAAATTTTACCACACGTAGGTAACAGTGACACCGGACGATAATTAGATGCTTTGAGCATATCTCCAGACTTTGGGACAGGCACAATTTTTGCTTGCTTCCACTGTCTCGGAACCTTCGCTGTCTCAATTGACTTCCTAAAAATGATGTCAAGATAGAAACTACACCACTCTGCGTAGCGCAAGAAAAATTGATTTGGGAAGCCATCTAGTCCATACGCCTTTTTGCCATTTATGCTAAGCAAGGGGTTGAAAATCCCTTCTCGTGACAAAACAATGTCAGGAACATAACAAAGGTCACGTGCGGGAAAGGTTGGCCGACCACCGTCATCACGTGTGAATACGGAGCAAAAGTACTCATTCATATGGTTCCACATTTTGACTTTATCAGTGACAATACAATCATCTATCAACAACTTACTGATGGTGTTGTACGTATAGGAGAGAGGAACCTCCAAAATTTTTTTGGATCAGACTCAAGGATTTGGTCAAGAGTCACACTAAAATATGTAAACCTCTTTTCCCTCATTGTCTTCCGAACCTGCTGTAACAGTTGACCATTAACCCCTCGTCTATGCGTCCTTTGAGCTTTTCGTTTCAAATGTATAATTTCCCTAGTGATCCACGGACTAAATTTACGTTCCCTTTTCCTTTGCACTGGTACAAAAGTTTGCATAGCATGTGTTACACTGTGTATTCACAGTGTTTACAAAAAAAGACCATAAATCATCAACATTTGCCGCTTCACACTCATTCAGAGCCATCAATCCAAATAGCTTCAATTCTAGAAAATCGAGAATTCCAGCATCATCCGCTTTAACGAAGTCGAGATAATGCTTTATAGGTGGAGTATTAATGACATGAAAAAGAGAAAGATCGAAAACAACCAATTTGTGGTCTGATATGCCGTCTAAGACCTTACAATCATACTCGCTTGATAAGATACTGTCGGACACAAAAACAAGATCAAGGATAGAGGAAATATTTCCTTGACACCTCGTGAATTCTTTTACTATCTGAGATAAATTGCCGTTAAAAGGCATATCGGTAATCAACATGCTATGCTGATCACTTCCAGATACCGGAACAAGGTTATGCCAGTCAACATCGGGAACATTAAAGTCGCCGGCAACGATTACTCGATACGTCGAAGCAAGCGATGCAATATGTGAACATATAGTTTCCGTGTATGGTAAAGAGCTATTGGGTGGCCTGTATACAGAACCTACTATCACCGACGGGGAGCAAGAGGTTATCTTTACCCAAACTGATTCGGTGTGAGGAAGTTCAGGGAGCCTGACATAGTTTATATTGTTACGTAGCAGAACTGCAACTCCACCTCCTTTCCCCTCTCTGTCACGTCGCAGTATTGTGTAACCTTGCGGAATTATTTCATGATCTCCAATATCTGCCCTTAACCAGGTTTCAGTGATAACCAACACATGCGGGTCAAGTACAAGGAGTGTGTTTTCAATTTCAGTCATCTTATTTACCATACTTCTGGCATTGAGATTAACGATTCGAAACTTTTCCGGCATTTGTTGAGATTGTCATACACATGAGTGTTATCCCAAATTAGCTAGGGAATGACGCAGCGTGACCTGGTACCGTTTATTGTTCGACTCATCCCAGGCGTAAACCTCGCCATTTATTCTTACCCAAGCAGCACAATGTACTGAAAGTCGAGTGCAATAGGGGTGGACGGGTAGGTAGAAGGCCTTGAACAGGCTCGTGAAACTGAAGTATTTTGATAAAACACATACCGACCACCCCTATTGCACTCGACTTTCAGTACATTTTGCTGCTTGGGATAACTTGTCAAAGATAAGGGACACACGATCCCCTGCTTCCCGATTTGCACGAGCGCTATCGCACAAACATTTTCGCTTCCGACGTATTTTGCTTGAGTAGTCTTCACTAATGGACAGGTTCGACCCTTTCAGTTTCTTACAGCTTTTTAATATATGTAGTTTGTCCCGAAAATCAAGAAGTCTCATAATTACTGGGCGGGCTCTATCCGACTTTCTACCTATGCGGTGAATTCTCTCTATGTTCGTGATATTGAGACCAAGCTTATTCTCTAGGAGTTCTGATGTCACTCTTTGAAGCAGCGTTGAATTATCTTCTGCCTGCTCCTCAGAAAAGCCATAAATGACGAGGTTGTTCCGTCTCCCCCTATTCTCGAGGTCGTCTACTTTCCGCTCTAGCGTCGACACATACGCTTCTCACTTGGTGACTTGCTGCTTAACATTTTCCAGTAGCATGAGTGACGCCTGGACGTTCTCAAATTTACCCTCAATTGTTGTCGGCCTTTCTGACAGTTCCCCGATTTTAGTTTGAAGGTTCTGTTGGGCCTCTTTTAGTTCAGCCTTGCCAATCTCCATTGATCTCCTATTCTCAAGTAACTGTGACAATATGTCATCTAAAGTAGGTCCTGGGTTTTGTTCAATATCTCCCGACAGCAGCAATAACAACTCATTGAAGGAATTAGCACAATCCTGTAGCATGGAAAATAGACACTGTGGGCTTGGCGTAGATATAACAAAATGACTGTACTTCATACATGGGAGGTAGTCGTAATCACTGACCTCTAAAATCAAGGCAAACAAGTGAGGCATTTCGCCGTCTGTGATGCCAAGCCCACTCAAGCCCACATGCCAAGCCCACAAGCTCAGGTGACCATGCCTTGGGGTAGTAGTGTTCGTTAATTGACTGACAGGAGGTACAGTGGCGTGCAGACTTGTCTTAACCAGCGGAGCGGATGTCGGTGGGCGCTGATAGGCAGCTGGAAGCGAGGTTGGGATGATCCACTATCCCCTGAAGGGAGGCTCGGTACGCACTGCGGATGAGTTCGCGTTTCGACATCTTCGTTGTGCGTACCGTGATTGATTTGTAAAAGAAAAAAAAATTGAGATGTTTTCATGATGAAAAAAATGATGAGATGTCTCGAGCCACTCGGAACTGGCTACTCCAGGGCGCGTTATTCAGAAAAGAAAGGGAAACGACACATATCTATACACTTTGAAACGAAATGGAAACGGAATGTATGAAAACATCACCACAAAACTTTGCAGTCCACGTGCGAAATCTCAATGAACAAAAAACAAAGAGCGCCACAATGTGTCACAGAGGTCCGTCGAGACGAGAAATTGCACAAGGGCACCCTCCTTCAACGGGATAGTGAATCATCCCAATCTCGTTTCCAGCTGTCTATCAGCGCCCGATGACACACGCTCCGCTGGTTAAGGCAAGTGTACGCCGCCACTGTATCTACCCAAGCAGCACAATGTACTGAAAGTCGAGTGCAATAGGGGTGGTCGGTATGTGTCTTATCAGAGTACTTCAGTTTCACGAGTCTATTCAATGCCTTCCACCTACCCGTCCACCCCTATTGCACTCGACTTTCAGTACATTGTGCTGCTTGGGTACATCGAAAAATATTTCAGCGCTACAACTGGGACGATGACCTTCAGCACTAGTCCAAGCAGGACAATATACTGAAAGTCGAGTGCAATAGGGGTGGACGGGTAGGTGGAAGGCCGTGAACAGATTCGTGAAACTAAGGAACACTGATAAGACCCATACCGTCCACCTATTGCACTCGACTTTTGAGTGCATTGTGCTGCTTGGGAAGGAAGCCTGAACTAATAAACTGACGTGGAACGCTTCTAGGTTGTTACGACCCTCAATACAATCGCATTATACGTACTCTGGCAAGCTACCGTTCACTACGCTCATCCTACACATGCACGTTTTGGGAAACGGCATGCACCTAGTTGTAGCGGAAACGAACAACGTTAAAGAGCAACTTACCATGAGCAGGTACACCTTCCCGGTCTTTCCATGTCCTTTAACCGGTCAACTTAACCGTGCGAAGACGGCGGTTTCCTGATCACAAATAACCTTCACAGGCGGACGCGGCTGCACTTATAACACATGCATGTTTCTTCCGTAGGATCAAAAGTTCGATTCACTAGATATGAGGCAAGAATAAGAAACTGACCCGCCAGACCTCATGAAACCACTGGGAGGTGTGGTTGGTTCCTCGACAGCTTATCTGTTTCGGAATGTTCCTTTTCTTTTAGTTTTCGTGTGGGCCAAAAGAAAACCTGCCTCCTTCACGAACACACGGAGAGAAGTTCAATCTCTTTCTATGTTAACAATGTAAATACCCAATAACCAATAAACATCACATATTCAGAACGGCATTTTCCTTGCTCACTGTCTAGCCTGTGTTTGTAATATGCTTGAAACAAACGCAGACAATTTAAACAAAAGTACCACGATTGAGGCTCTTTAGCTGACGACATAGACAGGAGACGTTTTACCATAAGCAGTGAATGAAACAATCATAGTTGTAAATCAACAGCTACTCTTTATCTCCGAGACCGTGCGATGTACATGCATTATCTGACTGCATCGAACCCTTTGGGGCGTTACTTGAACGCAAGAAGTGCTGAAAGCAGCGGAAAGCACAATAAGATTTTGCGCAAGAGGTACTGCTTTATATGGTACAAGTCACGGTACCTCATAAACTGACGGTGTACTCCATAAACATGCTTGTACCTCATACATACAAAGCGAGATCCTTTGTCTAGCTCAGTACCTCTTAAAGCAACTGCGGAAAAGCGCGGATGTACCTGATAGTTACCAGGTACAGCTCGATATAAGGTACGTTATAAGGTACCGATTTTAGAGTGTAGCAGGCGCTTTGGTCGATATGGGTTTTTCCGCTTTGTACAAACAAGTGGCTGTGATTGCTAGTGCGAAACTATAGAAAAAAATGCTCGTTAACGAGCTTGCTGTTGTTGATGATGGTAGGAGAAAAAAATGGAGGTGTGAGCCCGCCCACCGCGGGACAAGCTACTCCAGGTCTAGTAGAGAAAAAAAAAGAGAAGAAAAACCTCTAAAAAGACGCGAGCTCTGCTATGCTCTTGTGATTGAATGCACTTTCGTAGTGCACTTTCTTGTCGCACACCGCCCTGATTTAGAGGAAGTTTTCCCTTTGTGGTCCTCTGATTTTTGTCTTCTTCCGAATTTGTTGACGTGCTTCCCGCCACAGCGTCAGTGACGGCTTCAATGCAGACGAACGAACTATTCGAACGAGCCTTCCCTCATGGGTTACTCAGCAGTTTGGATAAAGCGTGTTTACGAACTTCGTCAGAAAATGACACTCAGGGTGCATATATAAACCCAGCGTGAATGCATACCACTTCAGTTGACCCAATAGCTCATAAAATTCGTACGCACTACTTGAGGAATTCGAAAACTTTTCCATGATTCATTATACGGAGCACGCTGTATTCGAAATGCGAAAGCATTCCCGCAGGACGAAGCTGCTGTGCAGGTTGCTGTCTTTAATGTTAGGCAGAGTAAGGAGAGCACTTAATACGAGCATAGATGTATATGATATCATAAGGGCTTATTGAGAAACGGCTTCGAGAGTTTTATGACTTTTTCGGGCTTTGTGCCTGGTAGGTTTTCCATGCATTCACACGAGCGGCATCCTCACGGAAGATTCCAGTTGAAGATAAATCGAAAACACTGCTCACAGGTCCGATGTTCCGACCCGTGTTACGTTGAGCATTTACACGGTGCCGGAATATGGGGAATGGCGTACTGCGTACTTAGCAGATGACACCGTCCGCGTCTTTTCCTGTCGTCTGCTATGGATTGTCTTGTGGCTGTGTCGCAGGATACTCCCCACGGTTAGCCGTGTACGTGAAGACACGACGTCGAGCGCTCGCGCTCACGTGACCTATGACCTATGACGTGATTCGCATCTTTCGCTGTAGTATTCTGGGGAATGTCGCTCTTGTGAACACACGGTTTTTTATCCTTGACTGCGAATGATTCCTGTAGATTGGTGGATTAAGAATCCACCAAACTACAGGGCATTGCAATCGGCACCTTTAATCACTGTTTTAGTCACGGGAACTTTACCCGAATTGAACTGCATTGAATCGGATGACAGAAAGAAAGAGAATGGTGATGGTGCCCTACCATGGGGGTATCGCTCCGTAGACATTAGTGAGTTTTAGTATAACGTACGCTGTCGCCTTTAAGTGCGTAAGGGATAGGGTGGTGGTTCTGCACAATGCGCAAAGCTCTAATTGTGTCTTGCGCGTCCGCAGAACCACCAACGCTATCACGTACGCAAAGGCGACAGCGTACGTTATGCTAAATATCACTATAACGTTCCAGGAGAACGCAATGAATTCTCGACAAGTCCTCGTCACACGTCATTGCCGACGTCAATGTACACGTGACCATGAAATTGGCCGCGCCCATGATAAAGAGCCACATACACACACATAAATGGGATGATGATGTGGTGGGTCATTCATCGCCGCTGATGAGGAGCCAAACCGTTTGTAAACAACGCGATTGCTGTCCCTATGTGTCGCTTTCTAACTCTCTTGGTAATTATTGTATCCAGTAGGCCTCGCAGTAAAACGCGTAAATTTGCTAGTGAAGCCTCGTACCGCTAGGGCGCTCCCAAGGTTGTCCGCGCTCCCAACACCGACGCTAGCACTCACCCAGCGGACACGATGCAGTCAGACTTCGGAGCAATAGGCTGCCCGCTGTCGTCTAAGAAGCACCGCATAATACACGCTGGTAAAATGCAGCCGCCTCTTCGTTTTATGTCGATGGCACAGTATCGGTGAACTCCAAAACGGAACATAAGCAACAAAGTCACATGACGCCCGAAATGATGTTCCATAGGACGTGCGAAATGTGGCTATATGGCAATAGCACACCCGTTGAAGTATTATTGCGCAATGTGTCTTGTTTCTTCCGGCTTATTTCTAGATTGCCCGCGCGTTTGCAAAACTTCTGCTGTAGAGCGGGCTACTTTGCAATCCGCAACGGGCTATTAATTTGCCATATTAAAATGTCTTACTAGTTTCTAATGCATACAGAAGTATGGTTCCTCAATGTTATTAGTTGATTGATTGATTGATTTTAAAAGAAAATCAATGTTATTAGTTGCTGCACGCATATCTGTAGGTTCCCCGTGGAGGCGCGTTTCCCTTAATTTTCTCGCATTGCACATGCTGTACCGTGGAGCCGAGGTAATCATTCCCATATACTTTTACTTTTGTGAACTTGTTTATTTCGTAGCTTACTCGAGTAATTGGAATTGGAATTGGAAATTAAATAAAAATATGGAGGTGTTAGTCCCGACCCAGCCAGGACTGGCTTCTCCAAAACGTGTTTGTGGGTGGAACAATAGAGCCAGAGAAAAACAAACAAACAGGAAAGAGCTGGAGTGGGTCAAGCACAAAAAAGCTTAAAGGAAAACTGGGGAAAGGAAAGAGGGAGACGTTAGGCATCGAGAAAGCACTCACTTGTTCGTAATGTCAGAGACCGCGCGAACACAGAGTGTCACAGAAGTTGTCACACAGTGTCAAGCAGGTTCGAAGCGGAAGCAAGTCGACAAGAGCGCGCAATGCCGTCACCTGGTGATGGGCATGCCAGCAGCCGAGAACCTTCCCAATGGAGAAAGGGCGATTGTCGAGGTGGGCGATTGTCGAGGTGGGCTATTGCCGCCGCACGGGAACGACGAGGTGCGCTGTATCAGTGCGGGGTATTGGAGGACACAGAACATGTTATCGAGGGCAGGCCGCGATAACATGTTCTGTGTCCTCCAATACCCCGCACTGAGAATAATTCGGTGAGGAAACCTTCCCGAGGTTAAAGAGGAGGCGGCCGGTATATGGAACTCGAGACACGGAAAACACCAAACAAACACAACACGACATCCTTTTGTCGTTTTCTCTGTGTATCGGGTTCCATCGTTTTTACGAGGTGACCTTTATAGCGATCGTTGTGGACACGCGGTTGCATTGATCGTACATGGCCGGTAAATGATGGAGGTAGCGGCCCGGGGAAGCGCTGGAGGCATTAGAAAGCCCAGGTCCGGATTTCCGGCGACATTGCAATTAGTTCAACCGTAGTGAAATTATTCGCGAAATAGTATTCGGAATACATGGCGTGAAGACGTAGAGGGCCAGTCAAGATCATAGTTGAAGAACACACACACAGACACACAAAGCACTGAATACGATCGTTGATTGGTTATGGTACAAGCTTTCGGACGGAGTCCGTCCTTCATCAGGTGCAATACATTTGACAGGTGGTGCAGATGCTCATACTGATGTACATCAGAGAAAGGGGACAGAGAATGAGGTGAGGAGGCGTCTGTGAGGTGAGGAGGCGAGTAAAGTTTCTTCCGTTGTTGCTGGACGATGGTCCGTTGATGTAGCTCACAGATCGGAGATATTCCCAAGAGACGTCCTACAGGCTGTATTCTCGAACAATAACTGGGCTTTATTTACATAGTCATTTACATAACTATATACAAGACAATTCTATAGCGACTGAAATCACGGGGCTTTCGCCTCGTCTTCATCAAGTCGTTGCGGCTTCCACACACGAATTTTCGTGTGTCCTCCGCTTAAAAGGGTGACATTGGAGACACAACCCCCCGCCAGCACACACCAATCCCAGAAGCCCGGTTCAAACGTCTCCAACTCATGGTTGGCCTAGTTTGAATTTAGACCGAACCAGGCACCTCCTAATTGTCCGCCCACTACTCGGTATTTATGGGTAACGGACCAAGCTGTCAATCCGTGCACCATACAACTTTGGACAGTGCATCTTCCTTGGCCCACTCTACTGATTTATTGCCAGCGAGCATCTGGTCGCGAAGACCCCCTGAGGTGTCAAGTGTCCCCCGTCCAACGCGCCTTCCCCGTGTCTCTGTCGGGTGGCTATTGCACTGAGTTGGAAATGCACAATATTCACGAGGTTTCTAAAAAGTACAACTCTTACAAGGCGTAATCGTATCGGGGGAAGCCTGCTTTACAATTTTGTACGGCTTCTTGGGAATTGGGTTACGAAAATGGCGCGGGTATGGTGCGCTCGTGGGGTGGTTCTAATTTTCCAAAGACGTTCGGAAAGACACGAGGTGACTTGCGGAGCCACAATCTCCACATTTTAAAAAGTCCAATCCAATCCACTACGAAGCGACCTCAAATGCAAAAGGGCAAGGGCGAGCTGGTTAGGAGCGATGGAACTCGAGACACGGAAACACCAAACAAACACGACACGATATCCTTTTGTCGTTTTCTCTGTGTATCGGGTTCCATCGTTTTTACGAGGTGACCTCTATAGCGATCGTTGTGGACACGCGGTTGCATTGATCGTGAAGAACACTTAAAGGGACTCTGACCAGAAGTTCGACAAATATTTCGTTTGCATCTATTACGAAGGTATAATATGCCTCCAAGCCACACGCGAAATATTTTGGCTGTGCGCGGAGGCAAAGTTTGCCAAACAGGGAGCTGAAAACCGGCTTCGCTTTTCCCCCTCAACACGGGCAATCGGGGCCGAAATCTAGCCTCTTTGCAGTGGACATCCGCCAATTTCCGTGTGTGTGACGAAGTCACGAGGGCCACGTTTCATTGGGCGCCCGGACCGGAAGTTCTGTTGTTAGTGAGTTTGTGAGAGCGCCGGCATCCGTCCGGAAAGCGATCTTCAATATGGACGTCGAAGGCAGAAATGCGGAGACTTCGAGCCCGGAACTTCTTTCTGACCTTTCTGCGATCGAGACATCGAGAAGAAAATTCTGCGTGCTGAACAGCTCGGTAGGCTTTCGAAACGTCGCCGATGCCGCGAATGCGAGACGAAGTTAGAGCTCTACGAACATCAGTTACAGATGAAGCAAACAGCATGAGTCGACTGTCTTCAGGTAAGCGATGAGCTTTTTAACGCACACTGTGATCGAACATGTAAACGTTCTCAGAAATTTCGTGTTCTGATATCTAATGCGCACTTGCTGTTCATGGTGCCGGTGTGGCTGGTGTGTCATAATGCCGAAGGAGATCGAATGCTTGTGCTGCAAGGAGCTCGAAAACACTGCCGAATGACTGCAGTATGAGTGCATTACAAGCCGCAAAGATTTCCAACTTCTATTCTTCAATATGACTGTCCTGAAGGTCGCATATTGAACTCCGTGGGCAGCGCGAACCTATGAGCGACTGTATTCACAAGTAAGTCACATGTGTCCTTGTCGAACGATATTAAAATTTGGGCGCCCAAAACTGGTTTGGTCCTGCAATAGAGTCGTTAAAAACTCCAGTACAGGGCGCAGCACATAAAAAGGCTATACAGTACACGACTCTGAACTGGAGAAAACCAATATAGGAAGTTTTGTAATTGTCAGTGTGCTGTGTCCTGAGTCACGTTTTTATGTATTGCCCTGTGCATAAGGTTTTAGCGTAGGTTTTTAGCGATATTGAGTGTTCTTGATTGTCGATTCAGTGAAAAGCAAAACAATTTTGGGTTCTAAAAGAACACAGCATGTGTAGTAATGTACAAGGTGTGGGCAGGTAAACTGCAGTTACTCTCAGGTACATGTAGAAATGACAATGCACACACACTGTACTGTAACCGGTTACCTATTTGCCTAAACTATATTTTATGTACATCTGTGTAGACGATGCAGATACACTGCGTATCGCCAGTTTGCAAGGTGAGTATGGCACAAGCTTGGAAAAAACAAGATCATGGTCATCCCAGCCTGTGCAGTGAAGAGGTCTGGCAAGCCTTTCCCACAGAAAATGCCACAGGCTTCAAGTACCCAAGATTCTAACTGGAGGTACCTCTTCGCACAGCTCGTCTATCACATTTAAAATAATTCAGCATCTGTATTTAGGATGATCTATAGCTCTCAGGATGATGCATGGTTCATGAGTTCAACATGTTGTGTTGAAACACAACACTAGTCCTTTTTAATGAGTCTTGCGGAACGATAGATGAGCACTCCTTTCGTGACATTGTGTACCATTGCTATAGTGAACAATTTCTTGAGCAAGACTGATGAACGAACAAAAAATAGAGTCTTGTCTTCCAAATATGTATGTTCCTTGTAACTTCCGTATTTGTTAAGTGACCCATGTTGATGTCCCCCCTCATGTAATGCCTGCAATGGCCTTTGAGACATATTCATAAATAAATAAATATCAAAACCGGAAAAAGATGTAACACGTATCCTCTCTTTGTGTGAATGATACATAGACATTCTCAGAAGATTTGTACATAGTCACACTTTGCCTCATTTTGCATAAAGCCTAGTTCCACCTCTTACATCATCTCCACAATCTCCAAAGCAGTACAAGGCTAAAGTAATCAGCTACTACATAAAAAGAAGGAGGGGAGGAAAACAAATGCTGGCACATCTAAAATTCGAAGAAACCCTGGTACTTTCACGGGGCTACTCACGGCTCAGTGCTGGATCAGATCCCGATGGAAAACAGCTTTTCTGAGCCTCAGTGATTGATTCCCTTGATTGCACTGACTGTGAGGCACATCTCATTGGCTTGGTGGCAAGTGGGCTTGCGTCTGATAGTAAGATTTGGAAGAAAGGGAGCAAGGAACATCTCTCTACGGTCTTAAGGAGGATATCAACGTTACCTGTCAAGGTACAGCATTTCATGTTGCTTTCAGTAAGTACAACACTCCTCATAGCAGTTACCATTCGTGTTGGGAAAGCATGCTGAAGTTAGCTCAGGCAGTGCATCCAGAACTGTGAATCGGGTTCATAGAGAGCACCTGGTGAGAGGGACAGCAACAGTGTCCAGTAAAGACTCTCCAGGAATTTTGTGTAGGTTTGGGGGTCACACCTTTTAATAGTGTTGATGGAAAGCAGGATGTTTGAAACACTGACTTCTGGTAGATGAATTCTTGTTATTTATAACCAGGTACCCATGTTCTAGTAATCTAGAAAAAGCCTTGGCTCTCTTAGAGGAAATTGCTAATGAATCTGAGTGTCTTTTGTGGAAACAGGTTGTAACTGCCTTTCTATCCACCCTTCTTAGTTGCCCTAGCAAAAGCAAATATGTAATGCTGTACACCATATCTGATGCTAGCACACTAATTGCTTTGAGTGTTCTCAGGCTTCTGAAATGGAACTACCTCGTACATACGCTGTGCCATGTCGGCAAGAACATAAATCAGACTGCCTTTACTTTTTAAATTGGCCCTTCAGTGCTTCATGTGACTGCTAGAATGGCACCCCCAAAACAATAGGCAACAAGAATGATTTCTGCAATGTATTGAGCTTTGTAAAACAACAACTTTATTTGAAAATATATTCCAAAAGCCGGGTGACAACCTCATAATGTAGCGTCCTTTACTGCAAACACCGCACAGTGCCCTCCAAATAGCGTATGAAATACATTGGATGAAAGGAATGCGGACCACCGATTTGACTCCTTTGATGTTGTTTTTGATTGTTCTCTGTTGGAGGGATGATGCCACCTGGATAGGCAATGAAACGTTTACTCTCTTTATTCTTAATTGTTGTGTTAAGCCAGTGTTCTGAGTAAAGCATTTTACATTATGAACTTTGTTTGAATGATGATTAGTGGCGAGCTTCATACCCTGGGCCACTACTCTAACAATTGCTTGTGGTAGTGTGGCGAAATAGAATAACGAGCCTTGTAGACAATTTACTTTGCAATATATTTATTTCTCTCTCATAGGTTGAAGAACCCAGTGTGGTGTTACATAACGGAGGGGCACGTAATTATACAAGACCGATCACCAAAAGGCCTTGCTTTTGACTAGATTAAAATGTGAAGCGATTGTAATATAACAAATGCTGCATGGTGGCGATATGATAGGTTCTCCTCACGAGTTGTCGCCACAGTTACGGTTAGTTGAGAAACTGCATATCCAGGTAGCAGGATCAAATTTTAATTAGGCTTCTTTGGCCAACACGCGAGCGTAGAGCACAGTGTCAAAAGCTCTTACAAAATAAAAAGAATACTACATCTACATGGACCCAGAAATCAAGACAGTTTGAAATGCTGTGAACGAATTCCATTACGTTAGTTTTGCCTGAATACCCTTTTCTAAAGCCATGCTGGAATTTAAAAAAATAAATTGACAGAGTCAATTTAGTTGACAACGTGGTAGTACATGATGTGCTCCATTAGTTTACAGGGAACCCTAAAAAGTGGAGCTGGTTAATAGATAGAAGGAGCATAGTTTGTCACCTTTTCTGAAGACAGGAATAAGCTTGAGACCTATGTCCTCGACTCGCACACATACTAAGAACCTTTGACACAGATTAACGTATCTTCATTCCAGCTCTTTCACTTTCAGATGTTCATCTCTGTCGAGTGGTCTGTCATTCTTGTAATACAGATTGGAATTGAAGTGCAGGTGCATAAGGGATGCTCTGAAAGAAAAGTGTTTGGTTTTAGTCCTCTTAATGTTTCTGAAAACGAAAACAAACTTCACGGTGACTATTCTTCTGAAATGAGCAATTCCAGGATGACAGCAAAAAAATATATCTTGCCATATCATTATATCCACCTGGCACTTCAATTGAATAATGGCAGTTGAAGATGACGATGATTCAATTTAATGACCATAAGCAACTCGGGCTATAGTGTGCCAAAACCATGGTAAAACTGTGACTTGTTAAATATCAGACGATTATACTAAAATAATATACTTTGTTGGTTGGTAAATTGAGATATAGACAAAAACATGATGTGATAAAAATAAGCAATTGAAGAAAAGGCAATTGTTGGTTTTGTGTGACTGATGTCGAGTTTGCCACACTACGTGTTGAGTAATAATGTACGCTGATACGCTGTAGCATATAAAGTACAATCATACACACGCTCAATATGTGGTGGATATGTGAAACCAATATACACATACTTACATTTCAAACTTTCTTGAAAAAGGCAGTCCAAGTCTGTCGGATTTGCCAGACTCTACACAAAGCCAGTAAGCACAGTGTGGAATGACTGATTCATCTTTCGAAGGCAGAGGTGCAGCTACCACGACGCTTCGTCATCTCAATGCTTCGGAGCGGCATAGCCTAGTAAGAAGCCATCAGAAGGATCTCATAACGATAACTTGGTCGAAAAAGTGGAGGGTTCTGTGGGATATGTAAGAAAGCATACGCGTTACACAACAGCTACGAGAATGATCGACTGCACCTGCATGGTTTTCAGTACGTAGACTTGGAACTGAAAAATAAATGTGCTAACCTTGTTGATACTACTTTTCCGTCAGGACCACACGACAGCACATTTGGTTTCTTTAGTTGAAGGTATCATCAGGTCCCCATGCTCCTTTGACATGCAGCAGACAGAATTTCGCTGAGGCGAGTGACTGCCGTTGCGGTTCGTCGCTTCGCAGCAGATCAAGAACAGTACACCGCAACGATAGGTGAAACGTTCAGAATATGGTGACCAACTCCAACACCAACCCAATGACCCGAACAAAGAGGATGAACCGGGAGTCACACAAGTTCGCAGTTCGCAAGCTCGGCATACGGCATCCATTACAGCTGACCGGATACGGAAGCATATATCGAACGCCGTGTACAGATTGAAAAGAAAATCGTAGAAACTGTTGCAGGTGATAAATGCAGGGTATATTTTTCTTTTTGAGGCTCTATAACAAAAACATATTAACGTAGAAATGCCATTTCATGAAGGAAATTGACAGATATTGCGTGACCACGTGACGCGTTTGAGCCAATTGTGGGTGTTGCGAGTGGCCCCCGTGTTGACGTCATCTTGATGGTGGACCGGGGTGGATATTCTATATAAACGTATGTTTTCTCGGTTTGACGCTAGGCGTGCTGCACTCGGATGAAGTCGAATGTTTAAAATTCGAGTTTAGAGAAACCGTGGGGTTTTAGTGCGTGAATTTTCGCATGGAGAGTCCTTGTTGGGTGCTTTATCGACTACAGGTACGAAAGAGCTCCCACAGTTTCTGGTCAGAGTCCCTTTAAAAACGGGTTCGCACTGAATGACATTTACAAACCTTTTACGTTACGTAGCGTGCACTCTAAGAAATGATCTTTACCGCATAGCGCGCTGGTTGGCTAGGAGCGTGCTATGCGTCGAAATTCATTTCTAAGGGCACAGTCGGCATATGTCGGCACAGTTCCCTTAGAAGTCGGCCCAGGACGCACATTCCCCCAGGGCGTGTGTCGTGACGTTGCCCACATACGTGAGGCCGACAACGGCAAGCCCTATCACCACCACCACCACCTCATTTCTAAGGTCGGCACAGTTCCCTTAGAACTCGGCCCGGGACGCACATTCCCCCAGGGCGACAGTCGTGACGTTGCCCACCTCTGTGAGGCCGACAAGGGCGAGTCCTTTCACCATCACCACCACCATCATATCTAAGGTATGGCAAGGCGAGGCCGGCAAACCGCGAGGAAGGATGTACAGGGGGATCCCTTGTCTCCGGGGAAGCAGGAAAGTGAATCAGTGGAAATCGAATCAGCACATGCCGCAATACATTCTATGAGGGCTGGAGGAAGGTTGGCAGTTGATAACATTAGTCATTACCCACGCCTGGGTTCTATTTTTGTTTCCCCTGCTGCCTATACGACCAGCAGTGCTCAGTGGCTTTCCGCTTCCTGTGAATAGGCATGTTAAGAACAACAACAACAACAACTAAATCATGACTATGGCCTGGGGTGATTCACCGCTTGAGAGCAGTACCCTACCCCATTACACGAGAAGCATGAGATGCGAAATATGAAAATGAAGTTATGTGCAAGTCCAACTCGAACTCCCGTCGTCTGGTTGCGCAACGCTATACGTCGCACAAAAGGAAGAAGCACATGAAAGAAGCGCCAATGGTCCTTGAGATGCAGGGGTGGACCCTACAGCGTCTGGAGCAAGCCGGTAGCCAAGAGGAACTCCAAGAACATCAGAAGTCCTCGACGGTGTTGGACATGGCTCTGACATGGGCCAAGAATTGCAGCCAGGTTGAACGTCTGTCGGCTAGCACCACTCAGCTGAGCACAGAGTTGCCGCCTCTCCGTTTCGTAGAGCTTACATTCTATTAGGACGTGCTCAATGTTCGCTTCAACGCCACATTTGGAGCATAGGCAGCTGTCACAGTATCCGATTCGGCACTTGAATTGGGGAGTGAAGGCAACGTTGAGACGAAGCCTGTGCAGGAGGGACGTGAAATAGCGTGGTAAACGGTCAGGAACTGAGAAGGACATAGTGGGATCCACAGAATACATGAGAGACCTGTCAGTGATGTCCCGACTCCACTGCTGGCGAGCTAGTGGCTGAATGAGCTCATTCAGAAGTGATCTCCTGTCTCCTCTTGATAACACCGTTGGTACAACAGCCGGAGACTGTTGGGCAGCCGTTGCCGCTCTGTCGGCTTCTTCGTTTCCGCTCAAACCACAGTGACCCGGGACCCACTGCAGGGATATATGATGACCATGATCGCTTAGAAGCTGAACCTGATGGAGGATATCAGTGACAACTGGGGCGAGCGATCCACGTATTCCCATGTTGGCTATACATTGAAGAGCAGCCTTTGAATCTGAGTAGATGACCCAGGCCCGCGGATCGTCACAGGGCGTCTTACGTAGAGCATATAACTCAGCCGACGTTGATGATGTGCGGTGTGAGAGACGGTATCCATGTGACACACCGTCAGTTGGAATAACAAATGCAGACGATGAACATTCATGACTGGAGGATCCGTCAGTGAAAACTGCAGTGTGGTCAGAATAGCGACTGTGCATCATATCCGCTGCAAGCTGTTTCAGTACTGATGTAGGCACTTGGTTTCGTTTGACATTAAGACCAGGAATTGACAATGCGATCGATGGTACTGGAAGCGACCACGGAGGCGTCGTGGGCACCAGTGATCTTGCAGAAAACGGGGGAACCTTAGGTTTCACTTCCATGAAACAGTTGTATGCGTTACATTGTTTCCGGCGACAAACTTTTGCTATTAGTGGATGGCGGCGGTGGTGTGCTCTGAGGCGCAAGTAATGGCGAATGGTCTCCCTCTGCCGTAAGACTTCAATGGGTATTTCGCGGGCTTCTGCTATCACCATCCGCGTTTCCGCGGCTCTCGGGACGCCAAGACATACCCTTAAGCTCCGTGCTAGAATACACCGCAGTCGCTGTTCTTGCGTCTGTGAAATTCCGTGCAAGACTGGTAGGCTATATAGCAGAGTCCCTCGGACTAGGGCTTTGTGGATGGCCAGAAGAGACTTCTCATTCATTCCCCACTTCGGCCCAGCAAAGTGGCGAATGACGGAAATCTACCGGTGTGCCTTTGTGTCCAGGTGATCGATGTGTTTCTTCCAGGACAAGTTGGAGTCTAGGATGACACCCAGGAATCTATGGTGTGCTACCAGCCTAAGAGGCGTATTGCCAAGGAAGAGCTGATACCGATGCATATGCTTCCGAGTAAAAGCCATGACTGCTGTTTTCTCAGTTGATATATCCATGCCTGCCTCCGTTAGGTACCGTAAGATGTTATCCAGGGAATGCTGAAGACGGCGTAGGATTGCAGGCCTCGATTTCCCAACAGTCCAAATGCAGACGTCATCAGCATAGATAGATATATTGACTTTAGGGGCGATACAGGACTTTAGGCCTGCCATTACAAGGTTGAAAAGGATAGGACTTAAAACGCTGCCTTGTGGTACGCCCTGAGTCAAGACTACTTTCGAAGTGACTCCTTCTTTTGTGCGAACAGAGAGTGTTCTATGGCGCAAAAAATCAGCCAGCCACAAGAACATTCTGTCGGGAACGCCTGCTTGCAACAAAAGATGCAGAACGTTGGCATGACTGACGGTGTCGTAGGCTCTCTTGACGTCCAGGAATACTGCCATGACTATTTTCTTCTGGCTCCTCGCTTGCTCGACGGTGGTGACGAGATCGAGAACAGAGTCTATGGAGCTACGATTCCGACGGAAGCCTGCCATCTCTTCGGGGAAGGTACGATGACCCTCAAGCCACCACTCCAGTCTATGCAAGACCATTCGCTCCAAGACTTTACCAAGACAACTCGTCAGGCTAACTGGACGAAAGGATGACAGGTCAGATGGGTGCTTGCCAGGCTTTAACAGCGGGACTACTACGGCATCTTTCCAAGACTGCGGCACTTCACCGCTTCTCCATGATGTGTTGAAGACATGGATCACACAGGAAACACAGCCGTCGCTAAGGTTTCGGATGGCTCGATAGGAGATTCCGTCTCCACCTGGCGTTGATTGTACTCGTGACAGGCACACCGCGGCTCTGAATTCACCCAATGTGAAGTCCATATCCATCTGTTCGTTCACCACTGGTTCTCTTCGTGAAATCGCCTCCTGTATCTCGGAAGTGGAAGCGCGGAATACGTCAGTGTTCGAAGCTTGCGAATTTGCGGATATAATCTTGCAGAAGTCCAGCGCGACAGAGTTCTCGGACCGCATGAGAGACAGCGCTAGCACTCCCAAAGGATTTTTGGGCGGGAGGGTCTCTCTCAGACTCCGGGCCACGCTCCACACTCTGGCAGCGCGAGTAAAAGGCGACAGCGTTGCGCAGAATTGACATTCTTTAGTTCCTTCTGTACTACCCTGGCAGTATGCCGGGCTTCTATGATGTCTTGAAACAGCCCCGATCGTCTAGCCTTTCGTTCAGCTCTCCGCCTTTGCGCTCGTAGTTGTTCCACGCGAGGATTTGTTCCCATATGTCCTGTCGCGACCTTTACGGTTCGCGAACAGCATCGAAGAGAAGTAGTCAGCGTTTCGGTTAGCTGCTCTGCTGACATGTTCGGCTGCGCCAATTCTGAACAAGACGTTCGAAAGTCCTTCCAGTTAATTAACCTAACAAATTTGGTCCTGGGTTGGCCAGTATACCTGTCGCATGAAATGTAGATGGGCAAATGGTCACTTCCTTTCCCATCGACATCAGTCGACCACGAGAGACTCCTGGAAACATCTTTTGAGCAGATGGACACGTCCAGGACGTCAGTTGAGAAATCTATACGCAGGAACGTTGGTGAACCATCATTGAGCAGACACAGGTCCATTTCGTCGATGACGTCAACCCATCTTATTCCCCTCCTGTCTGTACGTGCACTTCCCCACCGTGGATGGTGGGCATTGATGTCCCCCACTACCAGGAACGGCGGTGGTAGCCCAAGAAATATGTCCCGTATGCTCTGCTGCGACAAGGTAATAGAGGGCGGGAGATACAAACTTACAACAGTAAGTACAATGTTGCCCAGTCGAACCTTGCATCTCACTTGGTCAGCGGAAGAAATATGCGGCTCCTGTAATTGGGCAGCCGTTAGGTCCTTCCGAACACAAAGCACAGTCCTTGATACGCCTTGGCTGCCAGATGTAAATACGTTGTACCCGCTGAGTCTAAAGTCGTCCTTAATGTACGCTTCGCTTATGGCAAGTATGGGAATGGGATATTTTAGAAGAAACAACTTGAGGTCGGGGAGCTTATTGCGAATGCCCCTCGCGTTCCACTGCAGCACTGTGGCTCTCCTATAAAGACTGTCCATGCAAGGATGTTAGCACTCCTTCCGCAGCAAGAAGGTGCTGAACTTCGGGTAAGGACGCAGCAGCAGGGAAAGAGGACACAATCGCTTTGAGTGCGGCCAGAACTAGAGGGAGGAGGACAGACATTGTGGTACTGTCACTCGATACTGCGGTGTGTGCGTGCTTCGATCGTCGGGAAACCACTGGCTTCGGCGTAGCGCATTTCCAAGGCCTTCGTATAGCCTCAGCATAAGTTGCCCGTGAAAGCTGGGGTGTATCGGCGTCAGGTGTAGGTGGTATTAGCGTCTTTTTCCCATTACTACTGGGGAAGACGCGAGCTGCGTCGCCATCAAGCTGACGAGGGGACTTCTGTCCAATTCGAGAAGGCCGCGTTGACATAGCGGGGCCCTCAGACACATTGGGGCGGTGATGTTGCACACGAGTATCGGACGCATGATGGTCTCTCACAGGTTGGGATATGCTGATAACAGACTCTTGAAAACGCTTGATAGCTTGGCGCTTATAAGGGCATTGGGAATGCGAGACAACGTGGGGTCCTCTACAGTTAGCACATTTCGGCTGACGCCGAGCCGTGCATTCCTTGAAATTATGTGGGCCGGCGCAAATCTTGCAGCGTTGGGGCCAGCGACAGTTGCGTGCGAGGTGACCAAACCTTTGGCAGTGAAAGCACTGTAGCGGGCCTTCTACGTACTCATGTACCTTATGGATTGAAAATCCCAAGTGAACTTCCATAGGTAACTTTTGACTGGACTGAAACGTCAGGATCACACTTCTCAAAGGGACGTAGCGATCCGAGCCGTCGTCATTGGAGACGTACCGCATTTGCCGACGAACCGCTATGACGCCTTCGCCTTCTAGGTAGGAGGTGAGATCCTCATTGGTATAAGCAAGCGGAACGTCATTGATTTTTCCTTGGTTCTTCACATATGACGAAGGGATGCTGACTTCGACGTCAATACCAGCGACATTTCGAAGTGAAAGGAGGTTGGAGACTGCGCCCTCCGTGGTGACGAAGATGCACATCGAGCCGTCCTTATTTACACGATGGTGCGCTATTAGCTCCTGCGCAGCAGACCGAATATCTTTCGCAATCAGGTTGGGGTTCACCTTCCAGAAGGACTTGTCCGGTTGCACCGGCTTGAACAGAACTGGGATGCCCTGAGGCCTGTTCTTTTTGTACGTGACAAGGGTAAAAGGATCCCCAATGTCCTGCTCCTCTTCCTGATCATTCGCGGGATCAGTGACAACAGCGGTGTACATTTGGGTCGTCTCGGACCAATCATTGTGCAACATCTGACCTTTCAACGTCAACACGCTTGTCAATCCTCCATCGCCAGAACACGGTGATAGAGATAGGCTGGCTTGGGGTGATACAGGTGGTCTGGCGGTGGCGGAAGACGGAGGTGACGGCGGTTCCGCTGCTGGGTCTCGAACCATCGGAGAGCGACTACGCTCACGTAGAGGCGGATGATGAATCGTGGAAGGATCATCTCCGTCGGGTGGCCGGTCCATGGCCGGCATGCGACCGTCCCGTCCTCGCTCCATTGGCACAAAGGCCTACAGAGCTGAAGCCGAGGAAAACCACAAATTTGAAAGCAATAGGGTTAGGCTTAGCAGGGAAAGCAGGAGCAACAGAATAAGCGTCCGTGCTGAGGAATGTCTGTTAATGTCTATTGTGTAGACGATCACCAATTTTAAGGAACAAAAAAGAATGTTCTAAACTTTGATAATTTAGAAGAGACGTATCTTGGTACTGCTAGCGCCGTGGCCAACTCGATGCAACATATGCTCTGTAGTGGCGATCACCAGATCAATGACATCCGATCAAAGGGTTCTCAAGTGAAGTTAAAAACGATGTTCCAAAAAGAACCACTCAAGTCCTTGGGTTAACAACAAACAAAATAAAACTTTATCAAACTCTTACAAAGGCAAGCCAAAGTGTAAACTTCATCGACTTCATCAACTGTCATCGTGCTAACATTGTCCTCCTCGTCATCACTGATACTGTGTTCGCTTTTTTCTTCTTTTCTTAACATGTTCCGCGTTGGTATCTGACTGAGCTATGTTCTGACTAAAGCTTCCCGACAAACATTCCGCGCAGACTTTTGCTTGTAGTCCTTCCTGTTGTCCGCTTTCCATCTGTGCACATTTATAAACTCATGCTTGGCAGTGCGTAAAAAATATATTTGAAAAATAATCCTGCAAGATATCTTGCATTCTTAGTTTTGGTTTATGCATTTTTTTACGCGGCATGCAGTGATTCTTTAGAGCGTGGCAACGGGTAAGAGAATTCGCATCTCTTCGGAAGTTGTCACCAGTGCGAAGTCAGAAAAACGCGGCGTCAAGCAAGATAGGACCCTTCTTCTCAACTCCAGCAGAAATAAAAAGAGAAAATTCGATCTCTTAGATGTTCAGTGCACCGCGCATATGTGGCATGTTTGAGCGGGTCAGCTGAATAGCAACCAAGAAAGACGATTCAAACCGTATAGCGCACCGTAGCAACAACAACTATACAGCTGCTGTGTGCCCGTTCAATGCGCCGCTTGACATTCTGCCGTGCACAAAAGGAAGAAAAGAGCGAGACGTAAGCTGCAGGCTGACAGGTCTGTCCACAGTATCATTTTTGTCTACTTTGTTGCACTGCGGAGCGCCTTTGAGATGTTGCTGCTGAAAGCGTAAAAGAAGAGCTTGTAGCCTGACTCGGACAATCAACTGTATCATTCACTTTGCGCGGGACGTGACGAAGAGACACCCTGTCGTGATATCGGGGTCAACCATTGAGTGTCAGTGGTCGGCCATTTTTATCTATGCAGTCTCGTAATATATCTGGTGGCACATTTTCTATGGAACGCGACCGCCGGTTTCGCTTTTATCGCGTCACGTATAGAGCTCTCCGGGGATCATCCGGAGTTGTTTCGTGATGTCAAAGTGTCATCGTCTTGACAGCGGCGAAACGTGATGACAGGGAAGCACCAATAGTATGCGCGCGACTGTCATCAAGGGGAGGGGAACGGCGTCACCCAGAGAGTAATGACGCAACGGACAGCGCGTTAAGTGGAGGAAAACCACAAGAGAGATGTCGCTGGCTCTCCTTCTCGTCACGATGAGAAACGAATTGGCCGTCGCGTGATAATTAATCGATTGGCCACACGTGTTCGTAGCAGGTGAACAGGTGTACAGATAAAGTCCCTGGATATAAGAGACCTTATACATATGCAGAAGGTGTCACTGTAATGTGTATGGATGATTGCTCTTGCATCGTGCCGTCTGCAAGAAAGCAGAGAGGTATCTCGTGACATATTTGCGTCGCTGAGGTTATTTTGAGTCCAGAAAATCTCAGGCTGTCATTTCGCATTTTCAGTCCCGGACTTCGGTATTGGAGAAGATGCACAAGTATATCCTCGCAACTCTATACGACTAATGTGTCTGATGCATGTGGCTTTATCCCACAGTAATCACCTTTGGATTCTCACGAAAAATCATAACAGAGAGAGAGAGAGAGAGAGAGAGTCGTTATTGACACATTTTTTTAGCTCTGTACAACTGGGACTGTTCTAATCTTGAGATTGAGTGTTAAAAAAAAAAGAAGTTGAATGCATCACCCGATAGATTTATCCTGCTCCCATAAAGAGCCCACGCCCACAAAAAAAAAAAAAAAAAGAAAGAAAGAAAGAGAGAGAG
The DNA here is from genome assembly GCF_037126465.1 of Ornithodoros turicata. Taxonomy (NCBI): domain Eukaryota; kingdom Metazoa; phylum Arthropoda; class Arachnida; order Ixodida; family Argasidae; genus Ornithodoros; species Ornithodoros turicata. Next base: position 65,203,058 of record NC_088205.1, read on the forward strand.
AGACAAAGAAGAACATCACCTTCTCCCTCCCCCTGCATGCGCCTCCCCGAATTGCATATGCATGTGCGAATGCATAACTGCATCCTATGTGAGTGCGCAGAAATGATATAACGCAGACCCAAGGAACAAGGAAGTTAAAGAAAACATATACCTATAGCACGCTGGTATAATATCGATTTCAATTGCACAGCTCACTATAAAGTTTACGAACACCGATAACTATGCATCCGTCTTCCTTCTTCTTCTTGGGTTACCACACCCGGGGCGCCTTTAGTGTCCCAAAAGTTTCTATTGTCCAAGCGCTTGAGAGCAGACCTCGATGTAGCCCTATGGGGTGCATGTCTGTTATAGTGTATGAAGATGTATGGTAAAGGCGGGCTACTTGAAGACGGGGGCAAGTTGAGGACCTCAGTTTGGGTTTTTCGCGTGGCATTTTCTTTGCGATATTTTTTTCTCGTCTGTAACACCAGGGTGAGCACAGTCGTTGTATGGGCTTTGAAGTAACGTGTTGACGTTCTGCACGTGGCTTTTTAGAAAGACGTGAGACGCTGTTTTGGAGATGTGGTCGAGGTAGGAGGGGCCTTTTTTTTTTTGTCCCATCTGTAACTTCCGCGAGCATTGACTTCCAATTTGCTCATTTCTACTCCTCGGCTAATAAAATATGGCCTCACCGTTATGATGCTGTGTCATTGCCCTGTGACATGTTTTCCATGTGCACTACTCGTGGCTGACCGTTTCGGCTGGCCCAAGCAAAAGACAAATTTTCAACCCGGCATTGACTTGAGGCAAGTTGAGGACATAAAAAAATGAATTTTTTTTGTCTTCAACTTACTCATAGGGTGGGGTAAGTTGATGAAATTATGTAGCCTGTCATTTTTGGCTCGTACGAAATAAATATCTGGTTTAGCACGACAGTAATTTGTGGATCATTTCTCAAAGGTTTGGGGATTCAGTTAACGAATTATGATACAATTTAGGCGATTATTCTTGCTGCTATTAACAAAATAGTTCAACTGTCTTCAACATAGACCACCTTACCCTACTCCGTGTTCTCCACCATTGCACACACTGAACAGTTTGCTGAACTAGCTCTTCCCTCTTTATGGAGAAACTGCCGACAATACTGGACCAATGCAGTGGAGCACCCACGTGTCCTACACACTCTTAAACCCGTACCTTTTATTGTAACTTTTAGAAACGTGTAACTTCTATATAGACGTAGATTTCGAGATTTCTTATAGGTTACACCACTGTAACGTATATTTAGAGGTTAAAAGCGACCAAGCGTCGAGACTGGGAGGTACCCGGGTTCGAATCCCGGTGCCGGCTGTGCTGTCTGGGGTTTTTCCTGGGTTTTCCTCAGACGCTTTCAGACATATGTCGGCACAGTTCCCTTAGAAGTCGGCCCAGGACGCACATTCCCCCAGGGCGTGAGTCGTGACGTTGCCCACATACGTGAGGCCGACAACGGCAAGCCCTATCACCACCACCACCACCTAAAAGCGACCAAAGTCATGTCTTTACAACACGAATAGAAGTTACACCTCGGAAAAAACAAAAACAGCTTGTTGTAACTTATAAATGTACCCTCTACTCCGACACTGTAACTTCTAAGCGAAATCTCCAACGATAATTTCTTTGTTAGTTTCTTATCGTTTGGTTTCCTTCTGTCTTTCAGCATAATGCCGGGTTTCAGCCTCCCATTCGAGACGACAGTTGCGAATCTACGCTGTTATTTTTATCTGTTTCAGCGTCATTTATACGTCGACTACATGTTATCAATGCTGTATGAACAGAGATTATAAGTTTGCAGTCTGGAATACTGATAGTATGTTTCTTTCTAAAGGGTGGAAAACCATTGTCAATGCCGCAACCACCAAGATTTCCGATTTCGCTGCGTAGCCGAGCCTGGTCTAGGTCTATCCACACTGAGAGCGGTTTCCTTGAAACGCTTAACGCTCGTCGTCCGTCCGTTAACAAGTGTAATCTGTTTTAATCCGTGGTTTTCCTCGCGTTTATCATAGTATAGTCAGGAACAACGGAAAAGCTAGATGTCGCTAGCAAACAAGGATATTTTCGGTGTTCTCAGGGGAAAGTGTAGTGAGTGCGAAGATTGCAAAGAATATATAACCGAAAACGAACGTCACCACCGCAGCCCAAATTCACACACTTCATACACTGGGTAAGTGTACATTTTGTGCTAGGTACGTGCGTTATTTTGATAGCAAGAGCTTTTAGCGCATGTTTGTTGTGATTATGGCAAGCGTTTTGCGGTCCTGCATATGAACGCCACTTACGCTTGCTACTTTTCTGCTCTTACTTGGTCGCCAAGTCAATACACCGGCGTGCATTTTGCGAGCTGCGGATATATGCATCGAGATATATAATTCGCAGCTTCCTACTTGTTGTATTCTTACGATATTCTAAGACTCAATCGCGGAGTGAACGCCTTCCCGCATTTATGCTGCTTTGCACCTTGTGCTTTGTACGGATTTGAATGGTTCCGTAAATGTTACCCTCATTGCCCAAACTTTTGTTCCCAGGATCCCACATGCAAGTTCATATACCGTCACCAGCGCAATGCAGTACCTCACAAACTCGTCCCAGAGCGCCTCCAACGCTGATAACGCAGTAATATGGTGTCTCCTGCGTTACTGTACACTCATATTCCTCAAGGTTGTGTGCGTTTTATGTAATACTGTATTGCCATTTGCACTCGCCTCTGCAACACGAATGTGGAATAAAGTTTTTTCTGCTGCAATTCTCCATTTCGTTGGGTCTGTTCAGCTTAGCAAACATAGGTCAGTCGTTTTGACTCGCTGGCTTCCTCGCACATTTATGCATTGCTTCTCACTTAGAAGATAGTTCTTTTTTCCACATACATGGTAACGCGACCATGGTTTCTCCTCACATCAGAATCGCACTTGTGCACAATGTGTCACCTCTCGACAGACTTCTGTTTTTGTAATATACATATGTTCAAGATCTCCTTTTCTGCTGGTTCATTTTGGTACCTTGGTGTGTTCTGTAAATGTCTGTCCATATCCTAGGTGTTTGTTTTTATTCGCATCACACCAGCGCTCATTTGACAGGTGGGTTATGTTAATTTTCACAAATTAACCCATCCGTAGTTACAAACATTTCAGACATTTCCTGACGCATGTGTTTGAAACTACGGATCGATTAATTAGCAAAAATTCACATAACCCACCTGCCAAATGAGCGCTACTCTGTTACGAATAAAAATGATCATCCTGTATAAAAAGCCGCACGTTGGCGTAACCTTTACGGGCAGGTGCTGGATTGAAGGCCGTAACCTCTAATTAGTGGGTTTCCTTGTAACTTTTATAAAAGGTACTGCTCAGAGGGTACCTAGTAGCTTCTGAAATAGAGGGTAAAATATTGCGATTTTTTACCCTTTACTAAAGGGTACCGAGTTAAGAGTGTATGTTTGTACCATTTCGTTCTTTTCTTTCTTTCTTTCTTTCTTTATTTACCCTCAGGTCAGAGAATTACAGAGGGGAGTGGCAAAATAAAGGAACATACAACGAATTTACATACAAAATAATTGGTCCAGCAGCTTGCGGAAGCTGTTATGGTCCCGGACGATGACGGTGGAGGCGGGAAGACGGTTCCAGTCGTTCAACTCCAGTCGTTCTTACTGTGTTTCTTCCTGAAAACCCTGGAGAACTTGTCTCATAATGAGGCGGCTGTCTCATGTTGTTTGGGATCGTCTTTCGTTCGTGTTCGGCTGATCCAGACGCCATCCAGAAAGGCGGCGTTGCAATTTTGAGAAATTTGTTATATACGGTGAAATCCTGTTTTTAGAGTGTGGATATATGATAATTGACAGAAAAAGGCGTACGCCCCCTCCCTCTTCGAATAAGCGATGACCCTGTCATTCAGTGCAATCGTTGGCATTCAGCATGTTACGTGGTGAAGCGCTGCTTCAAGAGTGCACCTGACGAACGCAACCGAAGAGGTTCAGGTTAGGTGTGTGTCAGGGTGTGTATCACAAGTTTGGTCGAGAAGAGTGAAGGTCGAGAAGGTGAAGAGAAGAGGAAGTGAGAGAAGGTCGAGAAACAAATGGGACGAGATTCAGTGGGCATTTGCTTCACACCCCAGTGAGAAGCATCTCAAGAAAAAGAAACACAAACACACACGAGGAAACGCAGTGCTGAAAGTTGTAAAATCATACAGAACACTCTCCGATGCATCTTGTAACAGGGAGTGATGGTGTGCTTGACTGCTTGGCGTTGTTCGCTTCACAGTTCGACCCACACGTCACGAACAGTGAATGCCGCTGCACGACACAATTTGCTGACCTGTTCTTTTCTGCCGCAAACATGGAAACGAAATATAAATATGATCGATCATTTAGCCCATGGCGTTTATACACGTGGTTTTTATTTTTGTTTAGCTGTTGGTGTTTACAGTGTAACTCGCAAATACTTGCAGTACGGAACATGAGAGCAGCGTTCGTTACGGGCATGTTCCTTCACGGTGTGGCAGAATCGAAGCGCGAAGCCACAGGTGGCAAATTTCGCAGCGCGCATAGCGGTCAACCGGTTCTGTGGGAGCGGTGTACTAATACTTTCTAATCCCTCTAGCGCAAGTTGTGTGCTGCGAGTCGCTGAATAGAGCAACGACGGCACAGCACGGTGAAAAATATTCCCCTGTGACTTTAATCTGTCGGTATCACCCCAACACACTAGTTTAGCAGCAAAATATACTAGTAGATATTGTGGTATTCTGCTGCTTAAACAAGAAGAGAGCTGCCGCTGCTTAAGCTCAGTAGTCTGCACAATTTCGTGCACAGTGGACAGTGGCAAATTTCTCCACTCATCGTCACTACTCGTAAGCACCGAAAGTTGGCCGAGGCGAGTTCCATAAACGACGACGACCAGATAGACCTCCACCTTACAAGAAACAAATAACCAAGTTAAAAAACAACTCAAACTTAACAAAAATAGTTAACGAACTCAACCAACAACTAAAGAACTCGTGCCATACCTGCCACGCGCGCCCTTGTGCAATTTCTCGTCTCGACGGTACCTCTTTGACACTTTGTGACGCTCTTTGTTTTTTGCGCATTGAGATTTCGCACGTGGACTCTCCTACACTGTTGCTTTTGGTGCGAAGTTTTGTGGTGACGTTTTCATCCATTCCTCTTCAAAGTGTATGGATTTATGTAGTTTCCCTTTCTTTTCTGAATAACGCGTCCTGGAGTAGCCAGTCCCGAGTGGCTACTAGCATCTCCATTTTTTTTCTTGTACAAATCAATCAATCAATCGTGAATAATAATTCGGGGCTTTTCGTCACGAGACAGCTGCGATCATGAGCGATGCCACAGTGGTGGGGTCTGTGGATTAGTTTTGCCCACCTGAGGGTACCTTAACGTGCGCCGAAATCTCGACAATACTGCACACCACAGTTAACGTCCCTCGCGAAAGACGCCGTGTCTGAGCAATTTGTACCCTCCCACCAAGTTGCCACCGTCCTCGGCCGGTTTTGAACCCGCGATCTTGGGATCAGCAGGTGGACACGCTACCGACTGAGCCATCGAGGGCAACAACTACAACAACAAAAAATAAATGAATAAATAAACTTTTAAAAATCTCTCAAATAACTAAAATAACTTAACTTAAATACTCAACTCAAATAACTTAAATCAATTCAATGGGTCAAAAGGTTGTTAGAGCGGCTATTGGCCCTCTTGACCTAGAACATACAGTTATTGATTGTAATCAATAAAAATGCGTTTACCCTATTTTATAAAGTTCTTTCCATAGTTAGCGCATACGTCCTGCATGTATATTATACTAAAGGCGACGCAAAGGGGCAGTCGGTACTCTCTTGGAGCGGATACGCAATGGCCACTGGCGAGGAGGGACTGCACCTACCTAACTTTTACAGCTCCAGTTTCAAATGCCCCGAGCAGTACGACGAGCAATTGCGTCGCTCATCTGCATGCGCCAGCTAAATGTTTATCACAGCGGTCTGCTCCGTGGTAAAGGAAGCGGAACCCATCCTTCAAGACTGAAGTATACAATGACCATCGTCGCGCCTTAGAGTCGTCGCTGGCCCGCCAGGATATCCGCCCATTCAACACGACAAAACTCCTTGGCTGCTGGTCCGTACATTACGAAGTGCACTATACACCTGCAATGCACTATGCAATTCCTTCAATCTTTGCAACCCAGTAGTCTTCTGCTCAGTGGCGTAGCCAGACCTCCAAGGTAGGGGGGGGGGGGCTCTATAGGAAAACCCGCCCACTCCCTCCCCGACGCTGACCCTGGGTGCGACAACACACAATACTTGTGCACACCGCAGCATGCGGTTTAAAAAAAAAACGAAAATAATTGATTTGGACATTCACAATACGATTATACTGTGATGTCCAATGAGGTGGTGTCACGAGATTGGAAGGATTTTGAAAAGCTCATACTTTGGAAACCATTCAAGTGTGCCGCTTAGATAGACGCCATGAACTGTAAGAACCCTCGCGATGGGCACACTGGTCCCCCCATATATTATTTTCGGATTTGCACGATTTGCGTGGTTCGGTCAGTGGAAGCCCCCCTGTGGCTACGCCACTGCTCCTGTTATCGTGTAAGCTTCTTTTGCATTGCTTCCATGCGCGGGAACATATCGTACGCAGTATCGAGAGACAAAATAATGAGTTTTAGCACATCGTCTGCAATCGCCTTTGCGCGCGTAAGGGATAGTGTTGGTGGTTCTGTGGAAAGCAGAAAGAGAGCTTCGCGCTGTGCGCAGGACCACCACGCTATCCCTTACGTACGGAAATACGATGCACTAAAACACACTCTTGTTGACATTGCACATACGTGTTGGTCCCCCACTTCTTGTATCGCCTAATGGCTCATATCTCTCTGTCTTTTATCTTTCTTTCTTTCTTTCTAGGCATAAATATTGTCTATGCTGTGTGCACGTGTGTTTGAGTTTTTTTGTGTGCGTGCGTGCGTGTGTTAGGGGACTTGCTGTTCAACTTTACCTTTCTCCCATCGGTCACCTCATCATTATCATCTAACATACGTGTGTGTGTGTGTGTCTGTCTGTTTGTGTTATCTTTCCGCGGACTTAATAGGAAAGGGACAGTAAATATCTCTTAAGGAAAAATAGAGTGTCCTGCTGGGCTGATCGTGTAGGAGGACTAACGGGGGGCTCTAAGGTCGGAGACCAACGCCTCCACATTTTTCTTTGCATTGCTAACGTAACATTACCTAATCTAACCTAATGATGATTTATACGACTTAGTCATGGCAATACAAATGATGGGCCCGTAATGAACATGCTGTTGCCATGGGACAGATGATTGTTACAAACATGCACATTTTCACATCTGTTCAGTTCTACTTTTGGAATACGCCACCGCATTCACACCTGCAAAATCAAACAGTGTTTCCTTTTGCTTGTTATTTTCATCGCATATATATCTCTGCGTCCGTACTCTTAAAAGGAAACGTGGAATATGAAACCTGCGGCGTAGGTTTAGCGCAGGTTTCGGAAGTTATTTCAGTGTAGATTCTGTTACACGGAAATAATTATTTCCGAAACCAGTGCCATCTATACCTCCTCCGCATGATTCATATTCCACGTTTTTCCTTTTTAAGAATATCGATGAAACAATTCGACATGTATTTTTTTTGTTAATTAACGGTTTCAACATAGACGAAAAGCCAACAAGAAGTAAAGTCAAAAATCTCATTCAGCTCCGGCATATAGGTAACTAGACTATATAACGTCGGTGTAGGAAAGTCGAAAATGCATCCACAAAACAACGTTGTAACTGTAATGGCCAACCACTTTATATTTTTGTTATCAAATCAACCATATAAGAAACATAGCACTTGCATACTACGGGGGGGGGGGTGTCGAGGTAGCTTGCCGTTGTTGGCCGCACTCAAGTGGGCATCGTCACGACTATAGCCAAAAAAAAGGAAAAGAAAGTGGGAGAAAGGGGAGTTGCATACTACACAAAATGTGAAGATGGTAGTTCCACAAATGTGAGTACGTCTAGTCCATAGCACTAAAGGCTGTCTCGTCAGCGACCGCTCAGGATTGATAGAGAAAGTCAAGAGAGAACTTAAAATACGAAGGAGAAATAACATAAAAAAGGAAAATGAAGAAAGAGTGAAATTGCCCTATACCTGTTTGTAAGCAAATGACGTCATAGTGTTCGACAGCGCCACAAATTTGGTAGAGTTGAACTGCGCTCGAAGCTATAGAGGCGAACGAGGTCGCGCCCGAAAGCCATGGTGAATGGTATTACGATGTTCCCTGAAAGGGACTGCAAACTTCGATCCTATTTTTCTTTCATTAGGAGACGGCGAACAGCAGGATGTGCTCCACATCTTCCGCAGCTCAGCATACAGCGAGCAGTTGGGGAAGGCCGCTTTCTCGATCTTGTGTAGAGCCTCCGGCCGCCGTAGGGGACATTCAGTCGAAAGCGGTACAACAGTGTCCCCACGATCCGGGATTCTGACGCAGGCATCACGAAGGAGTTTTCTTGCTCTACCCTGTAAAGTGACGACGGGCTTGACGACGTGTGTCCACTAAACCATGGCTTCTTGCATATCTCACCTTGCTCACTATGATGCGCGATTAATCGCGCGTCAGAACAAGTGAAGTACGCCTGACATAGTGGACCACACCGGCACACCCTGGATACTGGTGCATCTGCTGCCTCGTTTCCAGGTATGCCGGGTATGCTGGGTAGGTACCAGGTATCCAGTGTAGGATTATAACGCGCCCTTTTGCAACGCCAGAGTGGTACATGTTAATGGCGCCGCGTATCATGGGAACAAGGCCTGCGGAAACCAACACTGCTTGTAGGGCCTTTAAGCCAGGTCTTGAGTTTCACGACTTCGCTGTCGCGAATGACTCAGTGAACTGAATCACCATGATGGTACCGTAGAGCTTCGCTGCAGTGGAAAACGTACCACGACACAGAGGGGTTGCACCCTCAACTGGGAGCTCAGGAACCCGATAAGCATCATGTATCTCCCCCTTCTGTCGTCGATGCGCCTGTGAAAACATGCATATAGTTTGTCCCTCTGACTGTGTAGAACCTGAACACCGTGCTGCTGAACAAACATGTGGGGGACATCAGAGGAAGAACCATAGAAAGAGGAAGAGCCCAAGGCGGGACGCGTGGCAATGCCAGCGTCTTATGCCCGGAATACCATGACAGCTATACATGGTAGCTTGGTGGATCACCACATTACCAGAAGCATTGGGGTACAGTATCGCTCCTCCCGATGAAACTCCCCAATCATAATCACAAAATAAAGTTGTTGCTGTCGCTCGATGGAGCCTTGGGAAACTTCGTGGATGTCGAGGGCAGTATGCGAGCGGTGCTCTCACCAGAGCACTCTGAAGGCCAAATTGAAATATTTTAATGTGAGCGGTTAACTTGTTCTTGAGGATGGCAACTCCGAAAGGTCACAGAGGTCTTCTAAACAAGTTTTTCTGTGGGCGCTTCTCGTAATTCTCTGGAAAGTACAACGTAATTATTTCTACAGTTCACGGCGCAAACTTTTCTTTTGTTGTGATCTCAAGTTACTAACGAAGTAACTCATGGGCAGTAGGCGTACATCTAATTGCTATCCTCTTGGCTATCGAGTCGCTCGTTAGGATACAAATCCCATAGCTTCAAATAGATATACCCCACTGTACTTTGACATTTGGATACAACTGTATTTCGCCACGATATGTTCAAGTGTCCATGTTCCTGTCCATGAATAACATCTGGGAGTTTTCCAAGTCAGAGCAAAGTTGCTGTAAGCAGCACCGAGAGCTTGCACTGCGCTAGGAACATGTTGTCGTCCTAATTAATAACGTGAGTGTATCGCTCCTCGAAAGCCGATATCCAATCTATCGCAGCATGCGGAACGCCCAATTCCCTGGACAGATTCTCGTATTGGAGCCGTCGGCTTTGCGCCCTGGGGCAATCCTTGAGGGCATAGCTGCTACAGCTACCGTTTAAAGACTAACAAATTCTCCAGGAAACGATTTGCGGTGGGTAGCGAAGTAGGTACCCACGCAGGTTGCGAAGTTTTCCGTTTCAAACTGGCTGCTGGAGTAATTAGTGGAAGTGACAACCGATTACAGGCATTACGACAGTCACTGTGTAGGCATTAGGACACTTTTTTTTTTCTACCTCTCTTTTTCGTCCTGGCCTTCCATTACGCAACTCAGACATGACTCAGCACCCGCTCGCATGTCTCCGCAGTTCGTATTCCTCTGTGTATTACAACCCGCAATTCAATCCCATTCGAAGCAGCACAATGTTACCTTTTGGGGGGAAACACAGAGTAAGCCGATGCTAGCGGGCCTATACCTCGACGTGATCCGAATCAGGTCGGGTCACATCCCCATTTCTTTCTCTCTCTATTATCGTAGGCTTCATTTTTCTTTCTTTTTTTCTTCTGTTTCATGTATGTATCAATGCACGTGTCGTCACGGTCACGCACTGGTTGCCACAAAATGCTTACGTCAACGATGTAAGCCTCACGCATGTTTAATTAGCCGATATATTTCGGGATCTCCGAGTACCCACATCACGTTTCATGATCCAATAAGCCCCCTCGTGCCCCCGGTACAGAAGGATAAACCATATCTTATCGTGATAAAACCAGATGCTAAATATACAGATCATTTCTGAATGGAGTTCATTCAAGATGTGATGCAATCTATCGCTTCGCATTACCCTGATGAGCAGATGAACCGACGCCTGCTCAGCGACGAGTGTTCCCCTTTCATTAACCGGATGTTGATGTTGATGTTGATGAAAAAAAATAATAGCGAGAGATTGAATTAAGCGGAGTTTCCACACTGCAGTCATGACGCCTCGAATATTGCAATCTGCTCCAAAGATTCTGTTCAACGCAGAGCCTGGGCTGCTGCATTCTCAAACAGAGGAAGTTATCACATTGCGATACTTATGCGCCATTACACATGTGCACAAAGCGGCTGCGGAGAATATGTAGTGGTGACTGTCGGAGTACATATCCAATGGAGGGAACAGTTGTGCAGCTACCACAAAAGAAAGCGTGCATGTCTGCTACCGAAGTAATAGACTACACTAAGGAGGCCATTAAATAATGCAGCAAGTGTGAAAGTATCGTCACATGGCATCTGGGGACAAATATACGCGCGGCCTACCTGCTAAGAGCGTACCGACGATACGTTGAGCGCGGAGCCAGAGAGGTCAGGTCTCCCTCAGAGATTCATAAAGTCCGACGTGCTATACATAAGACTTGTATGTAAGGTGCTTTGTTGCGCCAGAAGTAGCAGTACCGTTCTGCACGAGCAATTGTGCAGAACTCCGACGCCTTTTGACAGTTCTATAAAGTTCTGGCAGGTGACGTGTTACCTACGAGAGGCAACGTCGGTGAATAACACGGTAAGACCCCGTACTTTGCTGGGGTGTAAACAAGAATGCGATTTGTGCGTTACAACGTCTGCAATCACTGGATCAGCACGAGCGAGCACGACGACACTGAGGAGATACTAATCCATGTTACTCGCGCAAGTTCCAGCAGCTCACTTGGTTAACGATCCAAAGATGGATATGAACTTCTCGATGGTCCAACTAATTCATAGTAGCTTCTTTCTGGCATTCCTGTCCTGTTCGAGACAACATTTCATTTACGGCAGTCCGCACGACACGGTCAGTCTCGTCTGCATTTTCTCTCCGCTTATTGGAGACTCCTTGCCGCATTATGCACGCATGGGCCATGCAGAAGGTGGAGGACAGCGCGATTTGGTCATGCGTATATTGTAGTATCTAAGGACTCCGTCTGTGCACTGCCGTGTTTTGCAGATATGAGCATCTCCAAATCCCTTAACCTAGTAATTACTGACATACAGAAATATTCCTGGAAGTTGTAGAACAAGTGACACTTCACTGTGTTCCGGTTGCTGCTGTGTCAGGGGGCACTCATAAGCATTTCGTGCTAGAAGACCAAAACATCTTCTCCCTAAACCCCTTGGTAGAGGACCATAACGCTTGACGCGTTTCATTCACAAGAATATTCCCACGGAAGAAAATTGAGAAATATGTATAATCGATGCCTACTCCTTATTGCCTCGTCGTAAACGAAACAACAACAACATATATTCATTACACAACCAACCGGCGTGTCCAATCCTCTCCTACAACATGGATTACGTAATTGCATCACAAACAGGCAGGATATGACTTCCTTCATAGAACAAAGTGAACAAGACGTGCTCTGTCCTTTCCAAATGCACGATTCCTGTCCGCCGTCCGGGTAACGACGACTGTACCCTAAGATTTACTGTCGTTAGTCCGACAACACAGTTTCATTTCACTTCGCGGAGACAGCGTCCTTGTTTTCTTCCGTGTTGAAACATACGATCGTACTCGCGATTCGTTTTACTGCTTCGCGATGTGAGACACAGAAAGAAGATGTTTCTTATGGATAGGCGCAGTGGTAATCAGCGTATGTTATCGGGAAAGCGCCTGTAATTCCCTAAGAGTGGATGAAGCGCATTATACGTAATCGGATGAGATCTTCCGTAAGACTCTTCTTTCAAGCAGAACCGAAGCAAGCGTAGCAGTAACCAAGAAAATACGACTTGGGAGTCAACAAAGAAGGAGATGAGGTAAAGAAAATATGTTGCAGGGGATATAAAAAAGCTGCTTTGATAGGCAGTGAGTAACATCCAACTGACGTCCCCGATGAATTAATGATATCAACACTTTTCTCGAAAGGAGAGTTTGCATTCACGTAAGGCTGATATATCGCTGCCCTCTGTGATCCGCCCCCCCCCCCCCAATCCAATCCAATCCAATCTGGCTTTCGAGTAGCCGTCGAAATGGAAACAGGACGATTGCGAGGTAGACACTCATCGTCTTCGTCGTTGACCTGCATTCGTGGTGCACGGTGCACTTTCATTTCCGATCTTGGAAGCTCATGCGTTAACCATCTCTTTGGAACGTGGTAGTCTGCTCCACAAACGTGTCCAACAGTTACACTTGACGATTCCGACAAGCGTGGAGAAGCTGTTTCCACTTGCATAATGTAATAAAAACCTGCGTTCCCTTGCGTACGGCGGTGGTTTTCGTCTTTACGCTACCTTTTGATACATGTGATAAGTTCGGCGGCACGCAATAATTGTATGTACTCCTTAGTATTGTTGTCGCAGAAGCACAGTAGCGATAAATAAGTCAATGTGCGTGTAATGATATATTCATTATCTACTCACACAATAATTTATTCACAGTCTGCTATAGTGTTTTGTGCAATAATGTCATATCGTGTAATAGGTAAATACAGGAAGCTGAACATAGAAAGAAAAAAAAAATATGAAAAGCGGAGCTCGTAGGTAACATCGTCTCGAACTTTGCGACGAATGGCGAGATTCGTACCAGCAGATCTCATGCATGCGCACTTACCAACTACACCGCTTCACAATGCATTCATTACTGCGTCATTTGGCATTAGTCTTCTCGTACATCTGCTCTGTCTCGAGCCTTGCAAGGGTAGAACACTCCCGTGCTTCAACAGCGCCGGGGCGTCATAAAAGGGGATCCTGCTTATATCGGTTGATGACTGCCCACCCGACCCGGCTACGATAAAAAAAAAAAAAAAAAGAAAAACATGCACTGTTAGAGTCGTAGCTTCGAGGCGGTATGATCCATAACGCCCCTCGCTGACACATGACGAGATTCCCCACAGGGTTGAAAATCCGTGCCGTCACATTCGGTGATAGTCCTGCCTACAAATTTTTCTTTTGTGAACGGATGTGCTTTATCTTTGTCGATGAAATATGTAAGGACCCGCTTCGATCGCGGTGGGAATCTGTGAGGTGTCGAGAACTGTCTAAACCTTGCCATGAAACTGACGGATCTCTTGTACCGGGAGCTGGAAGCGTTGGAAGGTTGCGGAAACGACAGCGCATAGAAGGACAGGTTTTGGCAGGTGCGTCGTGAATTATGAGATACAGTTGATCCCGCGAGCTTCAGTTATCCGGATCCCGCGCGATCCGTGCAAGAAACACGAGGACAGTCCTCAGTTCATGCAATTTGCCTTTATTTATCCGGGCGTCGGTTTCGAGGTCAGGAAAAAGATTTCCAGGAACTGCCGAGGAAAATACGCAATAACCGCCTTTAGATATCCGATGTTGAGAGAGACAATGTGCGACCTACATCTCGTAAGGCTGGGACGACAATCTTGAGGAATATGCTATGGGAGTAGGCCAGCTGTCGGCGCAGCTCCCCAATTTTCCTCTTTCCTTATTGCCCGTGGAGCGACTTCACTGGTCCCTCTCCCAAACAAGGGGGCAACATTTCAAGATGGAGTGCACGTGGTTTCTTTTGTGGACTCATGCCGGTCTACGAATACACCCTTGTTGCTGCCATGTGATTGGACAGACGCTTCGTCACGTGGGTTCTCCAGAATTCCCCGCTCCCTTGCGCAGAGTCAAATTGTCGTAGCATATCGTACTCATGTTGCAGACATTGGCCGGTCCACCGCAGATTATCCATCCAGTGATGAAAAACGGATCACTTCACACTGGTCAGTGGAGAGGTCCGAGAGGTTTTAGGTGTAGAATTTACTTTGGTGACTCTCCTGACGTTAAATGTGTTTATGAGTTGGACTGGTAAGTTGCAGCACTTGTTCTAAGAGAGCTGTGTAACCTATCGCAGAGGACTTTGACGGCCGTTGCTTGATCATCGAGCGTGTTTGAGAGCGCTAATTGGGACAAAATCGGTGGAGGAGTCGCAGACTTAGAAGTTCGCCATGCAGACTTTCTTGCTCTATGCTGTCGGACACGTCGTGCTCCGTCACGCCCAAACGTTACATGAAATTTCAGCCACGTTCACGATCAGAAAGACGTCAACTCTACGTCAAAAGTAAGTTCAACGGCTGTAGACAACACTATACAGTGCTACACTCTTACGTACACACTCTTACACTATACGTGCATAACGGTAGAAGATAGAAGTGTACACTAGGTACGTTCGATTACGCCTGCACCAGTTCCGGTGGTGTTGCACTCGCCCGTTCGTTTCGCCAGTGCAGCCGAGCGCCCCCTGCACCGTCTCGTTCGTTTCAAACTAGTGCACGCCAAGCGTAGCCCTAGTGTAAGGAAACTCTGCACTCCCGCAGGGGTCAATTCAACGGTAGTGCAGAGTAATGGCGGCGATGGCAGCAGACGACACAAGGCAAATAATAGTTAATGTAAATTCTCGAACGTATCTCTGGAAGAGACGTTTGAATTCGAAGTCGAAATAACGATTCACTACAGTTTCGGTGTAGATTGGTACACGGTTCCTGTCAGTTCGCAGAAGATTCAACGCTATT
This sequence comes from Ornithodoros turicata, assembly GCF_037126465.1. Classification (NCBI taxonomy): domain Eukaryota; kingdom Metazoa; phylum Arthropoda; class Arachnida; order Ixodida; family Argasidae; genus Ornithodoros; species Ornithodoros turicata. Next base: position 65,218,417 of record NC_088205.1, read on the forward strand.
ACGGTTACCAGGTCGTCGAATTCTTCGTCCTCGCTGTCAGAATCCACAAGTTCCATGGCTGTTTGCACAATTGTTGAACAGTTCATTGTGTTCGAAATTAAAAAGCAGCAATGCACATGTGATTGAAATGTCACACGCGTTCTTACAATCCGTAGCGGTGTTAAGACTCGCGGACAGCAGAAGGCCTGCACTATAGCGCTGCAGTTCGATATTCGTTTCGCGGCGGCACTAGTGTTGCACCGTTGAACTGGAGCTGGCCTGGTGCTGCACTATAGTTCAGAACTGGCCCTGCACCGCCTGGAACTGGTTCAGGGAGTGCAGGCCTAATGTGCAGGCCGTGCTATGCGGTGAAGTTCATTTCTAAGAATGTATAGGGTATACCAACGTTGGCATGCATGATGGCGCCTGTGTCGCGATTAGGGGTGAAGTTAACATTGTCGCATTCACCGATGACCAGCACGACTGTGAGTGACTCTTTAATGCGCGAAGCCCACAGAGAACGGGTCTTGCATTCTTTGAGCCAAAGAATTTTGAAGACAACATCACCGATAATAATTTACAGAAACTGAATTTTTAGCTATTAACGATGTTCTGCTTTAACACTGTATCCGCCGAAAGCGCTATACACCGAAGGTTCGGTTCAATATATCTGTCGGCTGCTGTGTAGCTCAATGCCAGAGGCGCACGGAAGGGCGCTGTAGTCGTTCGTGTCGCATAGTTTCCGCGCCAAGCATTGAGTGGTGCGACAACAAAAGCCGCACGTCGCAGGCAGACCGCTCGAATTCCTACGTCGTGCACCCTTCCCCACTCCCACCCCACCACGCAAAAATGATGTTGGGTGCTCTAGAGCACTTATTGTTTCGGTCCGGCTATCATGCTTTGCTTTCCTTCGCTTTCCGAAAAGGGTAGGAGAAAGAAAAATTACTGTGGAAATGGAGGAGAAGAATTTCAAGTCGTGTTAAGCCTCTTCCTTGGGTACTTCCTGGAGAAGCGAGAACGCGCCTAATGTTCGGTATAGCTGCCGCCTCAAAGGAAGGAACGACCGTAAGCCAAAAAGAACGACAACAATAAATGATGGAGAAGTGATGACCACATGGGATGTTTACCCAAGCCAAGAAGCCTTCACTGAAGATGGAGTTCGTGAACCCTGTTTTGCAGGTGGGGTTGGCAGTATATGGCAATGGAATGTGGTAACGATGCGGTGTCCCGTAGTGAATGCGAGAACTGTGAGCGGAGAATTTCCCCACACAGTCGTCATCGTAACTTAGTTGTTGTAGTGGTGAGAAAAGTGGCGAAACCGCGTGCAAACGGGGGCATCGATTGATAAATGCCTTTTGATGTTCAGGATATTTAATTAAGATAATTACATAATTACACAAGTAACTGCCCAGATTACACTTTCCAGACTGCCTTTTGCTTGCTCTCGACGAAGCCCGGGCATTACATTAGATTATCAAAGAGTTAACATATACCGGGTGTTTCAGTTAAATCCAAGGACTAAATTCACGAACGAGTGCACCAGTCGAAGAACTTCCTTTTTGACAAGTATCTGTCCGCTACCACCTACAAGCTGCGCACTGTGTGAATGAGTGGGAACCGCTCATTATTTAAACTGAGTTAAAATGAGTTTCGTGAAAAAACGTAACTTCTAAAGCAGGCCGCCGTCGGCATTAAAATGGATACTACCCCTTTTGGGAACTTCAGTGGATACCTTTTAGAGAAAAATCTGCCAACAAAGTGGGCCATTTGTTGCAGTAATTAATTGGTTTCGGTTTACATATTTTTGTCGCGGCTGGTCGCGGCGAAGCGGAAAAGGGCGTAATTCATTGGTGTAACTCATTGATGTAAGGACGTAATTCATTGGTGGGTAAGTGAGTGAGTGAAAAAGCGTCCTCCTGCGCTTCACCGCGACCAGCCGCGACAAAAATATGTAAACCGAAACCAATTAATTACTGCAACAAATGACCCGCTTCGGTTGCAGATTTTTCTCTAAATGGTGTCCACTGAAGTCCGGAAAAGGGGTAGTACCCATTTTAATGCCGACGGCGCCCTACTTTAGAAATAATGTTTTTTGACGAAACTCATTTGAATTCTTATTTAAATAATGAGCTCCCACTCATTCACACGGTGCGCAGCTTGTAGGCGGTATCGGACAGATACTTGTAAAAAGGAAGTTCTTCGATTGGTGCATCCGTTCGCGAATTATTTAGTCGGGAATTTAACTGAAACACTCGGTATACACTAAGGGCCACTCAGGATGGATTCAAAGAGGCAAAGTTGTGGATATAAAGTGACGAAAGAGGGAATGGGCACTTTGGCACTCTGTGCTCGAAGTTCGTAAAGTCAATGCGAATAGTCTTCAAAGACAGGCCTTTTTGCAATGCAGATTTTTCAGCCCGTGCCCGTACCGCGGTGTTCACAGATGGCTCTTCCACCAACGACGGAGCCTCCGTGGCCTTTGTTATGCCTGCCGAGTCCACCTCACGAGGTTATCGATTATCGCACCGCACCTCGTCCACCTCTGCGAAGCTATACGCCATTCTGTTGCTCCTGAAGTGGTACTGGAATTCCAACCGCGTTCCTGGGTGGCATGCACAGACTGCAAAGCGGTACTACATCAGTGCGCAACGAGCGAGTATCTTTGACAGCACTGGTTGTGGAAAGTCTAAAGGTACACTGAACACTAGAAGCGAAGGAGCACCGGTTTATTCTGCAGTGAATCCCTGGCCACATTGGAATACGAGGCAACGAAGAAGCGGATTGGGTTGCTGCAGAGGCTCACCGCGTCCCCATGATATATACTCTCAAAAGGTTGGGCTTCAGCAACTCAATGCTGTGCACAAACTGCGCTGTCCCGCCCACCATTGAGCACATCCTCATGGCCTGCTAACCCTTCACGAATGAACAACGAACACTTATGCGTCAACTCGAAACCATACGCAGAAGACCATTCAGCACATCCAATATTATTGGACCTTGGTACAATGCCGCTCATCAGCGCCGAGCTCTTAGATCGTTTATGACTTTTCTCACAGCCACCAGCCGACGAACTCTATGCCATTGCCCTGATACTTTCGTGAGCGTGTTGTCATCATCATCTTCAGCTACTGTCGTGATGATGCCCATAGCTGTGAAGCCAACAACAGCAAGCTGTTACCATCACCACCACCACCTTCGAGGGCGTGCCATCCTCGCTCATCAATTCAGATCAACCCACATGCTCTGTGGTAGTGCCCGCAGCCTAAGCGTGGAAACACACCGTGGCATAATCATTCATAATTTAATTGTTGTCGTCGTTGTTATTTCCTAGATCGTCTAGCAGTTGAACCACAACAGCAAGCACGCATACGTGAGGCGATGGCGTGAGCTGTGGTGACTGAGCGTTGTACCACTGTTATGGATGTGGGAGTTACCTTCCATGCTGATTTGTGATTTAGTCAACAATAGTATGGGAGTAGCAGAATTCGTCAGTGACGAATTCAATATCTTCCGGGTTTTTTTCTATAATCAAACTCAAACTCAGTATGGGAGCGCTTGGTCGTATTTTCCTGTTTCACGCGACTTTGTTTTCATCTTAGTTGTCTGATAGACTGAAAAACAAACAAAAAACGATGGAGAGTCCCGAAAAAGTCGGGACAGGCTACTCCAGAACACGTGAATAGAAAAGAAAGTAGGAAAACAAATGAAATGCTAACCCAAGATGACCAAGAGACATAGCACAGAACAAGCAGCAACTAATGAATGAGTCCATTTAACGAGACAATACTCCAAATGACCGTATACACCAATGGCCCTCAAAGCACTCCGCAATGAACCTGGTCCTTAGGACGGTAGCCGAGAAACGCGGAGACTTATGATTTCAAAAATTGCATAACTGTGTGTATATGACCGGCACTTGGTGACCCACAGGCCAGATCCTAAGAACTTATTCGATGCTGAAAAGGCGGTTATCCAGGCGCGCCAGCGACGATTCTAGTATACGGCGATGGTCTCTGTATTTAGGGCAGTCTTGACTGACGTGTGCAGCGTCCTATACAACGTCGCATTCGGTACAATTCGGCGAGGGTCCCTTTCCGAGTTTAAACAGGAGACGGCCGCTGTAGGGAACATTCAGGCGCAGCCTAAGATTATGGATGCAATTCAGTTTGCGTAGGCTGTTTGAAATTATGTTACTGAAACTAAATTGCTCACTTATGACATACAAAAAGGTAAAAAAGAACATTGTTACGATTTACAGATGTGTTCACCGTAAGCCCTATTCGTTTGGTAAAATTTATTCAACGCAACTAATACAGCAGACTAACACAGCAGACGCAGCAGACTAATACACCAATACACTATTTAGAATGCATTACGATGCACAAGCTACGATGTATATATGATTGCATAACTGTGACTATGTATATATGACTACACGACTGTGACTATATACACATGACTGCACCACTGCGGCTATTTACATATGAGGGGATCTTTACACATTTATGGAGACGCACCTACGATACTAATATACGCACCCTGAATATGAATGCGAGGGTGATCGCGCTATCGACGCCGGAAGTCTTCCCCTCCTAGTGCGAAGAAGTCTTGCTGCAGGATGGTGATGAGGCTGACTCGCAATTTTCGCACCAGCAGGAACATAGGGACCTTGCGCCAACACTGTGTCACAGCCCTATTACCCTATTACTTAAGCCCTATTAGTTATATTCTGGAATACCACAGTACCTTCGTATGCAGACATTGTAACCCACAAGAACAATGTGCGATCTTCTGTTCCTGCATAAGCTGCTGAACGGAGTAATAAACTAATGTGACCTTTTCGCGTCCGCTTCTTTTCACTGTCGCCATTGTAGAGGCCCCGCTGTGTTTCAATTGGGCTCTACCTATTGCCATTGCCGTCACAACGGGGCGCTAGTGTTAAGGTGCTGACCAGGAATAAAAGGGACCGGTGTGCGTTCGTTTTGGAACTCGAGCTAACCTGCTGAGCGGGTCCCCGCTCTACGTTTGTGCTTTCTCCAATATTTCGTATGCAGATTGTATGTAACTATTGCGGCTTCCCACACTGATACTGACATCTTCAACAGTCTTAAGGACATCTTATATAGAGATTTTCGTGTGTATGTAGAGGACGGTGGAGTTCCTCTACATGAGTCCTGACCGGCGATGATGGAATGTCCCAGCGGGCAGATGGTCGTGGCCTCACGCTAGGACGGTGCCGGTAGAACTGCCGTGCCAGAGCCGTAGCGCGTGGCAGCAGAGGCACGTCTTCGTCATCACACACGGGCCGCCACATCACTCCCCCCCTCAGACGCGGAGCGGTGTAGAGCTAGCGGTTGGGGTCCGCGTCGATACATGAAGAGGAGGAAGACGGGCGACATGTGGAACAGGGACGACTTGTTCAGAAATCGCAGTAGCAGCAGAATGGTTGGTGCGGGCAAGCGCTGACCGGGCGGGTTCCAGGGGCGGTGTGAGGGCAGGTATGCCGAAGTAATTCAGAGAGGGGCGACAGAACCGCGACCGGTTCGTGAGCGCTGGGCTCGTAGTGTTGTCGCCAAGGAGACTGCGGGGAGGACCATCGTGAAGCACGCGGAGACCGGGAGTAAAACTCACTGTGGCCTCCGTGCGTGTCCCCGGTGGAACGTTGGTCCCGGAGCCTCTTGACCGCATCTGGACGAGCTGCCAGTGTCTTGTATGGAAGCCTGGTGTGAAGGCGAGGCGGGCAGGGTTCTTGGACCGCAAGCGTAGCAGATGCGTGTGGGGCGGTCGACAGCGGCGTACCGCGACCGGTACAGGAGCGTTATGCTCGGGAAGGTGCCGCTGGTGGAAGCCCGAGGAGTGCCATCACGAAGCGTGTGGCGACGTGACGTGGAGTGTGGGACCATTGCGACGTGAGCTGGGTAGATGGGTACAACCACGGTGTTTCGCGGCCGGGCGTTGCGATGAGTAGAGCCGCGGTGGATTGGCGTCGTCGCCTAGCGGTTCCTCGGTTGAACGATGCACCGCACCTTCGGAGATGACTTCAGAGGTGGGCTTGCAGGAATTTCGGATGGTATTGGGCCGAATTACGCCGAACATGGTGTTCGTTGTTCGGGTTACCAAATGTAGAGGAGGTGGTGTCCCTCTACATGAGTCCTGACCGGCGATGATGGAATGTCCCAGCGGGCAGATGGTCGTGGCCTCACGCTAGGACGGTGCCGGTAGAACCCCAGATTTGTGAAGGGTCTCCTGGTGAAGGGTTGTGAAGGTCTCCTGGTCCGATCGCTCCTTCCGGAGTCTAGGGGGAGGGCCCTGTAGCAGACACCGCTTTGCGGCCGGCCGACAACGATGAAGCCGGCCAGCTACGCACCTACGCGCGGCACGCTAAGCGCGCTATAGTTTTCCTGGGGCCGCCCAGTGGAATAAACGTTTAGTTCGACCCTGGCTCTTATGGTCTGCGCATCTCTCTTTCCGACCTCCACATGTTTCCCTAAAGCTTTGTCTTTCCCCTTGTAGTCTACGAGTTCATGCCTCTGTTTCCGCTATGTATTATGTTATGTGTTGCTAAAATCTTATACGAGGGGTGTTCAAGTCAAATCGGGACTTTCTGTCTCCTGAGTGTACAAATGGCTCGCGCTACTTCTTTTTCGTCATTTTCACACGCAACAGGCCTCCGCATTCACCACGTTGTGGTCCAAAGTTTGTGCAAAACAGAAGACACGTGCTGGACAAGATGGCCGACAACGAGGTGAGTGCGCACATCGAACAGCGAATTGTCATGAAGTTTCTCGTGAATGAAGGCGTAAAGTCATCTAAAATTCACAGAAGGCTTCAGGCTCAGTATGGCCACGATACACTTAGCCACAGCAAAGCGTTTGAGTGGTGCAAACGGTTCCGAGACGGCCGTACATCAGTGCAGGACGATCCCGGCCGGGGCGGTTCAGAGCCCAGTGTCAGAGTTCCTGAGAACATCCAACTTGTGGAGCGCATGATCCTCAAGGACCGACGGATAACATGCCTCGAACTGGCTCGAAAGACGGACCTTTCTGTGGGAACGTTGAACTATCATTCATGAACACCTCCAGTTTCGAAAAGTTAGTGCCCTTTGGGTCCCGAGGCAGCTCTCCGTGTTTGACCGGCAGAGAAGACTGGAAATCTCCCAAGAGCTAAGGTACCGTTTCGACACTGAAGAACAGCCGTTCCTTGATCGGATCATCACGTGCGATGAAACGTGGGTGCACCATTTCACTCCTGAGTCTATACGCGCATCAAAACAGCGGAGCCATCTGGGCTCGCCAGCTCCCAAGAAGTTCCGAAACACCCCGTCTGCGGGTGAGGTCATGGCCACGGTTTTCTGGGACAAGGCTGGCGTTGTTCATGTTGATTTTCTTCTCAGTGGTACCACCATCAATAGTGCATATTACTGCCAGGTTCTCAGGGATGTGCATAAGGCGCTGAAGCAAAAGCGGCCGGGCTTCATCACCAAAGGAGTCACCTTACAGGAACTTGGCTGGGAGTTGCTGCCACATCCCCCTTGCAGTCCAGACCGCGCCCCCAGCGATTTCCATCTCTTCGGGCCACTGAAGGTGTTCCTTGGGGGCCGCCACTTCAGGTCGAGAATGCGGTCCGTTCATGGCTGCTACGCCCCGGTAAGGATTTCTACGCTGCTGGCATCCAAGCCCTCGTGAAACGCTGGGACAAATGCATTAGTGCAGCTGGAGATTACATTGAAAAATAGAACTAATTTCTCGCCTGTAAGTTCATTTTACTTTTGCGAAAAAGGAAAAGTCCCGGTTTGACTTGAACACCCCTCGTATATACAGGTTTCTAGTTTTACCTTTTGTTGTTCTGTTCTGCATGATCGGTACACCCTGTCAGGCTCTTTAAGACCGCGGGTTCAAGCACGACCGAGGAAGGTGGCAAGTTGGTGGAAGGGTATAAGTAGCTCAGACACGCCGTCTTCCGCGAGGGACCTTAAATATGGTGTGCTGTGCGTCGAGATTTTGGCGCACATTAAAGAAGCATCATGTGGACAAAATTGATCCAGACCCGACCAGTGTGGCGTCGCTCATGATCGCAGTTGTCGCGCGAGGTAAAGCCCCGAATTATTAAATGTTAGGCTCCTGCTGTTGGTCGGCTTCTTAGGAAATATAAAAGAAGTACAGCAGGGAGTTGGTTGGGTTGGGATGCAAATCCGAACAGGAACGACGTTAGCCTAAGGGTTTGCATTAACTGAACAAGGCCCCTGTATGTTGCAGCTCTCTGAGCTTCCATCTTGGAAGACCATATGTCATTTACAATCGAATACGCCCCTTACGTGTAAGGAGCGGTGTCCTTTCACGAGGGTTGACGAAGACTCCACAAAAGATAACGCGAATAAGATTAAATGTAATAACAGCATTCAAACCATAGCTGGTGTAATTACAACCACAGTAGGATATCTCCTTGAGTTTGAGGAGTTCAGAACAAGGACGTTAGAACATTAGACGAGGAAATAACGAAAGATTCAAGCTATATGCTGTTGATTTCGACCAAGAAGTAACTCCAGACCAGCTGGGGCAGATCAATAACGTTGTTCAGAGATTCAAACTTCGTTCGCCGTTTTCTTTCCTTTTTGACTTTTCACTCACCTCTCAAGGAAGTTTCATATCGATCCATGACACGGGAACCTGTTTGGGTCGATATACAAGGCATTTTTGTTTAAATTTGGGTTATCCCATCAGAGCTCTCAGATATCAAGAACACTTTCCTTTGCTCTTTTTTTCCCCCTCTCTTGTCGCCCCTTTCCTTTAATATATTGAGTGTTGGTAGGGTCGGTGAATTAAAATGCCGTCGATACTTTTGTTGTTAGTTGCTTTTTTTTTTCATTAGTTGTCTTGTTTCTCTTACGCGCTCCTTTATGTATTTTCTTTAGTAAGTGTTTGCGGAAGAACTACAGTTTCAACGTATATTCACTTATCTCGCTACTTTCGAGAATCCTGCCTGCACTCTAAAAACAGAACTTCACCGCATAGCCCGCTGTGCTCCAACCGTTGCCAAGAATGATAGGATTATCGCTTCTGATTCGAAGAGAGAGGGGGGGGGGGGGGGCGTACGCCTTTTTGGGGCAATTTTCATAAATCCAAATTGCCACAAAAAGGCCTACGCCCACCTCTCTCTTCGAATCAGAAGCGATAACCCTATCATTCGTGGCAATGGTTGGCGCACAGCGTGCTATGCGGTGAAGTTCTGTTTTTAGAGTGTGGCGTACGCTCTTAAAAATGAACTTCACCGCATAGCACGCTCCTAGCCAAATATCAACTCGAATGATGTCGTTATCTGCCCTGATTTGTTGACAACGGGAGGCGTACGCCTTTTTGGGACAGTTATGCTGTTCATAATTGTAACAAAAAAAAAAGGTGCACATCTCCCGTTTTCAACAGATCAGGGCAGATAACGATATCATTCGAGATTATGGTTGGCTAGTAGCGTGCTATGCGGTGAAGTTCATTTCAGTCTTTCTTTTCCTTTATTTCTTTTTTTGGCTACAGTCGTGACGACGCCCACTTCTGTGCGGCCAACAACGGCGAGCCGATCCTGCCATTACCCCCTCCCCATTTTTAAGAGTGTTCAAACCCCTCCCGAAATCGTAGCTTTGGTAGTGCATTTGGGAAAGGGAAACGAGGGCGAATCGTCCTCTCCCAAGTAAAGTCCCCATAGAACCCCTCCCGGAATATTTCTCTGGCTACGCCGCTGTTTCCGGGGTTGCCTGTCTTTTTATCCACTCCATTGAATTGTACCCCTTTTTAAACATTTTAGATGCCATGGCAGCCTTTTATAGACACACTCACACACACATAAATGGGATGATGATATGGTGGGTCATTCCCCGCCTTTTATAGAGGTGCAAGTGCGAGTGCGCTTTTCTGGCTCATGCTGAGTGGTGCATTTTGCTTCTCATTTCTGCGTGTTTGCGCCTTTTGTTCCTTTTTTGCGTTTGGTTTCCTTCTGTACACTCTTAAAAATGAACTTCACCGCATAGCACGCTCCTAGCCAACCACCATCTCGAATGGTATCGTTATCTGCCCTGATTTGTTGAAAACGGGAGGCGTACGCCTTTTTTGTGACACTTATACTGTTCATAATTGTCACAGAAAAGGCGTATACGCCTCCCGTTTTCAACAAATCAGGGCAGATAACGATATCATTCGTGGCAATGGTTGGCGCAGAGCGTGCTATGCGGTGAAGTTCATTTTTAAGAGTGTAGCTTGGTTTGCTAGAAGGGGTTCACGTATATTTGTTCAGGAGATTTGGCCTTTCTTGGCCGTCAAGATTTTCGAGGGCGGAGAACTAAATATACTATTCAATACAGCGTGATTCTATGCCGCCTCAGTATTCGTGTATCAGAAGTCAAAGCTTGTACGGTACTGTACGTAGCCTTTAAACGGGCTGGTTTTTCTGGACGGAGCATTGTGAAACGCCAACAAAGTCAGAGAGTGTACTGGATTACCGTGCTTATTTTTGCATTTTATTGCATATTTTGGTGTTTTCGACCTAAATGGCTGCCCATTTCCATCGTTTTAGTATCTAAACTTCCGGGCCGTAGCTATGGGAGGTATTTATGTCCCACATATTTTTAATGTTCCCTGTGTTGACCTGGGTTTGCTATCATTTATGAAAACGGTAATAGACGAACTAACAGTGCGTCTTTTGTGGAACCGTTGTTTAGAGTGATGTGCTGGAAGTTGAGTACATTTACTTATGTATTTCGTTCAACTGTGACGAACTGCAAATATTTTGACTGTCCCTGTGTGTGCTTTTTTGTAAAAGCGAACCGATAAATGATGTACGTAGTTATATTACGCTGTACTCGAAACAGTGCACATTAAGTGCCTCGTGTCTTTCATTCCTGGGATATAGTGAGCCATAAATTAAGCGGCAAACTTCTAAAGTAGATAAAGTTGATAAGTAAATTAAAAAATAAACTAAGTACATTTCTTAACTCATGATTACTACACCTATTTGTTGTTGTTCTCTTTTATCGGGGCGCTTTTATTTCTTGGCTTGAAAGCGTTCTAACGTTGCACATGATTATTATTTGCAGGTAAGTATAGAGATACTGATAAGCGAAATATTCTTCCTCGACACGGAGTGAGGAAAGGTTTTGAAAAATCGAAACTTATTTGGCTTCTCTCTTCGCTGTGACATAAAATCGATAAATGTAAAGGCAATTAAAGTGATTTAGCTTATACGTATGGTGAATTTCACTGCTATCGTTTTCGCGCGAAGTGTTGCCAATGCTTCCTAACTGAATAAGCCTCTGTTTTCGACGCCATCTCACCTTTGTGTCCTGGTTGTGACCGTGCTTGCAGTATGACGTGGCTAAGGAAAGTCGCGCGAAAAGTGATTGATTGATTGGTAAAAGGAAAAAGTGGAGGCGCGCGAAAAAGTGGTAAAAAAAACAAGTGTCGGAACTGGGATGAATGTGTTATAACACGAATAGCTCGCTGAAAAAGAAGCTCGATCCGAACGGCTGTCCTGTTTTTGTTCTCTACAGTACACTTCATTTATCTACGTTTTACTCTTACGTGACATCCTAAGCGGTCCAAGCGCTGCAGCAAAGAAGGGTGTTCGCTCGCTCTCCGCCGCGCTGCCATGGCGGACACATCGTTGGTGGACGTCCCGGGCGCAGCCTTTGCTCCTGCGCCTCCTCTGACTGCTTCTCGGGAACCCCCATTCCCATCCTTACGCTACAAGCGTTTTCGTGAAGATGATCCCGATGAGGTTTCATCGGACGCAACTCTGATTGATGAGGAGGTGATGTCAGACGCAGCACAAGGGACACTAGCAGCAGTGCCTATCTACCCGCAGCCAACAGGGAACCGTATTGATGACGATGGGTTCACCGTCGTGTCCTACAAGAAGCCCCGCAAATTTGGAATCCCTGTTGTATTTAAACCAGAGAGCTCAGAAGCATCGTTTTGGAGGGCTAACCTAAACGTCATAGCACGGGAAATAGTTCAAGTGGCTCAAGAAAAGGTGTTGTCGCGCAGAATTACAAAAGAAAGCGCCCTTGTCATCAATGTAGCATCGAAAGGGTCGGCTACTAGATTATTGGAGGTGAATGCCCTTGCTGGTCTCCCTGTGCTAACGTCTATCCCGGAGTCCTATCTCCGTACTATGGGTCGTGTCACGGGAATACCCAAGTGGTACACCGAAGAAGAGCTGCGTGAATACCTTGAACGCAACGGCGTTACACACGTTGAGAGAGAATTGGCCTTCTCGAGGCATGAAGACGGTTCATCTACGCCGAAGGTGAGGGGCAGTGTCATCCTCACATTCGCTCAAGGGGTGGATTTGTCACGTGAAGTGTGCCCGGGCTTTACCAGACACCCAGTCGCCGAATATGTGCTCCTCTTGTCCAATGCTACAGATGTCAGCGTTTTGGACACTTTGCTCGGAATTGCCGTGGTCAGCAGAAGTACAAGGTATGCTCCGGAGATCACGATTACAAAAGTTGTACTCGCCGCGAGCCCAAGTGTGTTAACTGCAGCGGTCCGCACGGTACAACGTATGGGGCTTGTCCAGTCACCCGCGCAGTCCTTAATGGGCACCCACAGCTGCAGAAAGCTGTACACCCTAACCTTACGTATGTTATACCTACAAACCCCGCAGAAAGATCATGGTCGATCCGATGGAAATCCGTTGGCATTAAAACTTGGAAACCCTTTGGGAACTCCCCTTTACAACGCAACACAACCCTTCACAAACGCTACACAACCCTTCACACTACCCTACACAACGCTAACGCAAGACAGCGTCCGCAGCCAAACGAGCCTTTCGGGCTTCCTCCGATTCAGCCTGGCGGCGCCGTCTCGCAGCCTCAGCCTTCTTTCGCCGCCGCTGTTCCGCACAGCTTTCATAGCCCATGACGTGCCCACGCAGACACGTCTAAACCTGTCGACCACCACAGCTGCAGTGCCGGCGAGCGCGCCGCGACGTGCCCTCTCCTTCCCTCTCCGCTCACCGCGCATGCGCACCTCGCCGTCCTCCTCTTCCCGTGACCTACTCCCGCTCCCTACTCCCCGCTCCACCCACATGGGTGGCATCCAATGTATTGCTTCGTAGACAAAAGCGTGCTGGGCGAACGCAATGCATCCTGGACAGGTCCTGGTCGCACGTCACAGCAAACGTCAAAGCACACGTGACCTTAAAGATGGCGGCGCCCGTGATCGGCGGTCATACCGTTTGTAAACAATGCGGTTGTTGTTTCTGCGCGACGTTTTGGATCTCTTCCTACCACGGCAATTATTTTTATCCGATAATCTCGCAGTAAAACGCGCAGTTTTGCACATAGGGCGTTGTACTGTTGACGACTTCTAATGGTGTGATGACGACCACGCGTTAAGACTCACTGAGCCAATGCGATGTACTTAGACTAAGGAGAAATGGGCTACCATGTTGCGTAAGAAGCACAGCATAGTTTATGCTGGCAAAATCTCTTGGCTTTATGACGACGGAAATATATCAGTAAGCGACAAAACAACATGTAAACAAAATAATGCATAATGTAAAAACCCCGAGACTAGGGAACACGAACAGACAGACGCAAACACGAAGTCTCAAACACACACACCACATACTCAACATCGGGGTTTTTACATTATGCATCATCTTCACCAGCTCGCTTGATTCCTAGCGATTTTTTTCAATGTAAACACAGTCACATGACCTCAAAATGACGTTTTCTATGTCGTGCGACCAGGACAATGTGGCGGTCTTGCAAAGAGCACGCGCTTGAGGGTAGCTACAAAGATGGCGGATTTATGTCACCCTTGTGGCTCCCCCTGTACTCCCCCTCTCCGCAGCGCGCCTCCTCTCCCCTTGGCGCGCCTCTCTCCACTTCCGTAGCTACAGACAGACCACGCCGCGATTATTTCGTAGCGGGGATTCTAATGCTGACGCATTAAAAAATCAACAACTGCACCGCAATCATCCGTACATCATCTCAGTACCAAACTAGGCGATTTTAGAAACTTCACTTATCGGCATCAGTCTCCCAATCTTGCATTGAGCGAACCATGCCCGCTTCTCCTCGGAGGCTCTCCAATTACGTGCTGTACAGCTCTGACAGAGCACATGGTCAAAGCAGAGCTGTTTTATGCATAAGATCGGACTTGCCTAGTGTCCAGCTCTGTGCCTCCCAGGATGTAAACTTTGAGTTTGTTGTCTGTCGTGTGAAGTTTCGTAACCGTGTGTTCGCAGTTGGAAGCGTGTTCGCAGCTCCGTGCGTTACGTTTACTGATGACGTGGTGCGACAACTCTTTGCCAACACTCCTAAGCCCTTCATAATATGCGGTGACTTTAGTGCGCACAACGTTCTCTGGGGCAGTCAGCACTCGGATGCAACATGCAAGGGGTCTTCTGCGTGCCAAATGGCTGAATGATTTGGTGCTTGGGCGTTGAACGACGGCTCGCCTACGTTTTTCCGGGGTCCGCGCTATTCCAGCTGTCTGCACGTCTCCTTTTGCTCTGCTGACATAGCCAAAACCCTACACTGGATGACAGATGTAGAGCCCATGGGTAGCGACCACGTCCTTGTCCTGATATGTCACTCATCTGGTTCTCAAACTATCCGGCACGTACGGCTCACTAACTGGCGGCAATTCACAGTAGCAATGGAGGAGCAAATACCTCAAATTGCGGAGCTTGACGGCTTTAATGCGTATGTTGCTGAACAACTTGCTGGTGCTACCAGGTTCGTTGTCCCACCCGAAAGGTCTGTCAGCCGTCGATGTTGAATTTGAAAGCCAAGCCTCCACGCCATTCGTAGGAGCGCAGAACGTCGCCTCCGAAGATCAGGGCTGCTCGACGACTACAAAGAAGCGTGCAAGGTTCGGACTATCATCCGTCGAGACCAGCGTCGTCTTGCCCGCTGGAACTGGCAAACTTTCTGTGCATCTCTTTCGCCGTACACCCCTACTGGGCACATCTGGAAGATTGTCAAGAGTCTCAGCTCCTCGGTTATCCAGCGGAACCCTTTTCGAGCGCTGGCCCTTTACGCTGGGGTTCAGGAAGATATGTTGGGGGATAACTTTTGGCTGCTGCTCTTTACTTTTGCCTGCTGCTTTGCTGTCTGACGCATCTTCCACGGAAATATACAGACGTTCCGTTGACCTGGCTTCTCGTGCCATAGATTTCAATGTCCCGGCCGAGGATGAAACTATGAACGTGGACTTCACGCTGCAAGAACTGCGTTCGGCCCTTCATAGCTATCGGCATCTCTCAGCACCAGGCGTGGACGGCTTATCCAACGGGCTATTCAGAACCTAGGCCCGAAAGCTACTGCTACCTTGCTGGGCATCAGGCCTCTAGGCCTCAACAGGTCCTAGACCAACGGTGTGGTGCCCTCTTCGTGGAAAGTGTCCGTGGTTGTCCCCGTTCCGAAGCCCGGGAAATCCCCTCGTTCAACTGATTCTTTTCGTCCCATAGGTCTTACCAGCTGTTTGTACAAAATTGTTGAACGGCTTGTTTATACCGGCTGCAGTGGTTTTTGGAAACAAGAAATCTCCTTCCTCTAGTCATGGCAGGGTTCAGAAGGACCCGAAATACCATGGACTGTATCCTGGACTTGGTATCGGACATCGAAGAGCAAGGCATGCGGTCTGGTGTCAGTGACTGTATTTCTGGCATCAGATATATACGATATCAGAAGGGCATACGACAGTATCAGTCATATTCATGTCACATACGCTCTCTACCACAAGGGAATTCGTTGTCGCATACTACGATGGATCGTGAATTATTTAAAGGGCAGGCTGGTATTTATGCGGACTAGCGGTAGCGCAAGCAACCATCACAGCCTTGCTGCTGGAGTGCCTCAGGGTGGAGTATTGAGTCCTATGTTCTTCAACATCGTTCTCGCCGACTTACCTGCCGTTCTTATCCGTGGAGTCCGCGTCAGCATGTATGCGGATGACATCTGTATTCAGTCGTCTGGTAGACAATGGCCATCGTTGCAAGCCAGACTACAAAGTGCCATTGACAATGTACTGCTATACCTCACGAAGCGGGGGTAGGATGTCTCACAGGAGAAGACAGTGTACTTACCGTTTATTTGCAAGCTGCTACCTAGGTTCCATCTGCATACTAACGGGGCCGCCCTCAGAAGAGTGAGTCACCATCGGTTTCTTGGTGTTATTATGGACCGCACGTTGTCCTGGAACGCTGATGTCAGGCTCTTAAAAGATCGTGCAGATGCTAGACTGAATGTGCTTCGACACCTTTGCGGTACTCGTTGGGGCTCGACGTGCCGCGCTCTGCTCGGTCTTCACTCATCCCTAATTCGACAGATGCTGGCGTATCACATTCCTGTCTTGACTGTCTTGTGCCCCTCTGCTGAAACTATTCTGCAGCGGGCCCTGACTAAAAGTGTAAAGCTATGCCTCGGAGTCCCTACCGCAACGTCCAACATTACAGCCTTAGCCGAGGCAAGGGAACCACCCATACCTACACTTCTAAATGTTGAAGCGTCATTGCGTCATTATACTCGTCCTGTAACCGGTCATCGACGTCACACGCTTGCCAGGGCTATCCTCCGTCGCACTAACTTTGGTGTACATAGGCACGTAATCCCACTGTTTCATGAAATTCCGCGCCACAAAGCGTTGCGTATCCCAAGCTGCCCCCCATAGATCCTTCGTCAGTCTGATGTTATCGTGGATATACCTGGTATAACGAATAAGGGATCTACTCCAACGCCAGTCCTTAAGCAGCTCACACTGGAACATATCATAAAGCATGCAGAAAGGATGATGATTTTCACGGATGCATCCACCAATACCACAGGATCTTGTTGTGCGTTCGTCATCCGGGGCTCCAGTGTCCACCACGCTGTGCGCTTATCGCACCAGACGTCTTCTACGGCTGCAGAGCTGTACGCTGTTCTCAATGCGGTTCAGTGCATTGCCAAACAAGAAACACCTGGTGACTGGTCAATCCTTTCTCATTCCAAGAGCGGCCTTCAAGCACTACGCGCACCTGTGGCCTCCAGTGGTCTTGTGGTCATAGTGTACGACATCATCTTATCGTCGTACAATGCCGCTGTCGCAAAAGGGCACACAATCGAGCTCCAGTGGATCCCTGGTCACATCAGCATTGCTGGGAATGATGCTGCTGACAGAGAAGCACGTGATGCTCACCAACGCGGTCCCCCGCAAAAGGTATATTTCACTTCTGAGGATGCAAAACGTATGTTGTGCGTCATTCAGTGTGGTTCAGTTCGGAGCCAGTGGTCGAGTTCCGCAGAGCCGACGTCACTGCTGCGCAGAATTGACCCGAGCCTGTCTTACCGAATCCCTCCGCAGATGTCCCGTCCGCTCGAAACTTTGCTTCACAGACTTCGACTCAATGTCCCATTGGCCAACGCATTTATGTTCAACATGTGCTGCGCGTGAAGATTAGGAACATATTCTTCTCGAATGTGCGCGGTTTCACACTGCCCGTTTACAACTTCGGAGATCATTAGACCGTCTTGATAGCCGACCCTTTGACGTCGGATATTTGACGTCGTGACAGTGCTGGGCTAATGGCCGGCGATTCATCGTCAGGGTGCACAGCGCTCACTCATCATCTTCGTTAAGAGCATAGCAGAGCTCTCGCCTTTTTAGGCGTTCATTTTTTTCTTCTTCTTTTTCTCTACTACAGGTTTTCCCGCCCATTTTAGTCCAAGTGCCATCAGAATTAGGCCAAGTGCCATCTGAAATAATCCAAGCGTCATTCAATTTAATCCGGACGCAATCTGAAAAAATCCAGATGCTATTCAAGTTAATCCAGGTGCCATCTGAATTAATCCGCCTATATAAGTCATCCTAAACCCATACACGGCTAAAACAATGGCTGTGATTCTACAGAACGATCGCTTTCTGCCATGCGAGTATATCTTTTCCCGGACCGTTCTTTATGGAACAATTTTTGTCCAGAACGCAGCACGGGATATTATATACATGGTTGTTGTTAACCTGTAGTATACAACCCCAGCGCTGCACTGCAGTGACGGTCTAGTTTCGGAATGCAAAACATAACGTAATTAAGAATCGAACGGCAGGACACCTGTGAAACACTGTTAGGATACATCAGTACACTGACACCTTACAAAATTGTCTGATGACAAACAGTGGTCAACGCCTGTAGCGCAATAAATATTCACAATCTCCGTTGCCTCCCATTGTTTTCTATGGACACACACTGCGCTTTAGGGCGTCCCAACATGGCGGCCCGAATGCACGCCTCTCCTCCACGAGCCCCTCTCCCATGCGCGATCCAGCCTTTATACATAGAGATCAGTGGTCATGCCTTTTCGCGTTCTTCTAACCACGCGGAATATCCTGCAGTTCGGTCAGAAGATATCAGACGACATGACCAATGGTGTCGTCTGCTATGCTTCCACTTTAACTCCCGATATCTCGGCACGTACGCATGCTCAACATAAGACGCAGCAGAACTCAAGTCTGTCAGCAGCTTTTTACGTTTCCTTCCACTACATGTCTGTAGAATATTCTGAGGGGATGTCTCTCGTGTACACGGTTATTGTGCTTAAAACACCACGGATTAATTCAGATGGCACCCGGATTAAACTGAATAGCATCTGGATTTTTCAGATAGCGCCCAAATTATATTGAATGGCGCTTGGATTATTTCAGATGACACCTGGACTAATTCAGATTCAGTAATTCAGATGGCACCTGGACTAAAATGGACGTGAAAACCTGTAGATCTAGAGTAGCTTGTCCCGCGGCGAGCGGGCTCACATCTCCATTTTTTTTTCTGCCACCATCATCATCATCTACCATCATCAGCTCGCAGAATGCTTGGGGACCGCTTTCACTCAACAGAGCAAACGAATCAGACATAAAAACCGTGCAGTGATAGAGACCCGTATGTATGTGCTATCATACACGTGTATGATATCTCGCGAAACCCACGGGAACCGACGTTAAGGATACTCTGTCCATGAACAGAAAAATGTGTACATTTCAATCAAGGATCCTCACATATATTTGTGGCGGAAAAGCAGCCACCTTTCTAGGGTAAGGTAGGGAATCTTAATCTTGATCCAACAGACACGCGCTGACATACGGAAAGGACGCCGTGCTATTCTGGGCACAGAAAGGAGAGAGCGGTGTCTTGAGGCATGGAAATGATTTCTTCATTCTGATCATGAAGGCGTGATCTGTTTATGGTTATGATTATTACGCTACGCGTGAAACGGGTATATGAGGGTTGGCTGTTTGCTGAGAGGGGTTTATGAGGATATACGAAGATGCAATACCCTCAGTTCCGTGGAAGGAGGAGCAGCTTCGCTTGTCGATCGTGGGGATTTGCCTGGCACATTTCATCTTAAAGGAGCAGTCCAGAGGCACACAACTTTGTTTCTGTTTTTGGTCGGTATGAAATGTTAGGCGCCTGAAAACAATTTTCCCACAATTAGTACAACCGTAGAGAAATTGGGACGCCTGCAATAGCCCCCGAATCTCCCGTGCGCGAAACACCCTCCTTCGCCTTCACGATAGACACCTGATGAGCGCCGCAATGGGCGTCACTATGTGACGTGAGTGGTAGGGCAGGTAAATACGCAGCGTGATCAGTGTACAAACAACAGCTTCAAACATGAAAGGCGCACTATGTTGTGACTAGGAGGAATTGTGCATCCGCCTCAGCCTATCAGAGACGTCTAGATTTTTGTGAGCAGTTGACCTGTGGGAGTTAACTTAATTGATCTCTAACGTTCAAAGAAGAGGTGCATATGATCTACGTGGTGCTTCTTTTGCTTTCCGAGATATGATAATAATATTCTGGTAACAGCAATAAAATTGTGGTTTTTGAACATTATGCACAGGGAGCTGGCCAATACTGAAATGCGCACCAGACTGTTTAAAAAAGAATTAAACATGTATTGTTGTACACATAATTATGCTCTGACGCCGCTAATGATGATAGTTGCAAAGCAAAACAACGTAAAGCAAAATTATCACAATCAACAAAATTGAGGTGAAAACCACCATCATTAGCATGCAAGAAACAACAACGCGCACTTAACGAGTCGTAACCTACGCTCTGGAAACGGACTTATGCAATTTAGATTACAATTCCGACGATATATGCACCCATAACCCGTTTGTCGTTATTTACGGTACTTATATATATTTACAGCTCATAAGGGCGAAAGCAGCAGATAAAATATCCTTCCATGCCTTCACGAATAAAATGCGAAACGTTCGCTTCGTTGTGTCCCCACAACAGCCTGCGACGTTGTTCGCGTGTTTCCTTCGGAAAGCCCCGTCTACAGGCGCAGGGTTGTGCAAGCACATAATCACAAGGATAAACATTCACGGACGTCGTACGGACGTATTTTCCTAAAGTCGCACGGACGATAACACCACAGGAGACACGGGGAAACCTTCGAGCACCGTTTGCTTCATCGATCTCCTTTCGTTCTGCATGTTTATACGAAAATTCTTAACTATTTGCAAACCAAACGCACTGCCATCATAACAACTCCTCTCTTGTATCCACTGTTATGACTCGTTCATCATAGATCAACAACTTGTCAACCATTTGTCAACTAGCCATTTTGGGCATCTCGCCGGGCTCGGGCAGCCATCCTAGCTCACCTTCAAGCTGCCCATTCTTTGAGGATTTCGTAGCCTAACCAAGGTCGTCTTCTGAGAACCGACTCCGGATCGGCCTGGTTACCCCGACCAGCGGCTACTTAAGCGGCCACGTGTGGCCCACTTTTTGTCACTTTCACTCTTGCTGTACAGTATGTAAAATACACGTTCACTTTCGTCCTGCTTTTGGCTGTTGTCTACATTCCTGCCTGGGTGTTGGGGACCGGCGACGCTACCAACTGGAGGGTTCGCAACACCACCCACCTGTTTGTATGCTCTGTGTGTAAGCGTCCTGGGGTAGCCAGTTTGATTTCGTCGTGACTCACATTACAACAGTGAAACCCGAGACACGGAAGCAAAATGTCCGTGTCTCATGTTTCACTGTTGTAATTATGTACCAGCTCGCCTGCGCCCTTGCCCTTCTGCCATTAGTGACTCACATCCCCCTTGTTTTCTTTATCACATCACCATAACCATCATCGCCTCTCTTCACCTAATATGCTTACGACAGGTCTGGGGAATTGAGATGCAAGGATATTCTGATTCACCGACGTTTCGTTGCAGGAGCCTAATTGTGACAGTAGCAACTTGAGGTCAATAGAGTTCCACTTTACCGCAGAGAAATACGAAGCACATATATATTCAAACTGTTTGACATTTTTCTTATGAAAGCAGATTTCGCCAAATTTTTGCACCCCGAGTTCTCCTCCGCGGTCCAGAACTTACTGTGTTAACCACACTCTTAAAAATGAGTTTCACCACATAGCACGCTGCTAGCCAACCATCATCCCGAGTGACAACGTTCTCGCACGTGATTTGTTGAAAACGTGAGGCGGAGTGTATTTTGTAGCATTATGCACGTGCATAATGGGGGTAAAATAGGCTCCGCCTCCCGTTTGCAACAAATTAGGGGCGAGAACGTTGTCACTCGGGATGATGGTTGGCTAGCAGCGTGCTATGTGGTGAAACTCATTTTTAAGAGTGCAGAATTTGCGGTGCCCGACACCTTTTTAAACAGTTTACACAAAGAGTGAGCGAAGACAAAACTACTGACCCCCCTCCCCTTTCTTGATTGGTTAGGAAAAACAAATATGGGGTTCTATGTATTAGACAGTCACCCTTAATGGTTGACCATGTGGTGGCAGTAGAAAGGCAAATGTATCGGAAGCTGCGCATTGTCTTGTACGTACGTGCTGTTACATGGTTGGCGATAAGAGGGAAACGAGCAAGGCAACAGTGAAAGCCTACTACACTGTTAAAACAGAACTTCACCACATAGCACGCTCCTAGCCAACCATCATACCGAATGATATCATTCTGTGTCATGATTTGTTCAAAACAGGGGGGAGGCGCCTATCTGGGACAAGATAATCTGTCCCAGATAGGCGCCTCCTCCCATTTTCAACAAATCAATCCACAGAATGATATCATTCGGAATCATGGTTGGCTAGGAGCGTGCTATGTGGCGAAGTTCTGTTTTAACAGTGTAGCTCGGACGTCAGTCCTCAAGAAGTCTTAGTTCACTAATTGTAAGAAGTCTATCCTGAGGACTTTCAGAGCGGACTGTAAAGTGCAGCATCCTCACACCGTGGTCGGACGTTCTTTTCCTGCACAGGCCCTGCTTAGCGCGTGGCACGTGCGTGGCTTTTCTTGTCACGCCTGTGTGGCGCTGATTATAAGCTCTTAAAATTGAACTTCACCGCATAGCACGCTCCTAGCCAACCATCATGCCGAATGACATCGTTCTTTCCCCTGATTTGCTGAAAACGGGGGCGTACGCCATTTTTGTGGCAATTATGCAGTTCGTATAATTGCCACACAAATGGCGTACGCCCCCGTCTTCATCAAATCAGTGGAGAGAACGTTGTCACTCGCGACGATGGTTGGCTAGGAGGCGTCACGCTGGCAGGCAGATCGCTCGGCAATAGAAGAGCAGAAACCCATGGGAGGAATCTGTTCTAAAAGCACAATTGCTAGATGCCCGCTGTGTGTGGAATGTATGTATGTACGTGCATGCGCAAAATGAGTTTAACCACAGAGGCGGAGCATATTTTGTACTCGTTATGCACGTGCATAATGGTACAAATATATCATTCGAGATTATGGTTGGCTAGGAGCGTGCTATGAGGTGAAGTTCATTTTTAAGAGTGTGGAACTGCGTAAGACCAATTTGGATCTATCAAATACATGAGAGACCGTCTGAGACTGTTCAGCAGCCGTTGCCGCTCTGTCGGCCTCTTCTTCTTCTTCATTAAGGGGTAGCTTCGTTTCCGCTCAGAGCGGACTGGGTGACCTGGTGGTTGTACAGGTGCCATACAGGAAGACAAGAACAAGCTACGCGTTACCCTACACACTTAAAAATGAACTTCACCGTATAACACGCTCCTAGCCAACCATTATCTCGAATGATATCGTTATTTGCCCTCATTTGTTGAAAACGAAAGGCGTACGCCTTTTTTGTGACAATTATGAACAGAATAAGTGTCACAGAAATGGCGTACGCCACTCGTTTTCGACAAATCAGAGCAGATATTCCCTACTTCTTTTACGAGTGCATTCTAGTGTACACTCTTAAAAACGAACTCCACCGTATACCACGCTCCTAGCCAACCATCATCTTCAATGACATCGTTCTTTCCTCCGATTTATTGAAAAATAGAGGCATACGCTTTTTTTTGTGTGTGACACTTTGAATCTGAGAAGTCGGCCCAGGACGCATATTCCCCAGGGCGTCAGTCGTGACGTTGCCCACATATGTGAGGCCGACAACGGCGAGCCCTTTCACCATCATCACCTTTGTGACACTTAGCTATGCAATTCACAAAAATGGTGTACGCCTCCCGTTTCCAGCAAATCATGGGAGAGAACGATACCATTCGAGATGATGGGTGACTAGAAGCTTGCTACGCTGTGAAGATCTGTTTTAAGAGTGTGAATCAGGCAACCCCTTTTTAAGCCTTGTTCCACGGTCTACGCTACCTCATTCAGCGGTGCAACACGCTTAGTGATGAGGTTCTTTTACCGTCCACCATCATCGGAGTTACCTTCACTGATTACAATGTCAATTGGGAGCGCGAGCGTTAATGCTTTCTGATGCATCGTTAATGCGCTCCTGACATGTGTTTAGTAGCCGAATTCGAACGCGATACGTGTCGGGGTTTAAAGTAATTCGTATATGTACAGTTCAACGACATTTTGACTGCAAGCCGTTAGAGGTGAACTGCATACTCAGGAACTGAGTAAGTTCCATTGCGGAGAATAATCGCCACACTCTAACAACAGGAGAGAGGGAGGCGTACGCCCTTTTGTGTCAATTATCATATATCCAAATGGCCACAAAAAGGCGTATGCCCCCTCTCCCGTCGATTCAGAAGCGATAACCCGATCATTCGTGGCAAATGGTTGGCGCAAAGCGTGCTATGCGGTGAAGTTCAATGTTTAGAGTGCAGGGAACAAACACACAGAAAAAACGAAGGTGACACACACACAAAGCACTGACTTTCAACAGAGTGGGTGAGCGGGTGAAAAAGAAAAAAATTGAGAAAAACAACAAAAGATGTATTACAACAGCATCGTCACCTTAAGTAGCCAGGTAGTCCCTTTCCCTTGACCACTGGTTTCTGGTTTCACAGCTTACACACGTGCCACCAAGCATCCGAACTAGATAAGATTAGACCAGATAATTAGATTAGAGATTGCGGATGTGAAGGCATCTTCGAAGAAACCCAGATGAAAGGAAGATATGGAGACCAAGTCGTGCGAGAAGTTCTGAACTCTTATCTAATTGGGATGCGTGGTGACACGTGTGTGTCAACTGTGAAAACAAAAAATCCCTCTCCTCCCTCACAGAACAGAAAATCCCTCAGAAACAGAAAATCCCTCTCCTTTGCCTGCCGGCAAAGGAGAGGGATTACCTGGCTGCATAAGGTTGTAGCAGCATACTGTCGTAATAAGTCTTCTGAAAGTCAGGGCTTCGTGTGTGTCGTTTTCTCTCTGTGTTTGTTTCCTGGCGTTATTCTCCGCAGTTAATTTATACCAACAGGTACAAACCGGTGTTTTGGTTGATTGAGTTTCATGTATGTACAAGCGAGCGTGAGTCCCTAAGCCCTCACTCTAAGAACTGAACTTCATCGCATAGCGCGGTGTGCGCCATCCATTGCCACAAATGATAGGCTTATGGCTTCTGATTCTAAGAGAGATACCTTTACCCTCTCCCTCTTCGAATCAGAAGTGATAACCCTATCAATCGTTAAAATAGTTGGCACACATCGTGCTATGCGGTGAAGTTCTGTTTTTAGAGTGGGCGTACCAAGAATGGCTATAGGATCGTAGGCAGAACACATCGAAACAAATGAAGGGACTGACGAATTTATGCTGGATGTTCTTCGTACACTCTAAAAACAAAACTTCACCACATAGCACGGTGAAGGCACGGTGTAGCAGAAAGACAGCTTCAGCAGATCTGACGATTGCAGGTAGCCGTCCGGAAAACGGAAGAAACCTAGGGCATTGTTGCCGTAGACTCTACGTGCTTTGCGGTGAAGTTCTGTTTTCAAAGTATACACGGAATATATCATCCAAGGAAAGAGAGAGAGAAAGAACAACGATAACGAAAGACAGCTCCCGCAACCCTATACCAGATGAAGTAGCTGTCAGGAAGAACCGCTTTCGTGCGTGCAGAGAACTCTTATTCCGATCAATCACCTAATGCGCCTGTAGAACGTAAAATACCGTGCCAGTCTCAGTCGGAAATGAGAGAGACGTAGCCAACGGCGCGTGCCCGAAAATCCGCGAATTTCTCATCTCCGCCATCCATAAAAGCGCCCTGGATTTCCGCCCTGGATTGCTTTGGCTGCCGTTTGATATCATCATGCAACCATCAACAGACGATAACAGCGGACGACACCCAAAACGTAACATAAACAACAAGATCCCGCATAGCGAGCGGAGCAGACGACTGTTACGTCCGGTAGGAGGACATAAATCCGAGCAATAATCCGGCCAATGATCTCGCATCACGCTGTGCGTCTGCTTCGCCAAAAGCAGAAGGAACGGAGGCTGAGCAGCAACAGACGACTAGATGCCCTGAGTTCCTTCGGTATTAGGTTACAGTTGTTGCTGCTATTGCAGAAAGGGGACATTCACCGCTCGTGTATTTAGCCTATGTTGCCGAAGAAGATTGCCTTTCATACGCGTGACTGTTTTCGTTGATGGGAAGGCGGTGATATAAAAGATATAGTAAGGTAAGTCCACGTGAAATGGATGTATTGTCCCTGAACATTTCAGGCTTAGCCGTTACCGGAGGCGTGGTGAAAGTTATTTAGGCTCAGCGTTAACTTTGTTGCAAACTAAGGTATTCACGCGGGGTAGTCGCGAAGCGTGTCATGTATCATACATACCGAACAAAGGCGCAAGAAGCCTTCTTGGGCGGAGGTATGAACGGAAAATGGCTCGGTAACGACGAAGCTTTCGACTATTTGTTCGCGGAGGTGGAGCGCTTCGATTTCGTCCTGGGTACTAGTGATTTATCCGGGGCCCCCTTACACCCCTCCCCAAAATGTTGGGCGACATCGCCTGTCTTTCTTTCCCGTGCACCACCACCTACAGGGCGTTTTACATACACATATCGTCAGTGATCGCAACTGTACTACCACGAAACCTATTTTCTGCAACACCCCATTGTGCTCGCGATTCTGGATAAACCACTGTTGGGTACTCTTTTGTCGGACTTGGTAGGGCTTGGTACGGAGCACACGGGTACGGTACAGCACACTTCGACCTACATTGAGCCACTGCAGTGAAAGCACGCTTCCCAGGAGATGCCACGGAAGGACGGACTGACAGGCACACGCATTGTTCCCTTCAACATCGTGAACTTCCCTATTCGCATTCGTCGTATCAGCATTTGTTTCCTTCGTGTTGCTGGGAAAACGATGTTTTCGTTCCTTTGTTCTCGTGTAAAACAGCAACGCACACATACAGGGTGTCCGGTGAGAAAGTGTCAATAAATTTCTAAAAATAGGTTTAACTTCAGAAAATTATGAAACTACTTGGAATACACACACATACTTTTGCCACAGATTCAGGCCGTTTGCTTTCGCGTCACACATTAATTAAGCTAATTTTGCTACTTGAACTCGAAAATTAGCCAACAAAAGTTAACGTTTTTCTTGATGGATTCGGAAGCCAATGGCCATAGCACACTATTCCAACCGAAATCAGAGGTTTTTTCAGAAGATTTGTACAGAAATCTCAGAACATGATAGTAACAATCCTGCGTTTTATCACGATACGCTGACAGCTACTGACACCAGAACTGACACTTGAAAAGCAAAATACAGTATATAATATATAAACGGCGAAAGTTATCGGAGGTCGTTCATAAACTGGGGGATTCGGCGGAGACCGAACTCGCAAGCTTCTCATGAGTATAGGCGTACTGATAGTTTTCGATAATTCACTTTTCATTTGGGATGGAGATTTTTGCGTTCCATTATTTTCCTGTGTCTACCACTGCAATGTGTTTATGATAACGGAATGGTCACAAAAAAGCTCAAATAAAACTTTGATAGCATAAAGACTTAACACGCAGCGGGATAGTTTTAAAGCTGTCGCTGTTGTCTTACCAAGGATGCATGAGTGCACTGGCATTCCTGCACTATTCTCTATGGGAACTCATATAAGGAGAAGGGAAACATTCAAGGCACAATTTTGAAATTATACGTCTCACACGATGAATTTTGCTATGCGGGCAAATAAGACACAAGGGAATCGACTATACATGTGTGCATGCTGAGATGCTGATGAGACCTCCATAGCGGATTTTTTTTTTATTTTCCTCTTCGTTCTCGCATTTCACGCTTTATTTATATATTTGTTTATTTATTTTCAGTTGCAGGAGTTGGCTGGGTTTACAAAACGGCGTACAAAACCATACACATTTTGTTGATTTACGACGGTCGCCAGTAGACTGTTCCAATCGTGTAGTGCTCTGATAGAAAGAGGGCTTGTGCGGATATTCGAATTTTTCGAATACAAAAGCGAATAATTTTATATTCGGTTCCATTTCTAAATCGAATACGGAAGTCTATATTGCAAATTTGAATCGCATCGGTGTTTCTAAAAAAAAATAATTAACTATTTGAAGACATTTATGCAAGCTGAGACCTCTTCCAATAAATAGCTGCGTTTATATGCCTGGGGACGCGAGAGTCTTTCCTTACGTTGCACTCTAAAAACAGAACTTCGCCGCATAGCACGCTGTGCGACAACCATTGCCACGAATGATTGGGTTATCGCTTGTGATTGGAAGACAGAGGGAGGTGTACGCCATTTTGTGGCAGTTTTAATATATGCAAATTGCCACAAAAAGGCGTAAGCCTCCCTCGCACGTATCAGAGGCGATAACCCTATCATTCGTGCTAATGGTTGGCGCACACCGTGCTTTGCGGTGAAGCTCTGTTTTTTGAGTTTAGGAGTACGAATAGACGATTTCAGAAAATCTCTATGCTCCTTTCGCACGCATTACATCCTGCAAGCAGTTTGGAGGCCACCCGTTTCTTTCGTATTAGTAAGTTCCCACAGTTCAAAGCGGCGGTAAGCACTATGGGATTTTCTGAAGTCGTCTATTCTAGAACTGATTAATTGGAAAAGATGCTGGAGCCGCAGTGCCTTAAAATATAGCTCAATAGGAGGTATTTTAGCCCCACGACACAATGACTGTGCAGATATAGTAGTAGTAAAGTAATAATACTAATAATTCTTTATTTTGATCAACAAAGGGGTACACTCGTAAAAATGAACTACACCGCATAGCACGCTCCTAGCCAACCATCATATCGAATGATATCATTATCTGCCCTGATTTGTTGAAAACGGGAGGTTACGCCTGTTTTTTGACAATTATGAACGCAATAAGTGTCACAGAAAAGGCGTAAGCCTCCCGTTTTCAACAAATCAGGGCAGATAACGACATCATTCGAGATGATGGTTGGCTAGGAGCGTGCTATGCGGTGAAGTTCATTTTTGAGGGCGTACGTCATGTGTGTAATACCCTTGCCACACGGCATTCATTCACGGCAATTCCTTAAACGGAATGGCAGTAGCTTCACCTCCTAACCAATCATCATCTCGAATGACATCGTTTTTTCCCCTGATTTGTTGAAAATAGGAGGCGTACGCCTTTTCTGTTAAAATTATGTCCTCCATAATTGTCACAAAAAAGGCGTACGCCCCGTGTTTTCCACAAATCAGGGTTCGACTTCTGCCATACCAGGGAACCACACTCTTCAGCAGGACCTTGGCTACCACTAGCGAGCGGGTCGCCTTAACCCGCCGCTTGTCACACAACGTTGCCAGGCTGGGATTTGATCAATTTCGATGTATACTACAACTCGCGAAAGTCGAATCACGCTGCATTTGATGGAGGGGATCTCGTTTCTTTTTCTTTTATTTTTGCTTTCCCAAAGAAGCTTATCTACCTTTGGGCATTTGTACGCAATTTATTTTTCAAGCGCCTAACATTTTCTACGCCATGACCCTACGACTCAATACAAGAACGCATGAACGAGGCAACTGGTGCATACTGCAACCATACGTACAAGGGACGAATGTCGCCTTCCGAGGGCGTTTATGTTTATTCGCTCGGAGGCGCTCGGACTCGGCGTATGCACGGCTCGGGGCACCTCCGAGCGAATAAACATAAACACCAATAACTAATCGCTCGATCAGGTCACGGAAATGTTTTCTTGGTAGGCGACAGACGCTGCTGCGTGTCATTCAGAGATAGCGGCAATAACCTGGATGGAGGCACGGCTCTGGATAACGCACTTTGAGGGCCTTGCAAAGCCCGGGCTGCTCCAGATTGCTCACTTTCTTGTTATTTTTGGTTTCGTCGCTGATTATCCTTTCCCGCTGTTCAGCCAACCAAATTTTCCGTACCTCCGGAAGACGAAATCTGTCCTGGCGCTTTAAACGTTTTTTTTTTTTAGCCTGGAGAGCGTTGCGTGCGTACACGCGATGTGTGCCAAGCACCTCTAGGCGTCACTGAATGTTATTTTCCGGCACATTTTAAAAACTGAACTTCACCCCATAGCACGCCCTGCGCCAACCATTGCCACGAATGATAGGGTTGTCGCCTCTGATTCGAGGAGAGAGGAAGGCGTACGCCTCTTGGTGTCAATTATCATATATCCAAATTGACACAAACAGGCGTACGCCCCCACCCCCTCTCTCTTCGAATCAGGAGCGAAAACTCTATCATACGTGGCAATGGTTGGCGAGGCTTAAAAAGATTAATTAATGTGCGGGTGTATCCAACCGGAGAGGAGGGTGGAGAGCGCGACAAGCACTCCGACTTGTGGGTAGGAGCGCGAGAGCGCCACACTCGGCGAAAGGAGATGTCCCGTTTAGACAAAAAGGAGCGCGCTCTATGCGCTCCGGAGCCGCTACTTAACGCGCCCAAGCAGTGTAGGCGAGGAAAAAAATTTGCCGGAGCTCTTTGCCTCACATACTTCACTGATTTTGTACTGGGCCTTCAGTGTTGAGTCGCACGCCCTGACGGGACGAATCACGTGTCACGTGATCTTCTGACTCCACCCGCTGAAGCGTTGCCTGCACTCTTAAAAATGAACTTCACCTCATAGCACGCTCCTAGCCAACCATTATCTCGAATGATATCGTTATCTGCCCTGATTTGTTGAAAACGGGGGGCGTACGCCATTTCTGTGACACTTATGCTGTTCATAATTGTCACAGAAAAGGCGTACGCCCCGTGTGCCAACAAATCAGGGCAGATAACGATATCATTCGAGATTATGGTTGGCTAGGAGCGTGCTATGCGGTGAAGTTCATTTTTAAGAGTGTGCCTGCGTACTGCTGACGATGGCCCAATAAGGCCGAAACAGCTGTCCAGTACAGTGTGTTTGAGCACTTACAAACACAAAGTGCGGAAAACAGGACACCGGGTAGGAGTGACTATGTTTAATGGCTGAATAACAGAAGAATGGCGTCACGAGATGATGGTGGCTTCGTCGTCATCACAAAGATTTAACAACAAGCAGTGTAGGGCACCGAGAAATGCACGTAGCGCGCGCTGGTTTGAGGGCCGGTCAGTGTAGGGCCTGAACAAGTAGCAGTCACCCGCATACAAACGGATATGGGCTGGCGAAGGGGCAATGGAAGTATCCATCGCTTACGAGTCTCAGCTTCCACGATGGCCCCTTTGAGAGCTGCAGGTCTTACGGGTCTGTCGTAAACGTCTAGGCGGATGGCTGGAATTGGAGCCGTGGCTTCGGCAAATTATCCCGCAAACGTTGCGGAGGTACGAAGACACGTAGCAAGTTTATCACAGAACGTCCTGCGCATTTGGCTTACACTAATATTACGCTGATTAATGCAACTCATTTCATCAATGCAATTAATTTACTAATTAGTTGATCGATTAATTGATTGATAACTGGTTAACTTATCATTAAATTTACACAGTATCGTAACTGTACGCCAACCGTGAATTTTTTTGCGCGGCAGCCACATAAACAATTGGGAGGACGTGAAGTTTACGTCGAAGGATAGGTAACATCAAGTGTTTCGTGCGTGATATTGTTCCCTGTTTATATAGTGTCGACCTTTACGACCAACTCGCGTCTTTACTTGGGCTAGAGGGTCATTAGGCGGATTGTAGGTGATTATCTCTCCAGTTCGGGTATATGGAGGCACTACAGCAGACAAGGCTGTAATGTGGCGGCACTGTCCGCGTGACGGTAATTTGGGGAAGAATGGCTACTCCTCTGCATTGTGCCGTATAAATTATTCAGCCCGTCTGCCTTAGACCGGAGAAACTCTTCTAGGATACAAGGACTCGCCCGTTTTTCTTCGTACTCTAAAAGAACATCACCGCGCCTTGCCCAGTGCCTTAGTTAGCGATGCAAAGGTCCTCTTATCCGTATATGCTGTGCGTCAGTGAATGGGAAGGGGTTGTGTCGATGAACATAGAGCGGGCGCAACAGCGAGGCAAAAGTCTCTTTCTTTTTGTCAGCATTGTGGCAGTCATTTTGACTCCGTCGCGCACATTTTTGTACACTTATTTTGTATTCTTTCTGTTCCATTGTCTTTCATTAGCGTGCAACAACAACAATAAATTATGGAAATATGATGGCGACATGTGATGCTTCCCCGTGGTGCAACAAGCAGCTATAAGTGATACAGAGTAGCCGGCATTCATGTTGATGGAACCCATACAACACCATGTTTTTTCTTTTTTTCAATACCCATATACCAAGTCCTTTATTCCTAACGGTGCAGTCCAGGGGTTAAGCAACCTGACGGCCTGCGTGCGCTGTTTTGTCAAGAATAATGAATCCTTCAATTTTAATTTCCGTAGTTAAAGGGGCTATAAACTCTACCAAGCTAGCCCGCCGGCTGTGTCGGCTCCGAACGGCGATTTTAACTTGTTGGCTGTGACACTTTTTGTATAGATGAATCTGATAGGTCTGTATCTTCACCCCATATAGCACACAGCTAGCCAACCGTCATCCCCAATGACAACGTTCTCGCTCCTGATTTGTTGATAACGTGAGGCTCTGTATATCTCACTCGCCGTTTTTCGCCAAGCCTAACCAACGAGCTTACACTCTTAAAAATGAACTTCACCTCATAGCACGCTCCTAGCCAACCATCATCTCGAATGATATCGTTATCTGATCTGATTCGTTGAAAACAGGAGGCGTACGCCTTTTTTGTGACAATTATGAACAGCATAAGTGTCACAAAAAAGGCGTACGCCTCCCGTTTTCAACAAATCAGGGCAGATCACGATATCATTCGAGATGATGGTTAGCTAGGAGCGTGCTATGCGGTGAAGTTCATTTTTAAGAGTGTAGCCCTCTATCCACCTTGACTGGATACTCCAGTACGCTTTTGGGTGGCGGGTCTCGCTAGCAGGCCTCTAAAAGGATATCTGTTCCACGAAAGTTCCGAAGAAGGAAACCACACAGTACCCGATAGACGGCCGGCCACTCACCGAGTACTTCCTTGATGTCAAGAGATCCGTTGACGTGCCTGTCCAGTGCACCCTGTAGCACTTCACGAGATGCTATGTATCGCAGGCAGCCGAGCAGTTGTGATCTGTGTCTTCTGGCGCTCTACATATAGGGTGCAAGCTGGTGAGGAGGCTATCCCGATACGGTGTAGGCACACGTGATACAGAGAGAACGTTCAGCTGGAATTGATGAAATAATGGGACTGGGTTATAATAATAATCGGTGAATGGGAAATAGTGGGACTGGGCATACTTTTAGGTATTCGATCTCAGTTGTCTCGCGACGTATACCCCCAGTTATTAAATTAGGTATTCCACATGTGCGGTTGGGATCTATCGTGTTGAGTAGTGACGTCGGTTCCCTCCCGTTCACTGCCGATCACTATCAAGGTATCGTTCATCTTTGCCGCAGTTTTACAACTCTCCCTGCCCATCCCGTGTAACGCTGACAAATATCGTCACAGTCACACGCAACAAGACCTGTCCGGGTGAAAAGGATGCCTATTTCTTTCCCGTCGAACACGCTGTGTTTCTCTGCCAGTAAAGAAACCTCGTGATACATTCCATTTTCTCAACAACGACTTCTAGAATTTAAACGTCCACATGTGGCCAAAATCATAATTCCCCAGTCGAACGCTTCGAGAACCACGCACAATACTATTTCCAGTTCCATTTTCCGAAGAGGAAGGACATTTTTTATCGATTTCGTTGTTGCGCTGCAGTCAAGGAACACACAATGGACTTCTTTTTTTGTAATGCAGTTGCACCAAAATGCAAAAGTTGTGTCATGTTGTCGAACGCTTTGTCGTACTAACATTGCACCATTTGCGCAATGCTCTATCACGGCGAGTTGACTTTCTTGAGAGGCACGCAGACCCGGTGAAATATGGTGTTAGTAGATACGGGTATTTGGGACATTTTGTATTCATCTATCACAGGTTTCGTTCTGAACAAGACAGCGTTTGCGATATAACAACGAGAAAGATTGAACGCCTCGCGGCATCAGTGCTCCAACTCCATTATCGCTTTTCTTCTTTCTCATTCAACCACATAGCACACTGAAGGCCATCCATTGCACAGAATGATATTGTTATCACTCCTGGGGGCTTAATCACTTCCATCGTTCGGGAGCTAACAAGGGGCGGAGCTCTCGTTAACACGAACACGTGACACGTTTCACGTGACGCGTGACGCGCGTTTTTCGTTGACGGGACAAAGGCGTAATCTCTTGCTCGCGTAACGACCGACGGTGTCGTCTGCATAACGAATGTGTTCACGTGCTCAGAGGCTTCATCGCCTACATGGGTCATGCTCTAACGAAGCGCGAAGCTCTCGGGAGCTCGAGCACGCGGTGTATGGTGCGCTCTTTTCGTTAAAGTGACAGGGGCGTAATCTCTCGGTCCAGTTACGATCGAATGAGATCGTTTGCCCAACGAGTGGGTCTACCCACGCGTTAGAATGTGAAACATCTTCATTTGGAGATTTGCAGAAACGATCATGTATGCTCCACGACTGTGTACAGAATGACATGCTCCCCCTTTCATCGTATTTACACCAGTGGTTACATGAGGGCTGTGAGATATTTTCGAGAAGATGCAGATGAAGAAGAGAAAGAAGACGAAGAAGTGACAACGACAAGCCATAGACAAATCATAGACAAACCATGAGAGCTATCCAAACAAAATTAAACAACCTCATTGGTCGACAAGATTGCAGCCTCGTTGGCAGCTATACTTCGTTCAGGGCGGTGACATCACAACACGTAACGGCTCGTTACGAGCACGATAGCCTCAACGAAGAAGCTAAACGAGGAGCAGAGATTGTGCCACAGCAGGGCGTCGATAAGTTTCTTCGTTTCGTTATTCGTAACGGCTCGCTGACGTTGAAGCTGCTAAAGAAAGATGGCGGAGGGATTCTTCGCTTGGGCGATCACACAAGCGGCTAACTGTGCCCCATGGACGTGATGGCGTCAGGATGCCTTTCAACTGGACGAGACAGATTTTGTAAAGTTCTTCCGTCCGCCAAGAAACGCTCTCCGCACCGTTTGTGAGGACTTGCGACCGTGTACTTCACTCCGTCTTGATAGCTACGGGTGTTGTGATGAACAACAAAGGCGAAATAGATGCATATAGTAGAGTTGGTAGTAGTTGTTGATAGTAGTAGTTGTTCTCTTTAATAGTACATTGCGGACATAGTGTTGATGTAGTAATGAACGTGAAGAGCAAATGATTCTGTGGATTTCCTGAGGTCGATTGTCTTGAATAGTTCCATAACATTCTCTTCCTTCGCGGTGCTAACATGGAATTAAAACAGTTCACTAACGTTCTGTTCAAGCTCACTAGAAAAACGCTGCACTGCGAATTTATTTTATTTTAGGCGTCAGGATGCCTTTCAACTGGACCAGATAGATTTTGTAAAGTTGTTCCGTCCGGGAAGAAATGCTGTTCGCACTGTTTATGAAGCCTGACAGTAAGGCTACACGTTGTACTTCCATGCTTGAAAGAAAAATTTACATAAAGTTAATGAAATAAGTGTACACGTTGAGGAGAACGGGCAGCCTCCTCCTCTTTCTTCTTTTGATACTTCTGATACCACTACGTCTTTGCTTTCTGGTCTCGGACTCCCACGTGCCCTAGAACTCAGCACACACTAGTTCTCGTATCACACTTAAAACCATTTTCGCCCGACACCATCGTCAGGGTAGGAAAATGATTTACAATTTTTTGCGAATTGCTCGACGATTATCCTTGCAGTGACGTACTCGTACATGTTTGTTCGTTATTTTCACACGACTAGCGAGCCATATATTGAGGGTAGCAGACCATATCCTCCAAACTCCCATTTCCACCGACGTCCCAAATCAACCAAAAGCTCGTTTCCTCCGAAAAAATGTTCGGAGGTTCTGGGCTTTCGGTTGATATGAGCAAGCGGGGTGCAGTGACCCACATCATCCAAATACTCATTTCATCCGAGCGCCCAGAACCACCGAAAGCGGAGCACATGAAAGGACACGCTTCCCCAATTTTCCAGGGAGACAAGTTATCATTGCTGTGTCGTCATGGGAAGTATCCCTATAATGAGCACTAATCAAACGCGTTCCAGGAAGCAGACGTACATTCAGAAAACACGCTATTAACCGGCTTAGAAAAGCTTGCAACCAGTAGGACTGCATGAAAACAACATATAGTCTGAACTGTCAATCTCCTCAGGAGACGCCTGAGGTTTGTCTGTTTTTTCACCGTCCCGCTATGTGTAACAGCCGCAGAACATACCATTTCCACCATCCCCTTTCTCTGTTCCTCATGACGCGGACCTTCATGAGCTTCCGAAGATAGCGCTTGTCGCGTCAGCAACCAACATCCATACGAATAAAATTGTTGGTATCACTTCTTGAACACGACCTCATTTATACGTATTTCCTTTCCAAGCTTCACTTCTGAGCTTTAACGGATAGAAATGACATGACAGGTGCCCACCTCGCACCGAGTATCGCGTCGTTTCCACCCACCCATGCTCAGGCTTCTTTAATGTGGGTTTTGTACACCAGCTCTCATTTTTATATCCTTCATATCTGTTACATCTCCAGGATAGAGAATAGACATTTCGGGCACCGGATGAGCAGCAGCCAGGAACCCACGTGACGACAAGAGTCACGTGACCCTCTCTGGTCAGTTGTAGTCTTGCAGGGAGTACATCGGATTGCCGCACACTTCAGAGCCGTGTACCCTTCCTCCTCTCCCGCAAAAACGGGAAAGGCGTGTCCTTTCAAGTATTCCGCTTTCGGTGGTTATGGGCGCTCGGATGAAAAGAGCATTTGGGGGATGTGGGTCACTGCGATCCGCGTGCTCATATCAACCGAAAACCGAGAACCTCCGAACATTTTTTCGGAGGAAACGAGCTTTTGGTTGATTTGGGACGTCGGTGGAAATGGGCATTTGGAGGATATGAGGCCTAACCTATATTGAGAAGGAAGAAAAAGAAGATGATGAACGAGCCTGGGAACGAACCACTGATCTCGATTGTAAAAGGCTGGATCGCGGATTGGGAGCGCGAGCGTGAAGAAACCGGCCGCCATCTTACTGTACCCACAACAGTCGCCGCAGCGATCATGGCAACTTCTTGCAATTACGGTCGTACCAACCGTACTGGCAAGGTTACAGGGTCTAAATTTATACAGGTGAGTCATTCTTCATCAAGGAAGAAATAGGCGTCCATTCTGTATATTTAGTTGACCATTATGAAGTGTTTTTTTGCCCAAAACGAGCACTGGATGCAGGTTGCTTGATCGCTCTTCCGTCGTTCAATCGAGCACACTTGCATTTTACCCGGCGGCAAATACAGTTTGAGTCCATAATATGCTTGAAAGAACATGTTACACTACACAGGTAGTGTTGTCATCAATATATGTGCAAGCACTCGAGCGCTTTTTTGTATGCATTGCTAGCATGGTACACGGTGTTCTCTGCGGAAGCAAGTGCCACATTCATTTCTTTGAATTACCTTCGCGCACAAGTTCGGTATTACGTCATAATGAGACCAAGATTGTCACCTTTTTTCATGTATTGGTATTGTTTTGTGCCTTGGTTTGATTTGTGACAAAGAATCCTACGTAACGGTGGTGTGGCGCGACTTGAATAACGCCTTTGTGTCTGAGCTGTATCGTCAGCTTGTTACGATAGTAATAATCTGTAGCGTGTCGTGCTATTTGTAGCAGTTTTTAAGGCAAAAGTGGTCTCCCAATACAGGTTTCGTCATGAGGGCTACCCAGTGAATAATCTGTGCAGTGTGATACGGCTGGGTGTACAGGTAAGTACCACGTTCCTCATCCACTGGTTTCTACTTTACAGGAAGGAACAACCTCAGTGCACGCACTGTGGTTAGCCTCTCTCAGTTTTCCATATTTTCTTACATGTTCACATCAGAAACCAGTGGCGTATCTAGGGTGTGGCAGGTGTGGACAGGTGCCATGGGCGCTAGGTGAACAGGGGCGCCATTATGTGGTCGGGTGTGAATGTGCCAGGTCGGGCACTCAACCTGGCGCATTCATAAATGATCTAAAGCACCCGCCATTAGAGAGGTTGCAGTGTGAAACCTAGTGCGGACCACACGAAAACGCATCCCCAAGGGCATCATGTTAACCATGTTGCCATGGGCGCAGGTAGCTCTAGATACGCCACTGTCAGAAACTCACCTTACACCTTAGGCTTCTTCACCCAGCAATATAATAATTAGAGATTATAATTCTTTTTAGAAGAGATTCCCCATATTCTTTTTAGAATAGTTTTTAATCTTTTTAATTTTTAGAAGATACAGGGATTGTAAACCATGTTTTAAACTGATGTTTTAACATTTGTCCAATGCATTTATTAAACAACATATTCATTTTTAACTGGTTGCACCCAAACCAATGTTCTGATGTATTATTTCCTTTGTTGTCGATGCACCATAAAAATTGGAATAATCATCATCAATGCAGGTTACTTCAAAGCTGCCTCGACATACTCAAGAAATGGGTGCAGAACCTGCGTAATGCCCACAAACTTTGACTACCACAGCACCTCCAGAAAGTAAAGGCATATGTGTCACATGGCATTTTTAAAGGCATTCACAGTATATAATACCTTGTATGAACTGTTGTAGATCTAAGCAGCCTCTACAGTACACTCTCAGAAATTAAAACTTGTCAGGGAACTGTGATAATTGTTTCAGTTAGTAGGCATGCACATACACGCTATAAGAAGAAAATTATTTATTGTGAATGCACTTCTCTGGCTACTCATGTTGTTTACATCTACTGTTGATCACATTCATTTATCACATATTATATTCTTATATATTATTATTATATTATCACATATTCGATCACACTAAATTTAAAATTTAGCATATATGAGAAAATATCAGGAGGGAAGTTTCTATTCATTGCTCATTCCAACCTAAAATTGAGTGCTACAAATTTAGAGAGCGTACCTGACCATTGTCATTCCTAAAATATATATTGCTAAAATATATAATATATATATTATATATATTGTAGCAAGGTCACTAAACAATAAATGTAGTCTTTTGCGACCTCCCTGCACGTTCATTGTATCCTGAAACGCATAAGTGCAAGAAATAAATCTTGAACTTCAATAAACTTGATGTTGTATAAACTTGACATAAAATGTTGAATAATATAATGAATGATATAAAATATTGAATACACTTGAACTCGTATATTCTCTTTACTCATCATCAGTGATCTTCATTACAAAAGCGTATCGTGTTAAACATTTTTGTTTGCGTTTCACAGACTGGGTACACGAGGGCCAAAATGACAAAATCACAACTGTTTCAAGCTCCAAATAGTCCTGTTGCAACTTTTTTGTTTGCAACATTGTTGTTTGCGTTTCACAGACTGGGTACACGAGGGCCAAAATGACAAAATCACGACTGTTTCAAGCTCCAAATAGTCCTGTTGCAAGTTGAAGACCATATGTGGAGCTGCATTTTTTGGAACATGCTCCACATAACAAGCATGACAAAGTCAGCACTGGATAGCAGGACCTCGTCCCCAAGCAGCTTTTCTCACGCTGCAGTTGTATTCAACAAAAGCATGTGAGTGCTGGAGAAGGACATTCAGTTTGGCACAACCGCGCCTGCAAATAATCAGAACAAATAAAGGAAGAAGCAAACAAACATAGAACGGCCGTACCTAGTTCAAAAAGAGATAAGTCCTGTGTCTCAAGGAGGTGTTACCACTTTCTAAGTAACTTAATTGATTAAGCTTACATCACTACCTGATTAACTGTCCTAACGAGTGTGATCTAATTGCGTGAAGTAATTATTTGCGCTGCTTCGGTGTGTCCATATTTGCGCGGCAAAGCACCGCTGTCGTTTACTAAAAGGCTCTTTCTAAGGCGATGCTTGATATAAATCATACTAAACGCATACACGGCTAAAACAACGGCTGCGATTCTACAGAACGATCTCGTTCTGCCATGCGAGTATATCTTTTCCCGGACCGTTCTTTATGGAACAATTTTTGTTCAGAACGCAGTACGGGATATTATATACATGGTTGTTGTTAACCTCAAGTCGTTTCTTATTGAAATATTGGCTGGGAAACGTGCTATAATACAATCCCCAGCGCTGCACTGCGGTGACGGTCTAGTTTCGGAATGCAAAACATAACGTAATTAAGAATCGAACGGCGGGACACCTGTGAAACACTGTTAGGATACATCAGTATACTGGCACCTTACAAAATTGTGTGATGACAAACAACGATCAATGCTAGTAACGCAATAAATACTCACAATCTCTGTTGCCTCCCATTGTTTTCTATGGGCACACACAGCACTTTAGGGCCCACCAACATGGCGGCCCGAAGGCACGCCTCTCCCCCACGAGCCCCTCTCCCATGCGCGATCCAGCCTTTATACATAGAGATCAGTGGAACGAACATTGGAACGCAATGAGCAGTATAAGAGCACGAGAATGCGAGCTATCAGAACAAATGAAACAGTCCTATTGGTCGGAGAAGATGCAGCCTCACAGAAGCCACAAAGAAGGAGCTTCACGAGGAGCACAGATTGTGGCCACAGCAAAGCATCGATAAAGTTGCTCGTTTCGTCAGCCTGAACGACTCGTTCAGCTGTCTCGCGCCGTTAAGTTGAACGTGTGAAACGATTAAGCCCCCTGGTCTGTTATCGGTGTCATTCTTCACCCATAACAGAAACAATAAAACAGCCCCATCCAAAATAATAGAAAAAGAAATGAGGGCGTACGCCCTTTTGCGACAATTAACATAACTACATAAGTATTACAAAAAGGCGTACGCCAGCCATCTAACACAAAATAAAAAAGCCAGGGGAAACAGTGATGTCATTCGGCATGCCGGTTAGTTAGGGACAGTGTTCTACGTAACGCACTTACCGTAATCGATACTTCTTTCGGTATCGAAGAGCGGCTCGCGATACTTCTTTTAAATCGGTATCGGGAAAGTATTTCCCTTACAAATTTATGGTAACGCGATCTCCATATCGTTACCGATACGGTTACGTTGCTTTTTCGTTGCAAAACTTGCTTCTCCCACACACACATAAAGAGACCATGCTGAGATGGGGCTTCTCCCAATTCGCTATTATCCAAATGGAATGTTCACGTACGCGAGATTTCGATGTTGCAGATTTCATGGATATTGTTCGTATTTTCAGCAAAAATATCGGGTAAAGCATCACGTTACTTTTTTGAGTAACGGTAGCCGTACTTCTTTACCTTAAAACGAAGTACCAATACCAGTACAAAAGTCGCTACTTTTTACTCAAGTACCGGGTACCGGTATCGCAATAATAAAACTAAACACAAATAAAACTACATTACGTAAGAAAAACTACGCTCTCACAGAACCAAGTGTCATCCAGAATAATGTCGTTCTCTCTCATGATTTGTTAAAAAAAAGGGTCTGTACATCTCTTCGTACTAATTCCTAAATACGTTAACTGATACAAAAAGCGTGCACTTCCGATTTTCAACAAATCAGAACAGAGAACGATATCGTTCTGCACGACACTTGGTTCTGAGCCTGCCATGCGATGAAGTTCTATGAGAGCGTATAGTTTACTTAGTACTTTACTTACTTTACTTTAGTTTACTTAGTAGTTTAGTTTTTTGCTACTTCTCTGCACGGAATGAACGTGGAATTAAGAATTTACGTTTCATAATGCACGCCTTTCAAAACGCTTTCATTTGCCTCAATTTGGTTGCAATACGCAACTTCCGCGTCCGCACTTGGTCAGCCATTATCGGGCCTTCACTTTTCACTGTCAACTGAAGACACACTATGGCCCGGTTTCACCAACGCCGATTAACATTTGAACCGAGATCGACAGTTTCTTAACTTGAATTTAAGAATTAGCTGTGCTTCACAAAGGGATTTAATGTCACTGAAACATTCATCGCGTCACCAACTAACGTTTGTAAAAAAGAATTGAGTTTTAACTTCAAGTTTTAGCAACCCTCGATCTCGGTTCAAAGTTAACCAGCATTGGCGAAAGCGGGCCTGTTCCTGTTAGCAATATTGTTTACCTTTTTTACATGAACACCTACACCAAGCAGCCTAATCCCTGGGCGGTAATCTAATGTTGACTTTACCTTTCGGAGACTGGGTGCCTATTCATAAAAGGCAGGTGTCAACTCAATGCATCATTCATGTAACTTTCAGCCCTTTTTTTCTTCTTCTGTTTGTTCACTTAACACTCATGGGTCTTTAAAAAGCCGGTAGTTGAAACAAGCAAGGCCTCAATAACTTTTTGTGCGCAAGCTATATTTACTGTCCAATAGCTCTATGAGTAACCCATATATGAATCACGATCCACGATCTTCCACTGGAATTCACGCTGCCTGCAATCGAAGTTGAATGACTTCCGTCAGTTTGTGTGGCGCCACAAATTTCCTACGTTATGCATCTCAGAAAACGGCATTAAGGATGACTTTCGTCTCTCGAATTACGTGACATTTGTCTCGGAGCCCCGTGGACAGACCAGCCGTGCTGCGCTCTTTGTCCGTGCCGACCTCCCGGCCATCCAGCGCGACCTGCGAACAGTTGGGATCGGCGACTACGTCTGCTGCTCTGTTCGTGTGGGCCCACTTGACGTCACCATAGTCTTACTATATATCCCACCATCGGTCAGATACAACGTGGATGAGCTGGGCTACATTATAGCTGGCCTCCCCTCGCCTTTCGTGCTCTGCGGAGACTTTAATGCCCACAATGAAGTCTGGGGCAGCATGCGTACTGACACCAGAGGCCAGCAACTAGCAGACCTCCTCGCGGACAAGAATCTCTGCGTTTTAAACGATGGCTCACCAACTTTTGTCTCCCGACTTACCGCACATCTTGTCTTGACCTCACCGTAGCGTCAGCGTCCATCGCCCATCGGCTCCCCTGGAGTGTTGATGCGGGCACCCTTGGCAGCGACCACCTATCTGTCCTGGCCGGCATCCCGCATGGCCGCCGATCTTCCAGCTCTCACTCCGTCAAGCGGACCGACTGGCCACGATTTGCGCGAATGCTCGAGTCTTCCCTTGCATATGACGGGCTAAGCACTGCGCAAGACTTCTGTCGCGCTGTGGCCACCGCAACCCAGGAAGCAACCACAGTGCACCGCGTCCCACTTCAGTTTGCCGCTACAGACGCGGAATACGAGCGGCTCCGTGCACTCCGGCGACGCGCAGAACGGCGAGCACGGCGCACCCTCCTACCCCATGACCGGCAGGCTGCGAAATGGATTCAGAAGGCTGTTCAGTCCACAGTCCTGGACTTACCTTTTACGCTAGAGGAGTTAGACTCTGCCCTATGTGCCTCGCACCAACATACCTCCCCACGTGCAGACCAGATCTCGTACAAGGTGCTCCAGCACCTTCCGCATATTGGGAGGCAGCATCTCTTACGCCTCTTTAATGACAGTTGGCAGCAGGGGCGAATCCCAGAGGAATGGAAATTGGCGATGGTTGTCCTCTTGCTCAAACCCGGTCAGTCGCCCCATCACCTCGACTCCTTCCGCCCGATAGCCCTTACAAGCTGCGTGGGTAAAACTCTGGAACGAATGATTTTCACCCGTCTCATCTGGCACCTTGAGAGTGATCGTTTCTTCCCGGAAACAATGATGGGCTTTCGATCAGGCCGTTCGTCACTCGATAGTGTCATTGCTCTGGTCAGTGAGACGCAGCAGGCTCGCGCGGACGGCTTCCTGACCGCTGCTGTTTTCCTGGATATCAAGAAAGCCTATGACAGTGTCCAACATAATGCAATCCTTACGGCTCTCCAGGATGCTAACGTAGGGGTCTGCTCCCTATCATGGATCCGGGACTTCCTCGCAGGCCGCTCCATCTTTGTCCGCACTGCTGACGGAGATACCGCCTTGTATCCCGTTCACCGAGGCGTCCCGCAGGGAAGCGTAATCAACCCTATCTTGCCGACCGCGGCCTAGCCATCTCACCCGCCAAAACTGTCGCCATGGCCTTTTCGCGGAGATCGTTCCACAAATATCCACTCTTCATCGACGGTTCCCCCTTAACCTTTGCCAAAACCTGCCGTTACCTGGGCTTCACAATCGTCCAAGGCCTCACATGGTCATCTCACGTGAAGACGCTTGCTACGAAAGCCTCCAGCCAGGTCAATGTCCTCAAACGTATCGCATGTGCGTCCTGGGGCCCGTGTTGGGCAGGACCTCCACCGAGTTCATACGGCTCTTGTTTTGGGCACACTGCGATACAGCCTCCCGGTCCTTCATGCCCTCAGCTGCACCCGAGAGCAGGAGCTCTTGAACCTCCAAGCCCGCAGTCTCCGTGTTTGTCTTGGTGTCCCTCGAACAACGGAGACATATTCCGTACTCGCCGAAGCTCGGGAGCAGCCTATATCCATTCTGCGGGACTCAGTCACCCTTTGCGTCTACGCCCGCTGTCTGACGCAACCCTCTCATCCTCTTCGCCGCATTGCTGTGAGCTGCCCTGCATTCGCTTTTGCCAAAGCAGTTGCCCGCTTACGAGACTGTCTCCCGTCCTCGACACCTGCCACTACCTTTGCGCCAGCAATGAGGGCCTTAAAACGGCCTCGCAT
The DNA here is from genome assembly GCF_037126465.1 of Ornithodoros turicata. Lineage (NCBI taxonomy): Eukaryota > Metazoa > Arthropoda > Arachnida > Ixodida > Argasidae > Ornithodoros > Ornithodoros turicata. Next base: position 65,262,683 of record NC_088205.1, read on the forward strand.
TCACGCCACTATACCAGACTTTCCCCGAAAACAGGCAATCAACCCTGTGGTAGCCCAACAACTCGCTTTGGCCCATCTCACCTCTACCCATCCCCATTGCCGACAAATCTTCACCGATGCTTCCGTAATGTCTGACGCATCGGGCGCGGCCTTTTACGTTGCCGATACATACCATGAACAGGCCTACAAACTGCTCTACCCCATGTCTTCCACCGACGCTGAACTGTTCGCCATTCTTACCGCCCTAGAATACATTACTGACTTGCCACCTGGGAAATGGGTCATCCTCACCGACAGCAAGGCGCCCCTCCTCCGCTTGATGTCGGCCCGCCCCCAACCTCATACAGGATATACCCAGCATGATCATTCAGATGTATAACAGACTCCGTGCCAATGGTCATGCTTTGTCCCTTCAGTGGGTGCCTGGTCATGTGGGCCTGACCGGTAACACACGCGCAGACGCGGCTGCAAGACAAGCCGCCGCAGTTGCTACTCCTGCCACTGCACGTCCACCACTTACACTTTCGGCTTGCCATTTAGCTATTCGCCGCCGGTGTGCAGCCCGTGCCCAAGCATTTAGATCTCAGGCCGTCGCCTACAACAGTCACGTACAGTCCATCGACCCCTCGGTTACCTTTTTCATTGCGTGTCGCTGCAGTCGTCAGGAGGAATCATTGCTGCACCGCCTCCGTCTCAACGTTGCCCGCACCCCATTGCTTCTATACAAAATGGGCCAATCCAGCTCCCCCTTGTGTTCCAGCTGTGGCGAGGTGGGCGACATTCCTCATTGTCTTCTGCACTGCCAGCAGCACATTCCCCAACGGCAAGCCCTCCATCGCCGTCTAATACAGCTGGGCTGCAAAACATTGCCCATGGCAACCCTTCTCGGTCCCGTCCCTCGGCCTACTCAGTGGGCCATCACCACAGCCCTGCTCCGCTTCTTAAAAGACTCTGGCCTTGCGTCTGCCGTCTGACTGGACATTCTTGGAAGTTTCCTTCGTGCCTGTACTGCACTGCACTGCGCGCCTCTTTTTCTTTCACCTTTTCCTTTCCTTTATTTCTCTTGTTTATTCTCAGTTCCTTTCTTCATCTTTCTATTTGTTTATTTTTCAGTTCCTTTCTTTTTTCTTTCCTCTTATTCATTTTTCAGTTTCTTTTTCGGAATAGCAGGCTTGCAATAGCTCGGCTGACATTTCCGTTTTCTTTTTTTTTTTCACTCTATTAAACATACCCCCCCCCCATACATAGCCTTTCCTACTTTTTTGGAATAGCAAGCCGACCTCCGTCTGACTGACCTTTCCTTTTGTTTTTTTCTTAGTAAACATATTCCTCCCATATAGTATAGCCCAATAGTCCCCTTAACTGACTACAGCTGACTACTAACGGTGATGCCCCGCCATATGCCTACGTAATGACAACAACTCTTATACTAGTGCCTAAGTAAAGTACATATACAGGTTACATTACCTTAAAAATAAACCTAGTTGAACAGGTTGAAAGTACATCGAACATATACTGAAACATGATAATATTGAACTGAGTTTCGTGGTGTTAGCAGTTCTAATAGTTCTCATATTAACGCACTCAGCAGCTCCAGTATATGAAACCGCGTTGTGTTGTACGGTATAGAAAGTAGTTTTATGCACACAAAAATTGTTACGCTTCCCAGACAACGGGAGCGTCAGTAGACATTTCATGGACGAATGACTTGTGGCGGACTCATTAAGTAGAAAAAGGCGTCGAGGCAAATACGCACTTAAAACTGCCCGTTTCGCACCTCCCGAATGACATTCCAACTTAACGCATTAATACTTAACGTACTTTTTTAGTGCAGGTGGCACATGTATAACGTATTCACAGTAATGCCATTATCAGCGCGAACACCGTCAGGCTCTTTTGAAGTCGCCCTTCGGGAACCGGCTTTGTAGCGCAATACATGTTCATCTTCTCGCTTCACTGACTACAGGAAGAGGCAGGGACCTCGCAAGGCTTTGATTATTATGAGACCAGAGACTCTCGAACACGCGGCGTGGCTAGACACTTGTAAAAAGATGGCCAGGAAGCCGAGCTCGTTAAGTATTCTAAGACGGCATATCGAATTTCAGCGGCCCGAACGCGCTAATTAGACGACGAGGAACTTATAATAATATTAATAATTGGGGGTCGAGTCACTTGTATTCTGTAGAGAGATTGGTGAACAACGTTTGATAGACAAATATTGCTTCATAACAGGAGATAAAAAAATTCAGTGGCGATTTAGAGGTAAATGCGAGAGAAATGGGTTAGAATTAAACGCCTTTTCCAGTGTATACTTGATTTCTGGGTATCCACTTCCGGTCTAAATCCAACTTCCGGTTGTCCACTTCCGGTCTGAACCCGACTTCCGGTTGTCCACTTCCCGTCTACCCTTGACTTCCGGTATCCACTTCCGGTACAACGCGACTTCCGGTTCTCCACTTCCGGTCTAACCTGACTTCCGGTTGTCCGCCTCCGATCTACACTTGACTTCTGCTTCGACACTTTCAATTACTGCATGTAGGTCCATTTAATTAACCTCCGACGGTGACCGCAGGATACCTGAGGCAATCTTGAATTTCATTTAATTCCCTTTAATTACGTTTACTTGCTTTAATTACTCTCAATTCCCCTTAAACTGACGTTAATTACCTTTAAGCACATTTAATTACCATCGGTAATCTTTAATTTCATTTCATCTTTCTCTTAATTACATGTATCTTACATTCATTACTTTTAAACTCAACTTTCTCGCTTTAGTTGCGTTTAATTACCTCTAATTACTTTCAGTACTCTTACCTCTCACTGTTAATTACCTTCGGCTACTTCAATTTCAAATCATTTACCCTGTTTTATCCCCTTTACATGTCCACTTATAGCTCTGCCTCAGTGAGGCTTCACCATCTCACACACGGGCACACACACGCACACATACATACAGCGTTTTCCATTTTGACACAGCTAATGCTAACGCATTAAAAAATGTGAACCGGAGAGCGTGGGTGTATGGCGTACAGAACTATAGATTAAATAGACAACAGCAAACTCTAAACAGCAGCCTAGAGACGTAATAGAGATTTAAATGATGTGAAAGAAATTTCACTCGTTACAATGATGAGCTACTAATGATTGATTGCTTCATAGAAAAATAAAAAATATGAAGATGTGAGACCCAATAAAGTTGTTTCACACTACTGGACGAATGTGTAGGTTGTGTTCCAATTAAATACTTTTTATCATGCTGTAAAATGCGTCTCACGAAAGCTGCCGACGGCGAAGCGTTTGTAGCATACAAGCTCGTGTAATCATGCATGGTGTAAGAAAATTTAAACGAATCTTTGATTAAGCCGTGCCATACTGCCTGGTTCGTGCAGGTTGTGTGGCGTTCGTTTTATTCAAGAAAGCCTCGAAGTTTTCGAGAACAATAGAAAGGGACCATGTATGCAAAGGAGCGGTAAGGAGCTCACAAGTTTGCGCACGACTACAAAAGGACAGTACACGAGACAAGGAGAGAGACAACACGCAGAGAATTCTCATTCTTGGAATTTTCTGTCTGTTGTCTCTCTCTCTCTCCGTGTGTCTCGCGTACCGTCCTTTTGTAATCACGTATTCCACTGGAAAATGTTTAAACGACTTTACGAACCCTTGAACGCGTGCATTTTCTTCGTTGCCTCCCTCTTGTGGGCAGCGTCACGACTAGGATGAGATGAGATATGCTACCGGATGCTGAAATGATGACGGTCGAAAGTTAAAGGGGCACTAAATCGCAAAAAAATCTTCTCCGCGATATGAAAGATTCCATGATCATGACAATAATGCAAAAGGAACGAGATTCGCCCGTTGCGGCGTCAAGGCTACAACAACAACAGCAAATAGTAAATCATGACTATGGCCTGGGGTGATTCACGGCTTGAGAACAGTACACTCCCATCATCCCCAGCTCATCCAGTTGTCAAAGGAAGTATATTGCCGGAACTGCCCCTGCCCGCATTTCTCTGTCTTTTTTATATATTTTATTCTTCTTTCATTTATTTTCTTTCTTTGCGGAATAGCAAGCCGACGTCCCGTTTGGCTGACCTTTCCCCCGTTTTTTTTTCTTTCGTCTAAATATACCCCCCCCCCCCCCCAAACAACGCGGCATACGAAGGGAGTTCCGACTTGGCTCTGACTCGTAGGGATACACCCCATCAGGACGCATATCACTTGGACGCATATCATGCGCATATTGTGTAGTAGCGGAAGCTTTCGCTAATCCCGCCACATACGATAACAGGAACAGAATCAGCGCGTCAACGTTAATTGACACAATAAGGCGCACGCCTCCCTCTCTCCTCGAAGCGATAAGCCTATCATTCGTGGCAATGGTTCGCGCAGAGCGTGCTACGCAGTGAAGTTCAGTTTTTAGAGTGTATGTACCCGGATCAACATCATCCAGGAATCGCGGCGTAATGTTCGCACAAATTACCCCAGAAATCAATTAGCGACTGCCATCCATGCACGGCGAAATTTAATGTAATACTCGGGTCTTGTATACCATATCTGATCTGGTCCAGTCGATTATCTAGACTTTCGCGGTCATTTCTAAACTGTACGATTGTAAGTTACACTTTTGGTTCGGGTATCCTTGATGAGGATGATTATAGGAACGAGAAACGCTTCGCTGCGCTAACACGGAATTTAAAAAAAATATGTTCTTTGTCTATTGGACGATTGCGCATGCATCGTCGAGTACTAAATATAGTCTGAACAAGACATCGTCAACGAGTGTCTGATTTTTAGACCAGAATGGATGGCTTGATTCTCCTATACCAAAAAGAGTAGTTGCTCTAGCACAAAACTCTGCGATAAACCTGGTTCAGCTAGGACATATAGTTTGGAGAACAGCAATGAACTCATTTCTGTTTACTAAAACCGAAAGCAGCGGCACGCAGTATGCTCCACTTTTCCCGATCCACGGATTATGAAACAGGCATTCGATCGGGAAACGGTCCAGCTGGCAAGGGGTCGCTCACTATCGTATCTCCGTGACACGAATACAGAATACGCCCTGGACTGTGCGATATGTCACATTGACATTGCCTCCCCACTCGAATGACCTTGGAAAGGGAAAGGAATAACGTTCAGCGGACGCCACGTTGCACGCTAAAAACAGAGGGGGAGAGTAATGGCAGGATCGGCTCGCTGCTAAAAACAGAAGTTCACCGCATAGCACGCTGTGCGCCAACCATTGCCGCCAATGATAGGGTTATAGCTTCTGATTCGAAGAGAGAGGGAGACCTACGCCTTTTTGTGTCACTTTGTATAGATTATAATTAGGGAGTGACTTTTTCGGGTTAAACCCGATTCCGCCCGATTAATCCCCCTGAACTAACCTCCGACCAATTCGGGTTAAGCCCGATTTCTCCCCGAATTCCAGTCACCATGAAATCGTCGAGTGACGTTTCCACTGAAGAAGAACAAAGGTCTCCACGTGTAACACATATAAGAATGGAGGATAATGGATGGTAACACATATAAGAACTTACGTTCCCAGCAATACACCCATGTGTGTCAACACTGTCTATGTCTTCGGGGATTACCTTTGGAAGGTCACGAACCCGCAAAAAAAGAGAGAGAGAGAAATTAGGAAAGGACTTAATAGACAAGAGGAGAAACAAAAACACCCGATAACACCCGAAGGCACAAATATCGGCCGATTTCTCCCCGAATTACAGATTTAAAAATAGTGCCCGATTTTTACCCCCCGAATCTGAGAAACGCATTTAACCCGAAAAAGTCACTCCCTAATTATAATTGATACAAAAGGCGTACCCCCTCCTCTGTCTTCGAATCAGAAGCCTTATATCCGTGGTAATGGTTGGCGCACAGCGTGCTATATGCGGTGAAGTTCCGTTTTCAGAGTGTACAGAAACTCGAAGCAAAGGACTTCATGCAGCGGCCACTCAGACATATCTGAGCACTGGAAGAATCAAACATAACAAAGACGGTTAAGAGCATCAACTGTTTACTATATACATAAAAACAAGACTTTCGTGCAGTAGGCTGCACTCCTCTTAAGTGCAGCCTACTGCACGAAAGTCTTGTTTTTATGTATATAGTAAACAGTTGATGCTCTTAATTGTCTTTGTTATTTTTGATTCTGCATCGCCGGAAACTTGTACATTGTTTTTTCTTCACTGGAAGAATGGTCAAAAGCAAGCGAGCTGGAGACATACGTCCATAAGGAAAAAAAGAAGAAGAAAAACGAGACAGCATAACTACACGAATACCAAGATTACATTAGGTTCGACTAAAAAAGGAGGAACAACCACAATAAATAACTTTATTTGATGATGATGATGATTGGAGGAAGAAAGTCCTGAGAGACAAGGTTATTGCTGAACAACGGTTACGAATCGTGCAAGTTGGTAAGTGTCTTGTGTCATCTTCGACTGGCAACTACCGATGCTCTGGAGCTGGTCAAAACGGAGCGCTCTTGACAGCAGCTTCGGCATTTCTTTCTTTCTTTCTTTTTCTTTCTTCCCCCAGTTTGGAGCGCTCTAAGAGCACTGGTACCGCCAGTAGAAGATACCATTGGAAGGGGGGGGAAGTATATTTATTAGAACAAAGAAAAAAGGAGGAAAGCTCAGCCAAACGGTAGGCCTGCTTGATAATCCGCGAAAAAATAAAACGAAAATAAAATAATTAGGAAATAATGGATACACTAACAAAAGGTGAAAGAAGGATGAGATAGATTAAAGACAAATGAGATTTTTAAAAAAATATGAGGGTAATGTGTATGAAGGTGAGATGCGAGGGTGGGGCACTGACGAATGACATGACAAGTCTTGAGTTCACAGACTGTGTATGAGACCTGTGTCACTGAGGAATGTCAAAACTGCTTTGGTCACAGATCGCTGTGTCTGCGGCAGTCGCAGATGGCAGTCGAAGAGAAGATGTGAAATATCAGCTTCAACAGCGCAAGTAGGGCATTTGTGCGAGTGGAGAAGACTCGTTTTATAGAGAAGCAGAGGGGTCCTGACGACGTTATGTCGTAGTCGGTGTAGAATGGACGCTTTTCGATGCGAGCAGTGGTGTGTGGCAACGAAATGCATCGACGGCTTTCATTGGCTTCTTCTCTGTCCGTGTGTTTAGCAGGCACTTTCACCACCACCACCCCCACCGCCACCACCGCTAGTTTACAATGTTAGAAGCTGTTACTGGTTCTTCGTGTAGTATTCCTTACTATCAGAAAATGTCGCATATATGCTGAGGTACTGTAGAATACCTTGGGTACTGTAGGAATTGTACCAATTGCAGGATTGTCACGATTTTTCTGTTGTTGTTGTACGTGGATGGTGTCCTACATCACCCTTACTGAAGAAGGGCTTGAGCTATGGGAAAAACACACATGTGTCGTGCCCATAGCTCAGGCTTTTTCAGTATAGACTTCATCCACCAGCACGCCCGCATCTATGCCATTTTGTCGTCCTACATCACATAAGCTATTTCACTCAAATATACTTCAAAACTCGCAGCCTCTAGTCTGCTTGCTCCCGGGGAAACGAGACTCCTCCGACCGAAGTTTACTTGCTCACGAAACTCCTCACCAATCCTATAGCAGTGACCGGTCTATAACTTTCCACATTTTCAGACAGCGGCATCTCGCCACCCTACGCACCAGGAGTAGCCAGTCAAGAGTAGATTAAAGGCAACATCTCTATATTTTCCTGTTTTCAATCAAACCAACCAATCCCTATGTGTCACAAGACAACACGTTCGAGGGCTACATTCCATCTACAGGTCGGTCATATTACATCACTCGCAAGTTAATTGGAAGGCTCTATCGACGACAGCTGACACTTTAGTGCTCCATCGCTAGAGAGTAAAAGGCAGAGTGTGTGAAGAAAGAAATCTGGGCGGGACCCTGGCCTTGACCACAAGTACTCTTTTACTCGCCAACTCCACCCTGGCAGTGCAGACGAGATGGGTTGCAGGGATAGACAGGAAAATGACACCCGTACGATGCTATAAGGCGCAAAACTAAGAAAGGAATTGAAATGAAGAGTGCGTATCGGTGTTGTTAGACCTTCTGTCGTGATGGAATCTGATGTCTCGCTTCGTGCTTTGAATCATACAGTCAAGAAGATAATACCTGGCGACTCAGAGAATTTACAATGGCTACACGCCGACACAGGAATTTACGATAGAGGTATAGGAGTCGGAAGCAACGCACCTTTACCCCAGAGTATTACTCTCGTTTCGGTACAGCGTCTCCTGTTTTGAAGCATGGGCCGCACCGCGTGATGTTTGCAAATTGAATGTTGGAAGTGTTGGAACATCCCATGTAATCATCACTTCTCCATCATTTATTGTTGTTGTTGTTGTTGGATGTGTCGGCCTCAGAGGATCCGTTGGCAACCGTGTCCGTCTACTGATCCCTAGGTTACGGGTTCGATGCCGACCGAGGATGCCCTGAACTTGGTGCAAGGGTACAAGTAGCTCGCACACGCGGTTTTCCGCGAGCCACGTTAAATACGGGTTCCCGTACGCTCATCTTTCAGTGCACGTTAAAGGACCCTCAAGTGGGCACAATTAACCCACAGGCCGATCACTGTGGCATCTCTCATGGTCATAGTTGGGTATGAAAGCCACGTAGACCACGGATAATTATTATGAAATGTTGGAAGTCACAAGCTACAGCTGTGTTGTATTCATTTTGTCATCGTTGATCGTAGCGGAAGTAGCCGTAGACCACTGTGAACAACTAGAAACAACATGTAGGAAAGAAACAGGGGAAGAGGTTCAAAGCTTGGACGCCTGCTCGTGGCAGTGCTCGCACAATCTTTGTTAGATGCTTAACAAATTTTCTGAATTAAAGCTTTCTCTTAGGCTCGTTTGTCCTTTCCCCACGCCATGCTGCCTTAAACCAAAACCAATTAATTAATCAATAAATAAATAAGCATAAGGTCGCTGTTTTTTTACTTCCGACGCCAGCGGAACATCACAGGGACGCCCTACGTTGACGCTACATTCTAACAACCGCACCACAGAGGGATCCGCTCCCCCAAATCAGTGCAATGAGATCAGTGGAATGGGTGACCCGCTCAGGACTGAGATTCCCATCCTGCTGCCCATCTGCTCTTTCAGAGCCTATGCACACGCACAGCGCGAAAACACCCATAGCTCTGGATTTCCCACTGTGGAGGACGAGAGAGGCAGACCTGAACTGCAACTTGAGGATATGGCCCATCCACGTGGTATCCTCCAGCATCGCAAGCTCGTCCAAAGAGCTCTGCTGGGCTTCTTGATGGCCGCTCAGCCCCAAAGGCGGCTTTAAAGGTGTACAGAGGGCCATCCAAAATATTTTTCGTTTAAGACATCTGATGAAAGTCTATGCGTCAATTTGCCGAACACCACAAAATGTTTTGATGCATGCAGTTTGTTTGTTTGACTGATTGATTGATTTTCAGGAAAAAAAAAACGTACACAAACACAGCCGCGCTCGTTCACTCTTGACTCGCCCCCCGGAGTGTAACAAGGAGGAGGGGATGCCCTATGACGTCATAACGTCTGCGCGGTCAGTCGAGGTCAGCGTCTGTCTTTTTCTTTTTGTGGGTGAGGGCTTTCTTCTTTTGTAGTCGATAAACCTGTTCCCTCGCGGGGGATTAGGAATTGAAAAGGTGACCGTGGGCATGGAGGATTTCATTGTCCCGCGGGAGTTTCCCTGTGAGCAATGCTTCTTGAGAGCCCTGAACAGCCGACTAGCAGACGATACTCTGAACCAATCAGCGAGCGCAGACGGTGTAGCGTCAGCGCAAGGTAACAGGCTGGTACTGCTCTCCACCACCGGCGCGCATGGTCGCATTTTGCGACGTACTTTAAATTCACTTTCTGTGATGATGACGACTCTGTTGTGTGAATTAATTCTCATGGTGCATTTCACTGGCCTACTTAACGGTTTTATAGAAAGAAAACATGGTGTTAAAAATGACTTTTGTGCTACTTTAAAGGATCTATGAACTGTACCAAGCGAGCCCGCCGACTGTGTCGGCTCCAAACGGCGATTTCAACGTGTTGTCTGTGACACCTTTTGTATAGGTGAATTTGATAGGTGCGTATCTTCAGCACATAGCACGCTCCTAGCCAACCGTCTTACCGAATGACATGTTCTCGCCCATGATTTGTTGATAACGAGAGGAGGAGCCTATTATGTATCTATTATGCACGGCTACAAAATGGGCTGCGCCTCCCGTTTTCAACAAATCAGAGACGAGAACGTTGTCATTCGGGATGACGGTTGGCAAGGAGCGTGCTATGTAGTGAAGTTCATCTTGAAGAGGGTAAAGCAGAACTTTATGTGTACGTCCGCGTCTCATTGAGTGCTACAATTCTTCAGATGACGTAACGATGGATAGAGGTATCTGGACGGCGGTGCGTCTACTCGCCCGAATACGAAAGAGAGTGCGTTCTTGTATTAACGCTGCACAAGTTATGAAGGAGAAGAATTGAACAATAAATTGGGTAAATAGAATTACGAAGCGTAGAAGAACGATATTACATCTATTAAGTCCGTAACGAAATACATGCAGATAGGAGTTCTTACCTCCTTTAAGACCATCCTGCTCTACAGCACACGCAGTGTAGCAACATGAGTTAACGTACTCATCCCGTTCGCTTTCCTTCCCCCCAAGCAACATGTCGCCACTCCGCTCCGGAAACTGGTCGGCTACATGACGTCACATTGCCACGCCCACCACACCAAATCGTCGATAAAGAAAACCTGTATACCGTTTCGCTTCCGTTCGACCTGCCTGTAAAGCGTGCTTCACGACAAGCCCATGTCCTATGATGTGAAGCCAGCTTTACGAAGACATCGGTAGATGGCTATCGTTTTAGGTTACCGAACGGACTGCCTCCACTGCAAATACATGGCACATTCTCAAATCCTATCATGAAAATCTTATAAGAAATTTGTCTGTAGTCTGTCACTTCTGTCTCTTCGCAAATTGTCATTTTGTCCACCCCGACCCAGAATCCAACAGGTTACTGTTGTTTGGAGCATGGGTTGTTCGTTGACCACAGACCCCCCTGTGCATGTCTGTAATGGCTAATGGCGTAACCTCGAATAGCACAAAGTAAAGGCATTTCTTTTTTTATCTTCGACAACATCTCTAGATGACCAGTGCGTTTTTATAGGCATGTGGGCAGAAGAGGAGGAGGGGAGGAGCAAAAAGAACAACAACAATTGTATTTTATGATGATGATATTTGTTAATAGAAAACTGCAGCTGCGTGGGCAGAAACAAAGCTTGATTCAATCCATGCAAATGGAGCGCCAACCGCATTCCTTAGAGCACTTCATGGCTTCGATCAATACATGTGTTTTCCACGTTCTACGTTACGACTGCGATGTTTTTATTAACTTTTCTATTGCCATTTTTACAATTTCTGTTCTAGGTAACGCTGCTGTATACTCACATGATTGTTAGGTACCAGGAATGCGTTCTAAGTGCTGCACCGTGTCTACGTGTCCGCTGTGCTTTACTTACTCAATATCTAAGGCACTGGTCTTCATTACGCTCTTTATTAGAGCTGAACATACAGGGTGTTTCACCTAAAGTGACAAGAAATTCTAACTGGTGACGTACTCGGCGGAGGATTGTGGGACTTTCGACAATTTCCTTCTGGGAACTGTTGCCGTCCTTTAGGAAGGCTTTGGACAATTTAAATGAGGGAAAATTATTTTTTCAATTTTTGTACAGAAATTTGAAGTCCTCCACGGATAACCACAGACCCAACAAAAAAATATGCACAGTATCGCAACAGAAATAGTCTAAAAATTAGTAGAAATTCCGCTTTAGCCCCGCCTGCTTGATTGTCGCAAAGAAGAGCGCACGGAAGGTGCAGAGAGAGGAAGAAGTGTTCCCGCCTCTTGTTTTACCTTTCCTTCCCCCGCTTTGACCTTGATCCTGGTGACAACCGTCTTATCACAAAGAAGGCAAAACAAATGAAGGCGGGGACACTTCCTCCTCTAGACGCACATTTCGCGCGTGCCTCTTTGCGAAAATCAAGCAGCCGGGGATAAAGCGTAATTTTCACTAATTTTTTTCGACTATTTCTGTTGCGATAGTCTACATAGTTTTGTTTGACCTGCGGTTATCCATGGAGGGCTTCATATTTCTGTAAAAAAAGTGAGGTTCGCTTGGTAATTTTCAAAGTTCAATTAAAACAATAAATTCCCGCAATTAAAAATTGTCCAAAGCCTTCCTCACTGGCGGCAAAAGTTTCCAGATGGTAATTGCCGACAGTCCCACAATCCTCCGACGAGTACGCCGCAGTGTCAGAATTTTTTATCACTTTAGGTGAAACACCCTGTGTATCGTTACTTTTATGATCATCTGGTCATAAAGGCTTCATGCCATACCAATAACAAGGGTTTGCCAATACCCTTGTTATTGCCATATTGCCAATATTGCCATACCAATAACATTTATTAACATTAACAATAACCAATGTTCATGTCCTTATTCATCCATCAGCCCACTATTTCATATCTCATGCTAACCAAAGGTGTCCTGGTGTAGTGAACAACAATATAAAGCGGCAAACTTCCTCCACCCATTACCACTACACGCATTAGTTGTTGTGCACTTCGGCAAGCACCTATCACTATCGTATTCAATAGCAATGTGTAGTAGTAACATGAAGCAGTCGACAGTGCGGGTCCCTACAGCACAATAACTAAGTCTTCTCTAGTGCCGTCGCGTTCAATAGACGGCAGCACCATTTACTGCTTTCGGATGTGCACGGCACCCCGCTGCGGAGAACGCATAATGTTTCGCGCTATTCAGCGCAATTTCAGCGTAAACACTGGGTAGCTCCTGGCAAGGCAGGAAATGGATAACGGGCTTCAACGAAAGTTATCGCTCGCAACCAGCAGAGCTCATCATGACGGTCGTGTAGCCCTCGTGGTAGTTTTCGGACCACGAAGACTTCTTCCGCGGGGCATTTCGTGAACTTAAAACGGAAATGTGTCTGCACATTAGGAACATAATTTCCTTTTTGATTCTTTGACGCTTGTATATTTGAAGATATGTTGCTTCGCCGATTTTTCGTAGTATGTTTTTCTTATTTTTCTTATCGATGCTATTTTGTCACGTGACATATTGTGAACACTTTAGAGAATGAGCCTTGAGATAGCGTAGCCTGAGCCTGAGATAGAGAACTTGCCTAGGGGGGATATATTTATTAGAAAAAAATAAAGGGGGAAAGGTCAGCCAAACGGGACGTCGGCTTGCTATTCCGCAAAGAAAAAATAAAAATAAATTAAAGAACAAAATAAACGAAAAAGAAAAGAATTAGGAAATAAAAGATAAACTAACAAAGGGTGAAAAACTTGCCTGGCTATGGCATAATTTCTATTCGACTTCGAAGTTCGCCTCTTTGACTCACCAATGTGAAAGTCCGGTCACTCGGTAGCACAAACCGAACTTGCTACGGGGGAACTTGGCTCTGCATATTGGTTGAAGCTTTCCTCCAATATCCCATAACTCTGCCCCTAGCGATTCCGACATGTTACACTCACTTGGTCGGAACTTTTGAACTACATGTTGAACACCATTATCATCTCTGTTCTTCTCTGGTCATCATCTATTTGTACTTTCTGTGTGTAAGCGTACTGGGGTAGCCAGTTCTACTTCGTCGAAACGTACATCCCACTTTTTTTTTTTTTGACATCACATTACATCACATCACATCAGTGATGGACGATACTATCGAAACATTCGATACTATCGATACTTTTTGACAATCGATTGTCCAACTATCGAGTGAACCGGAATATCAATAGTATTGCGATAGTTTTTCAGACTCGTCTTAGATCACTGCATCAAGCATATTCCTCCACAACTTCCCTCTTATGTAAAGGACACTAACAACTTCCTTGCCCAAATAAATTCCATTAATAACAGTTCTCCTAACCTCAACAACGCTATACTGGTAACTATGGATGTGACGTCATTATATACAAATATTCCCCATGATGAAGGTGTCAACGCTGTAGAGCTTTTTCTTTCCTCCTTTCCGTCTGATCTTCTTCAAACTAAAACCATTATCGTTCTTCTTGAGTTAGTCTTGCAGTACAACAACTTTGTTTTTAACGACAAACATTATGTCCAAGTTCAGGGCGCAGCGATGGGTTCCCGTGTTTCACCCAATTACGCAAACCTCTTCATGGGCCTTTTTGAACAAAGAGCCTTAGAGTCTTTTCCAGTGACACCATTAGTATTCCTGCGATACATTGATGATATTTTTGCCATCTGGACAGCTGACGAAACCTCTCTACTCTCATTTTTTGATCATTTTAACTCACGACACAATTCCATCAAATTCACGTGCAACTACTCTCGTACTTCAATCAACTTTCTAGACGTCACTGTTTCTCTCGAGTCGGGTAAACTCGTCACAGATCTCTATAAGAAGCCAACTGACAAACGGCAGTACCTTCATTTCAACAGCCATCACCCTAATATCCAAAAGCGAAACATTCCATTTGGACAACTCACACGTTTAAAACGCATATGTTCCAATACACAAGATTTTTTGAAGCATGCAAAGGACATGTGCAATGACTTCAAGGAGCGTAGATATCCCGACGATCTCATCGACAATGCCCTAGCCAGAGCCACCTCCCTAGACAGGGAAAGGTTGCTTTCTCGTGAATCCAATAAGGCATCAAGTCATAATAAATGTACTTTCATTACACCTTACAACCGCACACTCCGTAATGTAGGATCTGTGTTCAAACGCCATTTAAACATACTCCACGCCGATGAATATCTCAAAGACATTTTCCCTAATGCTCCGACTATTACATTTCGGAGATCACGTAACATACGCGACTTACTCACTTCCTCTCGCAATAATCAACAGAGTCCCGGTTGCGCTCCTTGCAACAGCAACCGCTGCCAAACTTGCTTATTTATTGCAACATGTACCTCCACCTGTAGCACTGTTAATGGTTTCGTTTTCTCTATTCGGCAGTCCCTTCACTGTAACTCATTCAATGTTTGCTATCTCATTACATGCAAATTGTGCAATAAACAATACATAGGCGAAACACGTAACACCATCCGTGAAAGATTTTATGGCCATAAATCAGATATTGTTAATAAACGCCTGTCACCTGTATCGCTACATTTTAATCTTCCGGGACATGATCTGCATACGCATATACTTATCACCATTTTAGAATCCGGGTACGCTAATGACATCAAACGCAAAAATCGAGAATCCTTTTTCATTTCGAAATTTGCAACGTTACAGCCGCACGGCATCAACGTGTACGGCGGTCCATTACAGTCCTTTACACTATGAGTCTATTTATTGTATTATAACTTGTCTGCCATTTTTCACATCATACACGATGATACACAATCAGTAAGACACCAACTCCGCGTTACTTTCCCAGAGTCTGGAAGCTCTTAGCCATCAAGGTGCTGTGTGTCCTCAATCCTTCGCCCTTGAGCCCTAATTCCCCGTACGCGTTCTAAAGCCTTTTGTGCCAACTGGCTGCTGTACCTATTCATGTGCTGTTCACTGGTTTCCTCCACGTACAACTCCGACTCGTCTGTATGTATGTCTGTCTGACCTTGTCGAGCCACCTCCTACTGATTGCGTTTTGTTTTTCATTTTCATTTTTGTTGATATTTGTATCGCGTTTGTAGTTCTCTTCACCCTTACCCTTTTCTCTTGTACCATGTGACTTGGTTTTTTTATATATGCTTCACCACTTGTAACAGGTCCTCAAACCTGAAGAAGTGCAGCCTACTGCACGAAAGTCTTGTTTTTAATGTATATAGTAAACAGCTGATGCTCTTAACCGTCTTTGTTATTATCGATAGTACCGTAACTGGTGCATTTGTTGCGTCGGTGGTGCACTTCTCCGAGCTTCACGTCGCTTAAGCCAAGCCAATCCAGTGCTTCGCTTCTGCCTGCAAACTATCCATACTTTATTCACTCAGAATTTAAAGTTTTAGCTTGTTTGTTTTGAAAACGAAACTTTCTGGGAAATTTCCGTTTCGCTCCTGCAAGCTACCAATAGTTTGTTTACTCAAAATTTAAAATGTTAGCATGTTTATTTTGAAAACGAAACCTTCTGAATTCAGGTTTCGCTCCTGCAAATTATCCATAGTTTATTTATTCAAAATTTATAATTTAGCGTATTTCTTTTGAAAGTGAAACCTTCTGAATTCGCGTTTCGCTCCGGTAAACTATCAATAGTTCGCCCACAGCGAATTTAAAATTTTAGCTCCTTCTTTTGAGAACGAAACCTTCTGAATTCGCTTTTGCTCCTGCAAACTTTCAATGGTTTGTTGATTTCGAATTTAAAAATTTACTCATGTTTCTTTAAAAAAAACGTATGAGTTCGCGTTTCAGTCATGCAAACTATCTTTTAGTCACTCGCAATTTAAAAGGGAACATATTTCCATCGGAAAGAAAACCTTCTGAATTCTCGTTTTTCGCATGCAGTTCGACGATCGCGTTTCGCTCGTGATTGATAATTACTTCTCGCGAAAAAAAAAAGGTCATGCAAAAAAAATATGAAGTTAATGCAATATGAACTATCGGAATATCACCACACTGCTATAAAGTTTGCATTTCTGAGGAGGAATTAGTGGCCCTTAATTGTCACAAACTCGTATTACTGTGATAGTAGCATAAACTAGTTACAGTTTGACAGCGTGTGAGGCTACTCTGAATAATATTAACCATACGCACAACAATCCACGAAACCTCATTTTCTCATGCAGAACAGAAGTTCCCGTCCGTTTTTCGGCTCCTCTGTTTTATGTAATCGTTTTCTGTTTTGTTTTTTAATGCTAACTGTGCGGTACTATTTTAAAGATATCTACTCTGCAACTATAAATAAACATGATACAATTGATGTTCTGAGGCTGGAACTCGGAGCAGTGACTTCTACATTTCTGCAGCAAGCGTATTCGGTCTGTGTCCAGTTTTGAACAACACTATCGATACTTAAATGAGTAGCCATCGCAACCATCGATAGTACTGTCGATAGAGTTTGGATGACTATCGTCCTTCACTACATCACATCCTCCCGTAACTCCAGACATATATATTTGTTGTCATTTTATGCACGTTCTTCAGCTGTAGAACATAACGTCACAAAATGTAGTGCATCGGCACTAACCTAATGCATTCCCTTTCAGCATGCATTTCTTCCCCTCTTTTTTTTTTAGAATAGCAAGCCGACCTCCGTCTGGCTGACCTTTACTTTCTTTTTTTCTTAATAAACATACCCCCCCCCCCCCTAATGCATTATGACCCGTCTTTATCCCTGGCCGCCCTGCACTGTTGCCTGTGGTGCCAAGTTCTGTGGTGCTGCCTTCATCTACTCCATTTCAAAATGTATAGACTTGTATAGTTTCCATTTCTTCTTCTTTTTTTCTTCCCTCTTTTCCTTTCATTTATTTTACATATAACGAACCCTCAATAACGCATTGGGGTAGCAGGTTCCGAGTGGCTTGGTACTAAACATCTCCATTTTTTCTTTTAGAAATCAATCGATCAATTCGGCCCTGTGGTTGAGAGCTACGAATTAAATGGCAGATTTTCTCACTCATTGTCACTGCATGTCTTTGCTGTTCTTGCTGCTGTCGGTTTCGCGTGTAGTTATCTATATGCTTTCCCCACCTATATAGGGAAGGCTTAGGCCTACGCATTCACTGTAGTACATGCAGGTTAACTATCTTAACGCCTGACATTTAAATACAGTTTACGCGTGCACCTCGTCTAAGCATCACTTCTCCTTCATTTATTGTTGTTGTTGTCGTTGTCTAAGCATCGTAGAAAGCGAAGCGAATATCATGTCTCACTGTCAAACAGAGCGAACGGTGAACTTTTGCGCTGCGCTCGCACCTTCTGTGATGCGATCGTACAGTTTCTTTTTTCTTTTTGGGGTAGCAGAATTCGCTTGCGCGAATGCAACCTCCCCTTGTTATTTAACCAACAACAACAACAACAGAGCGAGACGAACCGGGAGAACGAGATTGCGACATCCATGGTGATAACAATGAAAAAGCTTGACAGTTGCAACGTTTCCTTCTCGACGTAGATTTAATCGCATGAGACGCGATGTTTTGAGAACCTTCCAGTATAAAATTACAAGTGAACCAATTAAACGAGACGAACGCAAATGAATGCAGACGACAATAAGGCGCAACGCACTGAACCGCCATAAAATCCAGCTCTGCCTCGGGATTTGGAACCGAGTGGCTCTCAAACTAGACACAACACAGAGTTTCACTCGCGATCCGCTAATTGCATTTGCTCCACTAAGCCCACTCGGGGCTCGAACATTGGGGAAACGAGAACGAGTTGAGGAGCAAGCAAAGTACACAGGTACGAAACACATATCAGAACGCCCCAGCAAGCAGCATCTGTGCGTAGCTAGCTGAGCGGGTCGTTTCGCATTTTTCTGACGCAAGCATCTTATCTGGTGGAAACGCTTCCTTGTTCCGGTTACGCTTCGCTCCGTTTCTTGCGCCTTCTGTTTCTCAATGGAATGAAAATAGCGTAATTTTTACACATTACTTTTTTCCCTCTTGGGGAAAAAAATAAAAAGATAAGACGACTTGATGCTTAAATCAGAAGAACGAAACTTGGATGCGCTCGTCGTGCGAAATATTCGCATATTTGAAAGCGGAACGCCGACAACGCGTCCTCTAGCAAACACTAAGGCAATAAAAAGAGAAGTAAATTTGAGGAATAGATGCGTTGCCGCTACCCTTAGTTCCGTTCAGGATTAAATGCACGGAATTTTGCTACACTCTAAAAACCAGGGAAGGATAACGGACGTATTTACGTTTACGTTTCCATTTTCGTTAATGCTATATTTTCGTTTCCGTTATCCGTTTCTGATACCAGCTTTTAATTTCGTTTCCGTTGCGTTTCTGTTACTGTTTCTGGTAATGGAACGGCTGTTACAGAGCTGCGGGAGGACAGCCCGTCCGGCTCTGTCAGCACCCTGTTTTGCCCAAGGGCTGCTTCGGTGTCACGCATACACACTACACAAGTAATTTCACGTCGTTGGGACGCGCACATCTTGCAAGTTTTTAAAGAAGTGTAGGAGCATGTCTTCAGTCAGTCTTCTGTCTTCAGTCACTCTGAGTCCAGCAACGCAAGATGGGCGTAACCTTCATCCGATGTCACATTAATAGGCGGACGCTCTCAGAAGTAAACAGTACTGCCATAGCCACGGTGAAATGAAGAAAGTAAAAAATAAAATAAAAATGATATGCTGTCATCCTCGTTCTATGGTGGAGTACAGCGCGTGGAGTCTACGTTGTGTAAGTCTCAGGTCTTGATGTCATGTAGGTAGGTAATGTCACGAGTAGGTAAGCGAGTGATGCACCCAGAGCCGTCGCGAGGCGAGTTTGCGCCCAGGGCAGGGCAATTGTGAAGAACCCCCCCCCCCCTTCTCGTCCGCTGACGTCAGAAACCCTGTAAACAAAGTGAAGAAAACGCTTACTTGCACTGCCCAGGTCGTAAATTCAAATTCTCTTCATTTCCGCTTTATACTGTCCAACCAACCTGCCGGTGCCTGCACTTCGGTGCCCTCTCTGGCAAGGGCGTCCGGGGCGGCTGCCCCTCTCTCACCCCCGTTACGGCGGCTTTGGGTGCACCCTCGATATCCAGTATTGCGGTTTCTTTCCATGCTATCGTGTAGCATTTAGAGCATTACAAGGAATGGCGTCATCAAAATACGAAAATAAAATGAAAAGTCACTGAGAATGAAGTCACTGAATTCCTTCCCAATGTCCTCCTTTTTTTTTCCTTGGAACGTAGCGTTCGCCCATCTTGAAATTGTTCAAGAATCATAGCCTCATGGAACTTCTTCAAGTTCGGGCACCGGACACTTGAACGAACATTTAATAACACGGATGACTCAATATCATTAAGCACACCTGCAAACGGTTCCTAGTAAGACTTAAATGGACCATTACGCGCGCTTATCCCATTTATCTGTATAGTGTTGCGCAATGCGTGAATTCAATAAGGGCTCAAGGGAAACTCGCAAAAACAGATAGTTTTAGCGCTGCCGCCTTATTGCCGCCGTGTGAGCGCTCGTGCTAGCGATACGCCATTAAAGGAAATTCGCCCATTATACGGATACTCGGTTTTCCCACTAAGCCTGAAGGCAAGACGCCAAGAATTTTAGCGAGGTATTCGTTGTTTTTTTCTTTCGGCCCTCCCACTGCCTTTGTAATCGCTTCCAATTACGGCACTGATCGCGAATAAAATACGAGGTGAAAGAGAACATACATAATGCGCCGAATGGGAAGTTCTGTACCCTTTAGTTTTCATTTTATGAACGGTAAGTTGGCCGTTGGAACAATTACACGTCGCCCTCTCTCTCCCTCTCTCCCTTTGTAATCCAAAGGCGGAGAGTTTCCAATCTGCTGGAGTGAGTCGCAGCACAACCCTCCCCCCTTTCCAGGTTTCTAGAAAGGTTGCAGGCTGCGGGGTACTCGCCCCTCTTTCATGCAAAGAACGGGCAGGGTGTCTGAAGTTCAGCATTACGGGGCAAATCTTTTGCAGGATTTGCATGTTCACTCGCATCCGTTAAAGTAGGTTTCGAAACTATAGTGTCATTTTATTCCTCTTGGACCACTTACCACGGTATCAAAAATTTCCCACGCGAAATAGTGGTGTAGTTCGACCGTTATTCGCCGGAATGCATGACAAGAGCAGACGCCGGATGTTGAAAGTATGCCGGAATTCCCTCTCTGGAAAAACGAGAAAACGTCACTCCCTAATAACCAATGAGGGCGCGACCTTGAGCAAAGGAATGCCGCGACCGTCGCGGCTGCGTCTCATACATGGAGGAAGGAAACACAAGGAGCGGCCCCTCCCACAGTTTTCCATCGGGACGAGCGTAGCCGGTTTCGCATTGCATTCTGGGATGCTCCTGTCTACCACGTGACCGCTCACGTGACCCTCCAGACGGCACGGCGCCACCAGAGCAGACGACGCGAGCTGTAGTTGTGTCACAGTTCAGAGGGCAGTACTACGTTGAACGCGTGCTTACACTTTATTTCTGTATCTTCGAATGTTTACTCTTCTATTAGAAGACCAGTCACAGTGTGCAGAACGCAAAAGGAGTACGCGGGACCGGAAACATCACGTGTGGCAACGGTAACTTCCAATGTATGTACGTTTCCTGATTAAGTGATAAAGAATGCCGTACTCAGAACACTATTAATCAGATATGTACAACAACAGGGTATGAAATTAATCTGCGACACAGTGTCAGGTCATAAACGAATAATTCAAGATGACTCGAACACACACAGGCGACTAAGACAACTGACCGTGTACTTACAAACAAAACGTGTTCCCGTGACAGAGCTGCTTCCCGTTCAACGAGAGCCGCGGCACGGACAGGAACATGTAGCGGGCCGTGGACAACGACGATGATGCCCACGCGCTAGGCGCACCTGCCTCAGTTCCACCGGCGCGGCCATGGAGATAGGCCACCGTCATCGCCTCTCCGTGGCATACCATCATCGCCGGTCGGGACTCATGTAGAGGAACAACACCTCCTCTACATACACATTACCATTCGTCGTTGCTACGATGGTGCTCGCATTTTCACAATAAATTACTTTCGAAAAGCAAACTCACACAGAGAGCAGCGCGAGAAACAAAGCCTTGCAAAACCGAAACTTTAGAGGAGATCACGTTGTGGACAGGACGTAATGGCGATTTTGACTCGAGCGACCGCTAGAGGGTGGCTACGCTAGTCTCGGGCGAACAGCCGCTCCTTGTGTTTCCTTCCTCCATGGTCTCATAGCGTTTTACGGGGCATCTGGAGACGGCGCCTTTCCTCCTGTGGGCCCCTCTCCCTCTCACTCCTCCGCTTAGTGAGTGACGTCCGCCGCCGGAGCTTCTGCGGCCGCGGAAACAGCGCAGGTCTTCATAATTAGTTTATGTAATATCGAAGCATTTTTCGGACGAAAAAATTGGCCGGGTAGATCGTCGGCCGGTGTCGAACATAATGGGTATCGGTTTCATGAGGCGCGTTTACATGGGCGCATACGTCGACTGAAAGTAACAGTCGACTGATCGTAAAGATCGACTTGGGACGGTTTACATGGCAGGAAGTGATGCGCCTTAGTCCGCCGGGCAATTCAGTCGACTCAGTCAATGACAGCGCCGGCAAGGCACTAAAGTGGTCACTTTGCAATTGCATACTGTTTTATCAGTGGGTGACTTCCTTTACTACGCCATAAACGTTAAAGCCTTCTACCAACGGCCCAGTCAATAAATGTACACCTGGAACGAGCCTTGTTTTGGCTGCATTGCATGCCAGTCTTGCAACAGCCCTATACTCACCCCCACACACACCAACATGAACGAAAGCGCGGGCGGAGCACGGCGGCGGATGCGGTTGTGATGTAGCAGAAACCGTCGGCACAGTCGACTTGCCCGGTTTACATGGCAAAGGCGAGACGACTCCAGTCGTCTGATCTACCCCAACGTAGCGACTTATTTCTGCTGCGTCGACGTCCCCTTTAGGTCGATGTAGGCGGGTTTACATGAAGAGGGGAGGTCGACCTATCTCGCCCAGTCGACTTATGTCGCCTTCATGTACAACCGTACGACCGTCTCTTTCCCATCGAAACGTTGATTTTGAGTGCCCATTGGGTAGGCATCTCGGAGGGACATGCCCTCCTTCCCCTTGGGAAAGTTACGATAGGGGATCCGGCCCCCCAAGTCCTCCCGCCCCCAGTAGGCGCCTATGTTGCGATCCCCGTGTGCCACATTGTATTCTCCCAATATATTGTTTCCCTATGTTACTGGAAAGAATCAAAATTAATAAGCATAAGAAAAAAAAATGTATAGTTTCGAGGTGGTACATCTGAGCACTAGGGTTGGGGAGCATGACGTCACAGCGTGCTCTAATGTGCCACTCGTCTGACAACAGTGCTCCTCCAAGGTAGATCTTCGTCACCGCACCACAGCTACTGAAATCTTCCAACGTGGGACGGAGAGAGGAGACCGCGAAGGTGCGCGCTGCTGGCAGTGCTCTATAGATGACGCTGCCTAAATTTTGAGAATACCAAAATGTGCAAGGTTTTTTTTTTTTTTGTTCGTTTTAGCGGTCCCCAGTGGCGCTTTAACACAACTTAATTGTTGAGCTCTCCAGGAAAAGAACAATGCGTGCAGGTGGAAAAATCGAATCCTATGAGGCGTTAAACGGTTATACTAGTTATACCATACTGGCTTCCATGTTCATTATATTAGTTGCTGGTAACATTTCCACGAGTGATGGGCACGAAGGACAGACGCAAGCGGACGAGACGAGACGGCACACGACAACTAGCCTACACTCTTTAAAATGATGGGTGGCGGTGGTAGTGCTTCTTCAAGAGCTCCGCCTTTGTCGACCTCACAGAGGTGGGTGACGTCACGACCAACGCTCTGGGGGAATGTGCGTTCTGGGCCGACTTCTAAGGGAACTGCGCCGACATATGTCTTAAAAACGAGGGTGGGTGATGGCAGAATCAGCTCGCAGTGAACGTTGGTTAAAAATGAACTTCACTACATAGCACGCTCCTAACCAACTATCATCCCGAGTGACACCGTTCTATTCCCTGATTTGCCGAACACGCGGGGCGTACGCCATTTTTATGGTATTATGCAGTTCATAATTGCCACGAAAATGGCGTGCGCCCCGTTTTCATCAAATCAAGGGAGAGAACGTTGTCATTCGGGATGATGGTTGGCTAGGAGCGTGCTATGCGGTGAAGCTCTGGTTTTAGGTTGTGTAACAGCTCGCTTGCATTTTGTGGCCTTTGCACCGGCTTTCAAACACTTCCTCGGTGTCGGCGCGTCCAGCCTCTGTTCCACATGTGGTGTGCGCGGTGACCTCCATCACGTCCTCCTGGTCTGCGGACAGTACGATCGCGAGCGCGCCCTCATGGAAACTGCCCTCCAACGCGTCGATTAACGCCAGTTCGCCAGTAACGCCAGTAACGCCAAAATTCTCGGGCCATGGTCGGACCCCTCACATCTGATGCAAGGCCTACGAGCTGTTGCTGAGTTCCTCTCCAGCATTGGACTAATGGACGAACTCTAATAGGACACCTTTCCATCGTCATCACTTTCTCATCCCTTCCACAAGCGCAATGGGGCAGTGTACCGCCATAACGGCGGACAATGGCTCAGCCTCGGCGGAGCAGTTCCTAGCGTGTCCGCTTACAGGTCCTAAGGTTGCGTGTTCGATCCCGGAGGAGCAACTCTTTTTGTGGCGAGGTACATTTTGCTTAGGCAAGCTGTCTTCCACGCCGCTGCTGTGTGCCGTGTGCTGAGCTTTCGGCGCACGTTAAACAACACTCAGTTGGGCAAAATGAATTCACAAACCGGCCACTGTGACGTCATTCATGGTAATAGTTGTCTCGCGACGTCAATCTACCAATTATCGTCATCACCTCATACGTCAAGACCAAAAGTCAAAACAGTTGTAGATACAAAGATATTCCTCCCTCGATAATACATTGTGATTGAGCATTCCGTAGCGCCAAGCAGTTAGGAACAGTCCCATTGTTGCCAGAAGACTCACTTACCTATCCTAAAACCGAACCACATCTAACCATATATAACGATGCCCATTTATGAAACATGACAATTATATAATACACTCTAGGGAAAAAGGGTGTGAAAATATGGTAACTTCGGTAGTTCCCACATAGGTCGACATAGCGTCCGATAAAGGTTGTAAAAGCAATTACAGTCGACCCCCGTTTATCCGGACTTCATTTATCCGGATCCCGCGGTATCCGGACAAAAGGCACGGGAACGGATTTTCCTTCATGTATTTTGTTCTCGTTTATCCGGACTTCAGCTTCCGGACTCGGACAAGAATTCCAGGGAACGAAAGTCGAAAATTCTTGTAATCCAGCTTCAGTTATTCGGACTACCTTGAGTAAGACGAGACGCTGACCCCGCTTCCTCACCCTTTTCGCTGTTTTGGGGCTATTCCCGTCACACGCCAGGGACCTACATTCCTCCGTAGGGGAGACAACCGTGCACGATGACCCCCTTTTCTATTTGTGTGCGTTGGGTCACGTTGACTAGTCGAGTCATTTGGAAATATCTCGAGCAACTGTCCGGTTCTAGAGGGGAGAACTCCAACCCGAGGGCCTGCTGCTTACGGCCCGTTGGCGGATGAAGACATTCCCCTAGCTGAGCTGCGATCCCTGGTGCAGAGGCTGCGACTGCCGTAAATGATGCTGCGGTTTCTGACTACGTTGACGTTGATAAGGATGATGACGCGTGTGCAGCTATGGCTGATGACGGTGTGATTGCTGCTGTTGCCTCCGATGATGGGCAGCAAGACGGTGCCGATGACGCCAGTGAGAAACAAGGCTCCGACATTGACACTTTGCGACCGCACTGACATTCTTCGAGCAGCGGAACAGCGTGGCTCAACTCTATGCACTTAGCAAAAGTTTGCAGGAATCGAGTGCCTACACTATATGTAACAGCTGTCATTGGCGAGATTTCTGTGTTTTAATTAAACCTTGCTCTGTAGGACGTTTCTATTCGGTCGTTTCATTTATCCGGATGCTCCGGTATCCGGACGATTTCGCCGGGAACGGCACCGTCCGGATAAACGGGGGTCGACTGTATCATATACCCAAGTTGCTACAAAAAGGCGTACAACCCCCCTTGCTCACCGAATCAGAAGCGGTAATCCTATCATTCGTGGCAATGGTTGGTGGACAAGGTGCTATGCGGTGAAGTTCTGTTTTGAAAGCGATGTAGCATGTAGAACTTTGCAACCTTTTAGGCACGACATGTGCAACAACTATTACCTCCTAAAAGGTGTAACTGCTCCACCATTATTTCTAAGAGTGCACTTACTTACTTAATACTACCATCAACATCGTTGCACCAGCTTGCTTGCGTTTTAACGTTTTGTTTATACTTACTTACCCACTTTCCATAGATGGAATATTCAATGCAGCACGCCCGACAATGAGACTAGCCGTTATCTCAAACCACCAGCCGTTCCCGGTTGAATGTCGAAAGAGCTGTATCTATTCTGCTACCAGATGCCACGTCGCAAACTTCAACAGTGAATGCTTATCTATTGTTACGTCTGTCCGCAACAGATTGGCCGGTTGGCAAAATTTGTACGTACGTAGAGCGTTGAATTCCTCTCTCTATGAGTGGGTGTAAAGCCATCAACGCGATTTCGTATGTTTGCATACAAGTATTGACTGGACGTCTCTATGGTGGCGGGAACAGTTTGGCCAACTCTCATGCCTGATAGTTTATATAATTATATATATATGTGTGTGTGTATATAACGGGAGTTTAGCACTTGCATACCGCATAAAATGAAGGTACGAAGCTGATTTCTTCTGCGATATATTACCGATAAGCGAGATGAGAAATCAGATTCCCAAACATCGAAAGCCACCACTCACAGGAGAATCTTGTGTCGCAGTCTTGGTCAGTCTTGATATGAACGCCAACGCAATGGAAATTACACTAAAAATAAAAATATAAGTTACTGTGCAATTATGAAATGGTGGTTCAATATCTGGAACCCCCTAAAGAGGACGATGACAACGACGATGATTGGTGATGCTGGAGGGGGTATAGACCTGTTTCTGTGGCCCAGGTGGCGCGAATGAGCAGCAACGTAAGCGCCCCGAAATATGCAACGCGCGGTAGTTTAGCAGACGACGTTACAGTTTCGACTACATGGTCTCGAGTTGTTCGCTCTTGGCAAGATGCACCGCTTTTTATGTGGCGTTCCTACAGGTTTTGTAGCTCTCGTTGACGCATACCGCTTGAAACAACAACAACCCGCTGATGAAACTCCCTACTGTTTGGATCCGTGGCCGCTTGGGCACGAAATGGCGCTGTGCAAAGTTTGCTGCAACAGCCCTATATGCTTTTCGAAGGAAGAAAAGAAGAGCAAAAGAAAGGTCAGTCAGACACAAGGTCGATTGGTTCAAAACAAATATGTAGTGATAGGCCACACTTAGCGTAAGACCAACGACACCGAAACGCTTCATGAAAGCACGTGGCTAGCGAGGCGTTAAAATAATGACGACGACGCTGTCGAATTCAATTTCTACGTTGCGACAGTGGCACTGTCGAAACGCCGACAGTTCTTTTAAACGTTTCATAGTAAATTTATAATCTTTGTGTTAGATTACCCACTAAATAAAGTAGTTTTTGTTAACTTTCCTGTAATCTGTCGTCTACGTCTTCTTATTTTACTTTTATTCAACTTCGCAGCCGTCTGGTATATCTGGTATATATATATATACTGACTCCTGCTCTATGACGCAACGTCAACTGTCGTTCTTCGGTTTTCCTCTGTGACCAAACGAAAAGATACGAGTGAACGATGTGCAGTATGTCGATGGAAAGCTGCCCAATTACACTGACGCCTTTACGACATCAAAACGTGTTCTATCCACTCAGTGTAAGGTTATGCGGATGCACAAGCCAGCTCGTACAAAAGCGATCGCATTCTATCACAAAATGCTGCAAATCTTCTCTCACGCCACAGATTGAGCACCAATTTTATGGAGAAATGTGTTTACGAATAGAATGTGAAGTAGATCTCCCAGTGGTCGGCGAATCCGTGTTGGTAGCCTATATGATCGATGAGAATCGATTCTATGAAGCAGCCATACCGGCACTCTCGTCCATTTATTGTATAGTTAAGCAGCGCTGAATGTTTCAAGGCCGACGCTTTGCATCTGCCCACGCGAAATATGTCAGTTGTGTGCGTGTGTGCAGGTGAGCGTGGAGCAGTTTACAGGCAGCTGCATCGTTCCCACCAATGCTGATGTGCCCAGGGGTGTAGTCCAGGCGTACGCTCTTTTCTTTCCCTTTTTTTTTCTTTTTTGTAATAGCTGTATCATACAACACGATGATTTCCCACGGAAGAATTGCAAGATTACTTTCGTGTTGAACTTTGCGAAGCGCCTTACGGCTGTTCTTTGAAGTGTTGAAAATTGTCCAGAGGACGAAGAAATATTCCGAGTTACTCAGTTTCTCGTATATGAGGCCCTTCAGGAGATAAAAAAAACGTATCATATTCCAATCTCCTGCCTTGTGTACAGCACGTGCAACAGACTCGTCCTAGCACCGCGTCCTTGAGCCTCTACATGGTTGCAAGCCCAACTGATTACTGAGTGCCAGTTAGACTGCATTCAGTAATGAGCTCAGTTCGGTAATGTGCTCAATCTGACATTAGTACTAGAAGTCAGTAGCGACATGCATTATGTAAAGCCGGTTATATGTATCAGCGACCGTTGTGTCTGTGCGAAAGCCCGGTGTCATCTGCACAAGTTCATTACACCAGCTCACTCGGCTTACTTCTTTGCTCAACGTTATTTCTTACGTCTTGTTATGCAGTTTGCACATTGTGTAGATACGTATCTACATAGTATTACAGTATCGTGACCTCGAAGCGCAGTGCAATTGCAGAAAGGCAGCACAACACGTAGGGATATTATTATTTTTAGTCCGTCCAACTCCAACATAGGGATATCGCATATGTTGATCTTATCGCTATGGAACACAAACTTTATCATTTTCTTTTCTTTTTTCGACAGTCTAAGCAATAGCAAATGCGACACACAGTGACTATAGACTCCGTCAGGAAGGAGGTAAATTCAAAACAGCTAGCCCTTTGTACAGGTGGAGAAAATCATAGGAAATTTATATTTCAGGGTACACTCTAAGGAAAAAAGGTAGAATTTTCTACCCAAGCTAGCAGAACGACAGCAGTTCTACCATTCCGGGCCAATCCACGCGCGCCTTCTCCTCCGCTGGTATAAGCGGCGGTGTCCCTTTCCCTTGCTCCTCTCTCTCTCATGTTTGCTCTAAGAAATAAAAGGGTACAATTTCCTACCCAAGCTGGTAGAACGACAGTTTCTACTCTGTAGCTTGTTTCTACTCTGCGGTTATACCCAAAAAGTAAAATCGGTTTGAGTAGAAATGTGGTTGCAATACAGCTCTACCCAGATGGGTAGAAAATTCTACCTTTCTTTCTTAGAGTGTACTACGTCGTGACATAATTACGGCCATGTGCGACACCGGTGGGTTAACTTTGCTAGCCTCACTTCGGGCGCACTGCAATTTGAGCACGTATTTAAACACAGGGAAACTTGAAACATAAAACGAAGTATTAAATGGCGGTCTCGGCCCGATTTGCATGCTTTAGAATCTCAATTGACGATCATGCAGAACGGCTGAAAGTAAGTTGGCGTGTCAACACCCAAGCGGCTCATCATAACATACCTTCAGCACCTGAACCAAGAAACAGCAATGAGTGCTGCATGCTACAGACGGACTACTATTAGTGGCCTGTGCTTCTCACGTGGGCCAGTTGCACGACGTTTGGGTGCGCTCCGAACCGTATGTTGCAGTGCCAATTGTGGTCGTGTAGCCGGAGGTTTGTCCGTGCACAGGCATGTATCGCCAACAGTGCGGTTCTGAAAAATCGTGCTGCAATGATTTTCACAAAAGAGAAGACGTTCCCGATACAGTGGTAAGGCGTGGAACACGCCCGGTACGACCGTGCTTTGCACATGAGGAGGGAGTTGGCGCTGCGGTCGCCGGGTGAAACTTTAGTGCA
Organism: Ornithodoros turicata; assembly: GCF_037126465.1. Taxonomy (NCBI): domain Eukaryota; kingdom Metazoa; phylum Arthropoda; class Arachnida; order Ixodida; family Argasidae; genus Ornithodoros; species Ornithodoros turicata. The sequence goes on from NC_088205.1 coordinate 65,292,380, forward strand.
ACAGGCCCTATCGGCTATCACACGAAACACATGGTGTTACCGGTACTAAGAGAAATTCGACTGTACGATAAGCGCTTACGAAGTCATTACCAGCCTTTAAGCAGCTGAGTGCAACACTGTCATCCCGTTATCACCTTCCGTCTGCCGCATACACATCCGCCGGGGCTTTTCCTTCGACACCCGCCTTTAAACACTGTCGCAGCCAACACCTTCCTCCACCGCATTGACCCGGAGATGGCCTTCACTGTGTCGCTACGGCTGTCTCGAAAGGAAGAGTCAGCTCTCCATCGTCTTCGCCTGAATGTTGCCCGTACTCCATCGTTCCTCTTCAAGATCAAGCAGCGTCCCTCTTCGGCGTGCCCCTCCTGCTCCACCGACGCCGACACCCATCCTTTATTCTTCACCTGTCCAAGATATGCCTCTTCTCGGACTGCACTCACGCACCGCCTGTCTGCCCTGGGGCACAGAGACCTCTCTTTGGCCACCCTACTCGGCCCTGTAGGGCAGAAGCAATGGGCTGTTACCAGAGCGCTATTATGCTTCCTGGGGGACTCTGGGCTCTTAGACTGCCTCTGAGCGATCGTGCACTCATGTCCCCCTGATGCCCACGTGCCGCTTGCGTCTTTTTCCTTTTCTGTTTCTCTTGTTTTCTTTCTTCTTTTTCTTCTTTTTTTACAAGGAGTAGCAAGTCGACTTCTGTCTGGCTGACCTTTCCTTTTTGCCTGCCTTTTTGCCTGCCTTTTTTTTTCTTTCGTAATAAACATATCCTCCCCCCCTCTTTAACATAGCGGCATGAAGAGAGTCAAATAGCTTTATATCATCTGCGGCTCGCATGAAGACTATGAAACGCCTGCATCGCTACGAACGCAAAGGAAATATTATCTAATAACTAATCCTACAGCGCGCACAGCCTTAGACGCTATATAGAACGCATTGCCTTACACCTTAGAAACTGGCCTACACAGTAACCATGGCAGTTGGGATAAATCTCGAGCGTGCACGAACTGGTGTGCTCCAGACTCTTCACGTCCATCGCCGACAGTCCACATTCCAAATCTGGACCCGCCGTGGCCGGCTAGCTTTCGGTGGCCAAGACTTCTAAAATACAGCTATCTTTCAGGCTGTCAGGGCGGGACTTCGTAGCCACATCGTCCGTGAAGAAGCACTATACGACCTCGTGGAGTGCTCTCGCCGCTGGCTGACGTGTTCTCGTCTTTTCTGCCATGTTCAGGGTCAGTGGCAAACCATGTTCTAGCTCGCTAGGACTGCACTGCCCTCCGCGATGACTGTCCTGTGTTTGGATTGTTCTCTTGGTATGGCTATACGAAAGCAAACTCCCGTAGGGAGTCTTATTATCAGGCATCTAGGATTGTAAGGTAGAGTTAGGGTCCCTGCAAAGGGGGCTACATCCATATGTAGTTCTCTTGCTTGATGACAATATACACACAGTCTCTAAATAGTGCCATGGATAGGATAGGCAGCCGACAACTCAACCTGGACAAGGCGCTGGTGGACCGAAGTCAATCCGTACTTTCCGCTCTGGTCCGGTTTCTCAAAGACATAGGTTCTGCAGCCATCTTTGAAGACTTGACGTTCTCAATATCTCAAGAAAGTGATTAGCGTCAAGCAGCCACACGCCAAGTGTTCTGGAGCACACTGTAAAAACTTAACTTCACTGTATAGCACGCTGTGCGCCAACCATTGCCACGAATGATACACTCTTAAAAATGAGCTTCACCACAAAGCATATCCATCAGCCGGAGTGACATCGTTCTCTCCCCTGATTTGTTGAAAACGGGAGGCGTACGCCTTTTTATGACAGTTATGTAGAAATATTAATTTCCACAAACAGGCGTACGCCTCGTGCTATCCACAAATCAAGAGTGGTACAGGTACAGTGGCGCGCAGACTAGCCTTGAACAGCGGAGCGCGTGTCGTCGGGTGCTGATAGACAGCTGCAAACGAGATAGGGATGATCCGCTATCCCGTTGAAGGGACGGTCGGTACGCACAACCGATGCGTCTGATAAACGGTGCGGTATTACGAACGCATCCGTTGTGCGTACCGACCCTCCCTTCAAGGGGATAGTGGATCATCCCAATCTCATTTCCAGCTGTCTATCAGCGGCCGATGACACGCGCTCCGCTGTTCGAGGCAAGTCTGCGCGTCACTGTATCACCCTGTACAATAGTTGGCCCTCAGCGTGCTATGTGGTGAAGCTTTGTTTTAAGAGTGTAGGGTCATCGCTTCTGATTCGAAGATGGGGGGGGGGGGGCGTACGCCTTTTTGTGTCAATTTCGATACATGATAATTGACACAAAAAGGCGTGCGCTCGCCTCTTTCCTCGAATCAGAAGCGATAACCGTACCATTCGTGACAATGGTTGGCGCAGAGCGTGCTATGCGGTGAAGTTCAGTTTTTACAACGGCCAGCAGGTTTTCGTCACCCCCACCACCACCAGTTTTTAGAGTCGGTCGCGCTGGCGCGCCAGACGCCTCCGTTTTTTCCCTCTCTACCTCCCTCTTTCGCTTCTGCATAGTGTGCATTTCCTTTCTATGATGCAAAGCCCTATCTCCGACCTACCTCAGCGCCCATTACACTTTCTAGCCTTTTTTCCCGCTCTTTTTATCCTTCACTTTTAAAATCCCTGCGCGGCTTGTTTGACTCTCAAATCAAACGTTTATCAAAATATACTCGGAAGTTCAAGGTAAAATCAATTTCGCTACTACGCCGGAGAATGTATACGGGGCGTGAGATGGATGGCACCCGAAACAAAGAAAAAATAAAAAGGTACTGCCTGAGGGCATTTTTTTTTTATCGACCCTCCTCGCTAGTACGATATGGCACGTGAATTGCTTTCGGTAAATAGCAGGTATGTCGCTCTGCGAGTAGTATATTACGCCGCGAATCTTATTTCAGTTTTCAGTTGTGTTCAGCGCGCACAGTTGAACGGAACCACCCACGAAAGATGAAAAATGTGGCAAAGCACAACGCGCAATACACAACAGCTGGAATTGTTCTAGTCTATTTGTCAGTGCTGGGGGGAGGGGGGATATATTTATTATATAAAAAAAATAGGAGGGAAAGGTTAGCCACCACTATGGCGGCTTGCTATTCCAAGAAGCGCTGGCTTTGCACTGTATTGAGTCATGGAACTCCAACAACCCGATTCGCAAGAGTAAGAGCGACAACCACCCTCGAGTGTAAAACCGTGGTTAAATGCCACCACGATTCACACCCCAGCTTGATAGTGGCTTGATGATGTAACGCTATTATGGCCTGTTAAGGTACTTATACTTTCAAGCACTGCTTATACAAAATGTTAAATCGATCACTATATACTCGCCAACATTGATTTGCTGGTTTGTATTGCTATTGCAGGAGCGGAATGTTAGTGCGAAAATATAGATTACGTGGTTACTTCTAATAATGGTAAAAACCAACTAATTCAGGAAATTTTGTGTGACGTGGCAGCACTAAGGAAAGATAAAAGTGGAAAGGTCAGCCATGCTCCAACTGAATGCACCATTCGAAAATACTTTTCTACGTCTTAACTTCATCCGTGAACTCATGTGGCTTGGGGCAAAATTCGCATCATATTTCCGTAGAATGCCCACGCCTTTGCACAAGCAGGCGGCGGGCCTTGACAGCAGAATTTTAGGGGTCCTGAAAGTGTTGCACGACTTCCCTGCTCTCCACCGACGAAACTACACAACCTCCACTCATGCTGTTCATCCCTTCAGTATCGGGGAGGAGAAGTCATTTTAAGATTCTACTAGCTATTACCTCTTATGCATAATCTTTCTGGAAGAGCTGATCTGAAGATAAGAAGATCCTCTGTATCATTTACTACTATCATCATGATCAGCTTCGTGTGATGTCTGGATGATGTGACAATATTGTTCCTGGCGCTGGTTAAATTCCACGTGATTTTAACCGGCATTTTAACATTTCTACTACCCGATTTCTACTACGCAGCTAAAATGTTTCACCAATAAGGAAGCAGTTTGCTTATTGGAGAACTTTCAGACCATCGTTTTCAGACCAAAACGACAATCAGAATCATTGCACAAATCATGCGTCCTTCCGTTTTCAGTAACACTTGTAGAACATCCGAACATGCAAATTTAGCAACAAAAAAAAAAAAAAAAAGAAACGCGAAATTTTGAAGAGTTGTTAGGGGAAGGTCCTGAGGACGGGAGCCACCGCTATTTCGAAACGATACTGTTCTTCTTGAAATTTTGAAGATATTTACGTTACTCTATCAGGAAGACCCTAATCCACATATCGTGTGTTCTTTTACCGCGGAATGTCACTCAAGCCACGATATTTCACTTATACCAATATAGCAGTGTTCCAAGATGAAAGCATAACAGCAGCCATCCAAGTACAAAAGCGGAACATTTTGAAGAGCTTCGCCAATTTTCGAGCACTTTCGAAGATACCATGATACGCATCGTCTCAAGCACACGTGATTAAAAAAAATTGCAGACATATATTGGTCATCCCCGACTAAATCTGTCTATTCAGAATACTGCGTACTGCGTAAGCGAACCAATCGCCAAACACAAAGCAAATGTGCATTGGTATACAATTGGTTTTATTGTTTGCACGGTCGTGATGACTTTTCTCTGAGCGGTTCGAACGGTGAAGCATTCTCGCCCGCGGGTGAAGCTATACTTCGCTAGAACACGTTTGGTCGCTTCTCCTGCGTAAACCATAATAGTGCAGTGAAAGCACGCTTTACAGGAGACTTCCTTAGATAGACTGACACACCCTTTTGTCTCACTTGGCTCCATATTTGTAGGATGCACAGGGTAAAGTGAGGCTATTTGAAGACGGGAGCATCTTGAGGACAGTTTGGGTTTTTTCTCGTTTATGACACCAGGGTGAGCACAGTCGTTGGCTCGGCTTTGAAGTAACGTCTTGACGTTCTGGCTTTTTAGAAATACGTGAGACGCTGTTTTGGAGATGTGGTCGAGGTAAGAAGGGCTTTTTTTTTTTTGTCTCATCCGTAACTTTCGCGAGCATTGACTTCCAATTTGCTCATTTCTGCTCCTCGGCTAATAAAATATAATCTTACCGTTATGATGCTGTGTCATTGCCCTGTGTTTCCATGTGCATTACTTGTGGCTGGCCGTTTCGGCTGGCCCAAACAAAAGACAAAATTTAAACCCGGCATTCATTTTTTGATGTCCTCAACTTACCCGTAGGGTGGGGTAAGTTGATGAAAATATGTAGCCCGTCATTTTGGCTCGTACGAAATAAATGTCTGGTTTAGCACCACAATAATTTGTGCATCATTTCTCAAAGGTTCGGGGATTCAGTTAACGAATTATGGTACGATTTAGGTGATTATTCCGACTGCTATTAACAAAACAGCTCAACTGTCTTTAATATAGACCACCTTAACCTACATAAAAACTCGTTTCCCTGCGATCTCACAGCTTGAACAAGATACGCGTACGTGTATACTATTATGATCTCGCAGCGCAGCCAAATACCTGTATGCAATGCATGCGGAACCCTCTTTAGCTTCAGCGATTCGAGTATCCACCGCGCTGAGGTTTTTCGTGGGCATGAAATGCCACTGCATATCAAGAGCCCAACGCAACCGCTGCTGCAGGGTATGTGCATACTGGCTCTTCCAAATTCTTTAGTCGGGGATGGCAAGCTCGCTCCAACGAATAATTACGAGGAGACTTTCACTGCAGTTTTCTGGGTCGCAAAGAGTGCGTTATGGTTGATGCATTTCGCCCACCCCGGGAAATTGAACCACACGAGGTTTCCTACGTAATCCTACATAATTAAGCTTAGCCCAGGTTTTCTGGCGTGTGCGTATTCTCCGGATGACTTTTTTTTTTTTCGACAGCGGGCAGAAGATTATCCAAGTAGTAGTAGTAGTAGCGGTAGTACTGCTGAAAGAGCTCCCACTACTTCCCAGTCATCACTCATGCAGGTTCTTTCGCGAGCCAATTACAGAGGCACGACACGAGGAATAAGGATGACGTGACGAATTTTATTCATTAGCCTCACTTTACGGACAAAGCCCGAGAGGTGTAGATCATTTATTAGTTCCGAACGTGAACGCTTCCGACAAGATTAACCGTGCCACTGATGTCTTTCTTCATTCAGAAGGGATAAAGAAACAAAAATTAGTTGGCTCCGCTGCTTTGCCCCCTATTTTGTTTCCCCGTACAGCTTATCCTTCCACTATGTCGTCGTCATAAAAAATAAAGAAGCACTATCCTACAACGGCGAGAAAAATTGTACCATGTTTATACTGTCGACTTCATAGTTGTAACCTGATAACGCAGCACACTCATTTCATGCTCTCCCTTCCCTTCCTTTCATTTCACTTTCTCCTTTTGCTCTTCATTCTTAGATGTTAATGAGAGTGGAGCCAGTCACACGTCACGTTATGCCCCACTCTCTACCTTGCACAGTAATTAATTCATTTAATTTTTCCCACGAAACTCCCTGTGTATCGTACAGGAGCCTGATAAGAACCCTTCATCCAAAATGGTAGTGAACCGGGCAGGTTGGTAAGACATTCGAAAAGCGGCAAAACAATCGGTGCATACTTAAAACGGCATGGGACTAGACAGACAAACGCCACACACAGCACTGAACTTTCAACAATTGCTTTATCGACAGATCTATATTCCTTAAAACCAGTACATCGCAAATGCACCCCCGTAAAATATATATATATATATATATATAGAGAGAGAGAGAGAGAGAGAGAAGAGACCGGTTACACAAGCTCGTACCAAGTGCTGTTTATCTTTGAGTCATATCTTCTAGGAACCGATGTATCTTCTCGGAATAATATATAAAATCCATTCTAGCACACTGTTCCCACAATTATTTTATTTGTCTGGCTTCTGCAAGCAATAACGGCCTTTTCCTTCTACAACGTTTTATAACTTCTGTTTTGCCAAAAATCAGAAAACATCATTTACATGTCTTTTGAAGCTCACTTACCTACTATACTCATGTTTGTTCATGTGCATGATCGGAACGAAAATGAGGATAGTAGACTAAGTGAGCATCAAAACTCATGTAAAGGATGTTTCCCGATTTTTGACAAAACATAAGCTATAAATGTTGTAGAAGGAAAGGGGCGTTATTGCTTGCAGAAGCCAGACAAATAAAAAATTTGGGGAACGGTGTGTTAGTATGGCTTCTACGTATATATTATTCCGAGAAGATAAATCGGTTCCTCGCCCCTACTCCTTCCTGCTGTCCTCTCTCCACCTGCCCACATCTGTACGCCGTTCATAGCCACAGTTGCTTCGTGGCACTAACACAGGATTTAAAAAATCGGTTTCTAGGAGGTATGACTCAAAGGTAAACAGCACGTGGTATGAGCTTGTGTAACCGGCTTTTTTATGGACGTGCATTCATGGTGTTCTGGTTTCAAGGGATGTGAATCTCTCAATAAAGCAATAGACCTCTGCCTGAGAAACGTCATCATGACGTTGGTGGACAGACTGAAACCGACACAAATCGGAAGGGGAGGGCTGGGTTGCACGAATGGGCACTTGTTCGCTGCCTCATATTAAAAGCAAAGTAGGACCGAAGGTCGCGTCCCTTTCATGGGCCATCGTAATCCCCTGAAGACCGTGGCTTTCGGGCGCGGCCTAGTTCGCCCCCTAGCTTCGAGTGTAGTTCAACTCTACCAAATTGGTGGCGCTGCCGAACGCTATGACGTCATTTAAACAGGGCGAGGTCTATTGTTGCGAGTTCAGTGTTGTGTGTGGTGGTCGTCTGTCTTGTCCTATGTCGTTCTAAATATGCACTAACTGTAGAACACTCAAAACAATGACACTGAAGCTTTCTAAGTTTAATACGTACAAGCTTTCGCGTGGTGGACCACGCTTCATCGAGTACCTGACGATGCGTGGTCCACCACGCGAAAGCTTGTAAAGAGAAAAAGGTTGAGAGCATTAAACAGTTTAATCTGCGGAAAACGAGACTTTCGTGAAGTAGGGTGCACTTCTTCAGGTTTGAGGACCTGCTACAGGTGGTCAAGAATATATTAAACCCAACTCGCAAAAGAGTAGAGGGCGAGGGTTGAGAAGAATACAAATAAATGTACTACAAAGGAGGTGGCTAGAAGTGGCTATGAGGCAGCTAGCCACCTCCTTTGTAGTACATTTATTTGTATTCTTCTCAACCCTCGCCCTCTACTCTTTTGCGACTTGGGTTTGGTATATTCTTGACCACTTGTAGCGGGTCCTCAAACCTGAAGGAGTGCAGCCTACTGCACGAAAGTCTCGTTTTCCGCATATTAGACTGTTTAATGCTCTTGACCGTTTTCTCTTTACTTGTGAATCGTTATCGCCGGAAACTTGCACATTGTTTTTTTCACGTTCTACGAAAGCTTGTACTATGAAACCTAGAAAGCTTCAGTGTCATTGTTTTGAGCGTTCTACAGCCATCTTGGACTTGACTCACCATATACCTGCTCTACTATGCACCGACTGTAACCCTTCTCTCTCTTTTTTTTTTTTTTTTTTGTATTTCAGCCAAGCTTTCCATCGCATTCCAAGTATTGCACTTATTTTATCGTATATCGTGATGAGTTCTGTAAATATTCTTTCTGTGGATCTTCACGTCCTATTATGAATAAAATATGGAAGACATTAGTGTTTACCTTCAAGCTGCAAGTTGTGAGCGGACTCTTCTTGTACTGTTCCTTTTTGTTTTGTTTTTTTAGTTTTTTCATGTTTCTTTTTCTCTCTCTTGCTTTTTTTTTTTACTTCCGTACACCAGCTTCATGGCGTGCACGAACAGTAACAAACTCATTCTACTAACAAAAGCGAATAGAATATATTAGGGGCAAACTTTTGGACTAGTTTTCTAAAATCTTCTTCAAAACGTAAATCGTAGCTGATTAACTTTCAAGACCGCTACGTCATCATTATCACGTTTTTATTTTCGTCTATAACCTCTAAAATGTGAACTGTGCATATGTAATTATAATAGTGTTTGATATGTGTAGCACACCTTTATGTGATATCCTGTCTACGGGCCTGTAGCGTAACTGAATCAATGAATTATCAAAGCGATTTGTGACGGGCCCTTTTTTACATCCGTTTCAGCCCGCTGACACAACGCGAAGAAATAAAAACCGTAATCTCGTTTCTTCTTGTTCTGGTTTTGGCATAGCATCCTTTCAGTCACGGCGAAACAACGGTAAGACAATCAAAACACACGTGCATCCTGTCCTGTCCTTCCTTTTTTTTTTTTATCATCGTTAAACATATCCCCCTCCCCCCACTCCACCCCCATCCCCTTCTAGCGCTTCATCTACATGTGCAGAGCACTCCCCATCTCATCGCTCCCACAAACGCAAGCTCTCGAAACTTCCCAAGGCCACATGCCAGTCAATACCTTCCTCGAAGCCATTCCACGTCCCGTATATCATAAATTCCGGACTCACTTCTTTGCTTACACTACTCTCTCTCTCTCTGTCGTCGTAGTAGAGCATCACATTCGTTGGCACAGATTGTCTAGCGGATCTGGTCAACAACGGACCTACGCGAGTTTTCTGTCTGTCTTTTTCATCGTCCAATTCTCGAGCACTCAGAAATGTGGTGGAAGTCTGCCAACAGCTTTGGAGCTGCCCGTGATGATGGAAGTGGCAAATCGAAGACGTGTGGAAGCAAGAGGTTCTGTAGTCTAGCAAACCCAGCATTGGCGCTAGGTAGCGACGGGAGTAGATCTTGGCTGATTTAGCGAAAGAAAAATACATAGTGAGAGAAGGAAAGACTTTCTTCACTATGTATCGTCGATACCGGCAACTCTGAAGTTAGAAGTAAAGGTACGAAGTAGCAAATTTGTTTTGTTGGGAAAGCATGAGGTTTGGTGGGAGAGGGGGAGCAATGTTGGTGATGTTATATCGATCTGGTGTCTGCCTGTCCGTGATGGAAATTACTTGGTAAGCTGCCGAACATATAGGAGGAAAACAAATCATAACGTGTGGGACAAGAAAGTTACCATCGAGGTTGAAGAGGTAAAAAGAGGGCAACGGCAGCTGTACCAACAATGTAGCTTATTACCTCCTCGTTCTCCGGCACTCTAAGCTTTGAGTTGTGCCCCCGTAACTTCTTATGTAATGTCCAAGCACCTCCAGGGGAGAAATTAATGAAATAATACAAGTATTATTTCATTAATTTATTATATTTACATTTAAAATGTTATTAAAATTTATTACATTTAAAATAAATTATTTTTATAAGTTGTAAAAATAATTGATTTTTGGTATGCGCCTTTAACTAATCGTTAAGCTTTCGGAAAAGGTGCAGCTTCTGTAGGAGACAAAAGATAGAACACATGGGTACACAGAGAAAACTACGAAAAAGCAGGCGAGCTGGTGGTTGTGATAACCTATTACTAGAACCCTGAGATTGGAGGAGAAACGTAGACACGATCTTTTCGTGTCTGCGTTTCTTCCCCAATCTCGGCGTTGTAGTAATGGATATGGATACACACTTCTAACATGTAACAGGCTCGATTATTAGAACAAAAGCAACATCAGAGGAAAATCGATCAACGGGTGCAAACAATATCTATCCAGCTGCCTCACAATGCAATATGGGTACTAACACAATTACCCGAAAGATTTTGCTTGATAGGTTGTGGATATCCTACAAGCCTCGTGTGATATCTGTGTCCCGTCTCACAAACCTCTTTTTCTAAACGACTCGCACACTAGCACGGAATAAAACCCAACACTTAGTCACATCAAGTTGTAAAGCCTAATTATTTCGTAAAGTCTCTTTAAACCAGTCTTAGGAAGTAACGTACTTACAAGTAATGACCTATAGCGAACAATTAGCCTGTAATTGTAATTAATAGCTCTTTCTCGGAAAGCAACTTTGATGTTGAATGCCAGTGGATGACAGGTGCTGAACGAAGATGGGACTAGTTCATGAACTAAAAGAAACAAACAAAAGCAACAGCAACTATTGTCGTATTTGACTTAAGAAGGAAAAGAAATATAGTCCGTCATCTCTCAACATATTACTGCGCCGCGGATAGGATGGCTGGACACAGTTAGGTTACACTTCCTCCTTGCGCCAGATAACGCAATCCATCATACTCACACTGCTTCCGTATTGGCTGTTAAGACTGGCCGCATGACACTACGCGAGCCCTCCCCCATGGTGGCGCTGCAGTATTTCTCCTGACGCGCTATTGCTTCTCCTTATCTCCAACGGCGCATGTTTAGTTGACGTACTTGATTTCTTTTCCTTCTTAAGTTGAACATGACTATAGCGGCAGATACGGTTACAGATTGTTATAGGTACTTTAGAAGTACCTGTTCGACTCTCTAAGCTCAGGAACTAGTCGCATCGTCGTTCCCTATCTGTCACCGACTGGTGGTCGACGTGGTTTGCTCTCTGAGAATGTGTTACGGTTACTGGTTAATTGCTCAGTAAGTGATTAATATTGAAAATACGTTACTTCCAAAGGCTGTTTTAAATAACCTCGAATATATCGCCATAATATTACGGTCACTGCGTTACAGATTTCTTCCAACGTTGTGCTTGTGTGATGCCTTCCAGCCCAAAGGTTTATAAGCAATCTGCTGGCGTTTGTCGAGTGTGCGGGAAACTTCCGACGTTGATATACCGGAAGCGCCACCACGCAATATCCCGGACACATTGGCACCCTAACGGCCTTTCAAGAAAATGGCATCTATATGAACGGCGTTTGCGGCCTGTGACACATGACAACGGAGAATCTCGTTCTGGGCACCGTTCCTTTTCGGAAGAGGATATTGGCCATCTCCTTTGCGACTGAAAAGGAATAACCTCGAACGCTGTGCCGGCCGATGATTTGCATCTCACGGGTGTATAGGACTAAATGTATTAGCCTATATTTTATATGAATAGTTAAAACAATTCCGTAAACTTATTAGAGCCTCATCACGCATAAATGCGAGCGATTTTTAATTCAATATACTGGCAAGAGGGTTGTCGGTATCCACGGCGCAACAGACACTCGAGTCTTCCGCAACTAGTTATAAAAATCGCCATGATCTTTTTTCAAATTTCGTGTTAGCGCTACGAAGCAGTTGTGGCTATGAGCGGCGTACAGGCGCGAACAGATGGAGAGAGAAGTGGGGACAGGGAGGGGTTAGTATGCGTCCTGGGCCAACTTGCGGGGAAACTCTGCCGACATTCGTCTGGAAAGTCCTCCGGAAAATCCAGGGAAAGCCTCATACAGAACAGCCAGTCTTGGCGTGAAAGGCGATCATCCTAACCGCCGCATCACATCGCCGTCAAATACACCAGCTGAACTATGTGAACAAACTGCGAACACACTTCGCAGTTTAAAATTTGCTGCCTTGAAACTATGTTTCGTTTCTCCAGCACTTCTCGTCTGAAGAATTAGTGCCACATTTGTGGCAGTGTGCCCTGAGAGAAGCAGTTAACAGTTTTCTCTTTGTTACAGTTTAGCCGCTCATTAGGTGTCAAGGTCCCGTGTTGCCAACATAAAGTTTGAATCGCGAAAATACGTGGATTATATAGGACCCATCCCTGTTTGCAAACAAATGTCGTCAGATGGTACAACAGCGCCGACTTGGTCGACTGGAACTACTATAGCAAAAAGTCAGTAAGTCACAAGAAAGCCACGTTTAAATGTGGCTTCTCATATAGTTTTTTTTTTTTTTGTAATTATCTGCATACTATGACTTGTATTGACCTTGTTCTGCTCCATTCTACCTGTAGCCCTATCTTTTCGGTAGCCCTTCCTCAAGATGGCTACTGGGCTCTTCCATCTTCTGTAGCCTGAAGGGCACGAGTTTCTCTCGGAGTGCACGTGGTGTCTCTATACAAAGCAAGTGCGAACTAACTCGTAATCACAAACCACATTGCGCACAGTATTACGACATTGACTTTCAGACGATGCAACTCTTGGGATGAAGCCTTTCTTTTCTTTCCCTGGTGCACTGGGAACGCGAAAGCGACTAAAAACGTGACCTCATTTGTGTGTACCACTAATACAAAGGACGTGACCCTCATGAAGGAATATAGCTTTGTGAAACGGCGATGTTCTCCGCCCGCGCTGTTTCAGTTTCACTATGTCTACCAAAGTCATGATTACGTCACGGTGACGTTTCTTCTGTAGAGGTCTATTCTCGCAGAACGTTCTTTCTTGGTCGCCTTTTCTTTGGAGTATTTCAGAATTATCACTCCCGCTGTCATTACAGTGTTCAAGATACTATATTCAAACATAGCGTCATTGGCAACATGGCGTTCGACAACAAATGTCCTAACATAAACTCTAGGCTGAATTTCTCAAAGGCAACATTCAGCTCCATGGCGACACTGCTTCATCGCTCTCAACTAAATGTCCCCTAGAGCGAGAGTATTCTACCCAACATCGAGAAAACGGCCTCCCCCAACTGCTCTATGTGCGCAGACGTCTAGGATGTGCAGCACATCCTAGTTGTCTGTGAACGCTACTTTGAAGTCCGTCGCCGCCTACAATCCGAGTTGACAGCACTGAACGACCGGGCTTTCCTGGTTTTCGGCGCAATCAAAATTCTAGGCCCGTGGAACCCGCATGGCTGTCAACGAGCATTTCGTGCTCTGCTCACATAGGCCGCATTTCCGGGACATTGAGGCGAACACCAAGATCTAGAGCTTAGAGGCCTCAGTGAAAAAAAGTGGCCTCTATCCGGTTTCGTCGCTTTGTAGTGTCGCACACTAGCGCGACAATAATTTAACTCTTTCTGTATCTTTTCCTTTCTTTTACATCTTCGAATCTTTCTGACCACACAGCCTTAAGTGTCATGGAGTAGGGGGGATGCACATTTGTGGAATTGATATCCCCATAATGTTCTTTATGAATCCATTCACCCATTTATAACATTCAGCTTATCTTACAGGATACCAGCGGTTTAGAAAGAGCAGGAATCAGAACGCCCTTAAACCCTTTGTTTCCGAGCCCTGAATTTTGAAGAATTGGAAAATTCGGTTTGGCATGCGATCGTCAGCTGAGACCAGTGACGTCACGGTCAGCATTCGAATTGGCTCTTCTTGGCTTATTTACTTGCTCGTGGTTTCGCAATCGCCAGCAATCGTCAGGCTGAAAGCGAAATCGAGAGTCGGCCATACATACAAGCACCACGAACACCGTTCTCTTCGTCTAAATTTCGCCTTCGTCGCAGGATTTCGCCTTCGGATTCAGAGCATATACTGGTGTTGTGCACGCGATACTCTGATGCCCGATCGAAACTTCAGCGCCCGTAGACACTCGCCCACTAGAAGCTCGCGGCCCTAGACATCGCCCTCTCGGGTTATCTACGGTTTTGGGTGCCCGATCCCCGCATGAGAGTCTGGTTGCGCTGCGTGCCTTGGTCTCGTTCCTGTATGATTTTTTTTTTTTTTGTTTAATAATTGGGGGTTTACTTCGCGAGACAACGGAGATCATGAGCGACGCCACAGCGGTGTGGATTGCTTTTGCCCACCTGAGGGTTCTTTAACGTGCGATGAAAGCTCATTACACGGCACCCCGTATTTAACGTCCCTCGCGGAAGACGGCGTGTCCAAGCAACTTGTACCCTGCCACCAAGTTGCTGGCGTCCTCGGCCGGGTTCGAACCCGCGATCTTGGGATCAGAAGGCGAATATGCTACCGACTGAGCTACCGAGGCCGGTTATGATATTGGTGCCGACGATAAGTTTTGAGTTTTGTGCCTTTGTTTCCATGTATGTTCTTTTTTTTTTTTTTTTTTTGACTGTTCTGACTTTGTGTGACTATTGGTATGTTTTCTGAGTTGTCTACGTGGTATGGACTAGTCGGCTTCCACGTTGGTGGTGCCAATTTGTTCTCTTTTTTTCCTTTATCACTCACTCACTCACTCGTCTAAACTTTATCATCATCGTATTCCTTCGTCTGGTCAGTACACACAACTTCGTTTAAGGTGTTGAATTGTGAGAATGCCGTGCTCCTCGCCGTACGAGCAGGCACGCGAACAACAAAGATGTTTCGTACCAAGTTACCAGCTGATTTTCTGCGTGATTGGGTGGTACGAAATCAGTGGTTGAGTGCCCTGAACTTATCAATTAAGGCAACAGTCGTGTGTGCTCGAATTGCATCAGGATGTTATGAAGTCGTTCACCTGACGGCCGATTTGGACTCGAAAAGTAGCTGAAAAGGGATTCGACATCTGCCTCGTTCAACAACGACAAAGAGGGTAGCACCAAAGGACCGAAGTTGCAGGTAAGTGTCCGCACGAACTTGCATTATGGCTTGCACACAATATGAACATGTGAACGACAGATATGGGGCTGATGAGCCCTATAGTCCGCGGTTGTATGTAAAACTACACTGTTTCTCAGAGACGTTGGTTGCGAAATTATACACGAGTTTGAAGAAGCTTGAGCCTGGGCACAGAGAAGACGAAACAATCACAGCAGATGAAATCAGCAACAACTCGAGAGTTCCTGTTTTGAGACACTCTGTGTCTGTCTTCACTTCTGTATGCTCACGCTTAGCCTTTTCTCAACCATGGAACTGTCCCATATCCCACTTACATGGCAGCATTGTTGTTCCTCTTTAGAAGCCGGATTGTGTCTGTGAGTGCTGTGTGTTCAAGTTCTAATGTAAGGTTATCACGTGCCACAAATTCCATTGTGTTCTAGACCACTGAAGTTGACTGCAGTAACCAGCAGGCCTGCTCGAGGCCAAGGGTGCCCGAGTACCTTGACCAGGAAGGGATGACAGTCAGCTTGCTCACCAGCGACAGGTGAAGTCCTTCATGAAAAACACTCATCTATCTGCGAATCATGGCTTCGACGTGACGCACTTTGCAAAAGGTAATAAGCCACATTTCCTTTGTAGTGCACACCGTCATAACACACATGTGCAGTCCAACTTGTGTATGTTGTTTGACACCACATTTCCTAGAAGGGCTACATCTGAGGGCAAGCGTTGCTGTTAACATTATTGATCACATTTGTAACTTGAATGTGTAGATGTTTTTTGCACATTTTTAGCAGTGTTAGCGTTAACCGGTATAGTTATAATATCTGCTTCTCCTTGCTCAGGCCCCAGGAAAAAGACACATGCAGCAGCACTGGTGAAGCAACATCCGATACTACAAAGATGGTGCCACAGCAGTGTAAACCATCTCTACTGGTGTGTATGGACAAGCAATGATAATGGGAAGTTTGTCCTGGTAAAGTGGCTCACGATATTAGCATGAATATTTGGATCATGGTGTTGCTTCACATATTCATGAGAATCAATGTCTTCATGCAAGATGTGCACATCGAGACGTTGGAGAGCAGCTTAGGCTCCATAAAGGTGATTTACAATATTTAAAGTTAGCAGGGATAACTAAGCAATTGTCCTGCACTCCTCACTTACAGGGACTGAAACATACGATCCATTTGGAGGGGATAATGGATGCACATCCTCTTCATGAGGACATCCTGTCATTGTTTGCACTACAAGTTTCCTTGTCATAACGCTGCTTCTCGGTCATGTATCTAAGACATATCAGAACACCACTTCTAGCATAGCTGCGTGCCACGAAAGAGGAAACTTTTTTGTCCTGCACTCCCAAGTTTCCCAATGTACGAACGCTACGCCCTGCTCAAGTATTGCACTTCTCAACTTCCAAGCAACCATCTATTTGGTGCGCCATAGACGGTATTGGAGCAACAACAACGAGCAAGAATTACTCCTCATTTCAACTTAGATTTCCACTAAGATAATTAGGAAGTGTTCCAAAAATGGAACAGTTTCTAATTCTCTAAGTTGAAATTATCGAACACCGCATACCCATCCACTTCGCAACAACCTGACGACACGGAGTAAACAGCAATTTGCGTTCAAAAGGGTCGATCGCTTTCATCTGCCTCAACCGACGAGCGCTTTTCTAAAAATCAATAACCGGTAGGAGAAAAACAATGCCCCGACACGATCATGTTAACCTCGCTTGAATGAATGTTCTGGCAAGTGCGCTGCGCTAACTAGGTTAGCGGATATTACAGTACCATAAATGAGCTCACATGTACACATGTAATGAACCGTGCACGGATGCGACATCCGGTGAAGAACTACCAGACGTTGCGGGAGAGAGAGCTGCAAGAAGAAAAAAGACGAGAAAGTTACTGAAAGAAGGGGGAAAGAAGAAGAGGGAGAGGAGCATAACCGATCTCCTATAACGGTACTTTTTTTTTTTTTTGCGCGCGGACGATTTTTTTCGTTTTTCGCGAGCGCTAAAAAAAATCGCGGTACAATGTTTACGGTAAATAAAATGACTCCGATATGAACATCGCGGGTTATCTAGTAATTGAGTCAACAACATCAGGATGTGAAATTCCGAGTGCGCCGAGTGCAACAGAACTTTTTCTTCGTGCGAGACTAGGTACTTGGGGTCCTTCCGGCAACCTAAGATATCGTCGTAGCGCACAGCGCCCGCTTTCGCTAACCGCGCCGATGACTAAGCAAGGTAATTTTTCGCCGTGGGATTGCATAGTTATCATAAACGGCTTGGTCTTCCTTGGAACGTATCTTCAATGGGTTGATCCCCGAGATCACCGACGAACAAGAGCCCGCGTTTTCCATGACTTTAAGTTCCTGCGAACTGCTTCTCAACGATGCCCTCCATCAAATCGCGAAAATATCTACTTTATTGAACACGACTTGAAGGAAGAAGAGGGACAGAAGCATAATCGGTCTCGAATAACGGTGTCCGTATTATGTGATGTGATAGAAAAAGAAAATAACGGTGCCCGTACTATTGCGTTCCCTTTGTGCTACCTTCCGATGCAGATATTCATGCCCTGCTACCTCGAGCATCACCGTCTCGTACCCCATTAGTACTAAAACGTCACTGCTTTCATTAACGAGTCATTCAATGCCCATCAGTTCTGCTCTGTACGACTAAACAGTAAAGCACCTATGGAATTCCGCGTAACATAATTATCAAGTTGGAAACAATTTCCCTTTTATGTATTCAGTAAAGCTCCGAGCGACATTTGTTTTTCTAGCCTTCAATGTGAATTAGAGACACGTGACACCGAACGACAGCGAAAAAAAGTGAATGAAATAAAGGTAATATTGCGTGTGTGATGAAGAAGCAGGTAATCCTGAACGCCGACGTGCTATCATATTATGCTGCATTACCCAGTCCCTGTTCAAGCCATCAAATTTTCCTCTTTTCGTTCTTTTGTGCAACTTTTCTTCTTTCACGACGTCTCCAATTTCACACCATTCAACCCCATTTTAATAATAAAGTCTTCTTTGATGCCTGTCTCGACAGACACAAAAATCGCGCACAAGAAAATCCTACATCGCGGACTTTCTATATTCTCTTTGTCTACCTTGCCCATAGAAGCAAAGCAAAATGAAGACTCTCCAAGTATTTCCTTCCGGGTACATACATATACAGTCTAAACTCGTTATTATGACACTCGTTAAAACGACATCCTCACTTTGTGACCGGTTTTCTAGGGAACCGTTTTTTACCCATAGAAACACCATGTAACTCACCCTCGTTATTATGACAACTCGTTAATCCGACTGTGACCGAAATTTTGAGGACGGACCAAGGAGAACACGTGTATTCTGCCGTCGTTATTATGACCGCCGACTGTTGACCTCGTCGACCACAAACAAAGTTTCCAGAACGAACGGCGGAAAACCCCTGTGTTCTGTCCCAATTGTGACCACGGACTGTTGACCCTGCGGCTTTTGTGATCCACCAAGAATATCAGTGGCCCCGTGTGACGCATGTGTGGACAATGTTGTACAAAGCACACCCCCGTCTTCAGAATTCGTTAGTGAGTCATAGTCTTGCGCCGAAAGCATTCCTCCCTTGACCATTGCGTTTATCCTGCATATGGGTAACGCGATGAGCATGGCTGGAAACAAGCGCAAGCGAACAGAGCTGACTGCAGGGACGAAGAAGCGGTTATGCACCAGGTTCAAGGAGAGGCCATCTACTCACCAGGAGCTCGTCGAATGGGCAAAGAAGGAACTTTCGTTGGATATCAGTAGATCAACAGTGTCGACGCTGCTCAAAGACTCCCGAGAAGTGGCTAGATGTTCCTGCTGACGAATCCAGCATAGTTCGTGCAAGGCCTCCAAAGCACGCACCCCTGGAGAGGGGCTCTGGTGACATGGTTCAACGACGTCCAAGCTAGAGGGGCCATTGTGAACGACGCGATGCTTATTGAGAAGGGCAAGGTTGGAAGTCTTCTTGGTAGGTTTTCAGTTTTTTTGCAGTCTCATGCTCGAATGATTTGTTATGAAACTGACCTTTTTACTTTTCGTTTGACCAGGTATAGAAGATTTCAACTATTCTACGGGCTGGCTTGGACGTTTGAAGAAACGCAATGGGATCCGCTGCTTTAGCTTGCACGGAGAAGCCGCGTCCGTTGATGAAGATACGGTGACCATCGGAAGAAACAAGCTTCATGAGCGATAAAAGAGATAGGGCGCAGACTAACTGGTGCATGATGATGAAAGAACGAATAACCGAGAGACAGGGGACACGAAGACAAGCACAACCACTCTTGTGCTTGTCTTCGTGTCCCGTGTCTCTCGGTTATTCGTTCCTTCAGCTTCATGAGGTTCTTGCTGGCTACAGTGACGACGAAATCTACAACATGGACGAGACTGGATTTTTCTACAAGTTGGGGCCGTCGCAGACGTTGGGAACAACACCTGGAGCGGGCACAAAGAAAAGCAAGGACAGAATAACAGTGGCGTTTATCGTGAATGCAGGCGGAACGGAAAAGCGAAAGCCTATCGTGATTGCGAAGGCGGCGCGACCAAGGTCATTCAAAAAGGTATTTGACCCGAACATTTATTGCAATTATTTTTATAACAAGAGAGCCTGGATGACGAGTGCCATCTTCAACGACATTCCACGTCGATTTGACCGGACTCTTCAAGAACAAAACAGGCGCGCATTGCTCCTGGTTGACAATGCTGGTTGCCATGTGATGGACCGGGAGCCATTCACTAACTTGAGAGCTGAGTTCCTTCCCGCCAACACGGCGGAGCTGCAGCCCCTGGATGCCGGAATAATTCGTGCCGTTAAAGCTGCATACCGCACAGGCCTTGTAAGGCACTATCTTGCCTGTGCTGAGGGCGGAAATGCTCAGCCCGTCGATATTCGCTGGGGCCTGCTCGCTATCGTGCGATCGTCGAACAAGATCACCAGCAATGTCGTGACGAACTGTTGGCGCCACACCAGGATACTTCCTCTAGCTGCAACTTCGGAGGTAGAAGGCCCTCTTGACATTGTGCCGCTCTCTGAGCTGAAGGCAATGCTTGCCAGAGGCATTTTTCCGTGTAGTGACAATGCTGCTCAAGCCTACGTTGATATAGACAGCAGCGAAGATGTTGCCGAGGGCCTTTCCGACGACGACCTTTTGGAGCTTGTTGCTCCGCCACCAGCAGACAACGCCGCGACTGTAGACACAAGCAGTGAAGAGGAATTATGTGCACCTGCTCTCGTCAACGTAAGGGATGCCACCCAAGCGCTCAAGATAGCTTTGCAATTCTTCGAGCAGCAGAAGAACATTCAAAATGCGCATGCTATTTGTAACGCAATAGAGACAGTGGAGAGCTTGCAAATTGAAAGTGCTACGAAACAGACAGTTCTGACGGATTTCTTTCGCAAATAAATTGTAAATCAGCAATCAATCAATTTATTGAGCTCCCAGAAGTTCCATACGGGCGTTACATGGGAGGAGTGGGTTACAGGAAGTGAGGGAAAAGATAATACATAGAAAAAAAGGCAGTAAAACAGCAACAACAAATGGAAACAACAACAACAACGTTATACAAGTAGGTTACACAATGTATCATAAATGACGCAAGATTTATTAACTTGAGATAGAATTACGAAATTGAGACGGGTCAGATATGGTAACGATGTGGGGCGGGAGGTTATTCCAATCAATGGCAGTCTTGGGGGAAAAAGGAATTTAAAAATGATTGAGTGTCACATTGTAAGCGGGCTACTTTGACTTCGTGGTCTATGCGAGATGATATTCTGTGAGGAGGATTGATATAGTATGACCTGATGGCAGGAGAATGGTAGAACTTGTGAAACAGTGATAAGCGTGTGGCCCTCGTACGGACGTGCAGTTCGGCCAGGTTGATGTGTTTTTTAAATGAAGAGATACTTGTATATGGTGAGTAGTTACTAGTGATGAACCTGGTTGCGCTGTTTTGAACGGCTTCGAGGTCGCGCACAAGGCAAGCAGTATAGATGGATCCCATACGGCATAGGCATACTCCAGCTGAGGCCGGACTAATGTGATGTAAGCCAGGTGTTTAATATTAGGGGGAGCAGACGAGAGATGCCGTTTCAAATATCTTAAGGTGCGGTTAGCTTTGTTAACGATGGAGCGTGCGTGGATGTTCCAAGAAAGATTGTTTTGCAAATTAACACCCAGATATTTATATCATGTAGCGGACGAAATTACAGAACCATTAAGGGAGTAAGAGTGTTTGAATTTTGGAGTTTTCCTGCAAAATGGGACGTGGCAACATTTATCAATATTGAGTGACATTAGATACTTACTGCACCACTGATCGATGAGGGTGAGGTCATCTTGAAGGATGAGATGGTCGTCGGGAGAGGAGATGCAGCGATAAACGACACAGTCATCGGCAAAGAGACGTATGTTTGACTGTAATGGACAAAGGCAGGTCATTAATGAACAGGAGAAACAGGAGAGGTCCTAACACGCTACCCTGCGGTACACCGGAAGAGACTGTGTGGGCATGTGAGAGTAAGTTATTGGCGAAGACAGACTGCGAACGGGAACTCAGGAATGCAGAAATCCAAGGTAACGTCGTGGAATCAATATTAAAGCTCCGCAGCTTGGTCATTAGTCGGCCATGAGGAATCCGGTCGAAGGCACGAGAGAAATCAAGGAATATGACGTCTGTCTGAAGTCTGTTGTCCAGATTAGTATGAATATCGTGAATGAACGAGGCGAGTTGGGTTTCGCAGGAAAAATGTTTGCGGAAGACATGTTGACAGGGCGAAATGAGGCCATTAGACTCGAGAAAGGACATTATGTTTGAATGTATTATATGTTCGAGAATTTTAGATAATTGTTAGCGTCGTGCTTGTCACCTTTCTTGTAGATAGGGATGGCTTTACCCACCCGCCAGTCCTCTGGGACGACAGCAGAAGATAACGACTGCCGGAAGACAGCAGTTAGATAGGAAGAGGAGATGATCCTAGTGCCCTTTAAAATTTTACTGTTGATGCCGTCGAAACCACATGAAGAAATGCGAATCGAATCGATCAGCTTTAGGATACCGCTTTCAGATATGACGATCGGCTCCATGGGGCGACAAGACAAAGGTGGACACCTTGGTATGTCAGACGGACTTTCTGTTGAAAAGGCCTGCATGAAAGTATAGCCAAGCAATTTTGCGCACTGGTCAGGCGAGACAGGGCCCCTTCCTTCGTGAAGTAATACCTCATTATTGTTAGCTCTGGCTGGATTTATAGTGGACCAAAATTTTTTGGGGTTCTGAACAAGGAGCTTGCATAAACAATTGTTTATGTTTGGCGCCCGTTGGAAACATTGGCCCACTGGCGCCCATTGGCTAAGGAGGCCAAGTAAAGACCAGAAAGTATAACACAGTAATTCGTGGTTATAAAGAAATCTTTTTTTATCACTTTATTCGAAGTCCCACGCTCTCCCGACAGAAATGCATACGTTTTGGAGCGCGATGATTCGAAGTGCCCTGCCAGCCGACTTCGAGAAGTGGGAAGCCTACAAAGGACCGTACGGTAAACCCAGCGTGCTTCCTCTCTCTCTCTTTGCCAATATTATTTCTACCACACAATATAAAGAAAGAAAATCGTAAGCACAGCTTGCCACATCATATTGATCCGAAAGAATACAGTACACCGCAGCGCTTCTTTCAGTAACTTCTACCCACATAGCACTATCGGATTCACAACCAATGAGAACAAACGATTTTCTAGAAGCATCATCTCACGCTTTGCGCCGTCGTGCGATTCAATTTAACGACTCGCTGTGAAGCACAAACTCCCCAGGGCTGGAAAGAAATTCGTTCGATTCCCACAGAGAGAGACGCAGCATGGGAGTGACAAAGATGCGAAACCCTTCGCTTTGCGAAAGAAGAAGTAAAGACCGCTGACGCTTCTGACACTGTTGATGTTATTGTAGTGGTGCTTTAAGGAAACGGCGCTACTCTAGGAAATGGACGCCTTCCTGGTCCAGCCGTCCGGCAGAAACAGGAATACGACCTGTTTCGTTCCTTAGGTCTTTTTAAAGTGTAATCGCTAGGGTACACACAGAATGGTAATCGCACCAGAAGACCCTGAACTTACGAGTTCTCCTACTGGAAGTCTAATCTGTGTAGGTTCGCGTACAAGTAAAAGCAGCAGCTTAGGAGTTACGGCTGTCAGCTGGATTCCAATGCTAGTTCTGCGCGTCCTGGGCCGACTTCACAAGGAATTGTGCCGACATTTGTCTTAAGGCGTCTCAGGAAAACCCAGGGAAAACACCTAGACAGCTCAGCCGGCGCCCGTGTTGAAACCCGGCTCATCTCCCAGTCGCGTCGCAGCGCGGTCTATCTCGGCAACTGATTAGCCCCCTACTCCAATAACCTCAGTCACTCCAAAAGCCCGTGGCCCTCTCGCATGGATTGCCTGTCGCGCTTTCTGCGCTCGAGTATAGTGCGTATAGTTCTGGTTTCGGCTCATTTGCATGAAGAAATTTGGCACTTTATATCGTAAGGTACGTTATGCTTCTCGAGGTGTTTAACAAGGACGACGGGATTGAATAATGACTGGCTCGAATTCTACTACCTCGCATTTCCCAGTAAACATCTAATTAACATTAATGAATGTTAACTAATTATTCGTCCAGCAGTTACATACACTCTCCTACACTCTTAAAAATGAACTTCACCACGTAGCACGCTCCTAGCCAACCTTCATCCTGAATGACAACGTTCCTGCCCTTGATTTGTTTAAAACCGGAGGCGGAGCCTATTTTGTGCTCATTATGCTGCACATAACGGAAACAAAATAGGCTCCGCCTCCTGTTTTCAACAAATCAAGGGCGAGAACGTTATCATTCGGGATGATGGTTGGCTAGGAGCGTGCTATGTGGTGAAGTTCATTTTTAAGAGTGTACAGGATGTCCGCCTGGACACATAACCCGCCTGCAAAGATGGCATCAGCGTTGCTCTCACACCTTTTTCATAAAAAATCTGTGTCGAATAAAAAAAAAACACCATGTAAGCATTCTTTTTTTATCATTTACAAATTTTTTATGAAAAAGTTATGCGAGCAGCATAAATGTCGTTTTTGCTGTCGAGTTATGAGGTGAGGCGGACATCCTCTCGAATACACTCTTAAAAAGCGTCGAGGTTAGTGTAGTTTCCCTTTCTTTTATTAATAACGCGTCCTGGAGTAGCCAGTCCCGAGTGGCTCGAGAATACCATCTCCATTTTTTTTCTTTTAAAATCAAATCAAATCATCACACTCTTAAAAATGAACTTCACCGCATAGCAGGCTCCTAGCCAACCATCATCTCGAATGATACCGTTATCTTCCCTGATTTGTTGAAAACGGGAGGCGTACGCCTTTTTTGTGACACTTATGCTGTTCATAATTGTCACAGAAAAGGCGTACGCCTCCCGTTTTCAACAAATCAGGGCAGATAACGATATCATTCGAGATGATGGTTGGCTAGGAGCGTGCTGGGCGGTGAAGTTCATTTTTAAGAGTGTAGAGTAGTTAACTAGGGGATGACTAATTACGTAAAATTCGTTAACCAACTCGAACCAGTGGTCCTGTGGTAAAGCTGTTCGACTACCGCACGGAAGAACATGGTTTGTTTCCTGGTTTTCTCTGTTTCTCTGAGTTCACTTCCGTTCCCTCCTTATGTGTAACGCCCGCGTGTGTTGAGGATAAAAAAAAATGAAAATAATAACTGTGTAATTAGGGAAATTCGGGCTATAGCGAGATAGCAAGATTGGGGACAGTCCTCGTTGAAAGCCTGAAATCTTTTATAAATCCTGAAACGAGCGCGTGCCATTAAATATCTATCGCTGAATGGACCACCCCTGTTCACAAACAAATGACGTCAGATGGTACAACAGCGCTGCAAACTTGGTAGACTGGAACTACTATATCAAAAACTCAATAAGTCATAAGAAAGCGACGTTTAAATGTGGCTTCACGTATTGTAAGATTTTTCGTGCAATTCATTACATATTAATTGTTCTAGGGCCTTGTTCTGCACTCTTAAAAATGAGGGGGGGGGGGGGTGTCGAGGTAGCTTGCCGTTGTTGGCCGCACTCAAGTGGGCATCGTCACGACTATAGCAAAAAAAAAAAGAACTTCACCACATAGCACGCTCCTAGCCAACCACTATCCCGAATGACAACGTTCTCGCCCCTGATTTGTTGAAAACGGGAGGAGGAGCCTATTTTGTGCCGTGCATAATGGGACAAAATAGGCTCCTCCTCCCGTTTTCAACAAATCTAGAGCGAGAACGTTGTCATTCGGGGTGATGGTTGGCTAGGAGCGTGCTATGTGGTGAAGTTCAGCCCTATCTTTTCGGTAGCCCTTTCTAAAGATGACTACTGCGCGGGCTCTTCCATCTTCTGGAGCCCGAAGGGCACGAGTTTCTCTCGGAGTGCACGTGGTGTCTGTATACAAAGTATGTATACAAAGCCACATATACAAAGCAAGCGCGAACCACATTCCGCACAGGATTACGACATTGACTTTCAGACGATGCAACTCTTGGGATGTAGCCTTCTTTTCTTCCTGCGATGGACGAGGAACGCGGATGAAGACACGAAAGCGACTAAAAGTGTCACCTCATTTGTGCCTACCACTAATGCAAAGAAGCCACCCGTGACCTCCGTGAAGGAGTACGGCTTTGTGAAACGGCGGTGTTCTCCACCGGCGCTGTTTCGGTTTCGATACATCTACCAACGTCGTCATTACGTCACGGTGGCGTTTCTTCGGTGAGCCAAAACTTCAAGAGCGCAAAAAGAGGGAAAGGGCTTTAAGTCGGAGGGTCACGTGTCTTGCAGGCCGGACCATAGAAATCTTACGGAGAGAGGCTAGAAGGAAAGCTGGGGAGGAGGATCGGAGGAGAGCAAAGCACTTGAACGGGGCTCTTCCCTCTCTCAATGTATGCGCTCGGAGGCAGCCATATTGAATCAGCCGAGGAAACGTCGTGTATTTCCAGCCCGTGAAAGCAGCCACAGTTCCAAAAACTGTTGCAACACTTGCTCGGTTGCTCCTCTACTTCCGTCGACTACATATTTTGTCAGTGTCAGCCCCTATCCAGGCTTGTAGTCAAGGCTGGTTGAGGCAGCGGCAGCGTCGGAGACGGCGTCACCGGCGTCACGGCGTCCGTGTCGTGCCTGTTTCTTCGTGTATGTGTGTGTGTGTTTTTTTTTTTTCATATATATGACGGTTTCATGGGTTCTGGCGGTGTGTTACTGTTACAAAAACATTTTTGGCGTTATGTTTGCTGTATGCTTACTGCATTCCTTTGCTTGCATGCGCCGTGGCAACAGTAACTGATTCAATATGGCGCTCCCCTCGCCCGTACGTCCCAGTTTCGGAGGTTTCCTTCTATCATACTCCTTAAGATTTTTATGGGCCGGACAGACCGCTTGCCGACCCAGATAAGCCGAAAGTCTTGTCGTTTCTGGGTTCGAGAAGTGCGTAGATCTGGTTTCCGTTGATTTGCATATCAAAATCTGTGTGATTTATATCTCAAATTTCGTGCTCGTTTCGGGATTTTTAAAAAGAAGGCCGGTTTCAAACAACGATTGTCTGCAATTTTGCTGTCTCGCATTTTCCGGAAAACATCTAATTAAAAATCATGTAACGTATCATTATTACCAACACTAACATATCATTGCAAAAACGGCATCTGTGCCGCTCTCACAGGTTTAAAAAGGAGTCTGTGAAGAATAAAACACACACACACACACACCATATTACGTTCATCGACGAACGTGCCTCAACTTTACGATTTTTGCGCTGAACTCTGAAATCTAAACAACGTGTAGAGACCAATCGACCCGAAGGTTGGTGAAATCCAGCGCTAGATCAATTGATCGATAAAAAAAAGAAAAATATGGTTGGCGAAATCTGGTAATAATATATGTCCTGCGCTTATTTTCCCCACAGGGAAGAGTCTTTGCGACGAAATGAGCGAAATAACACAATGCAGCACAGGACGAGCTCCTTCCTGCGCAATTGCGTGTTATTTCGCTCATTTCATCGCAGTGCGTGTCCCAAAACCAACTAGCCCAGTTTTCTACGCTAAGGAGAGAGTATTATCTTTTTAGAGGGTGAGTGCACACTTGTGCGAATGAAGTCGGAAGAACCAAGACTTCGTTATGAGTAGGGTTCGCAGTTTTCGGCATTTTGCGAAGCATCACGAAAAACACCCGTTGAATGTCCTCTTCTAAATTCGGTATATTCCCATAAAATGCGATTCCCTTGTCCTTGTGCCCGAAGTGTGACTCCGAATATATCGGTATACCGCTGGGAAGTGTCTCGGAGAGGTTTGTCTAAACTGGCAGACAACGGGAATTCCTAATTGAATTCCCCATTCTGAGGATATAGCCCCTGTCCTCATTTCTTTTTTTCTTTTTTTTGGATGGGGCTGTTTTATTGTTTCTGTTATGGGTGAAGAATGACACCGATAACAGACCAGGGAGCTTAATCGTTTCCCACGTTCAACTTAACGGCACGAGACAGCTGAACGAGTCATTCAGACTAACGAAACGAGCAAGCTTATCGATGCTTTGCTGTGGTCACAATCTGTGCTCCTCGTGAAGCTTCTTCTTTGAGATTATTGTGCGCGTTGCGAGCGCTCACGTGTTGTGATGTCACCGCCCTGAGCGAAGAGCAGGTGGTGGTGGTGGTGGTGGTGTAACTGCTTGCCGTAGTCGGCCTCGCAAGGCGGGCAACGTCACGACTAACGCAGGTCCTTAAAAAAAGGGCGAAGAGCAGGCTGGCAGCGAGGCTGCATCTTCTCCGACCAATAGGACTATTTCATTTGTTCCGATAGCTCGCATTCTCGTGCTCTCATACATGCTCGTTGCGTTCCAATGTTCGTTCCCATGCTGGTTCATTATCTTCTTTTTCTTTCCGTCTCAATATATGGCTCGCTAGTCTGTAAAAATAATGAACAAACAGCACGTCACTATAAGGATAATCGTCGAGCAATACGCAAAAAATCCTAAATCATTTTCCTGCTCTGACGATGGTGTCAGGTGAGAATGGTCTTAAGTGTGATACGAGAACTAGTATGTGCTGAGTTCTAGGGCACATGGGAGTCCGAGACCAGAAAGAGAAGACGTAGTGGTATCAGAAGTATCAAAAGAAGAAAGAGGAGGTGTCTGCTCGTTCTCCTCAACGTATACACTTATTTCATTAACAGTAAGTTATTTATTACCAGTAGGTAACGCACCGGCAATACAACAACGGCAGTACAACATCTGGTCTTAACAACAGTTAAAACAGAATAATACCCTAGTCACACGGCAAATTTAATGCATTAAACGGAATGGCAGTAACTTCACCTCCTAACCAACCATCATCTCGAATGACATCGTACTCTCCCCTGATTTGTTGAAAACAGGAGGCGTACGCCTTTTCTGTCACATTTATGTCCTGCATAATTGTCACAAAAAAGGTGTACGCCTCCTGTTTTCAACAGATCACGGGAGAGAACAATGTCATTCGAGATGATGGTTGGTTAGGAGGAGAAGTTACTGCCATTCCGTTTAATGCGTTAAAGGGACTCTCACCAGAAGTTGTGGGAGATCTTTCGTACTTGCAGTCGATAAAACACCCAACAAGGACTCTCCAGGCGAAAATTCACGCATTAAAACCCCGCGGTTTCTCTAAACTCGAATTTTAAACATTCGACTTCATCCGAGTGCAGCACGCCTAGCGTCAAACCGAGAAAACATACGTTTATATAGAACATCCACCTCGGCCCACCATCAAACTGACGTCAACATGAGGGCCACTGGCAACACCCACAATTGGCCCAAACGCGTCATGTGGTCACGCAACACCCTATCAATTCCCTTGATGAAATTGCTTTTATATGTTAATATGTTTTTGCTACAGAGTCTCAAAAAGAAAATATACCCTGCATTTAACACATGCAGTAGATTCTACGATTGCCTTTTCAATCTGCGTTCTGTTGTCTTGCGTTCCATATGGTTCCGTATCCGGTCAGCTGTAATGGCTGCCATATGACGAGCTTGCAAACTTTCCCGGCTCATCCTGCCGTTTTCGGGTCATTGTGTTGATGGTTCAGTTGTTCACCATTTTCTGAACGTTTCGCCTATCATTGCGGCGTACTGTTCTTGATCTGCTGCGAAGCAACGAACCGCAACGGCAGTCATTGGCCTCAGCAAAATACTGCCTGCTGCATCTCAAAAAGGAGCATCGGGACCTGATGATGTACTGCAAATGCTGAAGTTGAATTCTTTGAACGTTCATCTAAAGAAACCAAGTGTGCTCTCGTGTGGTTCTGACGGAAAAGGAGTTTCAACAAGGTTAGCACATTTATTTTTCAGTTCGAAATCTACTCACTCAAAACCATGCAAGTGCGTCCGGTCATTCTGCTAGCTGTTGTATAACACGTATGCTTTCTTACATATCCCACAGAACCCTCCGCTTCATGAACCCAGTTATACTTTATGTGACCCTTCTGATGGCTTCTTACTAAGATATGCCGCTCTGAAGCATTGAGATGACTAAAGGTCGTGGGGGCTGCACATCTGCTTTCGAAAGATGAAACAGTGATTCCACACTGTGCTGACTGGCTTTGTATCGAGTCTGACAAATCCGACAGACCTGGACTGCCTTTTTCAAGGAAGCTTGAAATGTAAGTATGTGTTATGTTGGTTTCACATATCCCCACCACATATTGAGTGTGTATATCGCTGTACATTTGGTGCTATAGCATATCTGGCATACATTATTATTGAACACCTAGTGTGGAAAACTCGACACCAGCCACACAATGCCAACAATTGTTTCTGGCTTTTCTTCGACTGCTTATTTTTATTATAATATTATTTTATTATAATCGTCTGATTTTTAATAGTCACAATTTTTCCATGGTTTTGGCGCACTATAGCCTGAGCTGCTTATGTGCCATTAAAATTGAATCATCATCATCATTTTTAACTGCCATTATTCAATTGAAATGCCCTGTTTCAGTTGGATACAATGATATGGCCAGATATATTTTTTGCTTTCGTTCTGGAGTTGCTCATTTGAGAAGAATAGTCACTGTGAAGTTTGTTTTCAGAAACAGTAAGATGACTAAAACAAAACACTTTTCTTTCAGAGCATCCCTTATGCACCTGCATTTCAATTAAGATCTGTGTTACAAGAATGACCACTCAACAGCGATGAACATTTCAAGGTGGAAGTGCTGGAACGAAGATGCGTTAATCTGTGTGAAAGGTGCTGTGCATGTGTCTGAGTTGAGGACATAGGTCAGAAGCTACTTTCTGTCTTCAGAAGAAGTGTCAACTATGCTCCTTGTACTAACCAGCTCCACTTTTTAGGGTACCCTGTAAACTAATGGAGAACATCATATACCAGCACGTTGGTAACCATGTTGAGTCTATCAATTTCTTTTTTTAAATTCCAGCATGGCTTTAGAAAAGGGTATTCAGGCAAAACTAACATAATTCGGTCATACCATTTTAAACTGTCTAGATTTCTGGGTCCACGTAGATGCAGTATTTTTTTTTGTAAGGGTTTTTGACTGTGCTTTATGCTCGTGTGTTGGCCAAACTAGCCTAATTAAAATTTGATCCTGTTACCATAAACTGGATATGCAGTTTCTTGACTAACCGCAACCGTGCCAACAATACATGAGGAGAACCTATCTAATCGCCACAATGCAGCGTTTGTCACGTTACAATTGCATCACATTTTAATCTAGTGCGAAGCAAGGCCTTTTGGTGGTCGGTCTTGTATAATTACACGCCCCTCCCGTTATGTAACACCACACGGTTCTTCAACAAATGACAGATAAATAAATATGTTGCCAAGTAAATTGTTTACAAAGCTCATTACCCCATTTCACCACATTACCGCAAGCAATTGTTAGAGTAGTGGCCCAGGGTATGAAGCTTTCCACTAATCATCATTGAAACAAAGTTCATAATGTAGAATCCTTTACTGAAAACACCGACTTAACACAACGATTGATAACAAAGAGAGTGAACGTTTCGTCGCCTATCCGGGTGGCGTCATCGCTACAACAGAGAACAGTCAAAAACAACATCGAAGGAGTCAAATCAGTGGTGTGCATTCCTTTCATCCAAGGTGTTTCATACGCCATTTGAAGGGCACTGTGCCCATCAGGTTGGGATTGGTTGGGTTGGCGGTTGGTAAAATAACAGGCATTAAGACTGTGCATATAAAGTTAAGTGCATAGACATGTGGTGCAACCTACATTGGCGAGACAGACAAAAGACGTGGGACAAGACTAAAAGAACACACAAGGCACGTTGCCTGGGCTTCTAATGCTACTCAATCCAGGACCAAATTAGTCAACCATTGTTGGCCAAAGGGACATGTATTTAATTTTGATGGTGCGGTAACCTTTGCACATGACTAACGATGTGGCCCTAGAAAGTTCTTAGAGTCCTGGTTTATCAGACGTGATGCATCAGCCTGTAATACAAACCGCGGCCCCTGTCGCAAGTGTATGACGCCCTCGTACATAAGTAGGCTGATGTGCTCGTCTTTGGCCTCTGTTGTACTGATGATGCCACCCGGATAGGCGGCAAAACGTTTACGCTCTGTTTTTAATCGTTGTGCTAAGCGGTGTTTGCAGTAAAGGATGTTACATTATGAGGTCGTCACCCGGCTTTTGGAATATATTTTCAAATAATCGTTGTTGTTTTACAAAGCTCATTACATTGTAGAAATCATTCTTATTGCCTGTTGGTTAGGGGATACCATTCTTGCAGTCACATGAAGCACTGAAGGGCCAATTTCGAAAGTAAAGGCAATCTGATTTATGTTCTTGCCGACATGGCACAGCGTATGCACGAGATAGCTTCATTTCAGAAGCCTGAGAACACTCGAAGCAATTAATGTGCTAGCATTAGATATTGTGTGCAGCATTAGATATTTATTTTTGCTAGAGCAACTAGAAGGATGGATAGAAAGACAGTTACAACTTGTTTCCACAAAAGACACTCAGATTCATTAGCAATTTGCTGCAAGAGAGCTAAGGCTCTTCCAGATTACTAGAACATGGTTACCTGATTGCAGATAACAGGAACTCATACACCAGAGGTCAGTGTTACACACGCCCCGTTTTCCATCAAAACTGTTAAAAGGCGTGACACCCTAAACCTGCACAAAATTCCTGGAGTGTCTTCACTGGGCACTGTTGCTGTTCCTCTCATAAGGTGCTCTCTATGAACCTGACTCCCAGTTCTGGATGCACAGCCTGAGCTAACTCCAGTATGCTTTCTCAACATGAATGATCGCAACTTCTATGATCAGTGTTGTACTTACTGAAGGCAATATGAAATGCTATGCCTTGACAGGTTATGTTGATATCCTTCTTAAGACCGTAGAGAGATGTTCCTTGCTCCCTTTATTCCAAACCGCACTATCAGACGCAAGCCCACTTGCCACCAAGACGATGAGTATTGCCTCACAGTCAGGGCAATCAAGGGAATCAATAACTGAGGCTCAGAAAAGCTGTTTTCTACGGGGACCTGATCCAGGACTGAGACATGAGTAGCCCAGTGAAAGCACCAGGGTTTCTTTGAATTTTAGATGTGTCAGCTTTTAATTTCCTCCTTCCCCATTTTTTTATGTACCTGATTACTTTAGCCTTGTACAGCTTAGGAGATTGAGGATGTAGAGATGATGTAACAGGTGTGATTAGGCTTTAGGCACAATGACGCAAAGTGTGACAACATACCTTCTGAGAATGTTTATGTATCATTCACACAAAGAGAGGATAGGTATTACAATAGGTGTTACATCTTTTTTTATACATTTATTTATTCATGAATATACCTCAAAGGCCCTTGTGGGCATTACATGAGGGGGGACATCAACATGGGTCACCTAACAAATACAGAAGTTACAAGGAACATGCATATTTGTTTGAAAGACAGACTCTGCTTTTCGTTCGCTCATCAGTCTTGCTCTATAAATTGTTCAGTGTAGCAACAGTACACAATGTCACGAAAGGAGTGCTCATCTATGGTTCCGTAAGACTCATTAAAAAGGACTAGTGTTGTATTTCAATGCAACATATTGAACTCATTAACCATGCATCATCCTGAGAGCTATAAGTCATCCTAAATACAGATGCTCAATTATTTTAAATGCGATAGACGAGCTGTGCGAAGAGGTACCTCCAGTTAGGATGTTGGGTACTTGAAACCCGTGGCAGTTTCTGTGTGGAAGGCTCGCCAGATCCTGTTCACTGCACTGGATGGGATGACCATGCTCTTGTTTTTCCAAAGCTTGTGGTAAAAACACCTTGCAAACTGGCGATACGCAGTATATACGTATCGTCTACAAAGATGTACATAAAATATAGTTTAGGCAGACAGCTAACCGGACACAGTACAGGGTGTGTGTCGTGGCATTTCCACATGTACATGTACATGTACTTGCAATTTATCTGCACACACTTTGTATATTACTACACGTGCTTTATTCTTTTATAAACCAACATATTTTTACTTTTCACTGAATCGAAAGCAAGAACGCTCAATATCTCTAGAAGCCTACGCTAAAAACCTAAGCACAGGGTAATACATAAAAAGGTGACTCAAGACACAGCACACTGACAATTACACAGTTGCCTATATTGCTTTTCTCCCGTTCAGAGTTGTGTATTGTGTCGTCTTTTTTATGTGCTACACCCTGTACTGGAGTTTTTAGCGACTTTAATGCAGTACCAAACCAATTTTGAGCGCCCAAATTTTAACATCGTCCGATAGGGCCACATGTGACTTACTTGTGAATATGGTCGCTCATGGTTCGCGCTGCCCACGGAATTCAAAATATGCCACCTTCAGGACAGTGGTATTGAGGCATAGAAGTTGGAAATCTTTGTGTATTGTAATGCATTCTGTCACTGCTGTCATTCGGCTGCGCTTTCGTGCTCCTTGCAGTACAGCATTCGATCTCCTTCGGCATTATGACACACCAGCCGCTCCGGCACCTTAAACAGCAAGTACGCATTAAATATGAGGACACGAAATTTCAGGGCACGTTTACATGTTCGACCACAGTGTGCGTTAAAAAGCTCATCGCTTACCTGTCTGTCGAAGACAGGCGACTGATCCTGTTTGCTTTATCTGTGACCGCTGTTCGTATAGAGCTTTACTTCCGCTCGGATTCGCGGCATCGGCGACGTTTCGAAAGCGAGGCTCCCGAACTGTTCAGCACACAGAATTTTCTTCTCGATCGCAGAAAGGTCAGAAAAAAGTTCCGGGCACGAAGTCTCCGCATTTCTTGCTTCGACGTCCATATTGAAAATCGCTTTCTGGATGCCGCCGCTCTCACACACTCACTGGAGCAGAACTTCCGGTCCGGGCGCCTAATCAAACATGAACCTCATGTTTTCGTCACGCACACGGAAACTGGCGGATATCCACTACAAAGAGGCTAGATTTCGGCGCCGATTGCGCGAGTTGAGGAGGAAAAGCCAAGTCGGTTTTCAGCTCCCCATTTGGCAAACTTTGCCGCCGCGCACAGCCAAAATATTTCGCGTGTGGCTTGGAGGCATATTATACCTTCGTAATAGATGCAAACGAAAGATTTGTTGAACGTCTGGTCAGAGTCCCTTTAAGTGTGCTGTGTCACTAGGATATAAGTAAGTTATACACTATTAGAAATGAACTTCACGCTCCTAGCCAACCATCATGTCGAATTATATCGTTACCTGCCCCGATTTGTTGAAAACGGGAGGCGTACGCCTTTTTTGTGACAGTTATGCTGTTCATAATTGTCACACAAAAAAGGCGTACGCCTCCCGTTTTCAACAAATCAGGGCAGATATACTATATCATTCGAGATTATGGTTGGCTAGGAGCGTGCTGTGCGGTGAAGTTCATTTTTAAGACTGTACAATAAAGTGTACATGTCTTTCTTTCTTTGTCCTTTACAGATTTTTATTTATGAGAGCAGTGCAGATGTGGTTTTTGTAGTTGATGTGTACGGCCAGGCGGTCATCCTCTTGAAGAGAGTATGTAAGCACAAAATGAGTAATTATCTATAATCCATTAATTAGCTATTTAGTTAGGGGATTTCATGCATAAGCATGACAGCAGGGGGGGTGACAATCTTCGTTGAAAGAAGCCTCGTTGAAATTCTGAAACGAGCGCGTGTCGTGAAGTATCCATCGCCGAATTTCCTTTTGCAAATGAGCCGAAACCAAAGCCGCGCGCCTCAGGAACGCATGACCCCCGGCCGACGGTGGCTAATCTTGGCTAGAGCTGATCGGTTGATCTGGTCGGCAGATCAGCACCTACTCCAATCATCTCCACCGCGCTGTTAAGCAAGTGAGCCAGTGACCTGGAATAAAGCACTATCTTCCCTGCGCTCCTCGTCTGCGCGGTTCTGGTTTCGGTGTCATTGGCATAGCAAAATTTGGCGATGGATATTTCAACGCACGTGCTCGTGCCAGAATATTTATAAATAGAACGGGTTTCAACGAGGACTGCCTCCCATTCTGTTACATTGGGGGGGGGGGGGGGGGGAATATATATTTATTGAAAGGAAAGGTCTGTTACATTGCTTTTGCCCGAAATCCCCGAATTAAAGAGTTTATTAACGATCTTTAGGTAGGTAGGTAGTAAATTAGTAATATGAGATAAATATTGGAGCTTTCAGCAATTTACATACAGCAGACAGTTACATACTCTCTTCGACAGGATATCAGCCTTGCTGTATAACTCAGCTGCAAAAACAACATCTATGCAGCTCTCATAGTTTTCTTTTTAATCTGTAAAGGATAAAAAAAAAAACACCCGGTATAGTATTTACTTATTTGTGAAAATACCTCAAGGGCACATGCGGGAATCACCATATCTCCGATTTCATTGACATTCTGCATTACTGTATTCATGTAATACTGCATAAGCACTCGAATTCGGGCATTTAATTTCCGGCCCCAATATCACTACTAAAAAAATACGTTTTTTTTTTTTTTAAACTGAGTGGATGCCGATGAACACCCCCGAATTTCCGGGAAAATAAATGCCGAAAACCGCGGAGCCTAGATAAAACTGTACGAAGGTAATTTTCCCAGCCGTAAATGTGATCATGCGATCAATCGCGTCCCCACCGAGGTCGCACCCGCACCGTTAAGATCAGTGTTCAGATACGTTCACAGCTGCGCCGCCGAGCCCGTGCAATATTTCTTTCTTTTTCTTTTTTTTGTCTTCGCACTCATTCCGCTGCATTACGTTCGAATCGTTACAATCGAAATCTGTGCGACGGTGGAGGGAAATGACGACGAGAACTCTGCCGCCGAATGTCGCCGAATGTCCGAGGAGTCATCAAGCGTACCACTATTCCAGCTGTGAACGGCCGTTTCGCCCTTTTATGGGACTCGTCGGTACAGCGCAGGGGGGACACGCCACACTCTTAGAAAACAGGGTGGAGCAGTTACACCTGTTAGGAGGTAATAGTTGTCGCATATGTTGTGCCTAAAAGTTTGCAAAGTTGTACCTCCTACCTACGAATGATAGGGTTACCGCTTCTGATTCGGTGAGTGAGGGGGGCGTACGCCTTTTTGTAGCAATTTGGATATATGCTAATTGCTTTTACCACCCTTTTACATCCTTTATCAGACGCTATGTTGACTTAGGTGGTAACTATAGCAGTTACTACCTTTTCACGCCCTTTTTTCTTACGATGCAAGGACGGCAAAGACAGTGTGTCTCGGCGAGACATCGGTGTTAAGAGATTACTACAATAAATGCAATGCGTTTAATTTAATTAAGAAACACCAAAGTACATTCTACGCCGAAAACCTCGCGGAGAGCTCTCCAACGTAGAATTTCGTTTCTTCCTAAATATTTCGTACCTTTTTTAAAGGAGCACTGCGGTTACCCCAAAATCCTGTTTTTTTTAAATAGATTTTCGCTGTGGTATGTTATGCAACGAGCAAAATTAGCTCCTGCGAACATAGAAAGCATAAGGAGAGACTAGAAGCAAAGGCCTGAGGAGGAAAATGGGAGAAAGCAAAGGAGTTGAACAGAGGGACTTTCCTCCTCAACTGCAAAGCGCGGGCTTCGCCATATTGTAGTAGCCGAAGCCGACCGGAAGTGCATGAGCGCCAGATAACCAAGCCAATCCACACAAACAAAAACAAAAATGGCAGCTGGTGCAGGTACGTATTCGTTTTTCTGCCTCCCGAATGTACCTCTCCAAATGTTGTACGCTGCAACGTCATGCTAGCCTTTTATGTCAGGTCTCGTATACCTGTTTCAACCGCAGGTTGTACTACCATGACAAATAATGTCTGTAAACGTGTACGCTGCATAATTTCTTACGGGGATGGAACGTCAATACTCAAATTTTCAGTGCGTGTTACCGATATAACGTCCTCTGTGCAAGAAGTTTAGATATTGTAAGCTACTCTGTCATATTGAAAAATGCATGACCGGTGATCTGGGTTGATATGTGACCTCAGTTGAGCTCGGCGTTCTTCACAAAGCAGACATACAGACACAGGGAAATGGGAGGCCTTAATAGGTGCTTTTGTAATATAAATTTTGAGTAAACGTAGGACGCTTGGCGCCTAAATATTAAAGGAGCAGTCTAGAGGCCCACAACATTGTTTCTGTTTTTGGTCAGTATGGAATGTTAGGCGACCGAAAACAGTTTTCCCACAGTTAGTGCAACCGTAGCGAAATTGGGACGCCTGCAATAGCTCCCCGAACCTTCCGTGCCCGAAACACCCTCCTTCGCCTTCACGATAGGCACGTGATTAGCGCCACCACGGGCGTCACTATGTGACGCAAGTGGTGAGGACGCTCCTCATTGGATCTGGGATCACATGATCGAGGTGAGCAACTTCGCGCAGACCGGAGCGTCTGCTACCGCTTCGGAGACGCCATGCGTTGTCCGGCTACGTGATGTCCGAAACGGAGGGTTTGAAGGCTGTCCACGACACGACCACGATTTTTTGGGACCGCAGACACCACGGGAAGAACGAGTGGTGCAGACCGAAATTAACTGCGCTTGTACAGTGGAAACCCCGTGCTTTCCGACAGTGTGAAGCCTGTCCGACCGTTTTCACCGCGCAGTTGGTTCAGTGGCTAACAGGTGGCGCCACAATACCGCCGCCATCTCTTGCTTTCTGCTACTGTGAATTCTGAGATTGCACAGAAGCCACGGATATATTACTCTTGTGATCGTAATCTTATTTTCTCAGGCTGCACATATGCTTTTTCTTTTTTTTTAGAAAACGTGTTATAAAGCATATAAAGAATAGAAGTCAACAAGAAACAGCTCGCAATGTTCGTAGCAGACGGTTTTTCCTACGAACGAATGAGGGGCTTAGTAAATGAGCTGAATAGAATCAGGGGAATAGTAAAGCTTTATACCACAGTACAACTAAACAGTTTTCAGTATTTGCTTATTCAATGTAATACCTATTTCTTAGGAGCACTTTACTGTGTGCTACAGTAAACATTTAGTAACTGCAACAGCCAGTCCCCAGCACTTCTTGTTTGAGCAAAGCAGTAATTCGACTAGTGGACTGCACTCTACAACAGAGTGAATACCCCTGTGCACCATGGTGTGTTTGAGTTGACCATAAGTTTCAGCTAATGTGACGTTTGACTGAAAGAGCATTCACTGTATAATGCTCGAAATTGAGGTGTTGATTTTGAACTTGCACGTTAGTTACACCTCAGTCATAGCTATTGCATATCTCTGACATTAGTACTTTTCTGGAACTGTTACTTACTTGTACTATAATAAAAATCTTGATCATTACTACCTACTCCTGTCAGAGGTGACAAGGTATAGTTATGTAAGTAAGTGAGAAAACAAATGTAATTATTTTCTTGACAGGCATCGTGTGTGTACACGACCTCATTCTTGCTCCACTATTTGCTTTCATCTGTCCTGTTATTCAAAGGTCATACCATTTTTTGCATATGAAATAAATTGTAATGTACCACATCTTGTTCGGGTGTGATTCCTGCATATTTCATGGACAAGTGTAGAATGAACATCATGGACCCCCGATCAGTTGCAAACGCTGCCAATACCCCGAAAGTGTGTATTGAACTCTCTGCATCACAAAATGAAATTAGTATACTACCGTGCTGCTGTCCTGTTTCCAGGAGAAAATAGTGGGGATAGCGCCTGGCTTCAGCCATTTCTTGTTGTAACTAAAGTAAAAGCATGAAGGCTCGAAGTGTTTGGAACATATCCTTTGAGTCTGAGAAGGTTGAAAAGACTGCTTAGATACACTTTGACACCACTGTCTCAAAAGTATGGGGTCATGGTGGGGAAACGTGTAACACTGACAGAAGTACGACCTATGGCACCTCAACAATTCCCATCGCCTATGAATAGAAATAATGATTTGATTATTTCTATGTCTCCAATAAAGGTGTTAGGGAATGTTAGTGAATAATGACACTCACTTGTGGAAAGATACTCCAGATATGGCAGAATGTCTTGTGTGACACCTTGGAAGCGCGCATGACATGGGCATGATTTGTGCTCGAAGCACAAACACAATTCGGGAAGCAAACCTCCAGATACAGTAGAGCAAGATTCTCAAGTCCACCAGCCAACACCAAACACCTTATTACAAATGAAGAAATGCTGACATGACAACAACGGCGGGAATAGTGGGTATTGCCGGGGTACATTGAAGAACAATATTCACCACGATCCTGCGGCCTGGGAAGCTTCCTTGCACTGGCTTCAAAAGTGTAATCCACATCTCCAGGAAGCAGGCCATTACATTAAAAAGAAAGAAAGTCAGAGCCCCAAGGAATTCTCGGCGAGCTTGTGCTGTGAGGTACCACCTCTTCCCCGGGGGCGCCGAGCCCGTAAATCATTCCAATTCACATTATATAATCTTTCTGCTGTCTTTGCTATTCCAGTGACACTCCCTTTTTCATATGTTGTCTTTTCGATGTGTATTAATTGTGTAAAAAGAAAAGAAAACAAGTCGTCGCACCCAAAAGTTTAACGTAAGAGTGACGGGCATAGAAATCATAAGGAATCATCCTTATGATTTCTATGGTGTCAGGGCCCCATGTCTTTAGCGACGACAGAATGCACCTGAGGCGGTATGTTTGTTTGTGCGCTTACGAGGCCCTTCCGGGAGAGACAAATATTTTTCGGCTGTGGCGGCAGTCCCACAAAGGAGGGACCGCCAGAATTACCTTCCCCAGGGTCAAACCAGTCTTTCAATCGTTTCATTACTCCGTCGGAGATTTCCCTAATTCCACATGTTCTAACGTTCTAGTCAAGCATGTCTGGTCAGTTGTTTCAGCCGCATTGTTTCTTGTGACGCAGCGAGCATCAAGGTCGCGCTCCGCGTAATTAACTTTAGCCGATAACCGCGGCCGGCTGTCGGCAATTCCGGAACCGAAACTCTGCTAGCTTCCCCTTGCACTAAAGGCCGCCTTTTCTTTCTAGAACAGGTGATTACAGCACGGGAAGGGCGCAGTATTACTTACTTCATGTTTACTTTATGCTTACTGCACATTTATTTCCTCGTAAATTGATTACAGTAACAATATTCACCTTTGAAACCCAGCTGCCAAGGACAGCGCGCAGACAGCACTGGCACATGGCAACACTGGCCGCCACAAAATGGCGCATCCCTCGTTTTGACGCAGAGCCAGCGCCACCTTTGCTTCTAGCCCCTCCTTATGATTTCTATGCCTGCGAAAGAACGACGTGCGCAGATGACCTACAGAGCACGCGCGATGCCGCTGTCCCGCGCACATCTTAAAAAAATCCTTTCTCGCGAAAAGAGCGCATCGCAGAACGAGGAGACGTCGTGACGTACTGTCATCCCGGAGCACGTGACTCGTGACGTACAGCGGTACAGCTCAAACGTGTGTAAGCGGCGCGTGAGCTGAGAAGAAAGAAACAAAGGAAAAAAAATGCACGCGGACCATTCCACGTCACGCGAGGATCGTGTCGGCCGTCCGCGGCCGCTTTCTCCGGCTGGTTTTGCAAATTCGACTGCGCAGCTATAATACGCCGCAGAGCGAAAATAGTTTGCATGGTGGCTCCTGATAGATAGCTTGACAGATGATGTAGGGTTTCGAGCCACGTTAAATGTCACCTCATTGCTCCTTTAATGGCTTGCAGGAAGACCGCAGTATTCTTGCTTCCGAAGCGAGATACGAACTATTTGTTAAGCGATGTATAGCCTAATGAGGCGTCATAATGAGCTACGCTAGCGAGCAAAAAGGAAACAGCTTGACAGCTCCGTCAAGTGGACCCCCGTTTTTAATGGAAGATTAGGAAAAAAACTATTTCTAGGAGCAGATTTTTTTTTTCTTTTTGTATCCAGGAGCAGTTCTAGAGTGGAAGCACGCAGCAGACCGTGATGTGAAGAAGGTAAGGTAGAGTCATTAAAATT
Source organism: Ornithodoros turicata (assembly GCF_037126465.1). Taxonomy (NCBI): domain Eukaryota; kingdom Metazoa; phylum Arthropoda; class Arachnida; order Ixodida; family Argasidae; genus Ornithodoros; species Ornithodoros turicata. The sequence continues at coordinate 65,334,078 of NC_088205.1, forward strand.
CCTCGGGGAAATAACGAAGGAGAGAATTTGTTCCGTCCTTCAGTAGCCACGGTGTCGCAGGCCACGCGCCAGCAAGCACGACTTTTCGCCATGCTTCAGCGGCAAACGTGATACCTGCGATGGACACACATTAGCATAATAAATTTCAGTCGCCATCCCCAGAACGTTAGTTTCGTCTATCCAGTAATTAAAGCTGCAGAGCACAGCGCGCAAGGGGATATAGTGGGTGATCGCAACAGGTGGTTGTAGTGCACACGTGCAGCATTTGCATGTCAGTTACGGGTAAGGGAGTGTTACTGAGGCAGTTCGGGGAATATTGAGGACGGTTTCTGTAGCAAGACAAGGGCTGCTCGTAGGTAAAATTCCTGCTATGAAGATGTTCAAAAGACGCAGATATTTTCTAGTCACCCCTATACCAAGTGCAGGATATGCACCCATTCCTGTCGTCCCCACTGTGTGTCTAGTTTTTGCCCATGCCCCCGCTTTCTCAATATGGACTACCCAGTACGTCCGATACCTTTTGTGTAGCGTAGCAGCGGTCCCGCGAAAATTTAACTTGTAAGCAGAACCGATATTTCTGCTACAAATTCAGCAGTGGCGCTCTTTTTCCAGCTACCGCTACTTTGCACTAAATGTGCGACGTGGAACACACACACAGAAAACGTGGGACAGCGCAAAAAAAAAAAAAAAAAATCTCTTCTACTTTCTTTTATTTCCATGTCCGTTGATGCTCTTCGATTTCAGCATATAAATGGAATTAAGCCCCCCTTCCTCAAAATGTAGTTACGACTAATGCAGAATTTTTTCCGTGACTCATCTAATCAGTCAACAATTCAAAACAGACTAATGCAGATCTTTTTCGGAATATTTCATAATCTATTTAATTAAGCTTTCTCGCACGTACCCGCGTATTTCTAGCTTTTTCTTTCTTCACATTTGCGAAATACATACCGTACCAGACATGGAGTAATAGTAAATAAGGTGCTAGCTTTTCATTTGTAAAAATATGTTTTTAATCAATCATTCAACCTTGCTGCAAAAAGGAATTGCAAGGCTGCTGTTAGTCCCTTGGTGATTGCAGATTGGGTTTTGTAGCGTTACTGTTCGAGGTAGGTAAACAAGAGGTTTTGCGAGGAGGAAGACGAAAATGGAAATACGTACATCGGGCGCAGAGCAAAATATACCATTGTCATTCCATGCACGCCATCCGCTCAAACGTTGCCTGCCTGCGTACTCCTGACGAAGGCCCGTGCCACAGGTGGCGCTTGCGTGCCGCAGGTGGCGCTTTATTTTTGAAGCGTGATGTGGGCGAGCTTACGCTTGTCCCATCCTACAGTTGGCAATAGAATTCCATGCACGAGGTACAGCTTGGGACAAAAGTTTACGGAACACGGCATCTGCGTATTCCTTCATCGGAGCGCTTCCCTGCTAGCTATCACGAAGCGATCGAATAGGAAACGGGCGGCGGGCTATTCTATTCATCTCTCAATATGTATGTCCACTCCTTATTGCTGCTAGGTTGTCGCTCCATTGGAGAAATGCGACACCCCGGTGTTCCGTAAACTTTTGTCCCAAGCTGTACCACCGCCTCTGCTGTAAAGGGGCGTGACGCCCTTCAGCCCCCATGCGATTGTCCATAATTATCTCAAATCGCGTAACGCCGCGAGAAATTGTTCAGTTTGCGTGAAATATGCCTCGGCTTGTCGATCGGAATGCTTCTTATTGCTTATTGGGACCAGATTCTCGGTGTGGGCCCTAGAAACTTCATTGCAGCGCCCAGAGATGGCAAAAAATCGCATTTCGTGCTCTTTCGTGATCACTCATAAAATAAAAATGCCTGAAACGGGAATTCTAGTGTCATCAAGCGCTAGAAAAATATACTATCTATAATCGATACATCGAATAGCATTTCGTAACCATCTACCTCCTGCGCGATTTTTTTTGTCGGCTATGGTCAGTCGGTAAGCCTCGCTAATGTTTCAGATTCAAGCTATAGGTACAAAACGTAACAGATCACGGGCACATATTCACGTAACGGGTACATGACGCGTAAAAGGGATCCCCCTGTCGTGCGTGGATCGAGAAACGAGGATGGAAGGTGACCACTCTAAAGCCTGGTTCGCACTATTGCGCTTCAATACGTCCGTCCGTCAGCGTCTCTGTGTGACGGAACATTGGGCCATTTCATAAAATGTTAACGGAGCATGCGCAAGACAGTAGCGTATTCTATCGGCACTTCGGCGAAACAGTTTGGTTGGGATTTGTCGTCTGCCATTCGCATCCACATGGCATCGGATTGCATATTTTTGCGGTGAGATGCAACATTTCGTGAACTTATATAGGAACAGAAGACTTTTTGATTAAGATGGTAGTAGCATGTTCGTTCAGCAGTTGCAAAGCAAAGTTGAGCAAGGAGGATAAGTTTTGCTTTTTTCAATTTCCGTGCAAACGACTGAACCCACAGCAGAAGAAGAAGTTACTCGCTGCTCGGGCACAGAACGCCGGTAATAACACCGGTGCGCACCGAGTCGTCCGTACACCGAAATTTGCATTCGCAGAAATGTTCGTGCACCGAAACGTCCGGTTCTCAATATACTATACGTGATATTCATATTGGGGAAAGGTCCCGGAAAAAATACTCCCTGGTTGTGTGGGCCATTTGTGCACCGGGGCGCGGACAATGGCTCACCAAAAACTGCTGAGGCCGGACAATTCCTCACCGCCTCTTTCACCACACCTATATGTTGTGATTTTATTTTGCGTTTATGGCGCTTGACTTTTTTATGTTAGCTGAACTTCTTTTTTAGCTGTGTAAGTTGCTTCAAATAGGTCTAGGAATCCACCAGTGAAGTGGGTGAGGCGAGAGGTCGCCCACTTGAAGGAACACCTGAAGCGTCTTTGTCAGGACCTGCGTCCATGGGGCGTTCCTAGAGGAATATTTCCCAAGGGACCAGCAAAGTGCTTCCAGGGGGGCAAAGCGTGCAACCACGTCACCTCCTTCCCAGGACGCACAATCTCCACGGGACAGCATGAAAACAGACACGTATCGTCACGGAAGCTAGCAACGGCAGTGTAACAAGAACTCAAAATTTAACTTTCATTCCGCAGTCAGCTAGGGACATTTTGTCCGGGGACGACGATGGTTCCTCATTGCGTGGGCAGAAATACTGGCGCAGCGGTCGTTTGATCGATTTTTCTTATTGGTTCACCTAGAGCGTTGATGAAAAAATAAGGTACAATAAAAATTAAAAATCAAAAGAAAGAAAGAGAAGAACAAAAAAGCTGCGGTTGTAAATGCTGTTATCCTAAGGAACATTTATCTCTGTGTACCCGCTTACTCGTAAACGTCTTGTCTTTCATCCCTAATACCCAACCCTTTTTCAAGTAATCATTGATGTCAAATAATAAACATTCTTGACAAATAAATCAGTCAAATGAATAAATAACATCTTTGAATGACGCTCCAGTATGGTGTTTTCTTATTGTAGGTCAGACACAGACCTTGCAGTTGTTCTCTCATACTTTCGATGTCCATGAACCGTATCTTCAGCAGAAGAGGAGTTATACGGGCCATTAAACAGTGAATAAATGAGTGTGCAGCTTTCATAGAACATAAACATCGACACAGAAAAGATGCAGGGGACAACTGCAAAACTCGTGTCTGGCCAACTGTAGAAAAATACTAGCATCTAGAGAACGATATCACAAGCGAACTAGTGTAGGGAGTTATATCCACTTTATGTTACCCATTCAATGGAATTTCAAATCAGGAGAGCGAATGGTAACACTTGGTCGGCTGTTATGTGCTCCATCGGCTATCTGCAATTACGCCCCTGTATTTTTGGCAGTGCAGGTGCTTGCGGGACCATTTTTTCCGTCCACACAAGCAGGGACCCTTTTTTTTTTTTTTGATCGTGGATTTTGCAACCGGGAATATCGAGATCCTCCCGAAAACTTCAGAAGTTTGGAACTGACTGAGGCGTGCACTCTTAGCAAAAAGAAAAGGAAACGTCGAATTATTATGGGAGGCGACGATAGAATTTCTAGCATTTTTCAGCATTACGAACATTACAGCAAAGACCTGTTGAAAGTTACTGTAAAGAATGACTGTAAAGCCCGGCTTGCACTAACCGACAGTACGAGAGATTCTCGTTAGCCTTATGAGACAGCTCGAAGAGCTCTAAACAGAACTCCGACCTGTCGCCGCTTCACTTTCACCATAATTCATCCTTTCATATTAACCACCGTGAAGTGGGGTAGTGTCCTGTGGCTACCACGGGGAAACATCCCGTGTCATCATCACTTCTTCATTTATTTTTGTTGTCCGCACAAACTCGAACCGGCAATATCGGGCAAATCGGAGTTTCACGTGGAGCTAATAAACTCGTCTCACCGCGCACCGTGCGCAGAGACAGAGAGAGAGAGAGAAAAGAAAAGGGTTGTTGGTCTCCGTATCATTTCTCTTTACATCATACAGGCACGACTATGTAGACTCAAGGGATAATCCCTTTACGAGCAGCTAAGCAACCTTTTGTACTGGTGGTACGGAACATGCTGTTATCATGTTTCTTACTCATGTTTGTACTGTTATCAATTACTTTTCTTCAACTAACAGCTTAGGATTTCGGAATATCCAGTTATAATGTGATGAGGACGATGCGATGGGCTGTGGACGGTGGACTGCCAAAAACAAGCCTATAAACTAACCTAACCTCTGAAAACTAACCTAGGACCCGGTTCTAACCTAGGTTCCATGTGAAGCTAATAAACTCATCTCACTTCTCTATGCGCGCACCGAAAGAAGAAGATGGTTGTTGGTCTCTGTGAGCTTTTTCTTTACATTACGCGGGCCGCGACAATGCTGTCTCAGACGATAATCCCTTTACGAGCAGCTAAGTAAGCTTTTGTTCTGGTCTCCAAGGCCATGCCCTAAGTCAGCGGTCCATGAAAGTAAAGAGGAGAGAGGAACCAGCAGTACAGTACCACTGTACCAGCAGTACGGTCCGCACGCGCAAGCTTAATCGGCGGAAGGATACGGTCCGCGCGGTTTTGCTTTCGCGTCACCAGATGGCAACAAAGAATGACGTTGAACAAGAGATAAACTGATGTTTCATCTTTCAAAGAATGACGTGTTTGAGACGTGTTTCGCTGGGCTTTGGTCGGTGTTTACGCGTACTCACATTTCATGCTTTTTATAAAAACTAAAAGTGGTAGACATATACATTTGGTGTCTATGGATTCCTGAAATATTTCGAGAGAAAGTAAATGAAAAGTTTTTTTTCGAAATGGCTATAGAAGTTTAATAAAAACCTGTTCAAAGAGGGAGGAGAAAAATTGTGTATTTTTCACGTTCGTGGCGTCGCCGTAAAATACATACGACACGTATGAGAAATCTAATAACATTATTCTCTTCATCTCCTCTTCCTCTTTATGGTGAAACCATCCGCGTCAAAATCTGCGCGGTGGTTGCCGAGAAAAAGCATAAAAACTGTTCCAAAGGAAATACATTGGGACGGAGAGCTGGTATGCCCTCTTAAAGGTTTTTGTGACCTTGACTTTGGTGACGCATTTTCGGGGCGAGATAAAATTATTATATCTCCTGGAAGTGATCACATTATTTTTTCACATGAAGCATGTAAGGCCGTGAATATAGGACCTACATGAAACACATAAAACGGAGCTACAATATTCTTTGGGAACTCAATAGTAAAGTTATACCGACATCCTCGCTAATGCTTTCTGCGCACTTGTTTTTGTTTCTGGAGGAACTTGATTAACTCCATCACAAACATTTTTAATACCGTTTGAGCTTTGTCGTTTCTGATTTTTTTTTTCTCAGGACGTGTCGCACGATTTTTTTTTTTTTTCGTATATGCTTCAAGCTCGTACTGCATTGTTCCTAAATGTTTCTTTAAAAATGCATTCATAGCAAGCCGGCTCTTCGCCTGGTTAACCTTCCTTTTTCTCCATTTCTTTTCAATAAACATATCTCCCCCCCCCCCACACACACACATCCATCCAGAGTGGTAGAAGCCACCATGCAGAGGACAGTCTAGAGGAAGCTGGGGAGGCAGCAACAGTAATACCTTAATACCTTGTAGATGAATAGATATATAATTTTAAAAAATGAATGCTGATGTTGGCGACAAAAAAAAATAAAAGGGAGAGAAAAAAACCGAGAGTTTCGCGTTTGAATGTAAAAAAAACGACGAATTCTGCTACTTCCATAATGAACTCCTAAATGAAGGAACCTCACCAAAAGCAAAAAAAAAAAATATATATATATATATATACATATGAAAAAAAAAGTCCATAGTTAGCACAGTCACCTTGTATATGTACTTAATAACAAACCTCAGCCTACAAGTAATTCTGAGTTCACATTATTACGTATTATTCTTATCCGCCACTGGAAGTGGATCGTTCAAATACTCTAAAAAAAGATAGATATCTTTTAGTCTTCTTGTAGACTAGATGCATTGCCACACCCATTAGCCCCTTTGGGGACTAAATGCATGAAAGCTTATGCGAAGTTTAGGGATTGTTTGCAGTGCTGGAGACTTAAACTTGATAGCGAGGGGACTAAAATTAGGAGCCGTAGAAGTACAGGGAACTAGAAGCCCCTATTTATTCTTCCGTTTCCCCTAAAGCGAATACTCTTTTCTTAATTACTATGTGCGGTCACGAAGAAAATGTGCGGAAGCAAACATTGCCCCCTATAGTATAAACAGGGTGAATACCTGATCGTTAAGCTAAATCGTTACACGGCACCACCAACGTACCGGACTCGTTTAGGTCCCAGTTCCCGATAACTGAAATCTCCCGAGGCTTACTACTTGGTGCCTAACTAACCAGCTCTCCAACCGAGCACCGTGCACGCAATCAGTCTGGAGAGATGTAATATGCCCCTTGGCGATCAATTATTCTGAACAATGCATCGAGACACCCGTATGACTGGGGAGATCGAGTGTAGGTGATGCATTATTCAGAAGCGACTATTCTAATTCTGAAGAGACAACCAAGCTAAAGCAATGACGGAGTCGCCATTTGTTTGTCTTATACGATCTAGCCAGAAGCAGGGTTCGTTTGAGAAAGCTTCCGGATTACGCCAGGCACGACGGCTGCTTGTGTCGAACTCATCAATGCTAATCTTCCGGCGACTGAAGACCTCGTGCAATGTAGACATTACTACGCGAGCACATGAAACTTTGGGCATTGTGTCAAACGTGTTTCAATGCAGTAGCTGTATAATAGGAGAATTGCTGGCGTTTTTTTCTTTTTTCTGAATTGTCTTTGAAATGCCACTTTTATTGGAATCCTTCTAACGTTTTGTGGAGTCGTCTCTTTCTTTCTGGTAAGTCTTCTAGATCGTTTACGTGGCCGACAATGAGGATATTTACCGTAGCGTCTTCCTGCTATGCAGCATAGCGTGACCGAGAGCATGGAGCCAGAAAATCCGCAGAGCACCGCGCTCCACGTCAGTAATTTCGTCCCAACGCTCTCAGTCTTACGAATTAACTCAGTTACAAATAATCATTTACTGAGAAATTAGCCAGCAACTGTAATTAAAAAGAATGCGACTTTCATGAACTTTTCGACTCTTTCTCGAAAGCGACTTTCATGATGAATACCAACCGGCGAGAGGTAGTGAACGAAGATGCGATTAGTCTCTGAAATTATAGAAGTAAACAGGGAACTCCAAAGTAACTGTAACTACACAGGAACTAGTTACTTACTTTAGAATTTCGTGTTTGTCTCTCTAATTCCAGAAATGTGTCGCATCTTTGTTCACTATACCTGATGACCGGTATTCGTCATGGAAGCTCCTCTCTGAGAAAGAGCTATTAATTACAGTTACTGGCTAATTGCTCAGTAAGTGATTACTTAAGCCAAAACTAGCAGACTTCTCCCTTCAGAGCTTGCCCCCAATTTTTCTTTTCTTTCTGATTCTTACTTTGGTGTTTACACAATTTCACCAAACCGCAAACAGAGTCCGGCGATCCCATGGTGGTGGCACACTCACGTCGTGTCACGTGTCGCTATAAAATCACGGACGGACTTACACGACGATTGACCTTATAAGCCTACCGTTTTTACTACTAGTACTACGTAAGACGTATTCTGTATTGCACAGCTACCCCCTCCATTGTTCTGTGAACGACTTATCTCATTTCATATCGTTCTGCTACCACTTATCTAATGGCTCATATAGTGAGGCGGGGTGCCGCCAGCACAGCCTAGCAGTCGCTAGGTCCGACAATCGCGACCATGCTTTCGGGGATATGGGGACGGTGGTGGTGGTGATGGTGATGGTGAAGGGCTCGCCGTTGTCGGCCTCACAGAGGTGGGCAACGTCACGACTTCCGCCTTCTCATGGGGACGAGCCGCAACCAGCCTCATGGAGACACACTGTCAGCCACAGAAAGCCTGTGTTTGAAATCGTCTGCTGCGATTGGCTGACATACTGGCTTTATATGGATATGTGCGAAGAAGTGAGAGGAGGCTTTAAGCGTGCTCTGTACCTGGGTGGCGTTGGTGCTGCTTCCCAGCGATGGCACACCCACTGTCATCGTCATCATGTATTATGTGTTGTTATTACGACGACAGGTCTAAATCGAACATGGGGGGGGGGGATTTACTGGCAGAAAAAAGAAAGGGGAAAGGTCAGCCACGCGGCACGCCGGCTTGCTATTCCTAAAAAAGAACAAAAAATGAATAACAAAACACAAATCAATAAAGAATAAATAAATATGCGGAATAACAACTAACACTACCGTTTTGAGGAGGGTTCCGGAGCGAACGGAAAACCGAAAAATAAAAGTTATTATCGAAACAAAATTTTATGCTCCGGAGGGAAACCGAAAATATGTTTTCGGTTCAAATGGAAAATTGAACTGTTTGGCTCTTAAAGGTACGTAACGCAAGACCTCAAGTGCACAATATATGGCAACAACAACAACAACAACAAAATGGCATCGATCGGTGTTTGGGTAGGAAACTCCAGAAACTTACTACACATTACAACGATGTACCAGAGCGCAAGACGGGCTCCTTGCTCTTGTCTATAAGTCACATGGTAAAACGTTCTAAGGTTTCTGTTTATTCCTCTCTCTGTTGGAAACAATAAAGGAGATTATTTCCGCTGCAATCAATTCTCCTTATACACCATGTGAAACTGAACCGGTTCGAACCGGCTTCGAAGCGTTATTTTTTTACTCCAGAGCTGAACCGAAGCTGAACCGTTTTCTTTGAACCGAAACGAAAACCGGAACAAGAAACCTCTCGGTTCAACACCCTGTTTCGAGGTTAATTTGAAATGATATGCTGTCATGTTGAATGCGCGCAGTAATATATTCTAAGGTAAGATTTAAACGGCCCGTTTGTCCGCAAGGTTCGAGATGTTCCCTAAGCGGCGGTCTCCCACTATGTAGATCGGCGGCGTTTAATTAAACGCGGACACAGTTGAAGAGCTGAATGATTTCTCGAAAGGGGGGCGAACTGTCAGACTATTCATGCGAAGCTAATCCCTCCTGGAGTGCTGCCGCAGAGGCGACAGTTCCTGCTTCATTTGTCAACGTTTGTGAGAGAACTAGGCATTATTGATGGTGGGATTAATACTTGGGCGTCGTTTTACATCGGGGGATGTTCGACGAAGTCGACAATTTTAAATCCGAGATTGTTTTCAGTTCTTTGCGCTCGGCAGACGCGCCCGTAAAATTAAAAGTGTATCTTCTTATTTATAAAGTATGCGCTAGTACATTAGATGTGACAGGCTCACAAAGCAGCAAGTACTGGTTATCGTATATCAATGAAGAAGGGAGACGGTAATCTTGCGTCGTCCAAAGAGACTCGTTCTGTTTCATACTTTGGTGTGAATGCCTCCTACTCAATCTATTACACAACTTCTACGACTACGAATGCGAGCAATATAGGAGCCTGAGAAATCTGATAAAGAACGTTTGGTACTTGCTCATAATCTGATTTGTAATTTCAGGTTGACAGCAACACATATACTCGTTCCACGACACCACTCGCTAATTTGCACAAAAAGTGATCATTTTGTGACGTGGCAAGGTTAGGGGAAGAAAGGTGCAGGAGATCCGAACGTCGTTGACGAAGCTAATGCCCCCTTAAAACAACGAGAATTGGCCGAGGCAGACTACAATTAGCGAGGGCATATCTGGCCGGAGATCAGAAGACCCGCGTTCCATTCCTGGCGTCACCACCTCTCTTCCCTGAGTTGTTTGAATTCGCTAATGCGGTAATAAAAACGGTTATACGAGGAATTTACAGTATTGCATAAAAATGCCACAGAGAAGCGCCCTCGAGTACAAGCACTCCAACTGTACGCCATGAAGGTGTTATATCTTTGGACCATTCGGTACTCAATCGTTCTAAACGTTCCACGCAGTGAGAAACGATATTCGACCAGTTTTCTAACTGTTACTTTCTTCTGTAACTTTCCTTCACTGTTACAAAACCCGTTACCGAATATGTCGCTCTAATATACCGCTTTTCAAACGTTTGCAATTGTTCCTCCCTGTTAGAGGCGTTGCGTAATATGCTATGCAGGTAGATGAGTTGTCTGCGCAACACTCCGGTTCCCCTCTCTCCTCCATTGCCCGTTGAGCGACCCCATCAGTCTCACTCCGGAATAAGGGGGCAACACTTCAAGGTCGAGGGGCACGAGGTTATTTGCTGCGGACCCATAAGGATCAACGAATATCCCCTTACTGCTCCCTTGTGAATGGACAGATACTTAGTCACGTGGTTTCTTCAAAACTTTAAGCCGGCCCTTTGAAGTCAGCCCAGGACGCACGACCCCCTGCGATAGTCATGATGTTGCCCGCTTCAGCGTGGCCGACTGCGGCAAGCAGTTCAATCACCGCCACCACCACCACCAAAACTTTATCCTCTCTGCTGCGCAGAGACAGGCTGTTGTATCGCGTAAGGATACTAACTTGAAAATAGTCCAAATGCCGGGAATTGAGATCCTTAAAGGGGCATTAAAGTGATATCTAACATGGCCCAAAACTGCTGTCATCTTGTAAAGCAGTATGTGAAAAGCATTCCCACAAAATATTTCTGTCCAAAGTTGTATCACCACGGTGCAATTAATTTGGAAAATCGCTGCCGCGGTGACAGGCCGGAGCGCTCCAACTGCAGACCACACCCACTCTAGTGTGACGTTCGTGGTAGAGAGCCCCTCATTCGTTCGTAGGAAAAACCGTCTGCTACGAACATTGCTAGCTGCTTCTTGTTGACTTCTATTATTTATATGATTTATATCACGTTTTCTTTAAAAGAAGAAGCATATACGCAGCCTGAGAAAATAAGATTACGATCGCAAGAGTAATATATCCGTGGCTTCTGTGCAATCTCAGAATTCACAGCAGCAGAAAGCTATTGCGAAGCGGTATTGTGGAAGCGGTATTGTGGCGCCACCTGTTAGCCACTGAACCAACTGCGCGGTGAAAACTGTCGGACAGGCTGCACACTGTCGAGAAGCACGGGGTTTTTGCTGTACAAACGCAGTTAATTTCGGGCTGCACCACTCGTTCTTCCCGTGGTGCCTGCGGTCCCAAAAAATCGTGGTTGTGTCGTTGACAGCCTTCAAACCCTCCGTTTCGTACATCACGAAGCCGGAGAACGCATGGCGTCTCCCAAGCGGTAGCAGACGCTCCGGCCTGGGCGATGTTGCTCACCTCGATCATGTGATCCCAAGTCCAATGAGGAGCGTCCTCACCACTTGCGTCACATAGTGACGTGTGTGGTGGCGCTCATCACGTGCCTATCGTGAAGGCGAAGGAGGGTGTTTCGCGCGCGGGAGGTTCGGAGAGCTATTGCAGGCGTCCCAATTTAGCTACGGCTGCACTAATTCTGGGAAAACTGTTTTCGGCCGCCTAACATTCCATACTGACATACTGACCAAAAACAGAAAAAAAGTTGTGGGCCTCTAGACTGCTCCTTTAATGGGCATAGGCACCGGCAAATAACAATATATCAAACAAATAATGTTTGACGTTTCGAAACTCGTTCGAGTTTCATCATCAGAATAAGGTACCACAAGTTGCAGGACCCTTTTTATGCATCAACGGTGCGTAGCATTCCCGTATAGGGGGTCGGGATACCTATTGATAGCTTCTTTAGTTCTCTTTATGTGCCAGGATTCTAATTGTTTCCTCACCCTCCAACGACCCTCACGAGCTAAAAACTGGTTTAGATTAGGTCTCGATAATCCGAAAATTTTACCACGTGAGGGTCTTTGGGGGGGGGGAGGAAACAATTAGAATCCTGGCACATAAAAAAAAAAAAAAAACTAAAGAAGCTATCAATAGGTATCCGGGCCCCCTACCGGAACGCTACGCACCCTTGATACATAAAAATGGACCTGCAGCTTGTGGTACCTTATTCTGATGATGAAACTCGAAGGAGTTTCGAAAACTTCAAACATTCTTTGTTTGTTATATTGTTGTTTGCCGGTGCATATGCCCATTAAAGGAGGATACTAACGGAACTACACTCGAAGTAGCAGCACCACGTAAATGATCATTTGTCAATCGAAGGGAATCGCTCTGGTCTCCCTTCAAATCGTGACGATGCCCACTTGAGTGCGGCCAACCACGGCAAGCTACCTCGACACCCCCCCCCTCCCTTCAAATCCGCGTATTGATCTTTCGCGGTGGAGGGAGGCGAAAGGGAGCCGGTCCTTCATATTTGGAGAAGGGCCCTTTGATAACGCGGTCCGCCCCTGGGTGGGCCGTGTCTTTGAACGCGCGGCCGATAACAAGGTCGTCGGGGAAGTACCGCTTGCGGTGCTGTTCCGGGAAGATCTTTTCTTGATCTCTCATCGATTTATTGAAAGAGACTGATATGAAGCGGCCGTCTCGCATTTCAATTTGCCCTTTCCGCTAACTATTACGCTTGTCGCCACCTGAGAGCTTCTGGCTCTTCTAACAACGGAAAAATAAAACAAAATATGACGAGACTTTCTTCGCTTTTGTGTGGGTGAGAATAGAACATCCTCGGGTGGGTTGTCATGCGTACTCGCGAAGAGGAAAGTTCCGCTTTTATTATGCATTGACTGGACTGCACGGATATATAAATGGCAGGCCGTTATGGGGGTAATTGAGATTTTTGAGCGTTTTATAGAAGAAGTGTATGCTTCGTAAATTCATAGAGCTATATAAATGCATCAAGTGCAGCGAAATGTGTTCGGTGTCTTCTGTTTCTCTGCGTGTATACGGCATACTGCGTGTAAACCGTAAGTAGTTACGAGTATTCCATAATTCATCGCTCTAGCTAGCGGCAGAGCTTATTTATTTGAGCGCTTACATAGAAAGCGTTATAAAGGTGCTGTAGTTCGAAGCTTCAGAGCGATCCTTATTTCAGGTTCAGGACAAAGTGCGTCATTAACACTCTTCCGCTTTTACACTGCATTGTGGTCAATAGTGGACGTCGCCAAGATCTCCCCAGACTGTCTTCCGTGCTGTACTTTTCTTGTACAGTTCCACAACAGGGGAGTGCGCTTAAAAGAATTCACTGCACGCACCTCGCAGTGTCAAGGTGCGGCCATAGCCAAAAAAAGAACGACGTTTTTCTTTGTGTAGTAAATAGCGTAGATCACTTTCTCCATGCGTTCCCTGTCGCTTTGCGGTTATGGTAATTCGATTTCAGCGGTAGATGATTAGGTGAACAGTGGTCGATGAAATCGAATCAGAAGCTCGTACAATGGGGATCATGAAACCGAAACGCTAATAGGACACGTAGAAATTCGATTTGCCCCGCATTGAGCGTTCTGGTCAGCGTACTAAAAGTAATCTCAAGGTAGCCCGCCGTTGTGTACGACACAAGCGTTGCACTCCTATAGTGTTATTGGGCCCTTGGGCGCTCCGGGTATTGGATGCCCCTGAGAGTGGGGTTATACGGAAGAGGTGCCGCATGCTCTATTGATCGGCGTCTAATTGGATAATTGGAGCACGATATAATGAACGGGACATGCTGCAAATAAGCGGGTGAAACGGAGGAAATATGAGTAAGGTGTGTGCCTTTCGGAGTTTGACAGCACACGGCAGAAGATAACCATATGAGGGGCCTGATTGAACAAATATATCACCCATTAGTAGGGCCCGGAATTTTAGGCATTTGCCTATAAATGCCTATAAACGCCTAAATGCGACATTTTTGGGGATGCCTGCCTTTTTATCGACTCTGTTGAATTGTGGCCTTCTTTTAGCATTTTTAGATACCATAACAGCCTTTTTTAAGGGTGAGAGTGCGAGTGCGCCTTTCAGGCTCATTTTCAGTGCTGCATTTTGCTTTTCGTTTCTGCGTGTTTGCGCCTTTTGTTCCTTTTTTGCGTTCGGTTTCCTTCAGTAGCTTGGTTTGCTAGTAGGGTTCATGTATATTTGATCAAAAGATTTTGCCCTTTCTTGGCCCTTCTAGATCAGCGAGGGCGGAGAACTAAAAGTATTATTAAATATAGCTTGGTTCTAGGCCGCCTCAGCGTTCGTGGCACTGTAACGTAGTCTTTAAGTGAGCACGTTTTCCTGGGTGGAGCACTCTGAAACACTAACAAAGCCAAAGGGCGTATCAAATTAACGTGCCTATTTTTGCATTTTATTGCCTATTTTTTTTTTTTTTTTTTTTTGAGGGCCTAAATTTCTGCCTCTTCCCATCGCCTTTAGTGCCTAAATTTCCGGGCCCTACCCATTACATATCGGCCAACATAGGTACAGTAGAAATACGGCAGTCGTACAAAAATCCCGACAGCGATTCAAACCCCGCACGTATTGACCTCTTGCTACGGGACGATGCATTCGAATGTTTCCGCTCATATTCTATTCACCTGTAATGCGTGCTTCGCGACAAGCTAATCCATTATTATGCAAAGCCCGCTTTGCAAAGGCGTGGGCTCGCAATGCATGCTTAATGAACGTACACGAAACGGAACACGGACAGCCTTCTCTTGCGGTTATACCAGCATATTTCTTTTTCAGTTTCGTTAATCGTGCACACATTAAACGACTAAGCTCCGTATCTTCTTGCCCAAATCAGGTGATGAATAACGGTAGTGATGACTTCGTCGTCACATTACCGAGAGGATTGCCTGCTCGGGTGATAACTGCGACCTAGATAGGCTCCCCAAAGAGCTGCGAGCGTGTTTACCTATACCGTGTATTCACACGAGCGACATCTTCACGGAAGATTCTAGTGGAAAAAAGCAAGAACATTGCTTACAGAGACGAAGTTCCGTCCCGTGTTATGTGAGCATTCACACGGTGCCGAATATCGGGAGTGACGTACTACGCACTTAGCAGACGACACTTCTCAGACGACACCGTCAGCGTCTTTCTTGTCGTCTGCTACAGAATATCTTGTGACTGCGTTGCAGGATATCCGCCACGGTTAGCAGTGTACGTGAACACTGGACGTTGAGCGCTCGCGCTCAGAAAGCTATGACGTTTGTCGCGTCTTCCGCTACTGCGGGGAATGTCGCTCGTGTGAATACATGGATACTGTAGTATACCACATGGCACATAGTTCAATCATACGACGGAAAACTGTAGGTTATACACGAAATTTTCGAGACAAGACGTCAGTATGCATTTTGCATATTTCCTGCCCGACACCCCTATGTTGACCAATTCGAATATGACGGTTGTCGGAAAACCTCTTAGGCACGTTGAGGCTTGTATTGTGTTCTTCTGTTTGTGTTTCAGCCGCTGAACAATTACTTTTCCACCTATGTGGGCCTACATCTGGTTTATAAATGCCACGTAACTCTCGTAAAATGATGATTGAAGGTGAGGCGGCACCTGTAAATACTGCTATTCTCAATGGAGCGCTTGATGCTTACGAAACTTCTCTTGTGCAACGGATTCCAGGAAGAAACTGCGCTTTCCCATTATCTGCCTATACTTCCGCTCGATTTTGACAGGTTGTACCATGTATAGCAGGCGTAAGATAACCAGACATTTTTAGTGAGGGTACGCGCGTGCGTTGTGCAGTATTGAACAACAGGAAACATACACACACACGCAAGACTTCCATGCGGAAATAGATCAATAATATTTTGTTTCCCTAAACCAAACAGCCAGATCAATAGTACACAGGCGCAGCCATGCCGCTTAATAGATCGATATCAGGTCCACATGATAGATTCTGCTGTCAAACCTGTGAGGTCACCAGTTTAGGAGAGCAGAAGACATAACACGACGGGAAGGTCAGCGAAGCTGTGGCAGCTACCACATTGCTTGTACTTTGAAGTACTTTTTCTTACCACCACCATCATCATCATCATCATCGTTCTTCGTTTTTTTACACGACCAACCACGTCCGTGGCTTTATGGGGCTTACCACCACGTGACATCCTATGATCATGTGAAATGGTCGCGTGGTGTGTTCACGTGACGGCCCTGCCAGCCCACAAACGCTCTTCCCCCAAAGCTCTTTTGAACTTTGTGGACACCATAGGACTTCGATCCTCATTGAGAAAGGGTTCATTATTTCATTCCCCGCATCACCATCACCAATGGGTTAGAGTATCCCCCCTGGCGATCAAACTCCCCATTCATCATCTCAAAATAAAGTTGTTGATGTTTGACGGCCCTATAAAGTCAGCGCAATTTAGCACGTTCGGCACAACACCCAAAGATAAAGGCTTTTTGTGCCCGCAGCGATTGCAAGCCATTTCCGACATCTGTGACCGCAATCAGTGTACCTGATTCTCTTGTATCGCCCTTTTTCTTGTTACCTTTTCTTTTTTTTACAAGTTTACACTATTCGGTCTTCCCTCTCAGTCACGGCGATGAATTACCTCTAATTAAACGATTTCTAGTTTGGTGCAAAGTCCTCCAATCTATCGATTCAGAGACAATCGAATGCTCGAAGGACACAGACCCGTTAGCAACAGGTTGTTGGATTCCCACGAACGAATTTTTGGCCGCTTCCACTTTTACTAGTTCCTGGTGCGTCGCAGTCGATAATTGTTTTCCCTTGGCAACCCAAAAGTAATTTGTTCCCCAATACCAGTGAATCGAGTAAGATTGCCTCTGCTTCGTATGGAAGTGGATACATAGAACCATAACTTGGGAATGATTTTGTTGAGGATTCTATTGAACTTTGATGCCGTTATTACCTCTAAGGCAGAAATGAACTATGTGCAAAGTTACCTACGTTCGTGATAGTTGCATCATACATGCCTATACTGCGCGTCTTGATCTGAAGCAGAGCTGGTATATGCATAAAACAACAGCAATTTTAATTTGTGATTCTGATTGGGGAGTTTCATCGCCAGGGGCGATTATATATGCATCTGTGCTGATCTGAAACAGAGCCGATTGGGGTGCCTGTAGACCCTTCATATAGCCGTAGTCTTCTGGGTAGTAATGGATCTGCAGAAGAGGTAACGCTATTGCGAATTACCCATCTACACTCTAAGAAAAAAAAAAGGAGTAAAATAGGGAGTAATTGCAGCTTTTAGTCCCCTTGACTGCCCGGTTACTCCCCATTTCAGTCACCTAACCCCCTACATTTACTCCCCAGGACTGCAAATTGTCGCTGAACTTCGCAAATCGTCTTCCGAATGCAACAGTCTACGTAAATATGTGCTATTCGTGAATCTGATGGCATAAGGCTGCATACCTCAGCCAACTTACAAATTTTCAACCCACACTGAGTAAGAAACAGTTAGCGTTTCTTTCTTCGCAAATTGAGCCCTATGTAAGTCGCGACATCTTATGCCACTCGATATATCACGGATGACGGTTTAATTAATTCATTAAGTATTATCATTAATGAACATGAATTATGTACTTAGGACTGTTAGAACAGAGCGTGAAATGCAGTCTTCACCCTGTGACATTCATTTACTCCCGTGCATTTATACTCCCGAAAGAGACTATTTTTTGTGGCAATGCATTTAGTCCCCAAAAGGAGTAAAATTACTCCTGTTTTTAAGAGTATACCAGCCGCCTAGTGGACATCAACGACGTTAATGCCATTGGTCTTACGCTAACTGCCCTGGTATCATCTTAAAGTGGGAAACCGAGTCAGACCTCTTGTCCACTGTGCTGTCGCCTACAGGAAAACGATAGAATGTTAGGAACAGGAGATACATGCGAAATAGCGCCATCTGTAGAGTGCGCCGCTCCCGACAGCCATGGCTAGGGCAGATCTCTCACGAGCTGTATCGCGGCTCGAGGAGGTTCCGCTAAAAAGGAATCCATGGCCGCAATTTTTGAAGCACGACTCCTCGGTGGAGTACAGAACATTTCGGCGGAATGTACGAATGACAAACTGTTCAGAACTCTAGCCTCAGCAGCAGAAATAGTCCTACAGTTTTGCGGTCGATTCCATTTTCAGCGAGATCTCACATGGTATTTATCATCGACGTTCGGCATTTGCATTTACTTTGTTTTCTGCAATACTTCACTTTTTTGTTTTAGCAGCTATTGTGATGATAAGAATAAATGAGATGCTGGTCTTATAAATGGGGAATATTTCGATGCAGGAGTTTCTCATACCATTTGCCGCAGTGTGCCGAGCAATCTCTTCCTTAATGTTTTGAGATCCTTGGAACCACGCCACAGTTGTAGTGCTGCTGCATTTAGTAGTTGTGATATATAATTAAACGATATAGTACTAGGTTTCAGATTTAGATGTTGGAAGGTATCTGGATCTATCATTGCTGCTTGCTCTCCTTAAGCCACGACTTGACCCGTTTGCCGAGCATGTGACTTCATGACCAACATTTATTTATGTTATTTAATAAATCAATATTTGATCAACATAAATGCCATGGGTCTGAACCTGTAATAAGCGTGGTTTTATCCTATGTAGTTGAACTACAAGAAGTGATTTTCCTTTTAACTGTGTGAGGCAATTCACACACACACAAATAAGATTTAAAAACTAATATTCATAGATGATGTCCTATTCTCGTGTTCTGGCTTATTTAGTGGCTCGACTAATTTATTTTCTTACTTTCCCTTGTGCACGAAAAACTGGAACACAGTAGAGAACACATGTAGAGACCGCTAATTATTGTGCACATGCTTATTTGGAGTTAGGATGTGCGTCAAGAGAGCGCACTAGGTACAGCTTGGGACAAAAGTTAACGGAACATGCCACTGGCGTATCACTTTATCGGAGCGGCCCCCTGTTAGATATCAGGAAGAGTTCGAATAAGAAACAGGTGACCGGCTGTTCTAGCCATCTCTGAGTATATTTGTGTGCTCCCGTTTGCTGCTAGGGTGCCGCTCCATTGCAGAAGTGTGACACACCGGTATTCCGTAAACTTTTGTCCCAAGCTGTACATATGCAAAACAATATTCCAATCTATCACACTTGACAATTCACCTGCGGGTTGTGATATAATTCACCATAAGGTCAGTGATTTTACAAGAGAGTCAAATCAGGAACACTCATATCACATTGGTATGCCTCTCAGGTTCTGCATCAGTGGTGCATAAACGAGCGGCAAATGTCCGATTCTAAAGTGACTGCATACTCGTACCAATTCTTAATGATCGAGAATGATCGAGAATCGATGAAGTGATATGAGAGACTGCATATTAATTCTGAATGATCGAGAATGTTAAGCTTTACTCGTTAAGCTTTAGGCTGGTCCGATAGTAGCCTCAACTACAGGATACTATTTCAGGCGCTTCCTAGTGTTCAGTTACAGCGATTTATGAATACGCATCCTTTTGTCGTTTTATTCCTCTCTGCTAGTACAGCTTGGCGCAGCAGTGCGGTGGCACCTTCATCATCACTAAATAACATCGTGTTTTGCTCTTCAGAGTTTCGACATACGCAGTCCTTTTCACGACAAAAAAGTTGTGGTATTCAGACGATTCTTTACTAAGCAGAACGGAAAGCTTGCAGTGTCATTCACACTATGCTGCCGGCTGCTGCCTTGCTGCACAACAAACTTTTAGTAATGCAGTGGTACATGAGGTGCTTACACATAGAATGACAAAAACAACAGAAGCCCTCTTCAGCTGCCACTATTCAATCAAACTTACTCAAGGGAAACGCAAACCGTGTACACGGAACAGTGGAGCCATGCTTTCCAAGCATCGCCTCAACAAAAATGGCGCGAGTGCGTTTTCGCTAACGGGCAAGAGAGGGCGCTTCATTTCGCATATCTCCTACTGGTCGAAATACATCACGGTTACGGCAAATGACTCGCTTAACTACATAAAGACGTCTTTGGCAAACAGTACGAAGACGTACCAGTACTAGACACCATGCAAAATATTTTCGCTGTGCGGTCACTAAGCAAATCATATTAGATCTTGGTGGTACAAGTGTTTTCACACGACCCCAAGAACGGATGTCTGAGGGATATCCATCGGACGTACGAATTCGATAGGACATTATTCGTACATCCAGAGGATATTCAGTGTTGTTGGGGAAACCACTTCCCAAAATATGCACGAACATGCATATTGAGTGCAAAATATGAATTTTTGTGAGAAACATGCGTCAATACATTATCGCACTCCAGCCAGGCGCAAACTAAATGCGTTGTTCGTACTAGGTACGGTGGGTATGACACAGAGCCGAGAGAAAATCTACATTTCTATTAGAATTCGTGCTGTAATGGCTCGTACAACGCTACATCAGTCGGGACAGCAAATGTATCGCATCGCAGAAAACGCGAAAATGTGTAACAGCTGAAATACACTTACTACACCTTACCTTTACCTCTTCTTTCTACTTTTATTCTGTTCCATTCTGCTAGTCATCAAGGGTATCGGATAAAGTCCGTAAGAGGAAGGGCCCAGTGCAGGGCAGTGAAATGTTCGCACGTTTTTCTTTTATTCCTATCTGTACGTCTTTCTTTGTTTTAGGACATGTTATACCGCCTTCCTGGGAGGTAGACAGCCTTTTTTTTTTCAATGACACGTCACGTCATGAAAGAGGAGATCCAACAAATGCACCTGGCAGCCAACAAACTGTTCTGCACCGTTGCTAATTTGCAAGTCGAAGTGTGTTCACGATGCCACACACATATGTTTTGATAACGCAGCTCAGCGCCCGTTACTCTGCGAAACTGCATTCCGAATGAAACTTTCGTTGCGACAATAACCCGAAGGCCTTCCGGAACTGGCTAGTAACAGACTCTGGGACATTATAGCTGACGTGCGGTTACGAGAGAGTTTGTTCATGAGGCACTTAACTCCTGGGTATGTCCTGATCGGGTATTTTCCGAGCAAAAGTGTCACTGAGAATTTGTAGCCTATAGTTTTGTTTGCATGCGCGCATTATTGTTCGTTGTCTGTGTTCCCTACTCGTATCCTCTCTCCAGCCAGCCTCTACCTTCTTCTCTCTCGACCGCTTGGACAATAGGAGCTCAACTACAAGTTGTGGAAAACCCGTGTTTCCACAACCTCGGGGCGTCTGTCCGTCCGCTTCGTCGCCGAGGAAGACACAGCAGGCAAAAGGTTCGAACAACAAACAACAAAGGTTTATTTCATACCTTAGCGAACAGAATACGGCCCATACTCCCAGAGTAACAACTGCCTCAACTTCCCACCAGTCCCGCTTATATCATATACAAGAACACAATCAGCGCCCTCTTCCAGATGGGCGTACCCGTGACCGACGCGCTTGTTATCGACACAGGTCGCGATAAAGTATAAAGGTGCTGGTGCTTGTACACTTTATAGTGAGTAGTGCTGTGGAGGAACAACAACAACAACAATAGATGCTGACGGTGAGATGGAGTGTGGATGAAGTTTAATAGGTTACGCTATAAAAAAAAAGAAAAAAAAACAGTACACAGGCAGGCATCAGTGCGACCTACGTTTCCATTGTTTTCTTCCTATTTCTACACTCTTAAACTTCACCACATAGCACGCTCCTAGCCAACCATCATCCCGAGTGACAACATTCTTGTCACCGACTTGTTGAAAACGAGAGGCGGAGCCTATTTTGAGCCGTACATAAATGGCACAAAATAGGCTCCGCCTCTCGTTTTCAACAAATCAGGGGCGAGAACGTTGTCATTCGGGATGGTGGTTGGCTAGGAGAGTGCTATGTGGTGAAGTTCATTTTTAAGAGTGTATTCTAGCACTGCACTGCAAGAAATGCAAGTGAATCCCCCAGCTTGAAAATACGTCGACCAAAGCGACCTATAAAGATCAGATGTGTAGAGAAATACAGGAAGCTTATCTAATCAAGTGCGCAGGGAAGAACAAGTGCGTGAGATCCCGATCCACTAACTTATTAGTGAGTTTTCGTATAACGTACGCTGCCGCCTTTGCGTACGTACGGGATAGCGTGGTGGTTCTGCGCAACACGGAAAGCTCTGCTTGTGTTTTGCGCGTGCGCAGAACCACCAACGTTATTCCTACTTTTATGCACGCAAGGGCGATAGCGTACGATATACTTAGATATACTAAAACTCTCTAATACCTCAAGAGAGAGAACACCTTCGAGACCCCGATGAACGTCCACGTGTGCAAGAAACTACAGCCCTGCACCATCCGCGGATGGAAGCGGATATCCGCCGACATCCGCAAGATACTTGCGGATTCGGATGAAAATTTAGCACTTCCTGCGGTGTGCGTATCGGATGCACTGGCGCGAGGTCGGATGTGGATCAGACGCGGATGTGAAAGCAGCGGATCGGTAGCGGATCGGATGCGGATATACCGAGCGCTGTAATTGTTCAACCAGCAATTTATTTGTATTGCGCGCCGATGCACGCGAGCACCGGCCATGTAGCGTTCCACGCATTGCAGAAGTCTCTCCATATCGCGTTTGTTGAAAGGTTTACCTTTGCTTGTCGTCGTGGGTTCTTCCGTGACAGCATGGAGGCATCCGAAATTATGCCAACATATGCTTCTTGCGGTCTTTACGCGCCCTACGAAACGTGCAGATTTTGCGGGTCGGATGCGGATGGTGCGTTTTGCTCAGCGGATCGGATGCGGCTGTAAACTGTTGTGTATGCTGTGGATGCGGATCGGACGCGGATAACGTGTGTGCGGATGCGAGTGGGACGCGGATGCAAAAAATCTCATCCGCGCAGGGCTCTACAAGGAACTGCCTGACAACAAAGTTAAAAACCACCGAGCTCTTTGTAGTCCACGATAAAAGCGATAAAAAAAGCGGACGATACAGTCCGGGATGATTCGCACAAGAAACGAGGACTGCATGTGGCACATGTTCTTAGTCATGGATGGATGCATAAAGAAAATGTCTTTGTCACCTGGTGTCCCACTTAACGTGTCTTCGAATCACGTGATATACACTTTACAAAAAAGTCGCTTTTGCTTATTAGACACGGTATTACGTTACGCCCTCACGAAACTTGACAACAGATCTTTTAGTGCCGAGAATTCTCGACACTAAAAGGTCTGTTGTCAAGTTTCGTGCCTCGGCCAGCTCCAGGGAACTGGCCAAGGCAGCACCAGCAACATGCGCTGTGTGGACTGACGAGCTGCTTCAAGGACATACGTACTGAAATAAACTTTTAAATCATTCAGTGCTTCCGCACGTCAAGCGTCCTGGAACAGCTGGTCGCACCAGTGCGACTTACATTTCCATTTTTTTCTTTCTGTTTCTATTCTACCCTATTCTATTCTACGTTATTTCAGTTATTACGCTACTTTTCGCATCACTTTTTTACGCTATCGGGCATGTGAAAAGAAAACAGTCCCGTCACCACATAAATCATGTATTGACTCCTCTCACACATTTATCTTTGGAATCGGGTGTAATTTGACCCACTTTCCGGCAGATGCAAAGCTACGCGTAAATGTTTTTTTATCATAATGATTATCGAGTCCTTTCAAAAAATTAGTTCAGCGCAGCAGAAGCCAACTGATACACTTAAGAAAACATGCTCCTAACGTTGTCAACGATTCAAAAACGTAACGCAGGATGCTTAGAGGTGTCGAAACTGTTCGTAAACACACTCCTCATCACTGCTGCCGCTATAGAGAACACCTGTGCGTAAGAAGCACCCCACGCCGTGAAACCTCTAACTACTTCGCACAGAAAGAAGATATAAAAAGACTTTCCGCTATCGTACGCTCGCAGGACGCTGGAAAACGCCGGAAAAAATACTCGTATCAGACCGAACCCAATGTGCAATAACCAACTTTGCAAGATATACCCGCTGTTTAAAAATAGCTTTGTTACATTACAGAACCGAAAGGCACCTTGTGCACAGATATGATTTTTTTTCCTCCTGCAGATGTTTATTCAACGTTGAAATTCGATATTGTTTCACGGCCTCGCTTTCAACTAGAAGACACTGAATGCTTCGAAAGAATCTGCGGGATCTTTGTTCGAAAATATTGCGGAAGAGGCTAATGCTCGCTCGGTGATTGTAACTGCACCCAGCGCCATCCATCATAACTCAGCACCGAAAACAGAGAGAGAGAGAGAGAGGGATGACCAATAGCAACAAATGACTTATGACAATCAGGGGCCTGTGATGGAACATCTAACATGCAACATCCTTGATTCACTCTCCTGTTCACCGTTCTGTTTCCGGCCCGCTGAAGCCCTGAATGAAAATAGCCATCCACGAAGCAAAAGAAGTTAAAAGCAAACCTGTATTCTTGCTTCCTAGCTTTTCTTCCACTAGTTAACCCAGTACCTCACCGCAAAATGGCTTAAGGCTGTGCGACTAAATAGCCTTTAAGGGGGTTGTGACCTTTTGATACACGCGGTTCATGACGCAAGGCACGTATTGTACTACACGCCTATACTGTGGGAAAAAGAATTAGTTTTCTACGTGTCTCATAGTTCGCGAGATATACACCCTCAAACACACTAACACTTGAAGCTCTGGCGTCAGAGAAGCAGAGCGATGGTGATGGTGGTGGTAGTGCTCCAAGAGCTCACAGTTGTCGGTCTCACAGAGGTGGGCAGTCACGACTGACGCCCTGGGGGAGTGTGCGTCCTGGGCCGACTTCTATGGGAACTGTGTCGACATATGTCTGAGAGCGCCTAAGGGAAAACCCAGGAAAAAACCCGGACAGCACAGCCGGCACCGGCATTCGAACCCGAATACCTCCCCGTTTCGAGGAGGCATGGCCAGTACCAGAGCAATGACCATTCCCATTGGTATTCGAAAACACATGACCTCTCCTGTGATAACCATGTGATGGTGATGACGCTTCTGTGATGGCCATAACGCTGTGATAAAGTGAAGATCATTTATGTGCCTAATATACCACGAGCAATCTTCGACATCACCGCGATCGTGTATTGGAATGTGCACGATATCGATATTCCATGCTGCAAACATCTTTAGTGTATATTTCCATCACACAAACTGCTCATAACGCCTTTCACTCGATCGAGTCATTTAAAATTCATTACACGTCCCTCCATATCGAGCCTAAGTGTTCGCCCGTCTGGGATACAAACGATAACCTGAAACGACCACTAAACGTCCCCTTCCATCTACTTTCGTTTCGTAGTTTCAGAAGCTATCTTCGGGGACTGTCAGCCTGCTGGAATCGCGTTAAACTGTCGCATTAACGACGACATGCCACCTCCAAGTCGGAGCACTGTTCTTCAAAATGACATATTTTGCGTTTAGTGTTTCTCCTCCTCCTTTCTTTCTTGGTCTCACTCACTCAGCTGGTAGTTTTCGTGGCGAAATGTGGTCTCCTCGATGTCCAAGAGCTTCGATTGTCAAACCCTGCAACGATGAGTTCGCCCAAGGACCAACAGCATTGTCAAATTAGGGACTTGCTGTGACACCTGGCCTGTGGATCAGTATTCTACATAGAGCGACCGCATTCAATGTCTGTTTTTCTTTGTTCTTGTTGGTTCTTTCTTTTCTTTCTTTTTTTTTTCAGTAGCGCAGTAGCGGTCCCGCTAGATCTTAAATTGGTAGCAGAATAAGTACTTCCGCTACAAGTTCGCGCAGCGGCGGACTCTTTCTGCGCTGCCGCTATTACCATCAAGCGGAAACGCTAAACAGGCAAAAAAAAAATAGAGAGAGAGAGAGAGAGAAGAGAAAAAAGAAAGAAGACCAGGAAAGGATGCCTGCAGAAAACGTTTTCATCCTATTTCTGTTATTTTCTCGCCATTTAGTCAGCGATGCTTGGTGATCCTGTTCGATTTCGATTAACCTTGTCCCCTGAGTTTCGCGAGGAACGTGTCTTCGCGGAGGACCACCAGTGAATCCACGACGAAACAAGCCTGACCATGGACAACACGAATTCCACAAAAATACACAAGATGCTCAATTGTTAACAAAGACAGGCTTGTTTCGTCGTGGATTTCGTCTACCACGCAGCTAGCGTGCGTTTGTGCCATTTTATCAGTCAGGGACCCCCCCAAAGTCAAAATTCGAGAAAAACATGCATCGTACTGTTGACTCGTTGGTGCTGCAACAGCGATCAACTGCAGAAGCTGACTTCTTCTCTGTACGCAGGATATCTAGCAATTCATACTTTTCTTGTAAGGTCTCCATTGTGATTTGACGCTTGGAAGCGCACATCCAGAAGCAGTGGAAGGTGGCACAGCGATGTGAACCCATAATTACGAGCATGCATGGGTGGGCGTAACGAAGGGGGGGGGGCGCTGCCGTCCCTTGGAGCACCAAGGTCCCGTGTGGAAACTGCCGTCTTTACACGCAGGTCATCGTGATTTATACTTGGATGTCGTCAGAATAATCTGGACCTTACCCGACAGTTCCGCTGCATGTATCGGAGGTTCCAAGTGTCGTCATTCTATTACATAGTCTCTGTTGATTGAACTCTTTGCCTCCCCCCGTGGAAAAAATAATAATGGATCGCGCATGGTTACCAGGATCGTGGATTCTAAGAAATAAGAGACGCTGGAAACAGCTTTGCTCACGCCGCTTTGGGGCCCCCCTTGGTATGCTGTAAACACACCCAACCAAAATACCGAAACTGGGAAAAATCGCGAATAATGAAATTCGCCAAAGAAAAACTCCCAAAAGTCAAGGGCCATCTATACTTTCATAAGTTGAGCCCTACAGAACATTATGAATAATTTAATAATGCAATTCGCTTCTAATCTCCCCGAGTCTATCCAATTGCATTTTTTGTGATACTGAGTAATGTGCAAAAATACCGTATAAGGAATTTGAAAACTACTGTATTCGCGTTGATAATATCTTTCAGATAGTTTAAATTATCTTCTTCGCAGCAGGTAAACAGTATGCTCTGTCGCGCAGAACACGAACACTGAGGTACTTATATCACACAGAGAACTAAATGCGGTACCTGCGGTGTGCCTCAGGGGAGCATATTGAGACCCTTGTTAATTACATTGTTAGTTTATGCCGGATACAAAATTAATTATATATGCAGATGATATGATTATATGTTCTTAGCTGGTACTAATGAACCGGAACTGGTGGATAAAACGAATAATAGTCATGAGAAAGTTATTCTTATGGTCTGAAAAGAATTAAGTTAAAAATTAATGTGCATAAAACTAAAGGCGTTGTATTCAAACCAAAAAGCAAAAATATAAATATAAGTTCCGATATTTACCTTGGGCATGAAGCGATGTGTATTGTTGAGACCGTTAAATCGTTACGTGTTTATTTTTCTCCGTCCATGAATCGGTGGTCTCATATTAATTTTGTGATGTCAAAGCTACCTCGAACAATGGGTATGATTCATAGAAATAAGGGTGCCTTCTTAATTAAGGTTATATATGTTCTCACTTTATTATGCACTACCGCAAGGAGTACTTTGGCAGAAATTTTTGCGCTTAAGAAGTAGTTCCTCCTCCACCACCACCATCACCAACACCTCCACCTCCACCACCTCATCACCGTCCTCCTACTCGTGGAGGGCGTACTGTGTAATCACACAACTGCAGGACTGTTTTGCAAGTATAATCTCGTCCTGATCCACCATATTCCGTCGCTGACATATAGAACAGCAGCTATAGACACTTTCGCGACCCCAGGGTGCGACAGCTGGATGTGCGCCCCGTTGGGCTTCCGGTTACACCTGTTGTTTGCAAATATCCTTTCGCCGGCTCCGCGCCGTCAGGGTGCTAAATGCGCGTTAACCGGTTTCGTGCCCCGTAGGTCATCTGGTTTGCGTCGTTTGTTTCCAAACAGTGAAAGGGTCTATAGAAAACTCCGCAGCCTTCCTTGAAATATCCAACTTATCACGATCTGTCTACAACTACCCATGTCGTCGCCAACAAAGCTGTTGTCCAGAAATGTAGGACAACAAGGACTTCAGTATATATTTCCAACCTTGTTGAATAACAGCGGTATTGATCTGTTGAAATCTTCAAGAAAATCCGCAAGCGAATACTTTTCTGTTTCATTCTGTGGGGACGTGTCCTATCGACGTGACAAACGGAACGCGGGGGCAGGTGCACGGCAACGGAACTAACCGCCCGTGGCGCTCGGTTTTATTGATCAGTAAGCACGATGACCGTAACGATGGGACGCACCAGTGCTGCTACAGTGGTCCCCCCCCCTCATGAGACTGTTGGGAGCGGGGCGGACGACAGACAAGCAGTTTGGCCCAAGAGAGGCGTCGAGTGCGGCATGGCTCGTCGACGACAGAGAGGGAGCGTGGACGTCCAAGAAAGAAGGCTTCATACCGATCCAAGGAGACGACGTTGTTGCGACCGGCGACATAGTGATGTCTTGTCAGTGCGGGAGAAAACGGGATAGGGGCCAAGATAGCGCGGGGAGAGGGGCTTGCGGACAGCGTCCTGGCGCAGGAAGACATGCGTGCAGGTAGCAAGATCCTTGTGACGAAGATGTTGCCGGAAGGCGGCCGACGCGGGGGGGGGGGGAGCGTCTGGAAGTACTGGCGCAGGTATTGAACGTAGTCGGCAGAGTGAGCAGGGGCGGAACACTCCGTGGGAAGCCAGAAATCACCAGTAAGGCGCAGCGTGGCGCCGAAGGCTAGCTCGGCAGCGGAACAGGTCATGTCCTGCTTGAGGGCCGAGCGGATGCCGAACAGAACCGGGGGAACGTGGTCGACCCAGGAGCTTCCGGCATCGCGAACGATGAGGGCTGCCTTCAGCTGTCGGTGAAGGCGCTGAACGAGGCCATTGGAGGCTGGGTGGTAAGCCGACGTACGGATGTGGTAAACCCCCAGCAGATGCGTACGTCGCCGGAAAAGGGCACTCTGGAATTGTCTGCCTTGGTCGGTGGTGAGACGTGCGGGGCAGCCAAAGCGCGCGATCCAGAATATCTGTCAACCAAGCCTGCTACCTTGGCCTAAGCCATTTAAGTAATTGAAATTATTCGTTACCAGTCAGGATCGCGAATACACGCTAATAAAATAACGACGCTTCATGGTATGTAGTTGGATTGGAATGGTGCGATAGTGAGCTCGGGGACTTTATGTGTAAAGGGCACGTTATTGTGTCAGCACTGACCGCCGCCGTGCTCGGCGTTAGCGTGAAGTGTCTGTGGAACAAAGACAAAGCAAGTGCAAACAGAGAGTTCGACACATTTTAGACCCACTGGCGAGTTTTACATACTGTGTCAGTATGGTCGTTTTTTCTTCTTTTATTTTAAATCCACAAAGAAAGCCAACTTGGCATGTTCTTTTCATTCTGACCAGAATGAGTGTGGCCGGCGCTTTACTTTCTAGTACCCTAGGCACGCGGCAAACTTAATGCTTTAAACGGAATGACAGTAACTTCACCTCCTGAGCAACCATCGTCCCGAATGACTGCGTTTTTTCAACACGCCCCTGCTTTGAACAAGCCAGGAGAGAACGACGCCACACAAGATTATAGTTGGTGAGGAGGTGAACTTACCGCCATTCCGTTTCATGAAGTGTGGCTAGCGTATAAGGGGCTTATGTAAGTTCACACGCGCACACGTTGGGAATTATGCTGCAGCGTTGTATACACGAATACGTGCTAGAGCTGAGCTAAGGTAGTTTGCTTTCGCAATGCATTACGTGCAAGAGAACAGAAGAAGAAAAAGAAAAAATGAAGGGGAGAATATTTGAAAGACCGAAGGTCGCACAGCCGACGACATATACAGGGTGTGTGCAGAAAAACATGACCCGCATTTAGGCACATAGCTTGTTGCCTACCTAACTAACGAACTTCCGGTGGCGCACGATGGCGCATTTATGCGTGCGAAATCTGCAGAAAAATTGTGGAAGCCATACTCAGCTTAAAAAATAAACGGAACAACGAAAACGTCGGCTTCCGTGCATCAGAATAGGGCAACACGGTGGACGTAGGAGAGTTGTGTTCAAGTACCGCTAGGGGAGCTATCGGTGCATAAATCGAAACGATGTCCCACATGGATGCTCATCGGCAGTACCCCTAGCGGTGCCTGCACATAACTCTCCTGAGACCGAAATGCACTACCATGCACTGTCATGACCGCCCTATTCTAATGCATGGAAACCCATGTTTTCGCGCTTTGTTTACTTTTTTACACTGAGTATGCCTTCCAGGATTTTTTTTTAGCTTTCGCACGCATAAATACGCCGTCTCGCGCCACCAGAAGTTCCCCGGCTAAGTAGGCAACGAGTTACATGTAAAAATGCGGGTCATGTTTTTCTGCACACACCCTGTACGTCGGTTGGTCCGCGTATTGGTATTTATATACAGGATGCCTGCGATAACGGTAGAGATGATCTCGAAGACATAGCCCTGTCAAAGAAAAACTGACAGGTTTTTGTTGCAAACGGACTGATCTAGAAATGCAGCGCCAGGACACCCTGTGTATAGCTGACTCTGACTAGTATATTATTATATTATGTCACTTAATGACTACTACTCGAAACTGTCCCTAATGTGTGTCCTGTTTTCCTTTATTTATGTGTATGTCTTAGACGTTAGTAGTCCTGGCAGTTTTCAGTTACTGTCTGTTGCTATTTCGTGACTCGAGAAGATCCAAATCATTGTTGCAGGGCACGACTTGACGATGTCTACCGGAAGCTAATAAATGAAGAAAAAATACCAAAAACATATCTTGTGTTCATGCACAACATCCAAAGTTTCGCGCTTAATTCCGTGTGAACCGTTATTTGAACCGGAAACCGGTATTTTTTACCGGTTTAGTTCCGGTTCAGCTCCAAGATGGCGTCGGTGGGTTTCGGTTCGGTTCAGTTCCGGTTCGGCCAAAAATAACGGTTAATAACGGTTTTCGGTTCGGGTTCGGTTCGACTCTCTGGTTTCGGATTCTCCAAGAGTATGTGACGTCATCGGGAGTTGGTGTCTCTCCCCCTAGCAATAGCGCGAGCGTGTTCGCTCTCCATCCAACGTTGGAAGCCCGCAGGCTGCTGCGGTGAGGAAACGCAAATCAGAATCTCCGGAAAGCAATGCCGCCAGACACGTGGCAGACTGCGCTCCGTATGACGTCATACTTCTCGAAACCAGAAGTTAATTTATGATAATCCCGCGTCACATATAGAGAAGCGATATTATGGAAGAATGTAGTGCGAGACACATGGATTAAACTTGCATAAATTCGGTAAGATATTCTGAAGATACAAAATTTCGAAAACTTGCACAAATATACCGCGTATTCACACGAGCGACATTCCCCAGAATACTCCAGCGGAAGATGCGAAAAATGACAGAACTTTCTGCTGTCTCGTGAGCGCAAGCGCTCAGCGTCGTGACTTTCACGTACGCTGCTAAGCGTGGGGAATAGCCTGCGAAACAGTCACAAGATATTCCGTAGCAGACGACAGGAAAAGACACTGACGGTGTCGTCTGCTAAGTGGGCAATGCGCCACTCCCGATATTCCGGCACCGTGTGAGTGCTCAAATTAACGGGTCGGAACCTCGGCCCAGTGAGCAGTTTTTTTTGCTTTTTCTTCCACCAGAATCTTCCGTGAGGATGTCATGTGAATACACAGATACTGTCTTCCTGCACTTGTCATTGCTTTCAAATGTGTCATAAGTATATAACGCCCCGTTGTCCGTGGACAAAGCACGCGCTTGCGCGAGGCCTCATTACCACATCGGAATAACGCATCGAAGTTTCCAACATCTGGCTGCCATACAGGAAAGAAATCCACAAACACGCGTTGTCCACAACATTCCTATTGCTACACAAGCCTTCCACCACCCATACAGCTAATGGCACCAAATCGCGCAGACACTGCAAATGACACGTACATCATGCATATTTTTCTTTGGCGCAAATTAGGGACCGGAGAAAACCCCAAATTGCCACGTGCCTTCGTAAATCGTTACGCCAACGCGGACGGAGCTTTCGCTAATTTGCGCACATTACAGATTACAAAACAACACTTTGTCCGCAGTTGGTGTGACGACATGGGCGGAGGACCCACAACACGACGGCAAATAGTTTACGATAACTGCTCTATGCATGGGTGGAGCGGTCACTTACAGCGACCCAAAAAAAATCTATAACGCATGTGTCAGCCTCGCTATAGCTTGGGGTCGGTCCACGTCGCCCTGCCTTTGTGGGTGTAGTGTGTCTAGTAACGAGATTACGTGTCTCTGTGGACACAGGCTAAGCGAGCGCGCTCACGTTTACGATGGCTGCTAAATGTGTCTGCCTGTGTTTTAGGGCGTCACGTTGTGGCTTAGCCACGTTGGACGTCACCCTCTCAAGAGAGACTTTGCATTTTGACTTTGTATTTTGCGGTGGTGGGTACCGAAAATCTAGGTGTTCAAAACGGAGATATTGCGCTTTGCGTGTGTGCGTGTGCGTGTGTGTGTGTGTGTGTGTGTGTGTGTGTGTGTGTGTGTGTGTGTGTGTGTGTGTGTGTGTGTGCGTGCGTGAGAGAGAAAGAGTGTGCGCGTGTGAGAGAGAGAGAGAGTGTGTGTTTGTGTGTGTGTGAGAGAGAGAGAGAGTGTGTGTAAGTGTGTGTGTTGTGTGCGTGTGTGTGGACAGAGAGAGAATGTGAGTGTGTGTGTGTGTGTGAGTAATAGAGACTGTGTGACTGTATGTGCGCACGCGCGCGCGAGAGAGAGAGAGAGTGTGTGTGTCGTTCTGAAGACTGGGTGGTGGCTGATTCGAATCCTACCACCAGCTGTGCTGTCTGAGGTTTTCCCTAGGTTTTCCGAAGACTCAGACGAATGTTGGCACAGTTCCCCCTGAAATCGGCAAAGAACGCATACTAACGGCCTTGTCCCCCACTCCTTGTTGCTGTCCTCTCCTGTCCTGTACACCGCTCATAGTCACAGTTGCTTCGCGGCGCTAACACGGAACGTTAAAAAAAAAGTGGCAGAAATTATGCAAGTTACAGTGGCATCAAATTAACGACAGCGACAGAGCGGTTAAGGTAGTTCCATAGTAGTTCCTCCATATGTATATTTTCTCCCTGCTTGATGACAATGCACAGACAGAGCTGTATATTTCAGCTCGCCTGTCGCGAACCGGGGTCTCCTGCGGGGTCCCCATCGCTGCAGCTTTGGCGTGTCTCGCCCGTGCTTGTGCAACGCGACGTGCTCGAAGCTCTTCAGAAGACGCATACACTTCCTATAAGGCGGCCGACAATGCCGCTATTCGCCTTCGCTGCTGCTATAGGCCCCGAGCAAACGTCTACAGGCGGCGCCTTGCGTTCTGCGCCCTCTGCAGGATGTTTTTTTGTCGTCAGCGATAGGACGCTAAGTGAGGAAGTCTGTGTGCGGTTTACGAATGCGTGAGATGTAAAATTGTATCGGAGCGCTTATTACACAAGAGACATCCAAACTATCGGAACTAGGAATATAGGAGCAGCATCCTAACCCTTGTGGTGAAGGACGGTATTTTAGAGGACGCAAATAAAAAGAAAAACGTCGGGGGTAGCTTTGATCTATCCTTGACAAACTCCTGTTGAGTACGTCTTTTGTGCTTGAATTTTCGTTTAAATTGAACCGGTCATTATTTTATGTTTTTTTATGCAAAATTCTTCACATATCTGGCAACAGTGGACTTTGTCAAGTGGGCGATGCAACATTAATGTGAAGTCGGGGCCACATTGAAAGGGATCATTTTCCCGATTTACCCTATATGACACGTGGGGAAATGATTTGAGCGTGTTGCTGATGGATAACACGTTTGGAACTTGTGCGTCGAGGGCGCCCCCCTCGAAGTGTACACTAGTCGTAACCCCCTCTTCGTTAGTGTCGCAGTTCCTTCAAAGTATACGTCAATCGTATTGCGACTGAGGAGAAGAATGGCACGTTTACATAAGGAAAAACTATACTAAGCATGCACGAGAGGCCGTGCCACAAACGGGCACGATGCATGTGCTACGCGCGCGTGCGCACACGCTGTGTTCGTTGCTATAGTCGTTGCTCGGTTTTTGGACGTCACGTTCTGTGAAGAACTGCATGATCATTATGCTGCGTTAACTATGCGTATTGGATAAAAAAAATATTTTGTACCGCAGTGTGTATGTTCTGGATGCTTCACATCTTGAGCTTCCTTCGCTGTTCTCAACATAACCAAGATGACCGACTTAACCGTTGGTGTGGACGGGAGATGGCGCCTTATACATCTTGCATATCCCCTATTGTTTCAGCAGTTCGAATTACCAACTGTAGGACGGGACCAGCGCAATGCTTGCCCACATCACGCTTAAAAAATAGTACTGCCCTCGCCCAAGAAAACGAAAAGTAGGCACGCACTACTTTGTCTCCCTGCACGACGACCATTAAAATGCCGGTCTGAAGGGAGGCTGCCGTTTCTTGGAAGGGAGCTTGTTGGATCTCGTGGGCACAGCGTAGGGATGTGGGCAGTTCTAGGCGCACTTAGTATACTATGCACTCGTACTGAAACTCCTGTCATCCGTCCTCATTAAAATTCATTAGTGAACTCTATAATTAGGCCATTTCGCGGAAAAGCGAGATAGCAGAATCAAAGACTGTCCTCGTTCAAAACCATTCCACGTCTAACAAGTCGTGAAACACGCACATGCGTTAAAATATCCGTCCTCGCAGTTTGATATGCAAATGAACCGAAACCGCAGCGACTACGGGAACGCAGGGAGCACAGCGCTCATTTCACGTCACAGGGCCACGTGATTTGGAGCTATGGAGATGATTGGAGTAAGTACCGATCTGCTGGCCAGATAATCCGCTCGGCATAGATGATGCGCTCTTGAGAAGCGCTTTTTCGGCTTCGGCTAATTTGCATAGCAACCAAAAACGGATCGTACCTTGCAGCACAGAAACATTTTGAAATCGCTGACAGCTGGAATAGCTTCCAACTACGACGGTCTTTAATCCTGCCATCTAAATATATCCTAAAATTCGTTAATTAATCAGTTAATTATCGGATTTTATTTAATTAGTCATCGAACACTGATGCGACCGGCTAGGAAAGATGTCCGCCAAGCCAGGTATGTTAGACGCCCAAACGGCATATCTGGGGCTCTCATAGATTTTTAATAAAAATTTTGAGGCACCTAAAAAAAGGCATCCTGTGAGGTTAGCAGTTAGCTCAAGTTTGGTGTTTGCATTTTTTGTCCAGGTGAGTCTAAGTTCGCTGTTGGCAATTTGAATGTGCACTTTAGACAGCATCGTAAGACCCCGAAATATTTATTTCCAGTTGTTTATTCGGCGACGGGGTATTCGACCACTGAATATTTCTAAAAAAAATGGTCAGGTAGACTGTTTGTTTGTACCTGAAATATGTATCAACAAGTAACGAAGGAAATGAAACAAGAATGAGCGTCATATGTTGTGTGAAACGCATAGGAATTAAATTTTATCGCCGACTTCTCCAAGATGATCCGCCATGTTTGTTGAAGAGGCAAAGACGGAAATGGTTAAAAATTAGGCTGTTCGGTACAGCATACTTTAAAAGCGATAAAACCCCCGTGCCGGGGAACAAGTCAACAGACGACACAACACACAGGCACAGACTGACGAACAAGGATTTATTATCAAACTTGGTTTATATCCTCTAACCTAACCAACAACGCCCTCTTCAGCAAGTTCCCAGTACACCCCCAGCATGCCTAGTGACTTTATCTTTATCAAAAGTATAAGACTTATCTTGCGTCCCTCCTGTTTGAATCTTCCAAAAACTTCTCGACTGGAGCAGTTATCAGCACTGAAGGCACACTCACGCACCTGGACCCCGCATTTTTTATACTTAAAGCTTCACGATATAATAAAGCACCGCCCTTATTACTCTTATATAAAATTTTTGTCTCATGGAATTTTGCAACACAACCCTGGCACCTTTTTAAATGCTCAACCAAGTTTCCATACCCCCTGCTAACCGAATAACGATGTTCCTTTAACCTAACATTAATGCACCGGGATGTTTGCCCAATATATTCACGCCCGCAACTAAACGGTATGCAATAAACAACCCCAAC
The DNA here is from genome assembly GCF_037126465.1 of Ornithodoros turicata. Classification (NCBI taxonomy): domain Eukaryota; kingdom Metazoa; phylum Arthropoda; class Arachnida; order Ixodida; family Argasidae; genus Ornithodoros; species Ornithodoros turicata. The sequence continues at coordinate 65,370,335 of NC_088205.1, forward strand.
TATACAGTCCACAAACTGATTTTCATGACTTATAGAGCACCGAGGTAACTGCTCCTGATTTACCTTCCTAATCAGTGATCTTAAGCCGGGTTTTTTACGAAAGACTACTTCAACATTGTACTTGCTAGCTACTTTTTTTATCCTGTGAGAGGCTTTATGGGTATATGTAATTACCCCAAAGTTCCTTCTTTCAGGGCTTTCGGGTTTTTTTGCCACTACTTATTTCTCTGATGATTCTGTTTAGGATATCCCTAATGATGTTCTCAGGATATCCTGCTTCTTCTAACCTCTGAATTTGCTCTATACAACCAGCTTTCAGCAAGTGGATGCAGCACCTGCTCAGAGCGTTATTAATGACGCATCTAGCTACACCGTTTTTTACGGTCTTTGAAATACAGGACCCATACGGGGTTAAAGGCTTTTTACATCTTTGTTTGTATTGCCAACAAACACCTGTAGCATGAGCAAAGATAGCAAGGTCAAGAAATTGCAACCTCCCCTGTTCCTGTGTCTCCAGGGTAAACTTCAAACCTTCCCCACTTTTTTCAAAAATTTCCTTGACCTCAACCTCCCTGACTTCATTTGGGGCACATAAGAGCTACTACTAACTATCATGAGATATGTGGATGATTTTCTCTTATGTGCCCCAAATGAAGTCAGGGAGGTTGAGGTCAAGGAAATTTTTGAAAAAAGTGGGGAAGGTTTGAAGTTTACCCTGGAGACACAGGAACAGGGGAGGTTGCAATTTCTTGACCTTGCTATCTTTGCTCATGCTACAGGTGTTTGTTGGCATACAAACAAAGATGTAAAAAGCCTTTAACCCCGTATGGGTCCTGTATTTCAAAGACCGTAAAAAACGGTGTAGCTAGATGCGTCATTAATAACATAGATCGAGAAGTTACCCGTCAAAAAGAACTCGTTACAAGTTAAGTTACCTTGTGAAAAATGTAACTAAGTTAGTAACGAAGTTCTTCACTCTGAAATGTAACTCGAAGTTACAGAGTTACTGAAAAAAAAGAACGAGTTACTTCAAAGTTACTTTGGATACAAAATAGCAGTACACAGGTGCCGCCCGCGTGAACAGTTGAGTTCCACTTTGGGTTTCTTACGCAGGAGTGCAACACGCTGAACACAATGGATCAGCTTCATTTCAATGGCAGCGGTTCTTACTTCCTGAATAGAATACTATCATTGATTGAATATCACGGTATTACTTCCGCAGCTCCCTCGTTAGGCGATAAGTTCCCGCACTGAATATTTATTGTATATATGCATCATGCCTTTTTATTGCTTGAAAGCTGCCTTTCTTTCTTGTGTCATACTCCGCTGCAAATTCATTGTTTCACTATTAAATATCTCTGCTCTATGACTGTTCTGTGTGAGACGACTCAATAAGACGATGCCACTCAAGGAGAAAAAGAAAACTAAAGCGAAGCACCAATAAATTAATCAACTAAAAGAGACATATTTATTGGTTCAACATTTTGTGTACAAATGGGATGTGATGCATGCACTTATACACAACCTAGACGCCATGTTATGGGCTAAATGAGGCATGCAGTACCACAGTTATCTAAACTATGTGCCTGTTTAGTTTAAGGAGCAGCTGCATTTCCATGTTGGTGTCGCTAAGCCTTCCGCGTTTTCGGATCAGCACATCTCCCGCGGCACTGAACATGCGCTCAACTGACGCGCTAGAGGGCAGTCCTGTATTGTACTTCACAAACATTCGTGCTATCGCAGGAAAAGTAAGGACCGCGGATAGAGGTGCATCCCGAAGTAGCGACAAAAAGCTTTCCAGTTCCTGAGCTTTAGCTTCCCCAAAATTCGTTTCATCCAGGACGGAGAAAAAATCGTCGCTTTCGTCCGCTTGGCTTGTAGTCGGTTCATTTCTTGTCCATTGCCCTACTTCGTGCTTCATCTGCTCGTAGAGGGCAGTTTGTTCACAGACAGACAGCCATGCAAGGTTAGTTTTAAATCTTGGCATCAAAGCAGTGGCAATGATGAGGTCTTTTCGTGCCATGAGTGAGCCGAACCTGTGACAGAAATTTAGAATTCGATCTTAGTGAAAAGTTTGATGAATCAGAGCGTCCTACGGGCGCATTTGTCCTTTACCGTGCTTTTACTCCAGCAGTTAGCGCATCAACTAGAGGACTGCAAAAGCGTAGTTCTGTCGCTTGCGTGCTTTCGAGTTTCTTTAGGACAACGGCCACTGTCGGTAGCAGCGTCCCCATAAAAACGTTGTTATTCCCTTGGATGATGTCCAAGGCATTCGCCACTGGCCTCATCACCTGTGAACAAATAAACCTGTTTGTGTCTTTATTTTCGTATATGTTAGATAATATGTTATATAGTTTAGTTATATATATGTATAGTTGAAATAAATGGGAGACAGAAGACGAAAGTAGGAGAAGTTACAAAAAATGGTTTATTAAAATTAAAAATTATAAAAAGTTAGGGAGGATGCCTACGTTACGGCGGAAGCTCCGCCTTCTTCGGGACCAAATAGCGAAGAAGGCGGAGCTTCCGCCGTAACGTAGACATCCTCCCTAACTTTTATAATTTTTAAGTTCCATTTGTTGTTACTTCCCCTACGTTCGTCTTCTGTTTCCCATTTATTTCAACTGTAATTACGTAGCCGTCCGATCCAACTCCAACTTTTCAAGATATATATGTATATATATATAGTTATGTTTTATTTACGTTATACTCGAGATTAATGGTTGAACATTACGGCGTCATCTACGTCACGTCAGTGTGCTTTAGTTATGACTTGACTCACTTCTACATATTCCCGAATGAATTCTTTGTCTTCGTGCTGAAACCGCTGCAGCTGCAGCCGGTCGCAAACACCGTTGATGTCCTTTCCTTCAGAAAAGATGTCTGCTAGGCACTGAAGCGCGTTAAAAAAAGAATTCCATCTCGTGACGCATGGGACAATGAGGTAACGGCCACATGCTTTTTGAATAGCTTCTGCTGCGATATTAGACTGATTCTGCTTATTCCATAAAGCTTTGCAGCGGGAAACCGCCCTTCTGAAGATTTTGTGGTATGCTGGAATATTTTCGGCCTTGCTTGCATCCGTTGTCGCTACAAGGTTCATTGTATGAGCAGAGCAACGATGATGCGGGGGCAGGAACAGCGCTTCATCGTGGTCATCCTCAGGGGTACGCTGCAGCAAAGGGGCAAGTTCAATGTTGTCACCCTCCAGGTCATCGTCATCTTCTGGAGGCTGTCCGAAGATTCTGAGAGCAGCACACAAAAACATCTTGTGTTGTAATGATCCCAACTAGGGTCCACACTGAAAGTCCTGTGATGACCTCCAGTTGTACCGAATGTCAAGATGTGAACCCTACCTGAATGCCTTCACAAAGTTCGCCCCGTTATCTGTCGTCAGAAGGGATACCTTATTCCGTATCCTGAAGTCATCGAGCACAGCGCACATAACCTAGCCAAGCTGTCAAACGTCACCCGGCCCTTGATGCGCTTGCAAGCCAATGCGGCAGTACGCCTCTCTAAGGTAGCACTGCAGAGCCATGAGACTGTGAAACCGACGTACGTCCTATGATCAAAAGATGCTGCTGTGTGTAGCGCTGGGGAAAATTCTGTTTTCACTGTGGGCAAAAACGTACGCAAACCCCAAGGGACACTGCGAAGAACGTTAGTCCTACGGTGCACTGCGGTGCAACTGCTCCACGATCTTACCTGTGAAACGATGTCCAACAGTCAGCTGTCATAGCCACATGTGTACATTGTGCTAAAATGCTGCGGAGTTTGTTACGCATATCATTGTACGACGCACTCATCCGTTTCACGAACATGTGAGTTGTCAAAGGTTTGAGGTTTGGCCTTGCGGCCACCAGCAGAGCTTTCGTTTCTGGGTGATCCAGAACTGAGAAAGGCTGGAGCGTCCCAACAACAAAATTGTGAATCAGTAGCTCCCACTGCGTTTGCGAAAGAACAGATCCAGAGGCCGTAAACTGGGGTATCTTTGCTTGTTTGGGCAGTACTCGTTCTTGCGAATGTGACTCGGAATCTCTCTTAGTTGCTGCCTGTGGTTTGCAGTCCTGGAGATCGCTTACGTGTGACGAATGCATTGCCTGCACCATGTTACAACACACTGTCTCAGTTTATGCGATCAACGAAGTGGTAACCTTATAATGCGAGAGCTAGCGCTGACCAACATGACGAAAAACAAAACCTCACCTTTATATGCTTCCTTAGGTTTGCGTTCGACGTTCTCGATGCTTTGATATACTTTGTCAAAGGGGCACAGAGCAAACATCGGAATTTTAAATTATCAGAGTCCCCATCTTGCTCACATAATTCGTAGAACCTTGCCAAGTGTGGCCAAGGCATTTTATTTTCCAATGCATTCGCGCCACCTTCCTCCATAAAAGTGCAAAACGTTCGTCGACCTGCGTCGTCCTACGCACACCGGAACTCAGTAGCGTCCAACTTGTGCAAAGGGTTGAAAAGCGCCCAGACACGCTGGCGCCGCGCTCGTGCAGCAGGCGCGTAAACTCGCTAAGACGGAATCCGCTGCCCGCTAGCGACTGTCAGGAGAATTAATCATTGCGGCCGATGAAGGCAAGCAAATCAACGCTGCCACTACCGGAAAATTAGATTGCTAAAATGGACAGGGAATACCTGTGAATCGTGGCTATAGCCAATTCACCATCTCACCCTGAGAGAAAGCAAAATGTTCGTGAAAATCGAAGTAATTAAAAGTAACTTGTAACTTCGGTCAAGTTACTCGGCAAAGTTACCCGAAAAAGGAACGAGTTCCTCTGAAAGTTATCACGGCGCAAAAGTATCGAGTTAAGTTATAAGTTACCAAAAAAAGGAACTTAGTTACAGTAACGAGTTACTTGTAACGAGTTACCTCGAACTATGATTAATAACGCTCTGAGCAGGTGCTGCATCCACTTGCTGAAAGCTGGTTGTATAGAGCAAATTCAGAGGTTAGAAGAAGCAGGATATCCTGAGAACATCATTAGGGATATCCTAAAAAGAATCATCAGAGAAATAAGTAGTGGCAAAAAAACCGAAAGCCCTGAAAGAAGGAACTTTGGGGTAATTACATATACCCATAAAGCCTCTCACAGGATAAAAAAAGTAGCTAGCAGGTACAATGTTGAAGTAGTCTTTCGTAAACAACCCGGCTTAAGATCACTGATTAGGAAGGTAAATCAGGAGCAGTTACCTCGGTGCTCTATAAGTCATGAAAATCAGTTTGTGGACTGTATAGTTGGGGTTGTTTATTGCATACCGTTTAGTTGCGGGCGTGAATATATTGGGCAAACATCCCGGTGCATTAATGTTAGGTTAAAGGAACATCGTTATTCGGTTAGCAGGGGGTATGGAAACTTGGTTGAGCATTTAAAAAGGTGCCAGGGTTGTGTTGCAAAATTCCATGAGACAAAAATTTTATATAAGAGTAATAAGGGCGGTGCTTTATTATATCGTGAAGCTTTAAGTATAAAAAATGCGGGGTCCAGGTGCGTGAGTGTGCCTTCAGTGCTGATAACTGCTCCAGTCGAGAAGTTTTTGGAAGATTCAAACAGGAGGGACGCAAGATAAGTCTTATACTTTTGATAAAGATAAAGTCACTAGGCATGCTGGGGGTGTACTGGGAACTTGCTGAAGAGGGCGTTGTTGGTTAGGTTAGAGGATATAAACCAAGTTTGATAATAAATCCTTGTTCGTCAGTCTGTGCCTGTGTGTTGTGTCGTCTGTTGACTTGTTCCCCGGCACGGGGGTTTTATCGCTTTTAAAGTATGCTGTACCGAACAGCCCAATTTTTAACCATTTTCGATGTACTGTCTAGTTATATGGGCCATAGCTTGTGTTTTGACAATCCCGTTTGGGAAATGACCTCGAGAAATGTCCTGATCATGGCGAAGCTTCTTCAGACCTCCAATGATTTGGAGGTAAAGGGAAGAATGTTTTCCTTCTACCTAAGAAAAGGTGGGTTCCCTGAATGCCTTATGGAGTGCCTGGGACCCTTGAAACCTTCAACTTCACACGGCCGAAGATTGTTGAAGATGTGCAGAAGTGAGGCCTATCATCAAAGCAAGCTCTTTAGGAAAGCTGGTCTCGCCCTAGCAGAGACCCTGTGGGGTCTTGGATACAGAAATGAGGGGGCCTTCAAACATCTTCGGAAGTTGAGTGATGAAGATCTCAACTTTAAGTGGTTAAAGGTGTTGCGTTCCTTGCCAAGGAAGGCACCTCGAAGGGAGGCTACGCAAACTGTTGAAAAGATTGGGGCGGCAAGAGCATCGCAAGAAACCGTTCAGCTCCTGGCAAAAGGACCCAAGTACACCCCCTCTTCCATAACATCGAAGGACACTTTAATTGATATGGTCCACCAGGTTAGTAAGAATGTGAAAGAAGATGATAGGAGCCATTTCATTGATGAAGCTATAGTAGCTGTCTCTGGGTGTGAAGATAAGATGAAGAAGAAAAAGAAAATTGACAAATCCACTACCAATGTGGTTAAGGATTTAAGGAAGAACAACTGCGTCCTTTTGGAAGTCGACAAAGTTAGTTCCTTTGTTATTTTGGGGGTTGAAGAGTACAAAAATAAGCAGATGGAAGCCATTGCCAAGGATTTCGTGAGTGTTAAGGGCAGACCTAGTAGGAACCTGAAAACAAAAGCCAGACAATGGTTCATAGATAATAATTTAGACAAAGTGGCTGGTTTGATAAAAAAAGCACAAAGTCAGTATCTTGAGGCTTTTCATACCGTAAAATTACACAAAAAGGGCTTTCCCTTTCGTACTATAATTTGTGAAAAGAATACCTGGCAGGGTGTAGTTAGCAGATTTTTACAGGATAACCTTAAACTTTTGACTGTTGATGATCCTTTCCGGGTAAAAAATGCCTGTGAAGTTGTGGATTTTTTAAAAACTATAGAGAATCAAGAAGTTAAATTCTTTTCTTTAGATGTTGTTGATTTGTATTATAGTCTGCCTAAAAAGATAATGTTTGAAGTCGTTGAAGAGGCTATTGAATTGTTCGGAGGTGTAAAATTCCAAAATTCCTCTGGTTGCTCTGTACAACAGTTCTTACAGTTACTTAGTCTGTACTTAGAATCAACCTTGGTGGAGGTAGACGGAAAGGTTTACAGACAGAGGACAGGGGTTTGTATAGGCTCAAGTATTGCGCCCATTATTAGCGACTTGGTTATGGCAAAAATTGAATGGAAGGTTATGGGTAGCTGCAGCGAATTAGGCATGTTAACTATCATGAGATATGTGGATGATTTTCTCTTATGTGCCCCAAATGAAGTCAGGGAGGTTGAGGTCAAGGAAATTTTTGAAAAAAGTGGGGAAGGTTTGAAGTTTACCCTGGAGACACAGGAACAGGGGAGGTTGCAATTTCTTGACCTTGCTATCTTTGCTCATGCTACAGGTGTTTGTTGGCAATACAAACAAAGATGTAAAAAGCCTTTAACCCCGTATGGGTCCTGTATTTCAAAGACCGTAAAAAACGGTGTAGCTAGATGCGTCATTAATAACGCTCTGAGCAGGTGCTGCATCCACTTGCTGAAAGCTGGTTGTATAGAGCAAATTCAGAGGTTAGAAGAAGCAGGATATCCTGAGAACATCATTAGGGATATCCTAAACAGAATCATCAGAGAAATAAGTAGTGGCAAAAAAACCCGAAAGCCCTGAAAGAAGGAACTTTGGGGTAATTACATATACCCATAAAGCCTCTCACAGGATAAAAAAAGTAGCTAGCAAGTACAATGTTGAAGTAGTCTTTCGTAAAAAACCCGGCTTAAGATCACTGATTAGGAAGGTAAATCAGGAGCAGTTACCTCGGTGCTCTATAAGTCATGAAAATCAGTTTGTGGACTGTATAGTTGGGGTTGTTTATTGCATACCGTTTAGTTGCGGGCGTGAATATATTGGGCAAACATCCCGGTGCATTAATGTTAGGTTAAAGGAACATCGTTATTCGGTTAGCAGGGGGTATGGAAACTTGGTTGAGCATTTAAAAAGGTGCCAGGGTTGTGTTGCAAAATTCCATGAGACAAAAATTTTATATAAGAGTAATAAGGGCGGTGCTTTATTATATCGTGAAGCTTTAAGTATAAAAAATGCGGGGTCCAGGTGCGTGAGTGTGCCTTCAGTGCTGATAACTGCTCCAGTCGAGAAGTTTTTGGAAGATTCAAACAGGAGGGACGCAAGATAAGTCTTATACTTTTGATAAAGATAAAGTCACCAAGCATGCTGGGGGTGTACTGGGAACTTGCTGAAGAGGGCGTTGTTGGTTAGGTTAGAGGATATAAACCAAGTTTGATAATAAATCCTTGTTCGTCAGTCTGTGCCTGTGTGTTGTGTCGTCTGTTGACTTGTTCCCCGGCACGGGGGTTTTATCGCTTTTAAAGGAGGCAAAGACACTTCGGCGGCACAGTCTGGTGCCGGCACGGCCTCGAGAGTCGAGACCACCTCGGCATCCCTCCCCCATTTTGCCCTGACCTAACTCTGACTAACCTAACCTAACCTAACGGTTCCTACCTTTCACAAGATGGCGAACTCCAAATCCGTTATGATTAGCAAAGCCGTGTTTCTCCTGCTGTAAGAAGTTCTTCAGATGGCGTTATTGAAATGCATATAAAAAAGGTTCTAGACCACACAATTGTTATATTTTGAGTTTACGTATATGACCCTGTTTCACTCGCATATAAAATGCACCTTTCAAACGCTTTCACTAATGTTTAAATCCCAGTGGTCCTTTTAACGAACTACACCCCCTCTGACTTATAATTCTCGAGAAATGCAGGCTCGACCACCAGGTACATACAACATTTACTCAGGATTGCCTGCTATACACAGTAAGTAATAAACACACGTAACATGAAAAACGGTTAGGAGCAACTAATATTTATTCGAACAAGAACTTTCGTGCAAGAGACTGCACTTCTTCAGGATGACCACCTGAAGCAGTGATGAGCACCTGAAGAAGTGCAGTCTCTTGCACGAAAGTTCTTGTTCGAATAAATATTAGTTGCTCCTAACCGTTTTTCATGTTACGTGTGTGATTCCCTCCTCGCGGGCTCCTTGACAGTGTTTTATTTTTTTCCCCTTTTCGACGTAAGTAATAAACACACAACAAAAAAAAGAAAGAAAGAGCAAATGATAACACCTAAGTGCGCCCGAATAGCACCCGGTTTCACACCGAATTCTAGAGAAAACAGAACCAGATTGCCCCATTCCTCTTCCTGAATGCCCTCTCGAGCATCTCTCGAAACTTCAACGAAACTTTGGGCCGTCGCCAAACTTTTAGGGAGGGTTGTTGGGAGGTGTTGGGGTGTATGGGTGGGGGGGTCTGGATAAATCAGTGGTCCCCGACTTCTCACACTTTATCGTCCGAAACAGTCATTCCAAGGTAACAGAAATTAATGGGAAATAACGTACCTATTGGGTTTAGCGTCACCACGAGCCTCATGATAGCCATAAGAGGGAATTCTCGAGGGCAGACTGTAAATGAACCCAGGGGTCACCTTATCAAAACATTTCTTGCTCAAGTGTCTCATCCAGTGTCGCTCTTTCTCATTCATTTTATTTTTCAAGCATATTCCTCTCCCCGCCGGTACCGGTACGACCAATAAAACAAGTCCCAGGCTGGAGAAGGACCCTTCCTGAATTGAAATGCTCACACACATTGCCTGCTAACACACATGCTGCACATTTTTATCTTTCCGGACGAGGAGAAAACTCTGCTCAATCATTCCGCGATAGGCGAGCAGATTAGCGCGGACGCGCGACCGAAGGCAGGCCGGGACAGCGCGCTCATTTTCTAGTTTTTTGGTTTCGTCACTGATCATCCTCTCTCATTTCGATGCCAATCAAATCTTCCTTACCTCCCGAAAAGAAATCCTGCGGCTTTAAGAGTGTAGTATCTGTCCTAAAGTTCCCAGTAGGGCTCATCAGTCACAGCAGCAAGGGTGAGAGAACAAACCCAAAAAATTTCGTCGAACTGTGCCTTACCCTGAACTTAACACAGATGATCCTTTCCGCAACAAGGAATCCACCTTTTGCGCCTCACACTCTAGACCTTCTGCTGACGTCACAACCCGAAATTCTTAATAACCTGTCGATAGACGATGGCCTTAGCGATCACTGCATCATCACCGCTAGGATGACCATACCGAGAACCAATAGGTCAACCTCTGTTAAACGCATTCTCCTATATTCCAGAGGTGACTTTGATGCGATGCGGAACGAACTACGCCACTTTTATGATAGATTCTCGGTGGAATGTGTGAGTCGCACGGTAGAAGATAACTGGTTTGCCTTCAAAACAAAGTTGCTCTCTTTAGTGGAAACCCATATACCTACCATGACTATACGTAATCGAGCCGATGCTCCTTGGTTCACTCGCACATTACACTTGCTGCGAAAGAAAAAACAACGCCTTTTTCGTCAAGCTCGCATTCTGGGTAATCCCGTCCTGTGGAACAGCTACAGGCTGATCGCTCAGAAATACAGACATTCCTTACGCAATGCAAGGGAAAAGTTCTACAATATTGAACTCCCCAAGATTATGTCAAATAACCCTAGAAAGTTCTGGAAAATCATAAACCCACGTTCTAATTCACAACTCCAATTGGTTGACTCTGAGGGGCACCCAGTGCCAGAAGGCGACTCTGCGGATGTATTTAACAACTTCTTCTCTTCCGTCTTCACGCGTGACTGCACTAGGACTGCGCCCACAGAACTCTCTACGCCCCCATATCCCACCATGGAGAGTATATACGTCAGCCCGCATGGTATCTCTAAACTTATCGACTCTCTTAAGAATACCTCATCATGCGGTCTTGATAGTATAAATATCAAAGTCTTAAAACAGACCAGAGACATATCCTCACTCTTCCTGTCATTTATCTTTCAGCAGTCGTTAGAGACAGGTGAAATTCCTCGTGACCTGGAAGACAGGCGAAATCATTCCCATCTTTAAGGCAGGCGACCCACACACCCCATCGAACTACAGGCCAGTTTCACTAACAAGCGTCCCGTCGAAACTCATAGAGCATGTCGTCTACAAACACGTGATCCAGTTCTTGGAAAATAACCAGTTCTTCTTCCACAATCAGCACGGATTCCGAAAGGGTTTTTCCTGCGAAACCCAACTTGCATCGTTCACGCATCACATCAGCCTCGCTTTAGATAACAACACTGAATGCGATGCTATCTTCCTCGACCTATCAAAAGCCTTTGATAGGATATCACACTCATTGCTGTTTAGAAAATTATCAGCGCTCCACTTCCACCCACTTATACTTCAATGGATTAAGAACTTCTTAACAGATCGGTCACAGACTGTATACGCTAACAACCACTACTCTTCATATGCGCATGTCACCTCTGGTGTCCCACAGGGTACGGTATTAGCACCTTTGTTGTTTTTAATATATATCAATGATCTCCCACAGTCAGTTTCATCGCACATTCGCCTATTTGCAGATGACTGCGTCGTCTATCGCACAGTCCATTCCACAGCTGACCATATAGCCTTACAGAGTGACTTGTATAAAATAGGCGAATGGTGCGAAACCTGGCAGATGTCACTTCACCCCACAAAATGTAAACATGTGACGTTTTCACGAAAATAACGATCATATACCACTACATATATCATAAGTGGATCACCTGTAGAAACCGTTACTAACTACAAATACCTTGGAGTACATTTCTCGTCTGATCTAACATGGAACACACACATCTCGAACATTCTTCCTAATGCAAATCGTAGTCTTGGGTATCTTCGGCGTCACATTACTCATGCACCTCCACACCTCAAACGGCTGGCCTACCTCACGTTTGTCCGCCCGAAGATCGAATATGCCAGTGCCATATGGGATCCCCACCAAACTTATCTTTCGAATATTATCGAAGCCTTGCAGAATCGGGCTGCCCGGTTCTTCTTCTAACCATATTCACCTTACACAAGCGTAACCTCACTCAAGGTCCGAGCTGAGCTCACCGACCTTAAAACACGTCGCATGATTCAACGGCTGTCATTATTTCACAAGTTCTATCACTCTCCCGCGCTCCGCAGTAGTTACATCCGCTCCCCTTCTTATCTTTCCTGCCGCGTTGACCATCAACATAAGGTACTACTAACTCGGTCACGTACAACATCATTCGAGGCATCCTTCTTTCAACGAACATCATCAGATTGGAATAAACTCCCACGGCATATTGCAGAACTCACGGATCATATCCAATTTACCAACGCATTAATCGCCGAGTTCACTTGATCATTGTCGCTCCATGTACACGCACATCATCGCTCTCTAATCTAGATATATTCTTTGCTTTTCATGTTGTTATAATCTTTTTCTGTCTGCTGTTTTTTTTTTTCCTTGTTTTTTTTTTTTTCAGTGTATGTTTGTTGTTTGATGTACAGTGCCAGTGTGTTACATACGTGCTCACTCCCTCATGTAATGGCCTAATGGCCCCTTGATGGATTAATAAATAAATAATAATAATAAAACCCCGGGCTCAACGTAATTTTCGAACGGTTCCTTACCATCGCGGTCGCAGGAACATCCAAAACGTAAGAAATGCCGGAGGAATATCCGGCTGCGTAGCATGCTGCCACCGCTGCGATGCCGAGCAATCGATCAATTTTAACGCTATTTCGAAGCCCAAGAGAGATCACTGAGTCCATTATTGCATGGGACGCCTTCTCGCACCGGCCAGCTCCTGTAAATAGTACGGGTTAAAGAATGATTGTGGGTCGTTTCTACATTAACGTCTCGTAAATTATTGGAGTGATTCAATTATGAAATGATAAATTATTAGAGTGCAGTGCATATTTGTTGTCGCTTTCGCTTGAATTGCGAATGTTTGGAAACTCAAAGAAAAGATGGGAAGTATAGATCAGCTTGGCTGATCTGCTTCACCTTAGAAACCGTCCTGTTGAAAATTCATAACAGCATGATTAGTGGTACGCTAATTGGGAGACTTCGTAATAGTCACTGATTCACCATGTCGTTTCTTCCTGCGTGCTAATCTACCATCGACCACCTCTGGTTACTGTGACGGCATATATAACTGTATGAAATCGCCAACGCTTGGAGTGCTAAAGCCAGCGGGGCTACATGCAGGCAATATATTTTCCCAGTACGTGCCACAATTTAATAATTGAAGCTACAAGGAACATGGAAGGAACGACGACATGGAAGGAAAATGAAATATCAATGTGCTCCACATCTGGGGTGAGAGAAAATTCGCGTAGTCTGATAGAACGAGATTACTTTTGTAGGAGCCGGCTTGCGCTCCGAAGAACCTTGGACAGAATCGATAGAATACCTTCTGAGCGGAATTGTGAAAAAAGATGTCGTGAAAGTGTCGGTTGATTGGTTTGCTCTCTATCGGTCCAACGTTCACTTACATTGATTTCAGAGGGAAAAAGGACGTGACAATTTAACGTGGCTCATGGCCCTGCTTCATTCGTCCATCAGTCTATCAGAAGCCACCATGTACAATATTTTCGCTGTGCGGTGTATTGTCATCGCACTATCATATCTACAAAAACATCCGAGGAAACCAGCCACTGGCCCAGCAAGATCTCCTCTCGTGGCGTCAGCATACCTGCAGGCACGTGGGAAGCGTCCCTAAAAATTCTTCTGCTGTTGCATCTGCTACGGCGCTGCAGTTGCCCAGTCGAGGAAAACCCAATCACCTGATTGGGTTTTCCTCAGCCGCTTTCAGACATATGTCGGCGCAGTTCCCTTAGAAGTCGGCCCAAGACGCACATTCCCCCAGAGCGTAAGTCGTGACGTTGCCCACCTCTGTGAGGCCGACAACGGCGGGCTCTTTCATTAGCACCACCACCACCACCACGAAATGACCTTGACTTCATTCGGTCACATGCATGTTCTTTGAAAAAGTGGAGTCATCGTCATCATCATCATGAAATAGCAAAATCATTGAGCAAATCGACATCCGTTGTCACGTGTATCTATGTCGCATGTCGTATTATAAACCAAGATTTCTTTTAACGAAACCGTTCACGATGTAGAGAGGAAAGAGGACGCACAAACGCCGATATGTAACACAGACGACCAAAAACCAAAGAGAACAACAGAACAACACAGCGAGGAAAAAACATGGGCATGAGATAAAAAACAAAAGTATGCTTATAATACAAGAAGAAGAAAAAAAGAACAGAAAAGGAAAACAGTATCCAGACTATATTCGTAGTGAGGCCATTCGGGCTGTTCGAATACCTCGCACGCCAATTTTTCCACAAAATCCTCCACTTCCCACGCATGTTTTTTGTGGTCGAAGAAGTACTTTGCAAGACAGGAACGCGTAATCTACTTACAATGGCGAAAAGTTCCTCTTATATATATATATTTCTCTCCAAAAGCGGCAGGCTGGTGTAATAAGCTGCTTATAATGGCCGTTTGACTGCACATGGGCTGAGGAGTATACCTATATAGAGAAAAGTCCTTACTTTCGCTGCGGCGTATGTGCGGACTACAAGTTGGCTAAGGAGAGCATCATTGGAGAGCTAAGAATTAGTACTGAATTGATGCTCAATTACTGAAAATGTTGGCAGGCGGATAATAAATAATAATTCGTGGCTTTACGTCGCGAGATAACCGCGTGCAAAGGAGTGCGACAATGATGAGAGGACTAAATAAATTGCATCCTGTACTTTCGACTTCTTGACACTAGTTTGTTGCAAGTTCTAGTGTCGTACATTCCTGTCCGCGTAACCAATATTTCGCGGTATTTTAATTCCACGAGAAGAAATATATAAAGAAATGACGATCGCGAAATTTACGAAAATCAGGTTCTCGCGTAAATCACTTAATGTATCGCAGTGTCCTGAAAGCTATGTCTCTGAAACTTTGACGTAGAGTACTCATTTGAATTTAAATAATTGCTGGCCGTCGATCGGCATATGCATTGCCAGTATCATAGCAGACATCATCATCATCATCATAGCAGACGACGCTATAGCAGTCGTTATCACACTTTCTCGATAATATGACCACATGAAAATATACATGTATGTTTCAGTTATTGTTAGAATTAAACATGCGCGTAATAAACTGTGACTAAATTACGCTACCTATCGTTCCCACCATTCTGGACAGTGTAGTGACCTCTATTACGGTAGATACGTAAACTATACATGTTCCTTACAAGCTTTCTATAAATGAATTGTGGAGCTTTCTGGCGACGTGCAATACATGGAGGCCTATGACACTCGGTAGGCTTAGAATGTGACTCCGAATCGCATGAAGGCTATCGACTGTCATGCACACAGCAGCTAGTCGACCTCCGTCTGGCTGACCTTTCCTTTTTTTTTATAATAAACATATCCCCCCCTCCCCTCAAGAACAATACGGGAATATCTTTTAGCCGTGTTGCGCAGGGACTTATCTACGGTCCCGTTGCTTTCAAGTCAAACGCCCTACGGAAGAGATGTAAATGTTGTTGTTCGACGTATGATGCAATTGAAGGACGCCAACTGTGGGAAACGAAGTCACTCCACAGAAGCAAATTTTTTTGGTTTGATTTTCTTTCTTTGGTTGGACTATATCTGTACGAGATAAAACCCCGAGAAGAAACTTGTCAAGAAAAAGAGCAAGCATTTATGTGTGCTTTTTGCGCTTCTGGGTTGTATCCATCTTGTCATGAGGCACTCTGGGCTGGTAGACGGTAGAAGCACTAACGCATTACTATGCCACGGATGTGATACTGGACAGCTTTTGATGAAATCTTTCGTGCGCACTGAAGCAGCATCTTGTTGAATAGGAACTTCGATCTTTCTCGGGTGAGAGCACGTCCGAATTCTCTGCTATATACGTCGTTTCCTGCAAGCACCTGCGTTCGCACATAAAGAAGATCACATATGTAGCACCGGTAGCGACGAAGGGATCGTTATTGCCACGTTCTCGCTTCTCGGATGGCGAATCCCAGTTGGTCGGAAATATTCGTGCGCTTTACATTTGTTTAAGACCGTAAATTCCATTCAGCAAAACTATAGATATACCGTACTGCAAAAAAAAACGTATTATGAAAACTTTTCTCTTATTTGATTCTTTTTTTGCATCCCCTGTGTCGTCGAAATTCTAGGATCGGTCGCAGCTGGAAGAGGACACCCATGCACGTTCTTTGCTTTCGGTTCTTTTATTTTTATTTTTTGTTTTTTTGCTATTATTTAACTGTTACTGCGTATGAAGCGTAAACAACCGCATCGGCGATAAATGGAAACAACAGCAGCGGGCTTAGTCGTTCCTACTGGATAATTCGAAGAATGTAAATAAGGAGAACACGCCGAGCTTAGCTACAAACGGGTGATGATACAAACGCATAAGCCTGCCTCATTTTTTCCCCCGAGGCTTTTGAATTTTCTTGAAATCTAGCCGTGATGCAGACGGTACAGGTCCCGAAAAAAGTTTACGGAACACGCGAGCGACGTAGTTTTTCTTCGGCGCGACACCCTAGCGGCTGGCGCAACCAGGTTCGTTCACTCGTTTTGTCAGAGGGGTAGAGGAGAGCGCGCTAGTAGCGACACTAACCCAAACCACTTCGCTAGCATATTTTTGGCGATATCGAAACTATCGCGGTGTGTCGCAACCAGCGCACTCGTCCTCTCCTCCGAACGAGTGAACGACATGATGGTAGAGCCCAGATAGAACATATACTAGGGACCACAACAACATGCACACACAGACGAGCCCATAAACCTTTGTCGGGACCTGTGCATCCTTCCGTGAGCGACATTCCGAAGTTGATATTGCGTACGCAAGCATACGCAACAGCGTTGTGTTCGCGAGAAAATAGCGGCGCCCACGTCGTGCGTGCGCCGTTCGCAACGTAATATTTGCATGACGGTGAAACCACGAGACTAGGGAGTTAACAAATAATAACAGCAACGTCAATAGTAATATTTGCGCCGAGCGTACATACGCCATTTTTCGAATTTTGCAAAGAAATATACATAAACTAGGGCTGTACCAATAGTCATTATTACAAAACGGAAGCAAATACCGATCGAATTCAAATATCACCGCAGCAAATAGTAAGGTAACAGTTGCATAACCGAAGTGAATGGTTGACTGAGCCGAATAAATATGTAGCGCGTGTACAGACATACGTCTCATGCACAGCATATGTACGGGATATACAGAAAAACGAGATTCAAGGAATGGGCGCCGCCCTTAGTGCTGCCATCCCGTGGTACTCACAGGAACTGCGCACGTGTGGACTGCCGCCCGTATACTGTGGACTGTGTCCGTACACTGTGCCGTCCACACTGTGGACCAGACTGAACAACTGTGCATATCGTACGCGGAAGCAAGCAATCTTCGTTTTCCTTGATCTTTCGAACATTGATACGCTACCCAGATGTTTACCGGATGACCGGTTATACGGAATGCTACGTTATGCAGTCATGCTGGATACCGGGAGTCAAGTATAGACCGGAAGTGGACAAACGGAAGTTGGGTTTAGACCGGAAGTGGATACCCGGAAGTCAAGTATGGACCTGTCGTGACGACGATGCCGACGCAACGCGGCCAGCCTCATCAACATCGCTACCGCGCGCCACGCTCGGCAATCAGTTCCGTTGAGCGCACAGTCCAGACCAGCCGGTCGCGCTGATCCCGAAATAAAACTCCTCTCCTCTTACGTCGCCAGGCCTCATTCTTCTCCCTCAAACCGGAAAATGCGCCTAATGTTAACGCGTTTCTCTCACATTTACCGCTAAATCGCCACTGAATTTATTTTTGTTCCGCAGCCTCAATTGAAAGTTACAATAACAGTGTTGAAAATGGTGTTTGTAAAACACCCATTTGGATGGCAATAATTACTTACCTGGAATCGTGTTATAAAGGGAATACGCCCCACTGAAATATGAGAAAGGTCTAAGGAAACAGCACCGCAAGTGGTACTGAAAAAATAGTGTACTAAAGCAAAGTAAGTACTAAAAAAAGTGGTTAGAAAAAATCTTTAGAAAAAATCTTCCCGGAAACAACACCGCAAGCGATGTTGCCCCGACGACCGTTTTACGGGCCGCGCAAAAAATCTTTGGCATTTCCTGTAGAATATGCCCCTTGAAATGGTGCTTTTCGCAGAATACGTTGATTACAAGCATGTTTTATGAAACACTTTTGTGATGGTGTGGAAATTACAACAACAGTTAAATTATGAAGGATAATGTTATGGGGTGTTATTTACACCACAAAGGTGTGTGTGTGGGGGGGGGGGGGGGGCACAGGACAATACATTTACACCCGCAAGGCGTAAAAAATATTTATCGTGCAAGCTCTTCCCGAAACGAAAATAAACTATCAAACCCCAACAGAAAGAAACATTTCAAATGAGACGTCCTGACAATTTTAACCTTGGCCCTGTCCGGCAGGAGCTGCGCTGACACGTCAATATGTTTTTTCAACGCAACGCAGCGGAAATTGGGAATCCTGTGCGAGTAATCGATTCCTGTTGGACACGTACGGAGCAAACACTGGTGGTGAGGCCAGCGTTACATCCCATGCCGCATATTACGCTCCGGCATGAGTTAATTAGCCACAGCTGGAAAACACATTGCCGCGCGGATACACAATGGTGTAATGGAGGTTTGTTTGCACTGTTCGACAGCGAATGCCAGTGTCCCCTTCGTTGTAGTTGTTCAGCTGTGTCTCCATTTCGTACGGGATCACAACGACGACAGGATTCGTACAGTGAACTCGATACTTGTCGCTCTTTGACGCGCTCAGCTTCGGTCTCGGATGATTTGCTTATCAAAATCAGGTTATAGATATTTATTTATTGCGGTGCTCCAAGGGGGTGGGGGGTATATGTTTATTATATAATAAAATAGGAGGGAAAGGTTAGCCTGCGCTACGGCGGCTTGCTATTCCCAGGAAAGAAAGGGAAAAAAAGAAAAAGAAAGACAAACAAAAAGGAAAACAAACACGACATTGATCACAGTTCACTCAGAAGGCCACAGATCTGGAGGAACTGAACAAGTGCCTTTGTCACCTGACTATGTTGTGTGGGGCTTAGCAGCGTAGCTGGGGAAAACTCCGAAATCCTGAGGCGAGCGATGCGCGACAGTAGGAGAAGACGATGTTGGCGGTAACAGGTGCAGTGGAGCAGCAAGTGCGGGATGTCTCCTTCAACACGACAGGTGGGGCAGTTGGGTGACGAAAGGTGGCCCATCTTAAAGAGGAGTATTGGAGTCCGCTCCAAGGGCCTTGTGGCATTACATAGAGAACTCATAACCGCAATGAAAATGATTACAGAACAGTAACAAAAAGAAAAAAAGAGACAGAAAATTGATTAACACTAGAAAAGTAATACAAATTCACATACAACTAGTTGCGTAACAAGAATAGCATTGATTGGTAATACTACAAAGTAAAAAAAAGAGCGGAGAGGCGGTTTTGAATGATGTACGTATGATTTACAACTCAGGTGATAGATGAGGGTTAACAATTCCATAGCCGAACGGCACGTGGAAAGAAGGAAAAGAAAAAAATAGTTGCTGAGGGGGAATATGTTTAATGCAAAGTAACAAAAAAGAAAAAGGAAAAGTTAGCCACGGTGTAGGCTTGCTATTCCCAAAAGCTATAGAAGCTGAATAGAAGGACGGTTCGCATTTCTAAGCGTTATCCAAGCTTTGGCTTGAATAACGCGCTGGACCGGGGGGGGGGCGGATTTATTGGCAGGAAAAAGGAAAAGAATAAATAAAACGGGAAAGGTCAGCCATGCAGCACGCCGGCTTAGTATTCCCTAAACAAAAAAAACAAGAAATAAAACATAAAAAGACATAAATCAATAAATAAATAAGAAGAAAAACTAGCAAAAAATGAAACAGCTGGACGGGTGTAAGGAAGAGTAAGGGGCGACGAGTGAAAATGTTTATGAAACAGATGCAATGTTTGGAGATTACGGCGGTGATCTAAAGGCTCAAGGTCAAGATATCACGTAATCAATTGCTCATTTCTTTTTTAAAAAAGATGGTGGCTTATGTAATAACTGGCCCCAATTCTTCTGTCGCACATTCTCCCGCAAAACGCTAATGAATAAGGAAACTAACGAATATTGGATAACAAGTAAAGAAATATCTAATAAAATTCGGGCAATTTCAAGTTCAAGACGCTATATCGTACATCTTTCGTAGTTCCCAAGCACTTCACAAGAAGAGCTTTTTTTCGTACATTCCCTCTTTCCACGGCGCACGAGTTATTTGAAATTCCGTTTTGTTGAAACGTGCAACATAAAATGTTCATAGTAAACGGTGTAAAACATGCATGTCTTCGCGTTGCTGAGCTTCAAGGAAAAACTCAAATTTAAAGGTACTGTAAAGCAGTAGACAAGCATGATATGCCGGTGATGTGACTAGAGACTTTGTTGCTTCTAAATACCATATGCGGAACCATACGACCGGCAACGCGCTATAAATATTTTTAATTTGCCATGAAAGATGCGGCGTAGTGGAGCGGTGCGACGCCTGGTGTCAAACAACCCCCTGTACAGCGGGCAACACTGAAAATTGGTATTACACACTATGACATCGGAACTTCGTTATTTTAGTAACCATATTATTAGTTTTCCGGTTTACCTATGCATTCTTAAACCCCTGTTAACAGTTTAACCTGTTAACCCCTGTTTTTGCGAAGTAACCCAGTGCTGGCCGCGCTGTTCGATGGGGGCTCTCCCTACTTCTCTGCTGTGCCTGCGCGCTCCTTTTGTTCGCGGCCTCTTTCGAACGAACAAACTCTCTCTGTGAACCTCTGTGAACAAACAAGTCCCGACGCTGTCTGGCTTCTTGAACGTCTGACACATTTTTTTCAACGGCTCAGCATTTCATTTCAGTTCGCTTATCCGTTTATTACTAGCCACTGTACGTTTATCCTCAGATGTGGATCGTTGTGTGGATTGCAGGGGTGGATTTTATGGTGGATTGTGGTGGATTGTTATGTCGGGCCCAGTGTTATACGCATGCAATGTGGTTGCCGCCGTATGTGTCAGAAGTACGGATTCATTTCGAATACCTAGCACAGTGTTGCCCGTAATCTTTAATTGTAATTTTCTAATTAACTGCACCGTCGATTGGAATGAAACTTGCACAGTTTTTGTCCTGGTGGCTTGGACTATCGAATAGCCACACTAAATGACATTTGATCGCTGCTGCTTTACAGTACCTTTAAGTAGCATAAGCGAATCTTGCAACAGTTCCATAATGTAAACACCTGAGTCTGGGCACACAGAGGGACCACTCGAGCACACGACTCAAACCAGCAAAGTTTACTAATCACAAGAACACCATGTACATACAGTGACACAGCACGGGAAAAAGAGGGAAAGGAAGGTAACAAGAAGGTCACATACCTGCTCGTTCGTTCACGTACTCGGTCGAACTCTTGTTACCTTCCTTTCCCTCTTTTTCCCATGCTGTGTCACTATGTGTACATGGTGTTCTTGTGGTTAGTAAACTTTGCTGGTTTGAGTCGTGTGCTCGAGTGGTCCCTCTGTGTGCCCAGGCTCAGGTGCTTACCCCCCCCCCCCCATTATCAGTTCATCAGTTTATCAGTTCATCCACCAGCTGGCCTGCATATACGCCATCTTGTCACTTGCAACAGTTATTTTGTGCTCAGTTGAATACTGCTAGCAGGCAGCATGCTGATATTCAGCCTTGCTGCCACATTATTGGCCCGTGTCAGATTGTACAGCACTGTCGAGGTCTCCTAATGTTCTTGGAATTTGCTCCAGACTCTGTAATGTCATACTCTCTATCCCAATATCGGTCGGTCTTTCTTTCGTTCTTTTTTTTTCTTCGCCTTACTTTTTTGTTCGGTGTTAGCACAGCCAGCAGAGGACAGCTCAATTGTTTGTTGTTTGTTTGTAAGGAAAAGAAAAGAGGAGAAATTGAACTAGTCTCCCGATTTGTTCTACTTCTCAGGTGCTCTACTCGCAAGTTCGCTATAACACTATTCGCATGTTCGCTATTCAGTAGTCCACTATCCACATGTTCACGAGAAGTCCACAATTATCCACTAATCACAATTATCCCAAGATCATGCACAGAGAATCCTAGAAGGTTGTATCCGTCCCACATCTCAGTTGTTTCGTATGATTTGTACGTAGCTCATTTAACTTCATACACATATCTCACATCTAATATGTCGCGTGCAATTGGGAGTACACTGCTCTCCAGCGGTGAACAGCCCCATCTCATTGTCACGATTTATCTGTTGCTATTGTTGCAACAGTTATACTAAGAAAACAGTTCTTCTATAAGGAAGGTGGCCACAGCGAAAACGAAGCTCAAAATAATGATTCAGGTTTTGCGCCGCGAGACAATCATGCTGAAGAAACCGAACTCCTGTACTTACCAACACAACCTGCGGTCCACTCGACCGTAACGTCGAATGACGACGAATGTCGACACATTTCCCTCTGAAGTCGGCCCAGGGCGCACTGTCCCCCACTCATTCCTGCTGTCCACGTCTGTACGTCGCTCCCCATAGCCACATAGTAAGATAATACTGTCTCTCTCTGTGGAATAAATTGAATAAAACTATAAATATCCAACACGCAATCGAAATTCTGAATACCCACACACCTTTCGTTTTAATGCAGCGTTACAATTCAGCTGTTTTACTGTTATGGTAGTAGTATGTAATTACGAAATACAATTAAGAACGTATTACATGAACGCCACTCTCCAGCGCGGGTATGATTACGAGTCATGTCCTTCTATGAGTTGTAAAGAATCAAACCAGTGCGAAAAATCCCCTGACTGAATACAGACTACGAACAGCATTCAATAATCATCACATCTCATCACACTTTCACAACTAGAGTGAATTGGGTCAGGGATGGTAAAAGCACGTATGTTAAGTTCGCAAACTCTACCCTGTTACATGGAACTTAAGCCCCACATAATTGGGTCAACTTGTGTGTTTGCTGTGGGCTTGGAGTATAAGGAGGGGGCCTCGACGAACACTCTGGGCAAAGTGGTATAGGGACCGTGCGACACCTAAAGGGGGCGCGCTGCTCCGTCGCGACAGCGCCGCCAGTGGCGGTCTTGGACGTATCCGACGTGATACCACGCCGCCCGTTCTATGCATCCTCAAGTGGAACCGTAGCTTGCGTGGCGACCGCCGTAATTAGAAGGGCTAATTTTCGAAGTGCAAATAATGTGGAACCTTTCTGGGGCGCGAACGAAGAGAATGGAGCCAAACTGCACAGAAGCAACCACCGTATTTATAATGTATCCAACAACGCGGAAGGAATAGCCACTGGCGTCTGTCTGGTCAAAACACCTGTAAGTGATACGTCGAGAGAATGGTTATTTGAGGCCTCACAAAATCCTGGCTTGCTAGCGAAGGTTATATACGTGTATTTCTCTGACTCCAGCGATTTGTAATATCATGTTGTTGACGGAGTCTTGTATTCCTTTCCACACACATACCTTCGTCACTGAAATCTACATCGTGCGTCCGTTTTATCCCAAATAAACACGTAAGGTCACAACTTATTGTCTGAACTTGTACTGCAGTTTTTCCAGTATCTTCAGATAACGCTAAAGAGATCCTCAAAGAAGAAATTCTATGAGTTTTTACCTCGGCTACCGCCGTAGGCTTGCGGCACGACGGCTGTGAAATGGTCGGTGCGTAAATACTAAACCTTTTGGACAACGTAGAACTCCCGTTCTCACTGTGAGACTCGTCAACCAGATTACCGGGAGCAATATCAGGTCTTGGCACTGGCGATGAAACACATCAACCATTATCTCGAAATAGGTTGCTGTTTGGTCGGTGCATTTGACGGTGATACAGTATCCAGCGGCGTTTCACCGTCACGAAAGTGGCAACTGTAAATCATTGATCATTTTGCAGGTCCCCATTCAGTTTCATTGAAACTAGAACAAAAGAAATAGAATATATTCGCTCATGTTGTGCACAGCTCATGCAATGGCCGAACGCGCGTCACAAACGCTATTCGCTGCGAGTCTAGTGACCTCGGTGGTATTGGAAGCATAGAAATCACAAGAAATGAAACATCTGGTCCCTAATGAAGAGTTCTTTAAGGTGCTGACACAGTTAGCGATGCAAAAGTTCCAGTGTGGCAAAAAAAGACGCCCGCACTTCACATGTAAACAAAGCTGCTACCCGGCGGCTATCACGCCAGGTACTTTCTCCGGAGGCCGAATCGCGGAGCCACCAGTTTGTCGCACAGTCCCTATACGCTTGGGCTTTCCACTGCTCTGCCCGTTCAGTAGGATTACTAGGGTAGCGTCTCTGAACGTCAAATAACTTTACCGGATAAACAAAACTGCTAATGGAATTGTGTTTATTTATTTATTACTCTTATAGCACCTTGGTGACACACTCTATATTTGGCGAGCGTTGATAAATGCGGTAATATCCCGGGATGACCACGGGATAAGCGAGGAGCCGATATGAATACGTCTATTTGTAGAAAATGAGGAAATGTCAGTCAAACGCAAGGTCGAGAGAGAAAAAAAGAGAGAAAACAACATGAAAGAAGAAGAGGGGAATGAAAAAAGAACAAGAGAAGGAAGGAACTCACTGCTGGATCGTCACTAGTCTCGTTTACATGAACCCGGCAGGACTTGGTCGAGTTGATAGTGCAGGCTGAGTCGAACCCGACCCGACCCGATGCCGTTTACATAAAATCGCTCAAACGGGAGGCGATCGCAGCGCAGCGGCGTCTAGCGGCCCGAGCGACTCCTATATCCCGAGCGGGTCAATCTACCCCCTGGTGTCGGGCTGACTCGCCGCGACGCGGGCTCTCAACACGACCCGAAAGTGTTTACATGAGCGAGTCGAACCCCGACAACCGAACTCAACCCGCTCCTGTCGAATCCTGGCAGTATCGAGTTCATCTAAACGAAGCTACTGATTTAGATTCAATTCGTCGCTGACGTGGTTCACTAATTCAGAGGATATAAAGCGATGTCGTAAGTTATGTTTCTCTCAGGAGGTGGAGTACCTACTGCTTTAATCATATCCTACCGTTGGCGGAGCTCTGTATAGGAAGTGAGCCGTATTTCTGAGAGGTTACAATACAAAACAAAATAAACGTCGTCGTTTCAGTTCGGAGTGCCCCACTTAAGTGTTTTGTTTCCCCTTCTATGTTTCATTGCCTCATCTACTAGTTTCGTCCTTGAAGCTCTTACATTCGAGCTACGATGGCATCATTGTCCCCGAAACAACTCGACAATTAATGACGTGCCCTCCTGTGTTGCAGATTTCAATCGATGACCGGCGGAGGCTCTACGTGAAGGCCGAGGAAGAGAACAGGTACGCGTCCTATGGCTCCGTCAGCTACCAATTACGAGAAGCCAACGAAGAAGCCACGGGGTTTTGCGACTTCATGTCGCGTGCACTCACCATCGTCTCCTCTTCCGGTGAGTGAGGAACATTCGGCGATCTGCTACACGTGGCAAGCGACGCATTCGTCGTCGTTTCATTTGACATTGGCCTATGCTTTGGGTATAGTTGACGGGTAGTCTCTAAGAATCATGGGAAAACAATCGACTTCCGTGTCTAAACCAGGGATCGGAACCGGGTTTTTTTCGGTTTGGTTCGGGTTCGGGTTCAGGCATATTGGTTCGGTTCGGGTTTAGCTCCGCTGAACCGAAATTATCAGCTTGAACCGGTTCAGGTATATCGGTTCGGTTCGGGTTCGGCTCAGGGAGAACCCCCCGCCACCCCCCCCACCCCCCCACCCCCGCACATACACGGACAAAAAAAATCTGTCAGCGGTCGGGGCATTTATAAGGATTGGAACAGTTACTTTTTTCGGCCTCGGTTTAACCGGTCCACGGGCAGTAATTTTGCTACATGCAAGCAAGCTTACGCTCACCGTACACGATTGTAAGAGAAAGGTGTGAGATAACCATTCAGGTGAGCAAAAAAAAAAGGTCGGTCAGTAGTACAATTAATTCACCTCTGAACCGATTCCCGAACCGGTAACCGTATCAATTTTTTTCGGTTCAGTTCCGGTTCGGCTCAGGACAGGCAAAAAAATCGTTCGGGTTCGGTTCGGTTCGGGTTCGTCAGAAAATAACGGGTTTTTCCGGTTTTCGGTTCGGGTTCAGTTTCGGTTCCGATCCCTGGTCTAAACTAGCAGACGAAGCATGCTATGGGCAGGGAAGGGTAACGGTAATGGTAACGGAAACAGAACCGGTATATTACCGAAATTGGAGATGGTAACGGAAACACATACCACTGTCCTCCATTACCGGAAACAGAAACGGAAACGAAAATTATCGTCCGGTATTGAATTCGGGTAATTGCTATTACTGCTGTGCGATGACATCTCAATGACTTTACATTTTATTTTTGTATTTTGATGACTCCATCCCCTGTAATGCTCTAAATGCTACACGACAGCATGGAAACAAACCGTTCAAGGGTGCATCCAGAGCCGTAGTAACGAGGGTGCGAGAGGGGCAGCCGCCCCGGACGCCCTCGCCAGAGAGGGCACCGAAGTGCAGGCCCCGGCAAGTTGGTTGGACAGTATATAAAGCGGAAATGAAGATAATTTGAATTTACGATCTAGGCAGTGCAAATAAGCGTTTTCTTTACTTTGGTTACAGGGTTTCTGACGTCAACGGACGAAAAGGATGGGGGGGGGGGGGCTCTTCACATTTGCCCTGCCATGCACTCTAAAACAGAACTTCACCGCATAGCACGCTGTGCGCCAACCATTGCCGCGAATGATAGGGTTATCGCTTTTGATTCGAAGAGGGAGGTGGGCGTATGCCTTTTTGTGGCAATTTGGATATATGAAAATTGCCACAAAAAGGCGTACGCCCCCCTCTCTCTTCAAATCAAGTGCGATAACCCTATCATTCTTGGCAATGGTTGGAGCACAGCGTGCTATGCGGTGAAGCTCAGTTTTTAGAGTGTGGGCGCAGACTCGCCTCGCGACGGCACTGCACTCTTAAAAATGAACTTCACCACATAGCACGCTCCTAGCCAACCATCACCCCGAATGACAACGTTCTCGCCTTAGATTTGTTGAAAACGGGAGGAGGAGCCTATTTTGTGCCGTGCATAATGGCCACAAAATAGGCTCCTCCTCCCGTTTTCAGCAAATCTAAGGCGAGAACGTTGTCATTCGGGATGATGGTTGGCTAGGAGCGTGCTATGTGGTGAAGTTCATTTCTAAGAGTGTGGGTGCATCGCTCGCTTACCTACCCGTGACATTACCTACCTACATGACATCAAGACATGAGACTTACACAACATAGACTCCACGCACTGTACTCCACCACAGCACGAGGATGACAGCATACGATCTTGTTTTAGCCTAATTTTAACGTGGCTATGGCAGCATTGTTTAACTCTGAGAGCGTTCGCCTACGAATGCGACATTAGATGAAGGTTACGCCCATCTTCACTCTTAAAAATGAACTTCACCGCATGGCACGCTCCTAGCCAACCATGATCTCGAATGATATCGTTATCTGCCCTGATTTGCTGAAAACGGGAGGCGTACGCCTTTTTTGTGACACTTATGCTGTTCATAATTGTCACGAAAAAGGCGTACGCCTCCTGTTTACAAGAAATCAGGGCAGATAACGATATCATTTGGGATGATGGTTGGCTAGGAGCGTGCTATGTGGTGAAGTTCATTTTTAAGAGTGTTGGGTTGCTGGACTTAAAGGAGCAGTCTAGAGGGCACACAACTTTGTTTCTGTTTTTGGTCGGTATGGAATGTTAGGCGGCCTGAAACCCACAATGAAACTGAGGTGGCACACTGAAACTGAGGCGGCCTGAAACCCTGAGTTTTCCCACAATTAGTGCAACTGTAGCGAAATTGGGACGCCTGCAATAGCCCCCTGAACCTTCCGTGCGCGAAACACTCTCCTTCGCCTTCACGATAGACACGTGATGAGCGCCGCCACGCGCGTCACTATGTGACGCGAGTGGTAGGGACGCTCCTCATTGGACCTGGGATCACATGATCGAGGTGAGCAACACCGCGTAGGCCGGAGCGTCTGCTACCGTTTCGGAGACGCCAGGCGTTCTCCGTCTGCGTGATGTCCGAAACTGAGGATTTGAAGGCTGTCAACGACACGACCACGATTTTTTGGGACTGCAGACACCACGGGAAGAACGAGTGGTGCTGCCCGAAATTAACTGTGTGTTGTACAGCGATAACCCAGTGCTTCCCGACAGTGTGCAGCCTCTCTGACCATTTTCATCGCACAGTTGGTTCTGTGACTAACAGGTGGTGGTATTGTGGCGCCACCTGTGCCAGCTGAAGTTCATTTTTAAGAGTGTACTGTGAATTCTGAGATTGCACAAAAGCCACGGATATATTACTATTGTGATTGCAACCTTAGTTTGTCAGGCTGCATATAGGCTTTGTTTTTTTTAGAAAACGTGATATAAACCATATAAAGAATAGAAGTCAACAAGAAACAGCTCGCAATGTTCGTAGCAGACGGTTTTTCCTATCAACGAATGAGGGGCTGTCTACCACAAACGTCACACTTGAGTGGGTGATTTGAGAGAGTGGGTAGGCGATTTTGCAAGTTAATTGCGCCACGATGAAACAACTTTGGACAAAAATATTTTGTGGGAATGCTTGTCACATACTGCTTGACAAGATGACAGCAGTTTTTGGCCATGTTAGATACCACTTTAATGCTCCTTTTAAGCCCCGTTCCGACATATAGCAATTTGCTATATAGTGATACAAAATAGCCCCTATATTTTCCTCCTCGCGGTCCTGCAAGCCGATAAAACATAGCGCTTGCCGGAGTTGAGCTCGTGTCAACTTTTTCAGCGCTAATAATAGCACTACATTCGTGTTGGTCAATGAGGAGCTCCTTCAGCAATGATGTCGCGGAAGTTGTGAAATTGTTTTGCTTCTGCATTTCACGGCACGGGGACCGCATTCTAACCGGCGAGCCTGTTATCCAAAATGTCTGGTAATTTTCTGTTTAGTCAGTTGATGGAATTTGCTCGTCCGCATGCTGTCGAACTCCGGATCCGCCATGATGGGAGAGACTGGAAACGACTAACGTAATTCCGCTAAAATATAGCGCTGAAATCGCTTTGCATGTGAGAACCGTCCGATCACAGAGAGTGCTGTTTCTGCGCGCTATTTTGTAGAGGTATACTAGTGCGCTGCTATATGTTGGAACAGGCCTGACTGACAGAAGACTGACTGAAGACATGCTCCTACACTCTAAAAATCTTGCAAGATGTGCGCGTCCCAACGACGTAAAATTACTTGTGTAATGTTTATGCATGGACACCGAAGCAGCACTTCACTCTTAAAAATGAACTTCACCACATAGCACGCTTCTAGCCAACCACCATCCCGAATAACAACGTTCTCGCCCCTGATTTGTTGAAAACGGGAGGAGGAGCCTATTTTGTGCCGTGCATAATGGCACAAAATAGGCTCCTCCTCCCGTTTTCAACAAATCTAGGGCGAGAACGTTGTCGTTCGGGTTGATGGTTGGCTAGGAGCGTGCTATGTGGTAAAGTTCATTTTTAAGAGTGTTGGGCAAAACAGGGTGCTGACACAGCCGGAGTGGCTGTCCTCCCGCAGCTCTGTAACAGCCGTTTCATTACCGGAAACAGTAACGGAAACGCGACGGAAACGAAGTTAAACGCTGGTGTCAGAAACGGATGACGGAAACGAAAATATAGCATTAACGAAAATGGAAACGGTAACGTAAATACGTCCGTTATCCTTCCGTGGTCATGGGTGCTGGAGGTGGATTGCCCTGGCTCTAGAAGCATCTTTAGAAGGCGGTAAAGCGCGGCTGTCAGGACCTAACATACAGACTGTTTTCCGTGTGTGCGTACATAAACCAATTTACCGACAATAAGCACGCACGTAATGTAACATTGAGTATAACGGCTGCAACAAGCAATACCTGGCATTCCAGTCCTGAAGGCAACAGTCAGCATTTCACGGCAGCGCAACAGCCACCCATACTGCTTCTGAAGCGACTGGGAAACCAAGTTCAAACACCTTGCCCATCGGAATCTGTGAGGCGCTTGACGCGGAAGCGGGGACATTGACGTCATTTTCTGCACGAAATCACCCGTGCCCTATTGAACTACTACTTGGGGAAACGTCTTGGCGACTAGTTAATCCAATCCAATCGGATGTTGAGTGATGGAAAGTATAGGATCACAATGCACACAATGTTGCACAAACCCAATTCTTTCAAAAGCGATTTAAATACGTGTGTGCACAATTTGGAGTACAGAATGTGATTTCAATCCCGATTGAAATCCACCTAAAAGGCGTGTGCATACCATTTCGATTTCATCATTTCATCGGAGGCGAATTATTGGTTAGGGTGTGGATTTAGATTCAATCCTTTTCTACACAGGGTCTTCTCTTATTTGAATTGAGCCACCTTTTACATGTGGATTTCAACCGCGCCTTCTATTCGTATTACAAATCATACTACGCCCCTAACCTACTCGACCCCAATAACTGCACGCGGGTGCACAGCTAGTTTTCATGGACAAGCAATGACGTTCGGCGAGTAGGTAACACGAATACATATCGATATTTTAGCAGTGACTGCATCTGCTCCTTTCGGTTTACTTGCTGCTTCCGGCAAGGGTGACCCTCTCTGTAACGTTTTTCCAGGATTAACCTTGATTGCGAGTTCTATTTCGTCCATTCTAGCGAAAGCATAAAAATACAGCTTCCTATGGAACACTTTATGTAAGTTCGAGAGCCAAGCGGGTCTCAATGATCGTTACCAATCCGTGTATATGGTCTTATAGGCCGAAAATAGAAGTAGAAAACACGTCCCAGGCATACGTGCTATGGAGCGATGAAGCTAATTGGAGTCGGCGATTATCAGCTAATCTGATAAACAGCTTAGCGGCTCCCTCTCCGATGCGGACGCAAATGAGGGTCGTTCTTCGAGCGTATGAAGTGCGCATCGTTTCGGTGAAGGCTGAACTCCACAGTAAAATCTGGCAACGGATCTGGCAAAGTACGTGCTCCCTTCAAGATCGTATCTGCAATCGAACATTTGTCGAAATAAAGTATATTGTTGTTGTTGTTAGAAACATGCAGTCGTTGATTTACATACCTCTGACATACCTGCGGTTATGGGTTTCAGCGCATGCGTGCTCTTGAGCCGCCAGGGGATACCTTCTGCCATTAAAGTTCAGTTGAGAGTAGCGCTCGTTGTGTCTGTGTGTCCTTCTGTCGTCTCGTCTTTTCGCGCTAAATTCTTCAGTGATCATGTAACGACTAGCCCTAAAGTCCACGCTTCCGAGTCTGATTTGGATTACGGTCGTTTGTAAAATCGGGATGTCATTTGAATATTATTTGTATCGTCAATTACACGTCACTCCCGTATGTAGAGTTGTAAACTGGTACCCTGTAACATTCCATATGTAAGGGGTTGGTTACCGCACCTCTAGTGACGTCATTGTCGCTATCATCGCCATGTATTTGTCGTTACTTCCTAGCGCGTTTCCTGCTCGTGCTGCAGTGCAACGTTGGCATTCTTTCACCACGGCCCTTTGCTTCACCGTGCTCTGGCGAGGTTTCGCTGCATGCGCCAGCATGAGCACAACAGAAGCGCGTGAAGAAGAATGATGTTGATGTTGGCGAAAAAATAAAAGGGAGAGACGAAGAAAAAGCTACAATTGGTGCGTTAAGTAGGCGCCCCTCTTTTGCCGCGCTCAAATCGGGAGTGTGAGACACACGGAGCGGCCACTAAACAGCGAAAAGCAACTTTGGAGCGCTACACGACTCGCTCGCTGATGCCGCTTCCTGTTGTCTGCTCATGTAGTGCACAGACGGAGGATACGTTCGCATAGTTTGAACCTGCAGCAACGCTGGAAGAAACGACAGCGGTTGTGAAGACGTTTCCTAGTAACAACGAACGAAATGGAGAAGATAGGAATTTGTAACAGACGCCATTGGGGCTGTTTACTGTGAAGATGATTGCATGGCGTGAGGGTGTCCGCATTAAAGCACTGAATTTCACGCGAATAACCGCCGATATCCGTGTGGAAGTTGTCCACTAATATGAAGGCATGATAACAGTTATAAAAATATTACAGTTCACTGAAATCGAAGCATTGGGTAACGTAGACAGTCCGTACTCTTTGCTTCCGAGCCCAGACTTCGAAGGTCGTCCTCCCGCCGCTCAACAGGATCTATACGTCATAGAAAATCTCTAGCACCCGGGCGCTCGTCGTCTGCTTCTATGCACGCATTTGAAACGGGAGCTCGAAAAGCGGCGCGGAGTCTCACACTCTCGGGTACGCGAGGGGCGCTTGTGTCGCGTTAAGTGAGTGGAGTCTGAGACGCTCGCGCTCAGGGACGCCTACTGAACGCACCCAATCACTACAATGATTATAAATTAGTATACATTATATACCAGCTCCCGTTGTCAGAATGATCGCTTTCCACGCCGGGACTGGGAGGTGACACGGATTCGAATCCTGTCGCCGGCTGTGCTGTCTGAGGTCTTTGCCTGGGTTTTCCAAAGACTTTTCAGACGAATGTCGGCACAGTTCCCCTTGAAGTCGGCCAAGGACGCATACTCCTCCTGCTCCTCCCACTCCTCCCTGCTGTCCTCTCTCCATCTGTCCACGTCTGTACGCGCCGCTGACAGCCACAGTTGCTTCGCGGTGCTAACACGAAAAAAAAAAGGAGAAAATGCATTATAGGCAGTATACAAAGACAATGCACGATGGTGTATGCTTTCTGCGAAAACTTATTACGCCTATACATTACTCCACGCAGACACTATACAGGTCACACACTTACACTTGTTAGCCAGAGTCGACCCGAATTTACCGCTCATGTCTTCCGAGTCACACGCCCCGTGCCATTGAATCATTAGTGCACCGCCTTCGACTAGACGTCCCTTTCAGCTGTGCTACGTTGTTCAAGATGGGAAAGGTAAACTCGCCGAACTCCCTCACGTCTGATGAAGTGGGGAATACTGAACACATATTAATTAACTGCTCCACGTACAGTGTCCAATGTAATGACCTCAGAGCCGCCTTGGAAAGACTGGACCACCGTCCTCTAAAATTCGGGAAGCTCCTCGGAGAATGACCGAGGGATCTTAGACAGCGTGCGATAGCTGTCTTAATTATATTTCTTGTGGACATTGCAGCGCCTCTAACTTTTTAGACTTACTAATTTTTATTTTCCAGTGTTTCGGAGTAGCCGGCTCCTGCGTTTTGTAGGAGCCACCATCTCCGTATTTTTCTTTCCTATAGCTGCAACTCCAACTCCAATTAAAGACAACTAAAGACGTACAACTCAAAGAAATAACCCTCCGTGCCGTTCAGCCTACGTATACACTTCGATGCAGCGCATTGCTGTGTTTAGCAACGCAAAACAGGGTACAGTTAAATCTACCGTAAAATCTATAATTGCCTTATGCACCAGAAGAAAAGTTTATACGAACTCGCAGTTTGCAGAACTCAAAATGCATTTACATTATCACAACTTTACATGGCTGCATTGTGGAAACTGGAAAGTACCCAAGCAGCAAAATGTACTGAAAGTCGAGTGCAATAGGGGTGGCCGGGTAGGTGGAAGCCCTTGAACAGACTCATGAAGCTAAAGAACGTTGATAAGACACATACCGTCCACCCCTATTGCACTCGACTTTCAGTACATTGTGCTGCTTGGATACTTCCATTGCCCTTAATTCGCTCCGAACAATCCAACAAACACTGGCTAACTTCACTAGCTCCTTCAAAGGTGTTTAGATCGTTTGAAAGAAAGTGGAGAAGTGTCAAAGGGACGCATCCTCTCCTGTCATTGAGTACCATATTTACCTGCAGCCCATGGCGAGCGTACTATACGGCAGTACGGGTTGTTCTTCCGCGAGAATGAATGACTTACTTGGCAGGATTAAACCTGAAGCAGGAGTACGAAACGGCGTTTCCGGACAACTAATCGATATGTTACGTCTACCGGAATCACTAGCCAAGATTAGTATCCCACGTGCTCCTAGATTACCGGTGATAATCCGGAGAGAGCTTACGCTCAACTTCCAGATCAACGTGCTTTACCAGGAGCACGACATTGAACTCTTCCAATCAACTGATTAAGCGCGAAAGAGGAGCCAAGGTCACCTGTTCACCCCGATCTCAGTTTTGCATGCATATATAGCGCTATTTACCAGAAGCTGACACATAGGATAGTGCCTGACTAATGGAAACGCTTACGTATGATAAGCAAAGCAGTAATTGTTTGGTTGCGCTCAAACCAAAGGCAGGCACTGCATCTTTCGCGTTGTATAAGAGCACGTACAAAGCTCAGTCTCACCAGCATTGAATACAAGAATAGAATATACACGCAAGAGTTCAGAAAATTGTCCCACATCGTTCCAAGTTGTCCACGTAGTATCTGTACGAGGGTGGAACAAATTCTGAAATGTTACCTAGACGTTCAGTGGCCCGCCTGTCCTTAGAGATATTATATACAGTGGCGATACGCAGGATACGCAGTGGCGGGATATACAGGGTGTCCCAGAAAACGTGTGATTGAATTCTAATAAAAAAAACTACGCCACCTAGAATCATGCGGTCAACTGCATTTGTTCTTAAGAGGTTTTTGCCACCTCCTGATGCGCATGTCAGGTAACCTAAGTTTAATTATGTAAATTTTTGTGAAGTGAACTCGGAAATTTGCCAAGTAAAGGTCACTTTTTTACCCCACCAACATGAAGAGCGTGCCGAATTTAGTAAAATTCATGGTAATTGACAGTGATATTCAGGATCTATCCGATCGGAAAAAATAGCCGAACATGATGCTTCTCGGGGCACTTTAGTATAACGGGCGAGGACTTTTGGGGGAATTATTTCCCTGAAAAATTCGTCGCGCGCTATCCTCTGCGAGCTCCGTAGAGCATGATTTTCGGCTATTTTTTACGATACGATAGCTCCTCAATATGAGTAAATTCGGCACGCTCTTCACAATGGTGGGGTAAAAAAAGTGACCTTTACTTGGCAACTGAGTTCAGTTCAGTTCGCAAAAATTTACATAATTACACTTAGGTTACATGACATGCACATCTGGAGGTGGCAAAAACCTTAGTAAGAACAAATGCCGTTGACCATGTAGAGGACGATGGTCTTCCTATTCATGAGTCCTGACCGGCGACGATGGAATGTCCCAGTGGGCAGATGTGCGTGGCCTCACGCTAGGACGGTGCCGGTAGAACTGGCTGGCAGGCGCAGTGCCGCGCGCCAGCAGATGCAAGTAGTCATCGACGTCCACGGGCCGCCACATCACTCACCCCCTCAGACGCGGAGCGGTGCATGCGGTTGAGGTCCGCGTCGATACCATGGAGGTGAGAATGAGGACGACTCGTGGATGGTGGACGACTCGGCACATGGCCTGTGACTGTGGCTGTTGATGCAGCAGCAGCGGGATGGCGGGAACAAGAACGCTGCGTTCCGGGCGGGTTCCAGTGATGGGATGTGAATGCCAATAGACGATTTCAGAAATTGCATGGATGGCCCACCAGGGAGCGCAGTGTTGCGAAAACCCCGCTGCACCTTGGGATTTAGTTTTCATGAGTCAGAGAGAAGAAGAGGAGCGCAAACGGTTTCGGTTTTCTCTCTCCTTCACCTCCCGCACCTTCGAGCAACAGGCAGACGAGCACGAATGTAAACCATTTCCCACGACGCATTGCGCGATGCGCGTGACTTGGGCGACGGAGGGCCCCCGTGCGGAGCACAAGGACAATATCTGAAATCGCCTATTGGTTGAGTGGTTGGGTGCTTGATGGTTGCTGATTGTGTTGAGTGTCTGCTGAGTGCGTTGAGCCCTTGTTGAGTGCGCTGGGTGCGTGCTGAGTGACTGCTGTTGATTGTTGCTGAGTGAGTGAGTTGCCGAGTGCTGATTGATGCTGGGTGAGTGCGCTGCTGAGTGGGCGACAGTACCGCGACCGGTACGACAGCGTGAATGCCGGTTGCCGCCAGAGAAATGCCGGGGAGGTCCATCATGAAGCAGGTGGAGGCCGGAAAGTCAGCTTACGGTGGTCTCCCTGCGGGTCCCCGGTGGAACAGTGGTCCCGGTGCGCCTTGCCTGCTAGAGGGTGGGTCGCTGCTGGTTTGCCGAAAAATTTAGGACGACGATGGCTGCCGAAGGTGGAATTTGCGCATGGTGGTGGTGTGCCGTGCGGTGAGTGGCCTCTGCTGCCGGGTGGAAAAGGCAGGTTCCTCCTGGGAATGACGTTGAGTGGGCCTGGGAAGCTCAGTGCAGTAGATGAAGAATTCAGGGTTCGAACGTTCGGGGAGCTACCTAGCAGTCAGCCACACAGGAGGAAGCCCAGAGATCAACTGTTTATTCTGCGGGCACGCAGCGCGTGCCCGCTGCTGCGGTAGTCGTCGTCGTTGGTCCCCACAACCGCATGATTCTATGTGGCGTAGTATTTTTATTAAAATTCAATGACACGTTTGCTGGGACACCCTGTATGTATGTACAGGATACGCAGGGATGAGGGCGCGCTTGGAACGAGCGGCAGTTATTCGGAAGAATACACCCAGCCTATCCAGTGCGCACTTACAATTTATATCTCGCAATATAGAGAACATACATATGTATACATATGAGGGACACAGGATGTACGCACTGGCCGTAGTCAGAAAGTTTGGAAAACAGAGAAGTAGCTCTTTCAATTGCAAAACCGTCATTCCACCCGTATTAGCCGCGGCTTATGCGCGATTGTTTTATCTCACAGGCGCTCTGCGGCTTATCCACCGGTTCGGCTTATCTGATGAGTATTTTTCCCTGGTATTTTCCCCATACGCCGATTCTAGCGAGTGGGCCCACTGTGTCATGGGACAGCAGCGCCCTGCCGATGCACGAACAGTGAGTTACAGGGGCGCGTCCACCTTCGAGTAGATTGGCATTCCTGGTGCATACCCCCAAGCAGCTTTAACGAAAGTAGTGACAGTGATTCATGTCTTCTGGAAGTCCACTGATCCCTCGATCCATGAAAAATATGCAACAAGGGCCCAAACCGATCATGGTAGAACACTACAACTGACCTCCTTTGTTGTACACCAGGCCGACCCCGGAGTACGGACCACAGGGTTTATGGCCTTCTCTGTGGTCTCAGTCGCGTCGTACTGCCGGCGGCTTATCTGCGAGTGCGGCTTATCCGCCAGAAAATTTTCGAAACTTTCCCGAAAGCGGGTCCTGCGGCTTATCTGCGGTGCGGCTGATACGCGTGAAATTACGGTAATTGGCGATATACGAGTCGTGATAAAAAACGGCAGAATTAATGCGAAATCTTGGCGTTATTTCACCAACAGCGATAGCTGTTGGGCCCACCTGAGACATTACGGTTGCGTCTGCGGAGACGAAAGAATCCGCGCGTCTGCGCATGCGCTGTGGATGAGTGGACGAATAGTCGCTTTTCTGGACTGCAGCGCCATGGAAAGCGCTGGAGTTAGGGAAGCTCCCCGCGATGCGGCTCTTTTCGCCGCGCACATTATGCGCAGATTCTTTTATGACATGCGTTCCGTTACTTTTTCATTTCAGCTTTATGATCATTGCTTTTACGAATGCGATTCCGAAACTGCTCAGTTAAGGTCACTTTCATTTTTTTTTTTTTTTTGTCCCCATAAGAATTGTGTGTAAAGGAACGAGAGTTGCAGGCGGTTGGACAATACTTCACGGGGTGCAATATTTCCCCGCGTCTTCCAAAACGATTCCAGACTCAAAAACTTCCAAAGCTGGTTGCACGGTTGCATTTGCACGGTGAAGAACGTGACTCTGCGACCATATGGGGGCACACACCGGGTATAGACGGAAATGTGTGCGTTGACTCGCAATGTGCAGATCACAAAGCATACAAAGCGGTTGTCTGTGTAGCGTCCTGTCTTCTTTCCGCATCATGTCTACCTTTGGTCCGAACCAACTCGCACGCATCAGTGCTCTTGCAGCTTTCGTTTTCTTTCCGTCGCAGAAATGCTGGTGCAGACGTTCATACATGCATATCTAGTTATTGAATTATTTTAAAGATAACAGAAACTACTTGAATGGGGTACAACACACAACTGCCTGTTTACAGGGAACGTGTTGCGTGTAGCAGAATTAACGTGACATTCTTTTCCAGTCGACTCATGATACATACTAACCCCCCCCCCCCATGTCCCCCACTCCTCCCCGCTGTCCTCTCTTCATCATCTGTCCACATCTGTATGCCGCTCATAGCCACAGCTGCTTCGCGGCGCTAATAAAGAATAAAAAAATATATTTTACGCACAGTGTGGTGGAAGAACCACCCAATGACAAGTGTATTTATCTGCTACTGTTGTGGCTGAGGCTGGGGCCTTAACATTTCTCCCACCGGTTGGTTGATTTTCCTTCGTTCTACTACTCGCCGAACTGCCCTGACTGCATTCCCAGCTTTCGTGGACAGCGACGCCTTGCGCCCTCTCGTGGCCGTTGACTGAAATTTGCCGCCAAGGCAATAGAAAAGTGCCGTAACAGCTGTGCTATCCAAGGTATCGTAATATTCCCGAGGATACACGTTCTGACATCTATTATAAGCTTATACAAACGAAATATGTCATTATGCATGAAATACCTATGGTTCCCCAGACATCCCGCTTCGAACCGTGAATACATGAGAGGTATGGGTATTTTCACGCAGGAGACGATTTCATCGCTTAACATCTCTGGTAATGTATGATACACTGTAATATTCCCGTGGATATGCGTTGTAGGGTACATCTAGGTTAAACATTTAGAAGAAGTGCTAGAGTCACTCAATCGTCTGCGGTTCCCTTGTGCGGCAAACTTGGCCCAGGTGCCAAATTTGGGGAATCAGTGAAAGTGGCTTCTCCGCGTTGCAGCGGTGTGTAGCACGGAAGTTACCTTTACGCGTCTGTTGAACTTTTCTTCTCTGCTTAACTGCTTTTGACCTCAGTTCTTGAGTTAGATATAATTTTGTGAGCATGATTGGTACATTATGCGCCCGCGGGTGGAACACGAATTTTGTCACGCCACCACCACCACCACCACGAATTTTGAAGTGTTATCTCTTGTCATATTAATTATTAAGATGTCGCTGTTCGATTAATTAGTTTGTGTTAACGTATTTGAGAAAATTTTAGCAGTAGACTTTTTGTTTATTGGCAATTGCCGTTCGGTTTTAAGAACACCTTCCACAACAGTGCGTGTTCACGTAATTGTACTGCACACACTGATGATAACTTACCAGGTGTCCTCGAAGATTTCGAGCATATACTGGTGTTGTGCACGCGATACTCTGATGCCCGATCTAAACTTCAGCGCTGGCTCGCGGCCCTAGACAGTCGCCCTCTTGGTTTATCTACGGTTTTGGGCACGCGACCCCCGCATCAAAGTCAGTTTGAGCTGCGTGCCTTGCTCTCGTTCCGTGTGAAATTGGCGCTGATGATAAGTTTTGCCTTTTGTGCATCTGTTTCGTTTTTTTTTTCTCGTTGTTGTTGTGATTTTGTGTGACTCTTCGTATCTGTGTTTGCACTCCAAGTGTCTATGTACGTTCATGTGTTCAGAGTTGTGTACGTGGTATGGAGTAGCAGGCTTGCACGTTGGTGGTGCCAATTTTCTCCTTTTTTTCCCCACTCACTTGCTTCGTAAATCTCGCGTCCATACAGCAGTCTCCGAACCATACAAAAAGACACATGAAAGGGTCGACTTGTAAGAATTATATTCCTCGGGTATGACGAGCACAGAAAAGACGCACACACGATTGAGGAAACACACGAAAAGACGGCTCAACGCACAACCGGACAACTCATCGCACAACGGCACAACGCACAACAACCGCACAGCTCGGCGAGCACCGTGGCTTGTCTATTTTGCTCTCTAGCCAAGGCGAGACAATAGCAAAAGCGCATGCACAGACCGACGGATTCTTTCCTCTCAGCAGAGGCAACCAACATTACAGCGTGAGACTGTGACGCCCTCTGTGAGACGCGG
This sequence comes from Ornithodoros turicata, assembly GCF_037126465.1. Taxonomy (NCBI): domain Eukaryota; kingdom Metazoa; phylum Arthropoda; class Arachnida; order Ixodida; family Argasidae; genus Ornithodoros; species Ornithodoros turicata. Next base: position 65,410,324 of record NC_088205.1, read on the forward strand.
GCGGAAGCACTTTAGCGCAGGCTTTATCCCAAGTATGGAGGAAGGAAAGAGAGGAGGAGCCCTATTGCACTGAGAAGTGAAGCCGAGATTGTGGGCCACTCCAGTGACATCACCGATAGTTGTCCGGTTTCGGTTACATACATCTCCATGGGAGCACCCAACGCATAGTTGCAATATACTTGAAGAGGTGTAGTTGTAGCGCGCCGAAGAGGCCCCCAAAGTGGCGTGTACAGAGCGACCTCATTGGGCTATTCAGGTAACATGACCCTCACGTGGCTCCAAAGAAGCTACAGCTCACCTCCTATCCTCACGCCACTTGCTCCTCGATTCTCTCTTCTGTCGAAGAGCCGTTCGTGTGCCTCCTTGTCTTCTTTCCTCCGTGATCCCAAGTATCCCAACGTCCAACGTCAGCCTGAGGTGCCCTATGTGCTGCGCGGGCAGAAGCGCTTTACTGAAGGCTGCAGACACTCTTCCGCCGACTCCAGAGCCCCCCCCCCCCCCCTATTTATAGGGCTTGTTCACATGACGTGATCCGTAGGAGACCGCCACTGTCGCTAGCAGGTAGATGTGCTGCCATTGGCCACCATATTGTAGGCCCCATCCAAGTAGTCACCCCATGGAGTCACCTAAATCGCACTCACCGTATATTTGGTGTTTCAAAGTTATTGTGCTGTGTCATTTGTAGATATTCAAATAATTTCCATGTTTTCGATGTTCATGTATGGCGGGTTACCATAGTTAATGGTCATCCAAAACGCATATGGTGGCGAGCGAATGTGGGAACATAACTTCGAGATACCTACAGAATGGCGGCGAGGTGGTGTAAGTGAATAAACCCTATACCTCCACTTAACAGCTATATCTGTACAAGTACCGTTAATGTTAACGCAGAGCGGCATCTAACAGAGATTCCACGAACTGTATTGGGGAGGCCACGCGTTGCATATCAGTGTCTGACAAGTCTGAACCTCTGAACTTCGTCGCTGCAGTCAGTCAATTTTGTGCTCCGGTAAGAAGAAGGTGATGTTTTGAATTGTGTCGTGAGCAGTGTTGTATCCGCTACCAAAACGGAGTAACGGACTTCCGCTACACGCTACTCCACAAAAAAGTAGCGCAATACTAGCGTCACCGTAAATTTGAAAAAGTTACACGGTACCGCTGCCGCAACCAAATAAAAGTAAAGTAAATACTATATCGCTACTTTTCCGATACTGTACCCTTCTCCAGAAAGCACCTTACCTTAGGCATGCCGTACCGTAAGCTTAGGTAATTCTATCTTTCCAGAAATGTTTTAGTGCATCGTACGCTGTCGCCTCAGCGTACGTGAAGGACAGCGTTGGTGGTTCTGCGCACGCGCAAAACATAAGAAGAGCTTCGCGCTGTGCGAAGAAGCACAACACTAGCCCTACGTACTCAAAGGCGATAACGTACAATGCACTGAAACCCAGTTATCATAACTGTATAAGTGTCAAAAAAAGGCGTATGCCCCATGCTTTCCACAAATCAGGGAAAATGTCATTTTGTGAAGCGGTCGATCTTCAGCATTCCTTCAGTTCTGTGGTAAGAGGGCTGTATATAATAAGGGTCGATTCAGTTACGATGCAACTTCAGTGGTGCACAACTGGGTTGCACAACGAAGTTCCGCCGTGTGAACGGGTTGTGCAGCCTGGTTGCAAGAGTTGCAGGACGAATCGCCGCACGAACGATTTTTCAGGCAATCTTCAGGCGCAACCTGTCAATCACCTGGCTCCTCCTCCGAAGACATCCAATCACAACGGCGGGCTGTCGGGACGTCACTCCCGAGCCAAGCCCAGACAAGTACAAGAGAAGCTGCTGCAAGAGAAGAAGAAGCTGCCCCGGAGGTTCACGTAAAACATTTTACGACAATGTATTTTGAATACGTCGTTCCAAACTCTGAACCGTACTTTTTCAGTTCTCGCTCTCGCGCAATTGGATGAACATGATGATGGTAATGTGGCGGCTTTGCCATCGGCATCGCGGCGCCGCTGTTGTTGAGGCGCGAGCAAAATAAACGTTCGTACACTTGCTCCCTTGCGAGCTACCAGGAAGGTTGTCTCTTGTCGCTTACTTGTCGCTTGTCACTTGTCGCTACAAGTGGTGACCCGAACGTGGAACCCTAACGTTCCATCCGCCATTATGTCTACTGGCGATGCTCCCCCAACTGGACAAGCCTTAGCGACAACTTCAGTTACACCGGTATCCTCCATCGCCGTCAAACTTCCTCCGTATTGGGATCGCAACCCGGCGACGTGGTTTATTCAAGCGGAAGCACAGTTTCACCTCTCCGGCATCTCGGCCGAACGTACCAAGTATTACCACGTCATCGCGGCCCTTTCACCATCAGCGGCAGAAGAAGTGTTTGATATCATTGCCAACCCTCTCGCCGATACCCCGTACCAAGCCCTGAAAGCGGCACTCTTGAAGCGTACATCACCGTCCCTGACCGCTAGGAGGGGGGGAATTTGTGGCGGCTTTGGCTTTGCCATCGGCATCGCGGCACCGCTGTTGTTGAGGCGCGAGCAAAATAAACGTTCGTACACTTGCTCCCTTGCGAGCTACCAGGAAGGTTGTCTCTTACTTGTGTCACTTGTCGCTACAGTAACGTTCTGACGAGTTCGCTCAACACTCCGATGCAGCGAGTTGTATGCAGTGTGATACGAGCCTACACTGTTTGCAACTTCAATTGCGCACAACCGCTGCCGGAACGAAGTTTCATCGTGTGAATAGATCCTAAAACTAGTGTGATTTTGTCAGCGTAAATTTTTTGCCAACCGTGCTCTATCTTACTTGTGTTTTATACATGTTTACTGTTGTAAATGACTGTAACGTACCGTATATGTACATGACTGTATATACTACTGACGAGCGACTGTCATGTAAATGAATCTTTTGTTGAACGGTTCAGCTTTTGTGGCCAGATTTTTGGCCTGAAAGAGTGGGAGGTACCAGGGCTGGAGACCCGAATATAAAGGCTTGGCTCTTTGTCATCTACCTTGAGTTTTCCACATAGACGGGTAGAAGTCAGCGAACGGGTAGGGAAGTATCAGGGGAGTTGTATCAGGACGAGAGCCGCCGATATTTCGAACACAGACTGTTCTTCTTCTGGAGTTTTCCACAAATTATTTCTGACATGTGTCAGAACCCATTCATATGAAGTCAGCCCAGGGTGCACTAACGTACCTTATCGACATGCTGTCAGGTACTGAACGCAGTCCGGTAATAAGGTTCATTTCCAACACTACGTGTCCTGGTAGAGTTAGCCTCCCCACCGTTCCGCAGACATCGCGTCATTGTGTAGTTTCGTAATGCACGTAATTTTTAATGCATGTGCGCGCGCAGGAATTTTTGCAGGATTTTCACATTGTGATGCAAAGGTGGTGTTGGAATCCAGTAATCTGCTGTGTGACACGTACCGTATCAGAAGGCCACTACCGTGTTCATCCACATAAAATATGTTATATATCGAAAGAATATCCGCAGGAGATGAAGGAGGATGTCGGGGTGCTGGCAAATTCCCGAATCTGCGTCGTACAGGGATAGGTACAGGCTCCGGTGGCGCAGCGGTAACGCGTGCGCTTGGAGACTGGGAGGTCCGCGGTTCGAATCCGCGGGCCGGCTGTGCCGTCTGGGGTTTTTCCTGGGTTTCCCTCAGATGTGTAATAGGCGTATGCCGGCACAGTTCCCCTGAAGTCGGCCCATGGACGCAGCTATCCTCCCCCCGAGCGGATTCCGCTCGGTCTTCCACTTCACCCTTTCCTCCTGTCCACCATCTTTCCCTTCCCGAGAAACATGCCGCCTAATCAGGCAGGCAGACCTCTCGGGTTCCTCCCAACGACACTCCTCCTCCTCCTCCAGGGATAGAAGTACCGATAATGTCTAAAAACTCGTAAAAACTCCAGTGCCCCAATGGATAAGGAGGACGCTCTGAACTAAATACGTTGTACGAGAACGCCTGAATGACTTTCAGGCGTGTGCAATCTGAAAACGGCATTGCAGGTGCCTCCTTTTCGCCCTATATGTTTAATCACCGGAAGACAACATAGTGTTCGAAACGTTGATTGTGTATAACTTCTCTAGGTCGTTTGGCAAAACGTAAAGGAGGAGGAGGCTGGTTTGGTAAAGGAGATTTGGAAAACCTCCCCACTTCATCGTCAGAATACAATTGTTATTGTTGTTGGCAAAACATATTTTTTAATTCAATGTAAAAACATGCTATGAGGGTCTCCTTCGGTACTCCATAGGCCGTTCTTTAGTTCAACACGATCATAAACAATAGGTTAAAAATAGTTAAAATCTGGGCTGGCTGGTGATTCATTTAAAGACCAAAGGCCTCTTCCAATTTGTTTCCCTCAGCACTGATCGATTCGTTCATTCATTGACCTGCATTGTGATTTCCATAATCCAATCTGCCCAAGTGGCTAGCCTATTGATCACGTACAGAGGAAACCCAATCACAAAGCGCTTGCAGCTCACATTTCATTGTCGTCCATCCTAGGAAGCTCATCCTGTCATTATCCCCATCGCCTATTGTCGTACCTGACAGTGAGTGGGCTGTCGGCTTCGGTAACTCCTACAACCCATTAACTCCTGGCGACGAGCGTTCAATACAGTCAACCAGCCTTTCAAGGACGATCTGACTAGATACAGCAGCGTCGCACGCGGACGACGCACTACCAAAGGAATTAAGTTAGAAACGCTATCATAAAACCTCTGCGAGCAGCAAAATTCTATTGATCTTTAATAACAGAAGCTGTATCGTGGCCGCTCAGTCAGGTCTTCAGGGTACAATAACATCATTAGAAAAAGAATCGATCATTTGATCCACAGGGGAAATAGAAAGCGAGATCAGGAAAAGGCTTTCTTTTTGTTTTAGGACCTTCTCCATTTGTAGTCTCAGCTTTTTTTTCTTTTTATCTATGCTTCTATTCTTGTTTTCTATGCTAGCTTGCCTTGTAGTGATGCTTCCAGTATCGACATTTTGTGTTTGTGGATTACTTCCATGGAAGGATTAGTGTAACTTTGTTAGTGTACTTTGTAAAGCAAGCTGCAAGCTACAGAGGTACGTTCATCTCTCCACGCGAGCTTTTGTACCACAACTGTTGTGTCGTGGGATGTGCTGGGAATATGCTCCAAGCATATTTCTAGCTCTGTCATGCTTTGTAGCCATTCCTTATTCTCCGTTTTGTATGCTTCCGATGGCTTAGTCATAATCGCATGACTGGCTACGCTGGTAAAGAAAACAGGAAAAAGAAAAAAAGAAAGAGGAACGTCACTATGCGAGGTGCATCCCATAGGTTCCTGACCAGAAGGTTTCTTCACTACGGAGAATTGCCCCTGGAAAGTGCAACTTTTTGACACATCCTTCAGAGTCATTCGTGATTGGGCATACACTACGGACGGAAAAATGATTATTTATTTGATTTCGTATAGTAAGACAACCTCGCTGAAACACTGGATCAGTACGCAAAATACAAATGCCGGCAATCATCACGCTCGTTTACGAATTTTCGAAAGAACCCATAGCAAAACTTCGTAGTTTCGGATTCTGCAAGAGCAGATGGCGTCACCCGGAGCTCTCGCGTCGATCTCCTGGCAACAGCGCGCGTCTCCTCAGGAGAAGGAAGTTGACGTTCGAGGATCAATGTCGCCAAATGTGTGAGCAGATTGTGCACTCCATGCCGTCATACTTCACAAAACTAGGAATTAATTTTTGGGAGACTATACGGTGTGAGACACATAGATTGCAATACAGGGTACCTACCCATAAAAGTTTACCCAACATGGCTTCCATCTTTTTTCCTGATAGGGATTTGGAGGTTTATGCTTGTAACTTTGAATTGCGATGTTGAATCGGTTTGAAATTTACCACAATGAAACGTACCAATTAAGTTCCACGCAGTACCTCGGAAGTATCCGAAAAATCGTAAAATTAATTTCTAGTTTAGTGAAGTAAGATACGTCATGGCGTGCCCAATTTTCCCACGCTTCTGGCAGCATTGCTTCTCGAAAGTCGATTTCCGTCTCCTCACCACAGATGCTGGCAGACTTCCAATGCTTAGTGAGACGCTTGCTCGCTGTTTCCAGGAGAAAGATGGCAACTCTCGACGACGTCACCTATTCCTGGAGAATCCGAAACTATGCAGTTTTGCAGCTTCTTTTGAAAATTAGTGGAAGCATGAAAGTATTACTGTGTCATGCCGAAGGACAGACAAGGCGAAACTCAGACATGGACCCCTGCGCCCTGCCCTGAGTCCTGCGCGGATTTTTCCCCGCGCGGCACGTGAGCGGAGTGTTGTCCGCGCGCTTACCGACGGGGGAGGGCTGTGTGCGCGCTTACCCTCTCACATTTTTCAGCCCGGGCAGACTTGAATCACAAATTTTTTCCTGCTACAGCAGGTGTGCAGTGGGCGGTTTACATGCAAAGGATAGCCATACACAAAAGTACAAGTGAAAATATCTTTATTAAAGTCATTAGTGTCGGGAATTATGTTATGGCTCTGTGTGACGGAGAAAAGCCTAGCCAAAAATCTGATGCAGAAGAAACACAATACACGTAACAAAAGTTATACTTATTACAGGTATGATGCAATAGCATTGAAGGGGTATCACACATAATACACAATATTTTTTATTAGTCGTAATCACGCAAGTTTTCAGTTAAGCAGAAGGGTAGTACATTTTAATCACAGAAGATATTTTTAATCAATATGATTACAATCAAAATTACAAGTTTTATTACAAAAAGTCTCACATCATTATACGTGAGCACCATATTGGAGTTTTAATTACAAAGTTCTGATAGATGTACGTAACTCCATGCACAACAGCTAATATTCCATTATGGCACAATTAATCAGATTCTTATGAAATGATCGGTGGAGTTGGCGGAAGGCTATCATTAACTGTCGGGCATTTTTCAACCTGGGCCGACTTCTCTCACAATTTTTATTTTTTTTTCCATCGCGTGGTGGGTGGTGCGCGGGTGAGGGACTGTCCGGGAGCTTACCAGTGGTCCGAAGGGCTGGGCGTGCCCTTATCGATGTGCACCCTGGGCCGACTTCTCTGGCGATTTTTCCGCCTGGTCCGACTTCGTTCGCAATTTTTTCAGGTGGCGCGTGGTCACTTTACATGCAAGTAGGGGCATGCACACTGTCAACACCGGGCCGACTTCTTTGACACTTTTTCACCCTGGGCCGACTTCGTTCGCAATTTTTCAGGTGGTACGTGAGTAGTTTACATGCAAGTAAACGGGTGCAGGCCGACTTGTTTGGCAATTCTTCCTCCTGGGCTGACTTCTTTCATAATTTTTTCGATACAACAGTGGTGTGGTAGGCAGTTTACACGCAAGTAGGAGCATGCACAATGACAACACCTGGGCCAGCTTCATAGGCATTTTTCAATCTGGGCCGACTTCATTCGTAATTTTTTCCCACTACAACAGCCGTGCGGTGGGCGGTTCACATGCAAGTGTAGATACGCAAAGGAAAGCCATACACAAAAGTACATGACGAAGTATATTTATTAAAGCCAATAACGGCAGGAATTATGTTGTGACTCAGTGTGAAGGAGAAAAACTCAACCAAAAAACATGAAACAAAAGAAACACAATACACATAACACACACACAGAACATATCACGTGATAAGATTTTTTATGTATTTTCTATTTCAAAAGTTAGGTATAATTTCAACAAATCCGTAATAAATCGCACGATATAGACTGCTTGTATATGATAATTTGGTCTGATTGCTTTCTTGATTAATGCAATGCCCATTGCAATGATTACAATTACATTTGGTCTAGTGCATTTCAATTCTTCGTTAGCAAACCTCAGAAACTCCACCATCAATCCCAGCGGTACTTCCGATGATGACGTGCAAATATTTTTATAACTATTGTAGATTCGGCACACAGGTTCTTGCACCTTGAATTCCATAATTTGCACCATATCTCCGAATACGACCATGTCTAGGACGTATTGAAATGCAGCGATAATTGAATCGTTTCGAGGCTCCTCCTTTTCGAAGCAGTTTTTTATCACATCTTCCCATGACTTATGGTAACGAGTACAAAATCCGACCATCTCTTCAATGTAGAGCAATTGTCTGTTCTGTTTTGTAGTGTGCCTCTACACTTAATTAAATCATATCGGTGCTCATTTTATTTATTAAAAATTTATTATGCTATCGTGTTTAGAATATTATTAATATCCAGCTGTCGTGAGAATTATGAAAGTCAATTTATAAAAAAGATGTGATGAGTAAGAAAAACGCGAGCTTTAAAAGCGCTAGAACCCTCAATTTCCGGCTTGAGTTGATGGAGTCAGTTTATGACTTTCACCTTTCGCTTTCACCAAGACCATTGTAGGATCCCCTACTCCCTACGGGCGGAACCTTGACGAAAGTGTGTGGGAGCTCAGCTTCCCTCTCTCATTTTCTTTTTCTAGTGGGTTCTGAATGAAAAAGACGTGTTCCTGTGATGTATCACCCTGCTTGTTCAGAAAGTGTTTCCCTAAATTAATTACTGCTTTGAGTTTGCTTCAGATGATCGCTCGATTGATATTAATAAAAATATTCTACTAGTTGGGAAAGTATTTTTAAGTAGTGTGCGTTGATTTTTGCTGTAGGAAACTTTTACATTAATTTGCATTTCAGATGAGTTGTTTGTTTGTGGCTTCTGCATCTAGAAATTGCTATTGCAAAGTTATCATAAAATGATGTAATTAAATTTGATTCTCGTTTTTGAATGAGTATTATTTCTATCATTGAATAAATTTGACTTTCTCGCTTTGCTTCAGATATTCACTCGATTGATATTTTGTGAGTTGAGAATAATGTATGCATAATAGTTGTGTCTGATTTGATATATATAAATGCAACGTTTCTCGTTTTGATTGAGTATTGTTTGCGCCGATAATATTTCTCGTTTGCTTAGATAATGTTTCTCTAAAACCAGTTTGCACTGACATAAAAGTCTATTCTTAGATTTTTTTTTGCGTGCTATTGTTTGTTTGTTGATAGAATTCGTATTGTGTTCTTGAGAATCGAATAATTCCAATGTCTATTTGCGATAGATGATCAATAAAAAATTTCGCCTCTGTGCAAACTTGACCAGTCCTAAGAATATTTCCGTTTTGAGGAAAGAATGTGAAAAAGAGAGAGGGTTTCCCCACCTCATAGATTGCAAAGGATGTGCGGTTTCTTTGCTTTTGGGCTGTATAGAGGGAGAGAGAGAGAGAGATAGTGACCCCACCAGGCTCAAGTAGCATAGATACATTGCTTGCTTGATTGTATGGTTACCTCTGTCAAGGTAATGTTTATAGTGCATGAGTAGAATGAAAATTGTATATTGTTCGACTAAATTAGGTCGCAAGGATGATTTTATGATGGTTCAAAAGATAGATTATTTCCATTTCAATTTATTAAATTTGTAATGTTTCTTGTTTGATAGTTTGTTTCGCTATTATTTTCCTGCATGTGTCTGTTCTTTACACGTTGGCAGATGCGTCGTTCAAAGCGTTTCTCTCCTATTCAGTGTTAACTCCGTGCATGTTTATCGTTTTGATAGATTGTTTTTTCAATTATTTTATTTTCTGTACCTCTTGTTTACGTGTTGGTTGGTGCATTTTTTTGGTTCTCTATTAGTTGTTGCTTGTATTTCACATTATTTCCTTGCATGTATCTACTGTTTACGTGTGGATGATGCGCCGTTCAAAGTGTTTCTCTGCTATTCAGTATTATCTCCGTGCATGTTTAACATTTTGATAGATTGCATTTTCCCATTATTTTTCTTTCTGTACCTCTTGTTTGGATGATGCATTGGTTCGGCTCTCTATTAGCTGTTGATTGTATTTCTCATTATTTCATTGCATATATCTATTCACGTCATAAGAAATTGAATAATTGTGTCGTGTTGGAATATTCAATTAGCTTCCTATATTCTTTATTATGTGTATTGTGCTTCTTTTGTTTCATGTTTTTTGGTTGAGTTTGAGTTTTTGAGTTTGAGCAAACAAAGTCGGACCAGGCGGAAAAATTACCAGAGAAGTCGGCCCAGCGTGCACATCGATAAGGGCACGCCCAGCCCTTCGGACCACTGGCAAGCTCCCAGACAGCCCCTCACCCGCGCACCACCCACCGCACGATGGGAAAAAAATAAAAATTGTGAGAGAAGTCGGCCCAGGTTGCAAAACCCCCGACGGTAAACGAAGGCCCTCCGCCAACTCCACAGATCACTTCACAAGAATCTCATTAATTGTGCCATAATGGAATATTAGCTGTTGTGCATGAAGTTATGTACATCTATCAGAACTTTGTAATTAAAACTCCACTATGGTGCTCACGTATAATAATGTGAGACTTTTTATAATAAAACTTGTAATTTTGATTGTAATCATATTGATTAAAAATATCTTCTTTGATTAAAATGTGCTACCCTTCTGCTTAACTGAAAACTTGCGTGATTACCACTAATAAAAAATATTGTGTATGATGTGTGATACCCCTTCAATGCTATTGCATCATACCTGTAATAAGTATAACTTTTGTTACGTGTATTGTGTTTCTTCTGCATCAGATTTTTGGCTAGGTTTTTCTCCGTCACACAGAGTCATAACATAATTCCCGACACTAATGACTTTAATAAATATATTTTCACTTCTACTTTTGTGTATGGCTATCCTTTGCATGTAAACCGCCTACTGCACACCTGTTGTAGCAGGAAAAAATTTGCGATTCAAGTCGGCCCAGGCTGAAAAAAATGACGAAAGAAGTCGGCCCAGGCTGAAAAATGTGAGAGGGTAAGCGCGCACACAGCCCTTCCCCGTCGGTTAGCGCGCGGACAACCCTCCGCCCACGTGCCGCGCGGGGAAAAATACGCGCAGGAGTCAGGGCAGGGCCCAGGGGTCCATGTCTGAGTTTCGCCTTGTCTGTCCCTCGGCATGACACAGTACTACTCACGAAATGTTCAATGACAATCATGTATGTATATTTTGCGTGCTGAGTCTTTGAACGATTTATAATACGAGATAAAATAAATATCAATTTTCTTTTTTCGTCCGGAAGTTGTACGTTAAAGGGGCTCTGAACGGGTTTGTGTTTGTGGGTCTCATTGGCTACTGCAAGCAGGTGCATTCTGTACTCAATGCTCATTATTTCGGATACACTCGCAATGCAATGCATGAAGTATAACAAGTGCGCGCTATTTCGCGATGCGCGCTGATTGTGAGGTGTGTGTAATGAGGAGTTTCACGTCAAAATGACGAATGGATACGTCGGAATGACGAAATGTCCCATCTGCCAACGAAGATAACCCACGAATTTTTTTCAAGAATTGTCTCACTAGAAACCGTATTTTTTGTCTGGAATACCATTGTGGAACGTACAACACAAGAGATGGACTTCATAATCACATAACGGCGCTATTAAAATCGTCCCAGCACTCCTCTAGCTTCTGTTGCGCACACATCATCAATCTGATCCATATTGCTCCGCTCGCAGTTGGTAGGGCTTCTCGCGGTTTCGTGTAACCTCCGTTTCGTAAGTTTCGTTTTTCGAGTGTTGGCTACAATTCGTGTATTTGATCACGTTGATGCGCTGAATCTTTTCCTGTTTCCTATAGTACGGCGGTATTAGAGAATGTTACCGCTATACAGCGTATGCGTACGACATGCGTCCCGTCGAGATGTATCCCTACGCGTCCCGGCCAAGTCGGAGCTCCCCTTGTGCCCCGTTGATTAGACAAAGAAATGCGGGAATTGCGGTTCCAGCAATATATTTCCTTTGACAATATGAATGCGCTGGGGGTGACGTACCCTTGACGTTTTGCGCCGATTCTGAGGAAGGAAAGAGGAACCTCCAACTTGGCACCTTTATTCACGATATAATTACAAACTATGATTCAATTACAAACAAACGGTATTAAGTGAAGTAGAGTTTTTGCGCCGCTGGTCTACCGGTTATGTTTCTCTGAGGAACGGCCGCATGGTCGTGCATGTTTAGTGCTTTCCCTATAGGTTTATCCGATAGTGAGTGTTTTAATGTGGTTAGGTCTACCTTGTTGTACCCGAGTAATAAACGACAACCTGTTCACAAACGGCGCAACGGGTGAATCTCGTTCCTTTTTCATTATTGTCATGGTGACGGAATCTTTCATATCGTGAAAAGAAATTTTTACACTTGAGTGCCCCATTACGGGCTCCAATTTCCGTCCACAACGCAGGACGGCATAAGGGAGGAGACGATTGTGCCGCGGACCCAAATACCGACCAGAACGAGGCACATACGTTCAACATACATTCAACAAACGTTCCTCGTAGGTTCATAGTGAAAGCTGTCCCCAATTGGCCCACAACCATCCGAACCAAACCTTCTCATTGCAGCTGTCTAAAGCGACGCCATCAGAGCCTTCGTACCAGGCTCGCGAAACAATGTCTTCCACGGGACACCTACAATGTATCATGTTCGCCTCTCACGCAACGTAAGACAAAACCACTGCCCAGACGCGCACAATGTAACGTAACGCCGTCATTCCTATTATTATACCCAGCACAAAGGGGATCATCGCGTATATCTCAAGCTCCGTGCACGTCGTGTCCATCACAACCGGGCACGCACAACCCATATCAATCAGCAGGCTCGGAAGGAAGCGCACCTGCGGCCATCACAGCACGAGTATAGCAAAGAGGAACGAGGACAGTTCGCATAAATTTTTGTTAGCACTGGCTAGATTGCACACACGTGCGATATAGGAAATGTCTAATGGTACCCGGGCAGTTCCTGTAAAGCACCCGCGGGAAGCAGTTTTATGATGTTTGCCCGACGTGGGTCGTCCGTCTCACTCGCCCTCGCATGAGCATTAACCAACTTTTTTTTTTTTTTTTCAATTTCTTCTTCTTCTTCTTCTGTATGAAAGTTTGTTGCCGTTTACATGTAATTGCTCCGGTGGTAACACTAAATCGGAATGTGCAGCTCCAGTACGCGATGCACATAAAATAGAATGAGTGGTACTATGCATGAAGGGGAGTCCTGGGAGACGTACATTTTTAAGCGGGCTAATTTGCCCGTGCGGTGGCAGTGGATGGACATGCGAGTATTTTTTTCGAATAATTTGACCGCGGCGTTCCTCTCGTCTTTGTTCGCGGGTGACGAACGAGATAGAGAGAATGTTTCGAGAACAATGTTGTTCTCCGGACGCCTCTTAGTAAAGAAGAGGCCCAGGGGTGTAATCGGATGGTCTTACGCGCATGGGAAAGTTCCGAAATTTTGTGAGTGTGACGACGCTGCAAGATTCGTCTTATCTGCTTCATCTGCACTCTAGAAAAGAGAGCTTCGCCACACGGCACTCTCCTGGCCAACTATCATCCCGAATGGCATCGTTCACTCCACTGGTTCTGTTCGAAACGGGAGGCGTACGCCCTTTTCTGACACCTATATACAGTTACGTCATTTGCCACGAAAAGGCGTACGCCGCGCGCTTTCTACAAATGGTTAGAGACGACGCTCTCTACAATGGTTCGCCTTCGTCGCGTTATGTGGTGAATTTGTGTTTGAAGAGTGAATGTTTTCCGCGCTACACTATAGACTGACTGACCAGCTCTCACAAAGATGCGGCTTCATTGAAGCCTAAATGTACGCCTACATGGCAAAGCAATAATCGGTTCAATTATTTCATCAATTAATCGATTCTTCAATCAATCAACATGGACCACACGGATTTATGTGATCGCACATGTATCTCTCTCTCTCTCGCGCGCGCGCGCGCGGAATCGCTGCTTCAACTTCGAAACGAACCTCCAACAATAGTGCAGCTGTCACTTTTACGCCACCGCTGTGCGTTTCTCGCCTTCCTTTTGTCATCCATGGCCGAAAAAGGCTTTCTGTTAGAGATGGGACGAATCCAGAATTTTACGAATCCGCATCCGAATCCAAGGAAGGTTTGCGAATCAACGGATCTCGAATCTTTCGAATCCTTTTTTTTAAAGTGTTTAAAAAGCCTTCTACTGAAAAGTGTTTTGAAGCAGAATATGATACATTTGTTTAATAAAAACAAATTAAATAATAGTACAGATTCGGAAGAAAATATACCCGTATAGTTCTTCTTAAACGTAATTTATTTCACACGTTGTTCAACCACTACAAGAAATGCATACATTCTCGAGTCTGAATTATGTCCATAAAACTAAGCAACTATCAAAAACAAAACCATATTACTTCTAAACTCGTAATGTAACAGTTCCTGTCTCAACTCTTTCAGTCTAGAGCAATGTAAACAAACAAAACAAGAAAAGATCCGTCGGTCAATAAGGCTTTCGGCGCACTCCGGAGGCGCCAATTTGAAAAAATTTGTAAAAGAAGCAAACAAACGTGGTTGTTGGATCCGAAAGATTCGATTCGCCGTTTTGGGCACTGGGATTCGGACTCCCGAATCTCGAATCCCTGCCTAGGATTCAAGGACTCGCGGACTCGATTGGCACATGCCTACTTTCTGTATACTTCCAATGCTTCATTTATCCAATGCTTCATAGTCAGAGAAAGCAGTCGCGGACGAGAGACACGAGCCGCGTAGAGACGCCACGAGAGTGACGTAGAAACTGCTCGGTGCATTTTTTTCTTTGTTTTATCTTCTCGGCTCACGCGCCGCTTACATGCTTGAGCTGAGCCGTCGGACGTCACTTGTCACGTGCCGAAGCCCGTGATACGTCACGACGTCTTCTCGTTCGCCGATGCGTTCTTAGCACGTGGAGAGGGTTTTTCAAAGGCGTGCGGATCAGAGCCCTGCGCGTGCTCTGTAGGTTACTTGCGCTCATCATTCTTTCCCAGGAGCTCGTTTTATTCGTTGCAGAAGACGTCGCAACGAAAAACGAAAAATATTTTGGGGGTGACTTCCATGCTACCTTTACCCTTTAGCCCCTTCAAACCCCTTTGGCCCTGCTCTGCGCATCGCTTTTCCCCGAATATTTTGTCGGGCACACACAAATGACACGAGAGTTTGTTTTTTCTTTCTTTTCTGTTCTTTTTTTTTTTTTTTTAAAGAGATCGATCTACTGAGTTGAAGGAATCAAGTTGGAGGAAGTTTTAGTCTTGCTTGCTCAAGGAGACTCCAACTGGCATCTAGGAGAGACCCGGGTAACGAACACGCCTCAAGGGAAGGGTACGATCAGCTAACACAAGCGGATTTATTTCATTATGAAGACTATACCTTTAGTGCTGACATCACGGTAAGGTCGACTGAGACCTCAGAAAGTGCGGAAAATTTAATTAGTAGAAGAAAAAGGGCGGCCAAATATTTCAGCCGTGCTCGAGTGCTTCAGGTATAGCTCGGTACTACATAGAAGAATTGCTCGTCGCCTTCCGCTGGTTACCTTTAATTTATTTTATTTGTTTTATTTTTTTATTTTTTGTCGCAAAGATTTTGTCACACTTTCATGACAAACGGCAAAAGAAACAAAGCCAGCCTCACCTCCTAAGGATTTATGATGAGTTCTTTTTTCTTTTTTTTTTAGTCGAAAGTCAATCAAACTTGTTCCGGTATATTCCGAATATAGGTCAACGTTCAATAAAACGCGAAACGAATGAGTTGCGTGGCTGCTATACACGCGTTCAATACCGAAGTACTAAAGTTATCAATCGGACAGGCACACACAAAGAATGCCGCAGGTCTAACTACACTACGCGAATGTAGCTCTACGATGGGAGGCTGCCCCTGGCATTAGTGCTGCAAGATTCGTTGCACCTATATCATGCTACAGTCTCGAGCGGACACGATATCAGGTTTCAATGGATTCGTGGTCACTGTGGCATTGCCGGACACTAGGTTAAGGATGCTGCTGCACGACGAGCACTCCAACACGGTCATGTCCAGCTAAGGTCCATTTACTTCGCCAAAGGCGGACAAAGAGGATGATTAGCGAACTCAGCCAGCAAATGTGCAATGCTTCTTAGCTAACAGGATCTTCTCGGTCTTCGCCTGCCGTATAAGGTTGACACTGAGTTACGCTTTCGAGTACCCCCATGCTTCCCTCAACAAAGTGCGTCCCTTCTACGTAGGCTATATACGGCTGAATGTACCGTACAGCGGTTGATTGCTCTACAAGTTGGCCGAGACTTCCCCCCCCCCCCCCCCCAAAAGCGAGTGAGAAGTGGTATAGAGATGCGGAGTCCTGGAGGCGAATTTGGCTCGTCTGGACGACCGACTCTCTGCCATTCTGGGTTTTCAGATATCACACCACCAAGCGGCTGCTCTAAAAGCACTGCAATATTTCCTTGAAGAAACCTAATATAGTAGACATTTTTCTACGTCTCGTCTCGTCGTCGTCTTTAGTCTCGTTCTTAAGTGCATGCGATTACACGACGAGTGTTTCCAATCGGCTGAACTGTGACTTAGTGAACTGAACTCTGCTTAGTGACTACTTCCTCTCCCTTTTTCTTAGTGATAAGTAATGTGAATGTAATTGGGATGTTGTTTCGCGAATGCAATTGGAGCGCTTTTCTCCTTTGTGTGCGCATTTTTTTTAAACCAATACTGGGTAGGAGTATTGCAGGAGCCAGCCCGACTTTGTCGTGACTTACGTCCCCATATATATATATATATATTTTTTTTTTCTTTTCGTCGTCATCATAATCATCAGCAACGTCGCCGTCGTCGTCATTACCATCTCCGTTGGGAGCTCATGAGACTAGGAGCAGGCGAGAACGCCAAAAGAAGGAAGTGAAGTGAAGTGAAGGAAAGAAAGAAGGAAGGAAGGAAGTGAAGGAAGTGTGCGAAAAAGTGACGCGTGCTACCAACTGACAGCTGCTGATAGCTACTGATAACTACTGATAGCTGCTGATAGCTGCTGATAGCTGCTGATAGCTGCTGATAGCTGCTGATAGCTGCTGATAGCTGCTGATAGCTGCTGATAGCTGCTGATAGCTGCTGATAGCTGCTGATAGCTGCTGATAGCTGTTGATAGCTGCTGATAGCTGTTGATAGCTGCTGATAGCTGCTGATAGCTGCTGATAGCTGCTGATAGCTGGTGATAGCTACCAAGCAGACACCAACCACCACAGAGTTTCTCGTCCCGTCAAATTTTGTTTCTTCGATGGAGGCTATATTTAAAGTCCCGTATGGTCACACGCACATATTCCGCAAAGATCAAGGTGTATGTTGAATAGAGTTTATTCACTGACGTCATACCTCCAGAGGGCAGTAGCTTCGAAAAGGCGAAATCACCGCCATGATGTAGGTCCCTCGAAGTTTGGTTCCGGTTTTTGTTCGCTACCATATATACTATTTAGAGGAGTATTAACACTGCAGACATGCATATTACTTGGATAAGGTACAAATAATATTCACACAGTACAATACCTTTATTTATTTTACAATACTGTTCGTCCTTGTCAGGACTGTTACAGGGGAGGGGGGGGATATGCTGCGGCTCAGAGCAAACAAACAAACAACAAAAAGAAACAGCACAACACTACAAAATCATACCCGAAATGCTGTGTCACAGGCACTGAATGCGCTGGACCATCAAAACCTGAAAACCTGAGTACCTACAAAATGGCAGCAAATCTGAAAGCGGCTCAGTGGCGCTTTCCTGCTGATGACGTAACGGTACTTGTGACCTAGGGAGGCGCAAACGAGGACAATGAGGGCGCAAAAACACACGGGCGTTTTTCTTTCGTTTCTTTTTCTTGGATCGCCAAACGGATGCAGCTGTCCACTGGCGTCACTGCATAGCATTGTAGAGTCTTTGTAGAGAAATGGATAACATGAATTGGCGACACATGGTAACAATGGAACAACACATAACATACAACAATTGGATAACATTCATGTTGCTCCATCGGGATATGAAAGTGCTAGGAACAACAACTACTTCTACATGACTGACGATGGGATGAGGTGATTTACCGCAGCAATTGCAGTACCATACCTCAGTGCATGTGGGTCAACATATAAGTGGGATGACGATGAAAAAGATGAGGCAGATACACTCGCACACACACATGGTACACGCAAATGAGATCACACACACGGGTGCATCGTAACTGATGGGAATAGGAGTTCATCGGAGATGTATTGCTGTGAAGATCACATCTCCGCATTCATGACAAAAGTTCAGAGGAGTTCAAGCAGGCTATAGTAGACGTCAAGGACAGGTAGAATGAGTGCAGCGTGCTAGGAAGTGCAGAGTGGTACGACTGGTTCCTACATAACTCGTACGCGCACCATTTTTGGGAGCCCTTAACTAAGTATACGCCTGCTAATATTAACTCAAACTCACATGAACCTCAACGGGCGAAGCAGGTTTTCCTGACAGCGTAGGAACTTTCGACTCCCCATCCACGCTGTTCCTAATGGACAAACGTCCATTTCGTGCATCGCATAGCATTCCTGTAAACTCCTTTGTCATTTGACGAACACCAACAGTCGACATCACGCCTGAATGACATTAACGTGCAGACATTTGTCACTCTAACATTCCGTCTCGCTGAGATACCGACGTTTGCGCGTAAAACTGTGCGACGCCGTTAACAAAAGTACGCGATCTAAAGAAAACATAATGAACACTCTCGTTGTTCCGGCAGCTGCTAAATAGAGTTTCTCTTGGACAAGTAGTTTCCCTTTCATGCTCTTAATAAGCTGTTTATTTAAAAAGAGTTAACGTGCACTGAGTGTTCTGCGTGCGTCAAGCATGGCCTACCTGCATGACGTGAACAAACAATAAATAAGGAACAGACTGCGATTATGTAGTGTATAGACAGTCTACTATGCGAGGCAGTGTGGCAGGAAGACTGCGTGAAACAATAGCCTTCAGCTTCGATTGTGTACGAATACAGACGACCAAGCTGGAAGTGACAACCTTGTAGTTGTGGAAAGCGCTGAAAGTCCGTGCGTTCGCTTTATCTGACGTCGCCAGAAAGAGCACGTACGAAAGAGGACAAATCGATTTTGAATATCGTTCAATGGCGATATTAATACCGACTTGCACATGGACAAAATACTGGTATTCTTAAATTGAAAGCATCGATAACATCGATTGGGAACCATATCGATAACATCGAGACAAGTTTCAGTGTCGTTCCGCCCCCAGTATGGAGAAATTACACACGATAGCTTTATTATGTGTCTACCGACGTATGCTCTCAAACTCGACGTTCGCATGAGGCTCTATTGACCTACTTTATGAACTTTGAGCTATGAAGATAAAATTGAGCAGGGGAGTTTCGGTAGATAGCACTGCGAAACGAAGGCTCAAGGGATAGATGGATTGAATAGGGGCTTTCTTATCACTTCTTCCCTGTCGCCTTGTCTGGCTAACCTTTCCCTTTTTCTTCTTTCTTTCTGCCAATAAATCCCCCCCCCCCTTGTCGATTCTTATTGTCTTTCGTCGAACAACTACTTTATTTTGTGATTATGATTGGACTTATGATTATGATTGTGCGGTGATCTGGAAGAACTAGAGCACATCTTCTGCCGTTGCCCGCACTACCAACCTTCCCGAACCATACACTCTTAGAAATAAGGGGGGTGATGACAGGATAGGCTCGCCGTTGTTGGCCACACAGAAGTGGGCGTCGTCACGACTATAGCCCAAAAAAGAAAAGGAAAACGCATAGCAAAACAAAACACAAAGGAAGGACGGACGGATGGAGGATAGAGGAGGTTGAAGGATGGGGATGCGGTGAGGTGCACGAGTTCATCGGGGAGAGTACAGTATTAGATGGGTCGATCAGCAAGGCCTGTCTTCAGCAGGAGGAGAATGAGGTTTCTTGCTTTGGTGGAACGTTCGGCAGAAGAACCAGCGGGGTAGAGGATGTCTGCTAGCGAGCCCGAGGTGGAGCGAGGGAGAAACTTCACTTACTTCTTAGAAATAAACTTCACCGCATAGCACGCTCTCAGCCAACCACCATCATGCTATGCGGTGAAGTTCATTTTTAAGAGTGCACTTTCGGTCTCTTAATCAGCTGGACTCTCATGCCCTCACTTTGTCTTTCATCAAATTGATGACACAAGGTGTACATGACATTCTCGGGTAAACATAAACAAGCCCCCGCCACAACTTCCGGTGCCACGAAGACTTCCTGTCCTTCCGCGACTAAGGACGCTCGGAACCATCCACCACGCAGAATTATATCTTCCGCTTTCCTGATTTGTTGAAAACGGGAGGAGTACGCCTTTCTGTGGCAATTTGAATTGCCACAAAAGGCGTATACGACCCTCTCTCTCCTCAGATCAGACGCGATAACTGTATCAATCGGCGCAGTGGTTGGCGCAGAGCGTGTTTGCTGTTAAACCGGACGTCGTTTTGGCACCAAACCGGAAGCGATGAAAACGACACGCATTATAGTATCAGGAACTTGCCACCATCATCGGAGATAGGGTGGAGGGTTAATTATACTTCGCTACATGCCGACACTTACAATCATGGTTTACAACTGCTTTTTCCATTGATTAGCGTAACTTAGCGGCATAGATAGCGTGATATACACTGTAAAAACAGAGCTCCACAGCATAACGTTCTGTCACTCTTTAGAATGAACTTCACCACATACACTCTTAAAAATGAACTTCGCCACATAGCACGCTCCAAGCCAACCATCATCTCGAGTGACATCGTTCTCTCACATGATTTGTGGAAAACGGGGGGCGTACGCCATTTTGTGACAATTAACATTTCTGCATAAGTGTCACAAAAAGGCGTACGCCTCCCGTTTTCAATAAATCAAGGAAGGGAACGATATCACCCGGGACTTTGGTTGGCTAGGAACGTGCTATGTGGTGAAGTTCATTTTTAAGAGTGTAGTACGCTCCAATAGCCAGCCATCATCTCGAGTGACATCGTTCTTTCCCCTGATTTGCTGAAAACGGGGGCCGTACGCCATTTTTGTGGTATTATGCGTTTCATGATTGCCACAAAAATAGTACGCCCCACATTTTCATCGAATCAAGAAGAGAACCTTGTCGTTTGGGATGATGGTTGGCTAGGAGCGTGCTATGCGGTGAAGCTCTGAATTTTACGTGAGGCCGACAACGGCAAGCCCTTTCGCCATCACCACCACCACCACCACCACCACCACCCTGAATTTTAGAATGTAGGACAAACACAACACAAGCCCCAAAACGCCCAGTTGCATACTTTAATTGGGTGATGGCAGTTGAACCAAAGGCACCCAGCAGTGGGATACCGCATAGCACGCTGTGCGCCAACCATTGCAACGAGTGATATGGTTATGGACTCGGAGAGAGAAGGGGGCGTACGTCTTCTTGTGGCATTTTGGATATACACTCTTAAAAATGAACTTCACCGCATAGCACGCTCCTAACCAACCATCATCTCAAATGATATCATTATCTGCCCTGATTTGTTGAAAAAGGGAGGCGTACGCCTTTTCTGTGACAATTATGAACAGCATAAGTGTCACAAAAAAGGCGTACGCCTCCCGTTTTCAACAAATCAGGGCAGATAACGATATCATTCGAGATAATGGTTGGCTAGGAGCGTGCTATGCGGTGAAGTTCATTTTTAAGAGTGTACGATAACTGACAAACAAAAAAGGCGTACGCCCCTCTCTCTTCGAATCAGAAGAGATAACGCTATCATTCGTGGCAATGGTTCGCGCACTGCGTGCTATGCGGCGAAGTTCTGTTTTTAGACTGTAAAGACAGCGGTCCAAACACAAATGACGTCCCCTCTCCGACATTCCCTGAGACCGCCGTGGCTGCGTTAGTAGTATCGGCCGACACAGAAGTACAGGGTGTCATATAAAAAAAAAACTTAACAGTTATTTATTCGGCCGCTGCGTTGTCCGTTTACCTTTCGACGGTCAGTGTTGACAGAAAAGTGTCGCTTTGTGCTTTAACTTGCGCCGTGAAAGTCTGGAGAAACATCTGAAGCTATCCGATAAACAAACTAGTGTGAGTTTAACTTTTGACCTACATGTATTTCTCTATGGCTTCGTACCGCCAGAAAATGGCCAGCCGTCACGTGGATCCGTTTCTGTTAGTTCCCTGCAAGAGTTGCCAAGTTGCCCGTATTCTTTAGGGCCTTATTGCCTACAGAAATACGCGTATGGGTCAGGAATTACACTTGTCCTCGTTGCTTTACTAGACGACAGCGAGGTCCCTCAAGGTTTTTAACATTCAAATTCAAGCAGAAAATGAGACTTTGTGGCTTTGTGACAGCTTCTTTTTAGTTCATTCCTCCGTTTTTGCCACCCTTCCTTCCTCGCGTTTTGGCGTTGGTATAAAACGTGTAGTGTATTTTGCGGCGCTCCTAACATCTGTTCTCTCTCTCGCGCTCTTTTTATGCCACTATTCATCCAATCTCATGCAGCATGGAAGAGTAGGCAGACAAGAGCTACGCGAAACATACTTTGCGTGTGCGTGCCTTCGTTTAGATCTCAAAGAAGAGAAAGAATGAAGTTATTCCAGGAAGCATTCTAGTCAACCGAAACGGGAACAGCGCAATGTGTTTTTATCGGAATATGCTGCCGCGCTTCTTTTACTTTGACGGCAACACTATACATGCTTCATTAACGCTCTCGCTTTCGTTTCTTGTATATATAGTTTTCTTCACTGGTGCAAGAATGAGTGCGCATATGGAACACAGCACCCGTGCTTCTCCCCAGTATACCGTATAGTACACCACCAATTTACGTGACGACCTACTCGTATAAGCTTCTGCATTTCGCCTATAGGCGCGGTCGGGCTGTAATAACACACGGAAGAACGTAAAGAGGTTCAATATGAATCCCTGCATGCATACCTGCGCCGAAAATGTCGTCCCCGGGTTGCGATATGGGTGGAAGATGGAAAGTTCAAGGGCAGAGTTGCTGACGACAAAAGGGTAGAGCGAAATCACATCGGAACTCGGTAGAGAGAAATAGAAATAACGATGAAAGATGAAAGTCACTGAAAAGGTTAGCCAGCTGTAGGGATCGAACCCACATCTTCTGGATTACCGGTCCAGGGCTCTACCAATCGAGCTATTTTTGTGTTTTTTCCCTTTGTATTGCTCCATCCCTCCCGCCCTTTTGGGTTGTGCTGTACGTTAGATGCCTGTTCGCAGAGTGTCAATGGAAACTATAGGGCTGTAATGTAGATAGTGTACATATCTATTGTTCTACACCGCATCTTGTATATACCATTGACACATTAAAATCAGTTTGATTGAGAAAAAGCTAAGCTAACACACCTCTGCAGCGACTTTCGGGGTGCGTCATCTGAAGGGACGAGAAACCAGCCACCCACTCTCACTCACCCTCCTTTCACTCTTACATTTTTTGTTCACTCATACACACATTCATACGACGGAAATCGACGCAAGCGGCACCTGTTGAACAAGGCTTTGTTTGTATCTGTCCCCTCTATGTTGTTCCCAGCCTCAGAACATCAGTTTCTCTCCTTGTAGAAATAACGAGTATAGTATCGAAAGGGAATGTATGGAATTGAAAAAAAAAAAAAAAAAAAAAACGTGCGGCTAGCTACTACAGATCGCCTGACTTGAACGCGTGTCACTTATCACTTCCTGAAAATTCTGTGAGCCTGGTGTCTCTTAGAAGACAGCTACGACGCAGGTGAAGAGCACCAGGGCGGAAAGTGCGGGTTGTCGTTCTCGATTTGGCCAGTCCTCTAGGACCATCTCTACGTCACACGGTCTAGGTTATCCAGCACAGCGTTCAGTGATTGACGGGTTGAAGTGACGCGTCTAATAGGTACCAGTAAATATTCCGCGTCTTACGACGTGCCGCAAGTCCGTCAGTGGACCTCGCACTGCTCACATGCAGACGACGTCAGATGATACAACGTAGCCGCCAACCTGGTAGGCAGGAACTATTAGAATAAATTAATAAATAACAAGAAAGCCACAGCGACACACTCTAGCGTTTCATGTCTTAGAAATCTAACGTAATTTCTTGCATATTATTAATTGCCTGTGCTTGATCTGCTCCAGCCTACAGGTAGCCTCATCTTTTAGGACGCTTTTTCTCAGGAATGCGAGAATGCGCGAGGGGATAGTGTTTCTCTCGGAGTACACGTGATGTGCGTCCACAAAACTAGAGCCAACTAGCGAAGGACAGTGCTCCCTCCTTCTGTTGATGTTCAGTGATAGTGAGTCCAGGCACCGTCGCCTCAAGCGTACAGCAAAAAGGACCTTTTGACCAGGGTGTTACCAGGGAGCAACTTATTTGTTTACACATTGCTTACACATGCATTACAAGTTGCTCCTACCGTTTTTGACCTTTTTGACCGGGGTGTTACCAGGGAGCAACTTATTTGTTTACACATTGCTTACACATGCATTACAAGTTGCTCCTACCGTTTAATATCACTCTTCGATTTACTCACCACCGGCAACTTGACATCGCCTATTTTTCTGCCTTCGTAAATAAATAGATGAAAAAAGCTTCGCGTTCATTTTCTGTTAATGAATGCAACTGCAATCAATAGCGTGTGAACAATTGGATTCGTATTTGCTTTCAGTTCGAAGCACGCACAGTTGAAAGGGACTGCGAAAATTATACAGAATGCCACTCTAACATTTTTCGCTGATTTGGAATAACAAAGAAATATGGATCCTGTTCAGGACAGCAGGTCTTCACACGTTCCCCTTCCCTGTGGTGTTTAACTAAAGTGCAAAATGTGTCTGGTGTTTCACTAAAGTGCAAAAGTTTCCCCTCACGGAATAGAGATGTCATTACCTTGATGCCGACGCAAAAAGAACGGGATTCTTCCTGGGGGCAGAACGGGGGCACCTCCCCTCTTCTCTCCTTCTTCACAAGCGCGAGATTGCAGAGCGGTCTATCATTGGTCTCCTTAAACAATCACCCGCGTGATGATTGGGTAAATCGTTTGAGGAAACCAATGGGAGGCACTGCCTTATTGCTCCTTGGAAAGGGGATTAGAGAGAAGGGTGTAAACTGCAGTTTCGTTTGCGCGTATGTCACGAACGACGCAACGGATGAATGCCGTTCCCTTTACATTGCTGTCGAGGTAACGACACCTTATTCATCTCGCGATGAGAAATTCTTGTTCTTTAGTGCCCCTTTAATTTGTGTTTGTGTACGTGCGTTCTCGTAGCGAGCCTTTCCGATTCACACGGGAGTGTCTTCTGGACACGCTACGAAACGTAGCGGGTGCGCTCTTCGCATGTGCCGAACGTCGTTTCAGTGCAATGTGCGTTTAGCGCGTGCACAGTGTGAACGTCCTTGAGTGCGCAAGGCGATTGCTTACGCCGCAACTAAAACTCTACTGTCACACGCTGAAAAGCACAATGAAATTACGTAGAGTACACTTTGATGGAAGAACGAAGTCACTGAAAAGGTTAGCCAGCTGTAGAACTCGAACACACATCTTCTGGATTTCTTAGGCGCTTGAGGCTTTGTATGTATTTGTCCTTTGTATGTGTCCTTTGTATGTATGTGTTCCAGCCTCAGAACATCAATTCCCATCATCAGTGGTAGTGGTGGGGGTGGTGACGAAAATCGGCTTGCCGTTGTTGGCCCATCATGAGTACACTGTGCTTCGGTTTCCAGTAATCCAATAATATACCAGCAGCATGGCCGAGCGGGTTAAGGTGCCCCACTCGTTGGTGGTAATTGCCAAGGTCGTGCTGAAGACTGTGAAGTGGTGGGTTCGAATCCTACCACCGGCTGTGCTGTATGAGGTTTTCCCTGGGTTTTCCGAAGACTTCCCAGACGAATGTCGGCGCGGTTCCCCCTGAAGTCGGCCCAAGACGCATTCTAACCCCCTGTCCCCCTCTCCTTCCTGCTATCCTATCTCCATCTGTCCACATCTGTACGCTGCTCATAGCTACCGTTGCTTCGCGGCGCTAACACAGAATAAAAAAAAAATCAATCATATGGCGGAAGTGACTGGCTTCAAGCAGAAACTTGACAAGCTTTGTCCCTTCCGAACCACATCCACAGATTTTACGGAAGAGATTACTGCTATGCAAATACTGCGTGCGATTTGCTACTAATGGAACGTCTGCCTTCTGTGATTCCCCGTAAATATTTTCACTAATCCCTTCCGTTATACGTTCGAATCACTTTGATTCCATCTGCGTGCTCCTCAAGGGGCGGTTATACTTTCCGATCGCTTTGATCTCTCTCGCGAGGTGTTTTCAAGCGCATTCGCAACCGCTAACCGGATTACGTGTCTCAATGACTCGCTTTCGCCGCAGTTTCCCTATTATCGTAGGTTGAGCTTCCGCTCTGTATGATGCAGTATTGCTCAAGTACCCATCGGTAACGATACATTAGAGAGTTTACCCACGATTTCACAGATGTATCTTGACTTGAAGCCTCATCGTGACTTCTGCAAGTCTGCGCCGAGATCTGTCTTCGCACAAGGCGCTCTGCGTGTTTCATGAAACCTCCCGCCGGCTTACTTCGTCAGTTGCAGCCTGCTAACTTTAACTGCGCCTGGGACCGAGATTTTCGTACAATTTTGCACTTAAAATTTGCTTTGCAGCATGAAAACACGACATTTCCTAGCGTCAGGACTCACATCATAATATCTGTTACACCTGCCGTCTGGCACCAACACTTGTGCAAAGGTCCTGTAAACAAATTGGTGACGCATTAGCTCATGTAAATCCAAGACAAGGCAAGATTCTGAGTGTCATGTGACTTTCCGAAGCTGCCGTACATGCGGGGTCATCCAAGTCGGGTTCAAAGTAGCCCGACCGCTTCCGTTTCCGTTTTTCTTTTCCTTTTCTCTTTAGGATACCAAGGATAGCGTTTCCTTTTCTTTAGATAAACATATCTCCTCGAGCGCTGACTTGAAATTGTCACTGCACTTGTCAAGTCCAGCTCGCCGCGTAAGAACGCTTCAAGCTGAGGAGGGTTTCTGAAGTGCATTGACACTCTTCCAAGGCAGGTACAAGTCAAGTCGATATCAAGTTACATCTATGAATTCGGGGGTTACTGAATCGTACGCTATCGTGCGAATCCAAGCATTGGATCGCATGCCGGGACCCTTCCCGCAAACTCTTTTCGCGAACGCTCTAGGCTCAACGGTCACCAAGCGGTTTTCTCCAACTGAGTCGAATGTACGTAATAGTGGCTGTGGTGTAAACGAGGTGTATGCATTTATTTTTGTGATAATTGATATTATCTTGTACTTTCAGTGTAATTTGCTTTTCGATCTTAGCGAATTGGGTGCGGGCTACGAAAGTTTATAAAGTTTTTCTTAACGGATGGTATTCGCTGAAGTCCAAGGCGAGTAACCGATACTAGCCGAAATCCTTGCGAGGTGAAAAAATAAACAATATATATACTAATAAATATAGCCTAAAGGGGTGATATAAAACGGCTGCGAAGTCGAATAAAAGTAAAATAATAAGACGTGGACGACAGATTACAGGAAAGTTAACAAAAACTAGCATTCACTATGCAAAATCTCAACAGCACATTTGCTGTTCATTTTTATACGCTGTATTCGCATCGGCATTGGTCTTGTTTTAACTTAAGTTTTAAGAAAATGATCTCATCAGATAAAACGACCAAAGCAAAGGCACTGCACAGAATAATTGCCATTATCAGTCGTAATTTGGGGGAGGTGCAGTGTGTGCACTGTTCTGTGACCATTCACATCACACACAAAAAAACTGTCACAACAAGTGGCGGGCTCCTATTTCGCAAACAGATGTCAAGAGGGAACTATCTCATATGAAGTGATAGTTGGCAAGGAGCATGTTATACGGTGAAGTTCTGCTTCTAGAGTGCTGCTTGAAGCTATACTCCAATGCCTTCATTTTCTTTTTCCTTGTCTTTGATTGCTTGCTTTGTTTTCGTCCTGGGCTCTTGTGCACGATATATGAACGCGAGAAAGGAAAAAAAGAATTAAACCTTTCATTAGGTTGTGCTAGCGCCGTGTTCCCTAACGTCTTCGAAGTGCTGCGCAATATTGCATCGAACTTTATTCGTTGCCAGCGCCGTCCTTCGCCAATATTTGCTCATTTTTGCTGCGCCTGAAGGAAGAAAGACGCGAGCCATGAATTCGAAAGCAAGGCGCGACAAGACGCGTGGGTAAAATGTCTGAGCTGAGCCAACCGCAACCAGTGGGAAGAATGGCACGTTTTACGGAGAGGCTACCCCGTGACAGACTAAAGTGATTTGTTTGTGGGATACTGTGGGATGTGGGATACGGAGCGTTGTCACGTTGCGGAACCGAAAAGGGAAGACATGCCTTCTAGAAGATTGGCGACAGCATGTGACGTCCTGACATCCAACACGAAATATGCAATCGTGCTATACGGTCTCCAAGTGCCTTAACGTACGCACAAAGTGATCACTTTAATGTAGTGCCAGAAACGCTCATGTTCATTATGCTATGGTGCACACTCTAAATATAGGTAGAGCTTCACCGCAGAACAGGCTGAAGGCCTACCACTGCGCAGAACGATGCCGTTGTCACTCCTCATTCGTGGAAAGTGCAGGGGATGTGTCTTTGTGCGACAATTAACGTAAGTGAATTGCTGTCGCAAAAAGGCATACGCTTTCCATTTTCAACAAATCAGAGAACGATGATATTCGGGACGCTGATTGGCTGGGAGTGCGTTCAATTCAATTCGGGTAATTCCTTTATTTTCCTTTCGGTTGGAAGAGTAGCTAAAAACCCGATGGGCTTGACTATAGGCCACTCTCCCAATTCACTCAACACAAAAGCAACAACAACAACAACAACAAAAAGAGGACAAAAGAAATTACCAACAGCAACAAGAATATAGCAAATTATTATACGTTCAAAACCAACATAGTAACATAGGCACTAACTCATGTTGAAAAGGAAACTAGTCACACCGCAAACTTAATGCATTAAACGGAATGGCAGTAACTTTGGCAGGATCTTTGTGGGAGTAGCAGAATTCGTCAGGTGACGAATTCAATATCTTCAGTTTTTTTTATTCTACACTCTTAAAAATTAACTTCACCGCATAGCATGCTCCTAGCCAACCATAATCTCAAATGATATGGTTATCTGCCCTGATTTGGTGAAAACGATATCATTTGAGATTATGGTTGGCTAGGAGCATGCTATGCGGAGAAGTTCATTTCTAAGAGTGTATAATCAAACTCAAACTCGCGGTAACTTCACCTCCTAACCAGCTATCATCTCGAATGGCATCGTTCTCTCCCCTGATTTGTTGAAAACAGGAGCCGTACGCCTTTTCTGTCACAATTATGTCCTGCATAATTGTCACAAAAAAGGCGTACACCTCCTGTTTTCAATAAATCAGGGGAGAGAACCATGTCATTCGAGACGATGGTTGGGTAGGAGGTGAAGTTACTGCCATTCCGTTTAATGCATTAAGTTTGCCGTATGGCTAGGGTATAAGTCGCTTTTGGTCATTAATGTATAGGGTCTATCATGTTCGAGCATATTGATTGAAAAGTGAAGCAATCATGTATCGTAATGATTGCCTACCATAGCTTGTTCTGCGCCGGGGAGTGATCCATAGCTCATTCCGAAGTGGGTATGTGCATACATGTTTGCTTAATACCCTAGTCACACGGCAAACTTAATGTATTAAACGGAATGACAGTAACTTCATCTTGTTGTGACTCCTCATCGCTAAAATGGTCACACGAGCCGTCACAACAGCTACAGAACAGTCCCTCTTCGCCATATTGGGCATCCCGAGCTACCCGTGCGGACATTTTCACTCCGACCAGCGGATTTCTTCCACTCTCTGAAGAAAAGGGAAAACGAGGACAGTTTCCCGGAATCCCTCATGGCCACCAACCCCTTTCCCACGGCGCATCGGCTATTTAAGCGGGCAGCTGTAGCCCATTTGTTGTATTCGTCTGTGCATTATGTATATATATACGTCGTCTCTCTCGTCAACCGGCCTCTGCCTCGTTTTGTCTACCGTGTGGGGATCTGGCCACCTACATCCTCAGCGGCTCGCAACAACCTCCTAACCAACCATCATCTCGAATATGACATCGTTCTCTCATGCATAATGTAAAACCCCGAGACTAGGGAACACGAAAGGACAAACACGAAGTCTCAAAGACTTCGTGTTTGTGTCTGTCCTTTCGTGTTCCCTAGTCACTAGTAAGTAGTGTACTAGTAAGTAGTGTACTTTAAGTACATTTCTGAGCACTTTATTTTCAAACCGTATAATTTGTACTGTGGTTAAAGTACTTTTTCCCCTGTACTTTCCCATCAAGTACTCAGAGTTGGACTCCACACAAAAGTCACACAAAAAAAAAGTACCAAAAACGATTTTTGTGCTTTTAAAGAGCATATTTGAAGAAAATCCATTGTTGAGAGGCTTAAAATGTTGACAAATATGTTAAATATGAATGGAATGCAAAGACACACACACATAATGAGACACTGTAACCGGCAGCACGATGTCTTGGTCTTGTCATTTCAGTTCTCCCAATGTATGGTTCTATGATTTTTTCATATTGTTTCCTTCATTGGCAATTAATAATTATACTATATCACAAAGTGTGATTGGAATACATGATGAAGTAAAGTAATAGTCTGAAAGACACACATGCTTTCAGTTGCTTCACCGCTTTCACATGCTTTCATTCCATTTGCTGCAGATCACTGTCATACAAAAAATTAAGGTTTACAATGTGCTTCATCCTGTTTTGTTTTCTTGATATTCTTGTTTGAAACATGTTGTATTTCAGAAAGCAGCAAGGAATGCTTAGAAATTCTATATTTCTATTGGCATGTGCTCTTTTTTTTTCCCCTGGAATTTCCTTGCACGTTATACCCTAAGATTAGTACCGGAACACCCCACTATGCGGGTGATCTTGGATGAGTCAGGATACAATACTATTTTGCATAATCACAGCACAGTGATTGCCGCTGTACATGTAGCTTCCAAATTATGGTATCTGATTCAGTTCATATTCACAGGCACTTAACCAGTAGAGCCTCATAGCTCTATGTCACTTGCCAAGAATGCTGGCAAACGTGTTGCTAAAGAAAAACCAAGACATATAGCTACCAAGCAGTGAAATGCAAAGTGATAGTGATACAAATTAAACTGGCAGTGTACTTGGTGAGTACTTAAAGTACTTTGCAAAGTACTAAACTACTCATCAAGTACACTGCCTATAGTACTGCCAGTGCACTGCCTATACCACCTAGTCTACCAGCCTACATTGCCTAGTAAATTGTACTGTACTTGAAGTACTAATGACGCCTGGTACTTGGTACGTTACTTTAAGCATAATTTTTAGGTACTTTGCCCATCACTGGGAGGAGGCTACATCGTGACGTCACCGTGAAGTACGTGCAAGTGAAGCGGGTAAGCAGCGCATGAGCTGAGAAGAAAGGCATGGAGACTTGCCGACGTTACCCAAGGAGCTTTCTCCGATCGTTTTTTTCTTTTTCTCTTTGTTTGTACAGTGACAACATGACACCTGACGGACAGCTCGGCAAATGAAACACAGTTTCGAGCCACGTTAAATGTTACCTTCATTGCTCATTTAAAATGCCCGCCCTTTTCTAGTCTCTTGTTTAGATTCGCTTGCTAGGGATCGCGGGAAATTATGGAAATGGTTTACTAAAATACCCGACTGTCACACGAAGCACGCAAATCCAGTTGATGCGATAAATAGACAACAAAGACAAGAGCTGGTAACTATATGTGAAAGGAGAAAGAAAAGTCGTGTTACGGTCAACATACTCTGCGCAGGTTTTAGTTTTCATCTCGCTCTCACGAATCGACATTGTCAGTTGTCTCAAGTTCCCAATGGCAGCACTTTCCGAGATAATAGAAGGGATGGGACACAGCGACGCACTAATGTTCCTCCATTCCATTGCAAAGGACCAAGAAAAGATGTTTAAAATCCGTTTCAGAAACCTCCGCACTGCACCTGCTACCTTCCCATCGTCAACGTTCATCTCTTACGATGGCCATTAAGCTTCCTAGTTCCATCTCTTTCGTCTCTTTCTTCCAGTTCCTTTTATAATGAATGGCAATCACGGCAATGAATACAAATAGCCATCAAGGACTTTCTGTCAAGACGGAGTGCATCAAAGAGAAAAAAAAATATTATGTCTGCAGGAGCGAGACAAATTACTTTTAAAAAAGCAACTTCTTTAACAAGTAATTTACAGGCGGTCGAGCATCTGTCGTGCTCGTTATTCAAGAACGCTCGAAGCCAGCTATCATATTGCGTGGGTAGCAGACACCCGCCTATAGGTATGCCCGCATGCACAGGACAGCCCACTCTGTGCCAATAGAAGACTCAGTTATATCGCTGTGAAGACATATACATATACAGGGTGTTTGACCTAAAGTGATAAAAATTCTAACTGGCGACATAGTCGTCGGAGGATTGTGGGACTTTCGGCAATTACCTTCTGAAAACCTTTGCCACCATTGAGGAAGGCTTTGGACAATTTTTAATTGCGGGAAATTTATTTTTTTCAATTGAACTTTGAAAATTGCTAAGCGAACCTCACTTTTTTTACAGAACTATGAAGTCCTCCACAGAAAACGGCAGACCCAAGAAAAACTATGCACAGTATCGCTACAGAAATAGTAGGAAACAAAATTAGTAAAAGTTCCGCTTTGGCCCCGCCTGCTTGATTGTCGCAAAGAAGAGCGCACGTAAGGTGCGAGAACAAGAGGAAGTGTTCCCGCCTCTATTTTAACAGTTTGTTCCCCAACTTTAACCTTGACGCTGGTGACAACCGTCTTATCACAAAGAAAACAAAACAACCGTCTTGTCACAAAGAAAGAAAAACAAATGAAGGCGGGGACACTTACCCCTCTAGACGCACCTTTCGCGCGCGCTTCTTTGGGAAAATCAAGCAGGCGGGCCTAAAGCGTAATTTTTACAGATTTTTTTCGACTATTTCTGTTGCGATACTATGTATAGTTTTTGTTGGGTCTGCGGTTATCCGCGGAGGACTTCGTATTTCTGTAAAAAAAAAAAAAAAGATGTTTGCTTGGCAATTTTCAAAGTTGAATTGAAAAAATAAATTTCCCTCAAATAAAAATTGGCCAAAGCCTTCCTAATTGGCGGCAAAACTTTCCAGAAGGTAATTGCCGAAAGTCCCACAATCCTCCGGCGAGCACGTCGCCAGTTAGAATTTTTTTATCACTTTAGGGGAAACACGCTGTATACAGAGAGGGGGGGGGGGTATTTATCCTTTACAGTTTTTTTTTTTTTTTTAAATCTACGTGAGCAGCATAGATGTCGTTTTTGCGGTTCAGTTATAAGATCAGGCTCACATCCTCTCGAAGAGAGTATGTAACTATACAAGGTGATTAATTACCCGAAAATTCACTAGCTACCTTTTTTGATTGGGGAATTGGTGCGAAAGCGAGATAGCAGAATGGGAGACAATAGTCGTTGAAAGCCCTTTCTATCGTTTAAAAATCCTAAAACGTGCGCGTGCCGTGAAATAGCCATCACTGAATTTCGCTGTGTAGATGAACCGAAACCAAAACAGCCCCGCTCAGGAGCCCGTATAGGTAATTAAGTAGATTTACACGTAAGGCTGACACGTAAGGTGTGTCAGCCCATCTGTGTGGCGACATGCTGCACGTGCCGCAAGGTATAGGACTGCGGATAATTTCGACCACCTAGGGTTCTTTTGACGTGCGCTAGAAATCAACGACACACAGTGCTGGAAGCAGTGTTTACCTTCCCCCCAATCTGGGCCAGAAAGCGGTGGTGGTGATGGCGAAAGGACTCGCCGTTGTCGGCCTCACAAAGGAGGGCAACGTCACGACTGACGCCCTGGGCAGTGTGCGTCCTGGGCCGACTTCTAAGGGAACTGTGCCGACATATGTCTGAAAGCGGTCTTAGGAAAGACCCTAGACAGCACAGCCGGCACCGGGATTCGAACCCGGGTACCTCCCAGTTCCTTCCAGTTCATCTGGCCAGCAGATCAGCAGCTACTCCAATCATCTACATCGTTCCAAAGCACATGGCCCTCTGACGTGGAATGAGCGCTGTGTTCCCTGCGCTCCCGGTCGCCGCGGTCTCGGTTTCGGCTCATTTGCATATCAAAATTCGGTGACGGATATTTGAATGTACGTGCGCGTTTCAGGATTTTTTAAAAATGGAATTACTTTTAGCGAGGATTGTCTCACATTCTGCTATCTAGCTTTTGCTCGAAATCCCATAATCAAAGAGTTAATTAATCATTAATTAATTAGTTAATTAATTGGTCATCTCATATATCATACTCTCTTCAAGAGAATGTTGTTGAGACTGGGAGGTACCCGGGTTCGAATCCCGGTGCCGGCTGGCTGGGTTTTTCCAGGGCTTTCCTCAGACGGCTGGCAGAGATATGTCGACACAGTTCCCTTAGAAGTCGGCCCATTACGCGCATTCTCCCAGAGCGTTACTTGTGACGTTGCCCACCCCCGTGAGGACGACAACGGCGAACTGTTTCAGAAGCAGCACCACAACCACTATCGAGAAAATGTTCTGAAGCGCACGTCTACTGCAACCAATATCCATACCCGATGACAGCGACCGACATAGGCTCGTCACGGACCTACTCCATGCAGAACACCCTGGAATAGACCTCTAACGGTTTGTAAACGAATGACGTCATAGTGTTCAACAGCGCCACCAATTTGGTAGAGTTGAGCTACGCTCGAAGCTAGGGGGCGAACAAGGTCGCGCCCGAAAGCCACGAACTTGAGGGGATTATGAAGGTCCCTGAAAGGGACGCCACTTCGGCCCTACTTTTCTTTCAATAGGAGGCAGCGGACAAGTGCCCATTCGTGGAACCCAGGCCTCCCCATCCGATTTGTTTCGGTTTCAGTCTCTCTACCAACGTCATGATGACGTTTCTAGGGTAGAGATATATTCGTGATATCGTGATACATCGTCGGTCAGAACTCCCAATGACAGGGACCTCACGGAAATTCCGAACAACTATCCACAAGCTCCGAACCGGGCCAGCGCTCACTAACTCGTTGCTTCTCAAAATTGGCGCTGTGGATGATGCGAATTGAAGGCACTGCTATGAGCCTATGAAACCATCGAGCGCATCCTAAATGGTATAGAAGTGCAAGGGTGCAGGCAAGCTGGTACACTGTAAAACGCCTGCCTCGTAAATTGCCTCGTGACTTAATCTCTTTGTACTCAGCTAAGAATCGCCCAAACGGGTCACGCACCTTTTTCAATACAATGGTCTCTTGGAAAAGCGGGAAACAATTGTGACAATCTCTCAGGTGTTCGACCAATTCAGAATTTCCCGAAAGACTGTTTGCATTCATTTTATGCTCTAAGAGTCTAATGTTTAAGCATCTACAAGACTGTCCTACATAGCAAAAACCACATGCAAGAGGAATATAATACACAACGCCTACGGCGCACTCAACAAAGCGGGTCTTGTGAGAAATACGGCAAACTGACTTATCAGAATGAAAGGGTGTTAGAGAGCTTAAAAGCGCAACATTTGAAAAAAACAACTTGAACATTGAACCCCTTTGCAGCGGCTAGGATGTTATGAGACACAGCATGAAAATATGGAATGCAAACTCGTGCAGAAGGCTGCTCAGAACGATAAGGTTTTACATCACCTATGCCCAGAAAACACTATAGTAACTTTGACTGCAACAAAGCTGGACCAAACCCCGCTTTTGTTAAGCACATTAGACTTCAACATTAGACTCTTAGAGCATAAAAGGAATGCAGACAGCCTTTCAGGAAATTCTGAATTGGTCGAACACTTGAGAGATTGTCACAACTGTTTCCCGCTTTTCCAAGAGACCAGCGTATTGAAAAAGGTGCGTGGCCCGTTTGGGCGACTCTTAGCAGAGTACAAAGAGATTAAGTCACGAGGCAATTGCGTTAGTGTTCCCTCTGTTTCCCCCTTTCCCCCCATCAGGAGGTTATCGGGAGTGTAGGCTGTCATTAAATGGGTTGCTGTGTCTGAGAACGTGTCGTGTTGCCTTTTTTCTGTTCCGTGTCTCCGGTTTTTATCGTCGTTTTGCATCCTAAATGACTGCCACGCGCATGCAGGAGCGCGACAAAAATTTCTTGCAGACTACAAGAACGATACCCTGCGGGCTATTATACACCCCAGCGGCACCCTCTCCGCGAGACGCAACGGGGCTGCCTTGGAGGCCCCTATAAGGACTCAGGCCCAACTCGGGTTTCTAATCGGAAGACGTACAAAACCACCGAGCCGACCTACTTCACTCCCTCATCTTCTGGCCGTCATCATCTCATCATCATCTTCTTCTTCAGCTACATTCGTGACGATGCCCACAGCTGTGAGGCGAACAACGGCACAGGCTGTTACCACCACCGTTACCATCACCACCACCGAGAGGATGTCCGCCTGGCCGTGTAACGCAACTGCAAGACACACATCCATACTCTCATAGCTAAATCTGTAAAGGATACAGAACGTCCTGTATAATAAAGACTTAGAAAGCAGCAGAGAGAGGGAACCGAATCAAATGCTTCGGCGAAGTCAATAAATAAGCTAGCATCAGTTTGTATGCGGGTGTCCATGTTTAACTTGATATCATGAATGAAGCAAGCGAACTGCGTTTCGCATGAATATCCCTAGCGGAAACCATGGTGGAAAGGTAACAAGCACCCGTTTGATTCGGGGAGTGAAGAGACGTTTGAGTAAATGATGTGTTCCATGATCGTGCACGGCCATTGCACGGCCATAGTCAATGATATGGGTCGGTAGTTGGGGGATCGTGTTAATCGCCCTTCTTAAATACGGAAATGACCCTCCCGAAGTGCCAATCTTGGGGTACAGTGTCAGTAGAACGAGATTTCGAAAAAAAAAGCCGATATATACAAACTGCTAATGGTTTTTGTGCACTTTAGAGTTGATTGCTTCGGGTTCAGCGGCTGCACACGTTTTCAGGTCGTCAATGATTTTAACTATGACTGGTGACGATACAACCAAACCTGGCATTAATGGATACCCATGTCTCTGGAACAACAGGAACGTCAGCGTCACTCATATTGGTAAAAACAGGGGGGGGGGGGATGTGTGTTCTGGACATGCGTGACTATGTATATCATTTCGATCTGTACCATAAAGTTTAATTGAGCTGTCGGCAGAAAGTTTAGTGACAGACCAAAAGTGTTTGGACAATAAGTGGGGCAATAATAGGTGGGGGGGGGGGGGCGTTGAAATAAGTCGCATCTCGCTTCATGGCTCCGTTTACACTCATTGTATCTTAGGGCAATTGTTGGAGACGAGGATGCAGTGATAACACAAAGCAAACGTTTCTTTTTCGATAGTCGTTGATATGATATCACCGGGCACCACCAGGGTGAGGTGCAGCTTCGGTCAACCTAAATAATAACACCGGAAAAAAATTTGGTCTCATTTCCGAGCGCGATAACAACCACCCTTGGATCACTGGGGGAATGTGAAGTGAACAAAATCCTTGCGTTAAATTAACAGAATAATTTTGCTCAATTAAGATTTCCTGATGACCCCAAGGGTTGCTGTAATCGCGCTCAGAAACGAGACCACATCTTTTCCAGTGTTATTATTAAGGTTGACCGGAGCTGTACATGCAATTCCACTAAGCTGCTTAAAGCATTTTTATAAAGAGACCAGTTTTCCTCGATGCAGGGCGGTAACTAAAATCGAACATGTAGGTGTAATAAAGGCTCGTCAGTTGCTCGTCAATGGAATCAAAGCTACTCTTGTGGTACAATTTAACAGTCTTGACCAAACCGTGCCTACCGTGTTAACTTCAGAGGAACGTAGATAACCGAGTGGGCGCTCAAGTCTATCTTCTCTAGCGAGAAGATCTACTAAAATCTACTAGCGAGACATTCCCAAAGAGCATGGAACCTGACGTCCGTGTGCGGGAAACCTGTGACAGATTGAAATCTGGATAAAGATGGAGGAACGCTTGTTGTTCAGAAGATGAGGCAGAGGAAACAGATCAGGCAATAGTGCGTAAGTGAGAGAAAGAGGATTTCACAGAAATCCAGACCATTTCTAATGCACAGCAGTCAGGTGCAACCACAACATGGGCATCCAGATCCCATCTGACAGCAAGAGGAACACTGCCACTCCTATAGGAGAGGTTCTATCACGCCGAAGACATGAAATGTCATTATTATAAGGAAAAAAAAAATTAATGCCGCCGATATAGAACAGGTTAACCATGTCTCCGTTATTGCCAGGATGTCACAGGAACGCGTTTCGATGTCACATACGTCACGTCTGGCAACAATGCTTCGAATGCTTGTGAATAAGCTACTAAGGCCCCTGGCGACACGTTGTGAACAATGATTAGGGTCTAGTCATCTTTCGGTCTTTACTACAGAACGTTTACAATCATCGTACACAATGCACAGTTTATCAAACCGACGCTTACTGTAGTGAAATATAACTACAATGTTTCAAGATACCATCATGTAGAACTTGGCTGTTGATCACACACACACAAGTCATCACCTCTCAGTTCGTCATACTTTTCGCGCTAATTAACTTTTAACACGTAGGAACTTACAGGCGCGACCCTCGACGTTCTCCGAGGACAAAGTTGGAGTCGGCCCCGGATTGGCGGACAGATATCACGTGATATTGAAGCACTCCGTAACACATTCTGAGACAGGTTACTAATTACCATTAGACCTGTTTTGAAGATCAACAGCAACTCTTGAGAAGTTCGGTTTAAACTGTTAACGGTTGTAACCTGTCAGCTCCGTGCCTGTGAAAAATATCTATGCCGCACTCTTAAAAATGAACTTCACCGCATAGCACGCTCCTAGCCAACCATAATCTCGAATGATATCGTTATCTGCCCTGATTTGTTGGCACACGGGGCGTACGCCTTTTCTGTGACAATTATGAACAGCATAAGTGTCACAGAAATGGCGTACGCCCCCCGTTTTCAACAAATCAGGGCAGATAACGATATCATTCGAGATAATGGTTGGCTAGGAGCGTGCTATGAGGTGAAGTTCATTTTTAAGAGTGCGGTGACGTGTATGCCAAAGGGTGTCTGGCCATTAATGGACCTGCCTATATACCTGGAGCTCCACCCACTTTTTGAGCTCTCTGGCCAATCACGAGCCAAAATACAGTTCGCTATTAATCCCAGGCTATCCAAGCTATATATCACCTGTATTCACTGGGTGCCGACATTTTCGGGAAAGTGGATTGGATTAGATTGAACAGGATATTCCCTGACAACCTACGAACATAATGGATTTTGCGTCCACTTTTATCGGCGCCCTCTGGATGGAGAGGGGCATGTCGGGAAGACGCAGAATAGCAGAAGTGCTTGCTGCAGAACTGATTGGCCGTCAGAAACGCTTGTTGGAAGAGACTGCCGGTATTATACATATTTTAACTATGAAACACAGGGGTCGAAACCGAAACTGAACCGTAATCGAAAACCGCAAAAAAAAACGTTATTTTTTTGCCGAACCGAACCCGAACCGACCCGTAAACATTTTTTCTCTCCCCTTGAACGAACCGGAACTGAACCGCAAAAATATGATGCGGTAACCGGTTCGCCAAACGGTAAAAACGGCTGTACCTTCCCACTCGACTGCCGCGCACCAGCTCCCTGCATCGTTCGGAATCTTGCCGAATTGATAGAGCGGGCAAATTGATAAACCAAGATGTGGTGAGTCCTTGCACTTCCTACAGCCTCGCCTCAAAAATGTTCACGACGTCCCTGTACATTTTTGTGACTCGAGGTGTAAAAAAAAAAAAAGATGTGCTGCACGACAGCTACACTTTGCATTGTTGCCTCGGCTGCTTGTTTTCATTCAGCGTCGCAGTGTGAAGGCAACGTAAATTTTGATAGTACACAGTGACATCCACAAGCAACGCAGGCCTCTATAGCGACCACCGGAAAGAGGTTGGCGTGTGGTCCATAGCATGGAGGAAGGAAACACATGAGCGGCCTCTCGTCCTCTTTGCAATGAGGAGCAGCGTGCTGCCTGCGCACGATCTACCATATGACCACTTTCTTCTCCCTTTTTTCTTTAGAAATTGGCGATAGCCTTTTGCAATGGAGTCGAATGGTATGCTGTACGCTATTTATTTCCCAGCACTTTTCGGTACAGTAAAGGATGATCTGCCGTGAACTGCATGGCTCTTTGTACCTATGAAGTGTAGAGGCGAGGGAGTAAGAGGAAGGAAGGAGGAGCAAGCCATCGCCCGAACCTGATATTGTCACGGGTGGCGGTCTCTTCCTCTCGTGCTGGCCCGATAATAAACAGACTGAGTCACCCCCGTTTCTCTTAACATTTGGTGGAGGTGCGGGGCACCCTACGTTGAAAGCGCTGTTGTCGTGGCCATCGACGCCCCAGCCCCGACCCTATGACGAGACGACGACGAAGCCCCGAAGACGCCGAAGCCCCGAAGATACCCCAGCCCCGAAGACGCCCAACGACGCCCACGACGGCAGCGCCCAGTGAGGGATACTCTCGACACAGACCCCGTGGAGGCAGCACAGCGTCAATTCACCAGCGCCCCCATCATCGCCCACCTGTACACCATTTGTACGTCACCGCATCGGGACACACCTCCATCATTCGCCCCACCGTTGCCTTGCTCATCATCGTCGACACCTGTTGTGCCCCCCCCCCCATAGCATTGCATTCTCCATCTGTCGTGCCCCGGAGGCCACGCCTCGGGGAGGGGGGCAATGTTACGACGACGACGACGGTGGTGTTAGCAGCGGCGGGCGCATGTCACGCGCATTATCATTCTGTCATTAAATCATTACCATCCTGACGCTGTGCCTCTCGCAACAATATTACCTCTCACATGTGGTACACTGAGTAGCACAGCACACGTAACCGGTTCGAACCGATTAATATCGGTTCAAACCATTATTTTGGTTGCACTGAACCCGAACCGAACCGATAACCTTGAACCGGAACTTGAACCGAACCCCCCAAAATAACGGTTCCGAGCCCTGATGAAACATAACCAGATTGAATCAAGAACGGGCAAAGGTGTGTATATGAATAAGAGTCTGTCATAAAATGCAAATTTTTTGCCATCCGTAGCGTTTATCTTGCTATTTGCATGCGATCGCTGTCTTTACTAGGCCTAACAAGGACGACGAAACATATTTTCAGGCAAACATCGACGCTGGAGCGTAATTTAAAGGTGATTTGCAAGACAATTGCAACAAAATGTATACTAACGGAATAAAATTTAAGTAATGTGTGAAAACATTTTGTCATGAAATACTCGCTTCGCCGTTCCTAGCTACGCCGCCATTTTCGGGAAAATTTTGGTGTCATGGCGGCCCGCATAGGAAACAGCGGCCGATGAAAAACGCTCAATTTGATTGACAGGTCAAGCCTCTTTTTAGGCTCCTCCCAATGGCCAGACTCCCTTTGGCATACTCGGCACTGATCAGTGCGATCCGCGCGCGCCATCAGTTGACCTTTCTCTCTCTCCGCGTATCTGTGTCGGGCTCGCTGTATCGCTGGTGTTTGCAAAACCTCGCATCCAGGCGATTTATACGAATGTCTGTTTTACGTTCTTGTGCTCGTACACAAACCGTGCACCTTCAACGATGTTCAGACAACAGATCACAGTTCAGACAACTATACTACTCCTGAAAGGTGTAACTGCTCCGCCCTTTTTTCTGTGAGTGCAGATACACCGCGTTTTGTGTTGTGCTCGTGGTTCCGTCTTAGCCAGAAGTATGCCTTACCAACAAGTCCAAAGAGCTATAATAAATCAGACGCCTGGCAACCCCAGCCACCAAACGGCCACGGCGCTATAACTACTGCGTACTATTTCCCATCTGATGCTCTCCAGGAGCACCAGGTCCTAGGCTAGCAGACGTTAATGCGAAAGCAATTTCTCTGAGCAGCCACGAAACAAGCGGAATCCCCTCCGCGCTTTCCCTGTACACACGCAGCCGCTTCTGATTCAGCTTGCCCAGCAATACGTCATACATGTCGAGTAACGCGAAAAAGAGGCCCACAAAAATGACGGAAATAGCTCTAATCTCAGGCTGGCAGCAGATTCACTTATTACCTTCTGTGGCAGTCCTCGCCCTTGAAGGACGCAGAACAAGAGAAACCACGGACGCACTCGGTTGAAATGATTTACAGGTTCTTGACACGGGCGCTAACGCCTGACGCGGAAAATTACGCGCGCCGCTTAAGGACAAAGGAAGAAATGCTGAGCTAGGTGCTGCTATCGCGGTTGTCGCTAACCGAAGCATGCCTGCTCCCTGTTGCTCGTGAGGGATGGAGCATTCACTCGTGGGCTTCGAGTCGCAATTAGAATTCTTTTCTGGAGTATGGGAGGAGAGAGAGAGAAAGTAGGTGAATCTAGAAAACGAACGCGAGAATTTCATGCAATCGCTTTCTTGTGGATTTCTTCTATCATGCTCCTCACAATCAGAAAGCATCAGTGCATTCACCCGAGCGACATTTCCCAGAACATTCCACCGGAATATACGCAAAACGTCGTAGCTTTCTGCTGCCATGTGAGCACTCAACGTCATATCTTTTCGTCCTCTTCTAACCGTGGGGAATATTCTGCGGCCCAGGCAGAAGATGGGTTCCGAAGCAGACGACAGGAATCAATCGGAGACGTTACGTTACGCTTTTCCTGATGGTGTCGTCTGCTACGGGGCTACGGAATCCATCGTGTCGTCTGCTATGTGGGCAGTGCGTCACTCCGCGGGTACCCCGTTCCGTGCGAATGCTCAGCATGAGACGCGGGTAACTTCCGCCCCGTAAGGAGTTGATTGCTATTCCTTCCTCCAGAATATTCCGTGGGAATGTCGCTCGTATGAACACACGGTATGTGCAGTTTTCTTAAACGAGCACTACAGTGCAAAAATTTCTCCTGAGGGAATTAAAGATTAATTATGCTACCTTGACACCAATACAAAAGGAACGAGATTAATGCGCTGCGCCATTCGTGATTTATGAGCGAAAGAAACCGCAATGTACGCTTTCCCCCTCCCCCTCCTTCTCAAGAAGCGCGACAATGCGGAGAAGCCTCGGATTGGTCTCCTGAAACGATCTCAGGCGATGATTGGACAAAATCGTTTGCGGAGACCAATGAGAGTGCGCTCTGCATTCTTGAGAAGGAGAGGAAGAGGGAAAGCAGGCACTTTCGCTAATAAATCACCCATGACGCAACCGATGATTCGCGTTCCTTTTGTGCTGTCAGAGAAACGCGATCTTTCATTCCACTAGAAGACGTTTTAGCCCTTTAGTGCCCCTTTGAAGGTAAGAGCTTTGCTCATTTGCTCCCTATAATTTAGACGGCTATACGGTCGCGACTAACCGGTACGCAAGACTATGCGGGTCACACACGCACAAATAATAAGATTTTGTGTAAATGAAATAAATGGGCAAAATAATTGGGTAAAAATAATCAGATTGAAAGAACACTTTGAGTAACACTGCAAATAACACTGCGTTCTACAGTCGAAAGTCGAGAATTAAGCCATCCGGTAAAAGTACATCGAAGCAGAAACCTCAAGTTGGGAACCGCCAATATTTCGAGTAGACGATGTTCTCAGTCTCTGTTCGAAATATAGGCGGCTCCTGACTTGAAGATTTTGCCTCAAGCTCCATTATACTCGTGCCGTGACACGAATCGCCTATACATATCTCATAGACTTGTGTATATTGATAGGCACCTTCGAACTGAACGCAAGTATCGGTACCGATAGCCCTTCGATATGTCAGTATCTTAGAAACCGCTTGAAAAATTTGTGTGTTTTGTGAAACACACAAATGTAGTATAAATGAAACGAGTCATAATATTGATGGAATGTTAAAAAAATAAAGTAGTATACGGACATTTAAAGAAACGAATGAGCTGTTTGTTCTGTTCCAATAAATGTCAGGAAGTGGCGTCAGCGACACGGTGTTCTCACTATTCTCTGGATCTTCTACACTACATTGGTACACTTACACCAACTCTCCTTTGTTCGGCAGAGTTCCGTTCATGCCAGTTCGTTTCCATACGTAACGGCGCTCTATACGAAACCTGTTTAAACCTCGCCGTTAACGTACGAGGTTCTGATAAAATAGCGTAAATGCAGGCAAGCAGGTGGACGAAATCCATAATAAAGCGAGCCTGAGCGTGGGTTACACAAAATACACGAACGTACACAACGAAGCTCACGAGGCTCTCTTCTAGGCAAGGCAACTATAATTAATAAAGACGTCACAACGATTAATTTTCGCGCTGCCTGTTATTTAATGCGTGCGGAATACTGCAAACACCCCTTAGCATCGTTTAGTGTAGCTTGCTGCGCCTCCACGTTGATTAAGCACGATTCCTGAAGCCTAAGATTAACAACTACAACAAACTACACGTTGTGAAGGATTAGTGAGGAAATTTGCCTGAGAAGGCACATGTGTTACGAGCGCGATAAAAGAAAATCACCTGCATGCCCAGTCCCCATCGCGTTA
The DNA here is from genome assembly GCF_037126465.1 of Ornithodoros turicata. Classification (NCBI taxonomy): domain Eukaryota; kingdom Metazoa; phylum Arthropoda; class Arachnida; order Ixodida; family Argasidae; genus Ornithodoros; species Ornithodoros turicata. Next base: position 65,454,711 of record NC_088205.1, read on the forward strand.
ATATAGCAGAGAAAACCACTCAAGATTCTGGTTCTTTTTCTCTTTCAGTTCTCTTCACCGCTTTCTTGGCCATCTTCTCTGTAGTGCCCCTACTCATGTTAATCATAGGTGAGTAACATTCAAAGAAGCGCAAACGTCAAAGGCTGACTGCTGAACATTAACATTTCAGATTCTTTTGCTTCCGTTTCTTTGTCGTCTTGGTCGTGTAGTCTTCGTAGTAGATTTGTCATGCTCGTCCAGGGCTGCGTAATATTATGCCTCTGTCAAGTAGGAGAATTGCCCTGTGCAAGAAAGAGCAAAGTGTACTATTGTTGGTGGCCTATATGTCAGGCACGCAGGTTCAAAATGTTAATCGCAGAGACGATCATATATTGCTTACGCACATTTCCCCTGTCATCTTTCCTTTTCCGTTCTTTCTTCTCTCTCTCTTTTTTTTTTTTTTCTGCCAATAAATCCCTCCCCCCCTTTGCGCGGCCTCAAAACGGAGCTTCACCGCATAACACGCCCGTAGAGAAGCATCATGCCGACTGACCTCGTTATAACCTTTCCCTTCTGCTTTCTCTTTTTTTTAATCAACATTAAACATATCCCCCCCCCCCCACCCCACCAGTATTGGTTGAAAACTTTAGTGTACGCCTTTTTCTGGCACTTTTACAGTTGTTGTTGTTTGTTTGTTTGTAAGGGGGAAAAAAACAAGGAGAAATTGAACTCGTCTCTCGACTTGTTCTGCTACTCCTAACAAAAATTCTCACCCCACCCCACCCCGCACCCCCAAAGACTACTTCTCAGGTGCTCTACTCGCAAGTTCGCTATTCACTATTCAGAAGTCCAAGAGTTGTGTTTCCGCCCAATGGTTAGCCTTCAGCGTATTTTGTATAGTGAAGTTGTGTTTTAACAGAATTTCACCGCAGAATGTTAACATTTCTTCGAATCAGAAGCGCTAACCCTATCGTTCGTGGCAATCGTGGGACTTACGTAGATATTTTGTTACATAATGCTGTCTTACGAACACGCTTTTTTTGTTTTTCCCACGCCAGGTGTTCAGTACCTCGAAGAATGTCCCAAGGAACCCAACATCCCTCTCTACCTCTTAATCGGTGGCGCGTTCGGCCTCATCAAGGTGGGCACCTTACTCTACAACCAGGTCAGGCGGAGACGTTACGAGCGGCTGGACGAGGGTCTCTCCGAGGGCGACATCGATGAACTGTGGTCATCAACGTCCAGCAAAATTACCGAGTACGCCCTCACGCTTTTCCTGCTCGTCTGGTTCGGAATGGGCAATTACTGGGTGCTGCGTATCTACAAGCCTCGTTACGAGCCTCTACTGCGTGAACCCAACAACTGGTGCGATAAAACGGTCTACATGTTCGCCATTGGACACCTGTTGGTCTGTTACGCTGTGATAGCATTGTGCGTCGTTGAAGTGTTTTGTCTCGCGATCTGTGTGCGGATTTGTGGACTCTGTTGCAAGAAATAGGCGACGGAGCTAGGTGTCACGCGACTCGGCGAAGAAGGTGCACTGGATTCCGTGAAGGATACCACGCTGGAGGAACATGCATGAACATGACGAAGGATGAAGAAAGGTGATAAAGGCGTGGTCCGGGACGCAATTTGTGCGTGACTGTGGACCTGAGAGAGGATCTGGATCGGGGACTGTGTGGAAGCCAGTGTGGAGTGCGCGGGAGATGTTCTGTTAGGAACACTTTGCGTGAGAAAGGGAACGATATGATTTGTCGACAAAGGCAAGAATGTGCGACGAAATACGAGGCGGTTTTAGTATGTCGGAAGGACCCTACACTCTTAAAACAAAGCTTCACCACATAGCACGCTTGAAGGCCAACCGTTGTACACTGTTAAAACAGAACTTCACCTCATAGCACGCTCCTAGCCAACCATCATTCCGAATGATATCATTCTGTGCAATGATTTGTTGAAAATGAGAGGAGGCGCCTATCTGGGACAGATTATCTTGTCCCAGATAGGCACCTCCCCCTGTTTTGAACAAATCATGACACAGAATGATATCATTCGGTATGATGGTTGGTTAGGAGCGTGCTATGTGCTGAAGTTCTGTTTTAACAGTGTACAGAGTGATACCTCTATCACTCTTGATTTGTGGAAAGCGCGGAGCGTAGGCCTTGTTGTGACAATTAACATTTCAGTATAAGCGTCACAAAAAGGCGTACGCCTCCAGTTTTCAACAAATCAGGGGAGAGAACGGTGTCATTCGGGATTATGGTTGGTTATAGGAGCGTGCTATGTAGTGTAGTTCATTTCCATCCGTCTCTCTCTTTTCTTTTTTTTTGCTATAGTCGTGACGACGCCCCCTTCTGTGTGGCCAACAACGACGAGCCGATCCTGCCATTACCCCACCCCCCTTCATTTTTAAGCGTGTACGAAAACGATACGGTACAAGAAGATGTCAAACGAAAAATCAGCGACGTGATGTTAGTCACTTCGAAGGAATAAGACGATTGGCGTATCATGTTTTTCGGAACCGTCATCGTGAACACTATCCGATCTACTAGAACTGACTACGATGTTGTCTAACATGGCGTACGATTTTTAAACGAACCTAGACACAGCAGCCAAACGGAAGTAAGACGAAATAGGTGAGGAGGGTTGAAAGCTTTCTTTTTTCCTTCCTCTTGTTCTTTTCGTTATCGCTGCTCCGTTATTAGTTTTTCATTCAAGGAAACGGTTGTATTGTTTCCTATAGTCCAGACAACCTGTCAAAACACTATTGAATAAGACAGAAACGTAGCATTGGGTTACTGTAAACACTCCTAAAACAGAACTTCACTGCATAACACGCTGCTTAGCAAACCATTATGCCGAATGGCATCATTCTCTCCCCTGATCTGATGGAGAGAATGGCGTACTGTTTTTTGTGACATTTTCCTTTTGCGCCCTCTCTCTCACAAAATTGTTTGGTCCCTGACCACATCCAGCCCACCAACGCTCTGCCCTCAAGGCTCTCTTCGCCTTTCTGGATACCATAGGACTATTGCGAAGGGGCTAATTATTTCATTCCCCCGCATCACCACCAGCAATGGGGTAGAGTATCGCCCCTGGCGATGAAGCTCCCCACCCATCATCTCGAAATAAAGTTGTTGTTGTTAATTTTTACAAAACGACGTACACTCTTAGAAATGAACTTCACCACATTGCACGCTCCTAGCCAACCATCATCTTGAATGATATCGTTATGTGCCTTGATTTGCTGAAAACGGGAGGCGTACGCCAGTTTTGTGACAATTATGAACCGCATAAGTGTCACAGAAAAGGCGTACGCCTACCGTTTTAAACAAATCAGGGCACATAGCGATATCATTCGTGATAATGGTTGGCTAAAAGCGTGCTATGCGGTGAAGTTCATTTTTAAGAGTGTACGTTCCACGTTTTCCAAACGTAGCGTTCCACTCCTAGAGTGGAAAATCTCCCCACTTCATCATCACAATATATATGTTGTTGTTGTTTCCAAACACCAGGAGTGATGACGGCATCATTTTGTGCAATGGGATGGCCTTCGGCATGTTATGTGGTGAAGTCCTGTTTTAAGACTGAAGGTTAAAGCGTACCTGGCCAAGCGTTTATTGCAGACATGGTAGCATTGATAAGGAAAGCTGCTTACCAAAGTGCCCAAAACGCAGCGTTCTTTCCAAGAGTTATCTGCAAAGGAAGTGTTGACCACACGCTGTCGTCACATATGCCTTCTGTGTGGCTTCTCAATGTCAGACAAACACAAAAATGGCGCAGAAAATATACTGACGTGATGAATAATGTCCACGAGATCGTTTCTTCCGGAGAGTTCTATTGGAGGACGGCCGAATTTCCCCCTTTAGCATAGACACCTATCTCCCTAGCCATTACGAACAACGGTTTGTATGCGATGGGCACACTGGTAGTGATGATGCCTCTTCGTATTTCATAACATAATTCCTCTCTCGTATATAAGAATTAGCATTTGTGAATTTTCAAGAACAGGGTCTACTTAAATTAATCGTCTTTAATTTGCACGGCACGCGCTATTTTACTAGACTTTTAGGGTGTCAATTTTTTCGCGAAACGCAGCATCGCTCCCGCAAGATAACTTGGTCTATCCAACGCGGCTTCTTGTGCTGCCATTTCATGACCAGGGGTTCCGCGAATTCATCCTAAAAGATCTCAGAAACACTTACCTGTAAACTCTGCATTTAATCGAAAAGCGTCAGTTCCATTGAAGTTTAAGCCAACACTCTTTAAGACCTTAGGCATATTAAATAAATATTTCCCGTAAAGCCAAGGCGCTAATACTCTTTGACTTCGGCCAGTTAACCAGCAGCCCTATCAGATAGTTATCTGACATGCTATGATTACGCAGAAAAGATTAAATAGACCAATGATAAAATACCAAACCTCGGAACCCTACTAACAATACAGCTTCTCTGCATCCAGTATGTGCTCGCATGCCGCAAATACAGTTTTTCTTTTAAAAAAAAAGATCTCACCATACTGCCAGTAGCTAGTGTAAATGCTTTAGAGGATTCCCACAACTGCTCAATACTGTGAAGCATCGCTATTTCGAACTCGTTATTTCGAACTTTCTTTGCGGCACCGTCAGTGAGTGCCCTGGATACCGCGTAAAAAAATAACCCCAGCGTAATCCGAAAGTACAGTAGACCGTCAATATAACGAAGTGAACGGGACCGGAAAAATATTCTATATAGACGACCCTCTGTTTACAAACATGTGACGTCAAGAAGCGGGAAAAACGCGTCGGCTGACAAGGTGATGAAACCGATAGGGCTCACCAGCAGGTTTTGCGCGGCGGCCTTACGTAATCAATGACGTAGGTGCTCAGGTCGTCTATAGCGGCAATTCCATAAAAGCGGAAGTGATACTGTAACAGTGATCGTAGCCTCGGAAGCACGCGCAGGCACCACGGCAGCCTTAAAAAGACTATCCAAGCAAGAAAACAAACTCTGACAGCATTTTAAGGTATGTGGCAAAGAGATAGAGGGGGAGAGAGAGAAAAGCGCAACCTGGATGTGCCGGGCGAGCTTCTCCCGGCACGCACACCGCACTAAGCGGACTTCGGCTGGCAGATCTCTTCGAATAATCGAAATGCATGGATTTAGGTTTGGACAGCCTGAGACTTCGAATAAAACGATTTCGTTATAGCAAAGACTTACTGTATCCGCGGAACGTTGATTTGATTTAGTCATCAAAGGTTACGCTAGCAAGTTGTGAAGAAAAACACAGCTTTTTATTTATTTTTTTTTCATTTTTTTTTTTCGATGTCCTCCCTATGACACACCTTCGGTGCCGACATCTACGTAGAATTCGTTGGATTTTCTAGGAACACAGTAAATACGTATTTGCTGCTTTGTGCGACGTCGTACGAATGGGTCAGCTATGCATGCACCCTACTACACCAATTGCCATCTTTTTTTTTTTTTTCTAAACCACGACTCTTCGAAGCACCTGCTCGCTAAGTGTTGCTAACAAGAAACTTTGGCGTGCAACGTCCTCTTGGCTGCACGTACAGGTATTCTACAGAAACGTAATGTGTATGATAACATATTTTTCGATAACTCAAATGCGTGCTTGCTCAGTGCTGCTGGCAGAAGCATCCTCAAGACGTGCCTCAGAAGTCAGAACTTGAGTAAGCAACCTTGTTCGTTAGGGAGGCATGATTGCTAATGGGCATGATTGATTCCTAAAATCGTTGAAAACTTTGTTTTCGGACACAGAAGAGGTTGCGTTTGTTTTCCCCGCATCAAGACGTACCTTCATAAGATGTGCATCTCAGCTTGCACACGCACACGCATAAATGGGATGATGATGTGGTGGGTCTCAGCTTGCAATAGCTGGTCTGATTGTGTGTGTGAGAGAGAGAAATACATGATGACGATGATATGGGGATGACTTCCGCTCATTGAGCAGAATGCTACCCCATTGTCTGGTTGTGAATAATAGATACTGGTTTGAGATTCTCGCTCGGACGGATGTTAAGCTTTGTGGCGTTTCAAACTCACGCTGTGACAATATTATCGAGGAATTCCTATAAACAAATAAGTTAATGCATGTGGACGTGAACCGTGTGAGCAGGACTGACAAGCACATTATGAACTTGAGTGACATTTCTTGAACGGATGAATACGCAGTATTATCTTACTTATTGTATAATATTGACCATTCCGACAAAGGTCACTGATTCTTCATCTATGATGATCTTTACCCTACAGCAAACTCTGCCTTAACCACAGAATGATATAAATAAATAAATAAATATATATATATATACATACATGTAAGCACTGTATAAAGCCACCTGCCCTTTTTACAATACATGCCTTTTCTCACACGCGCTGTTCAAACTGCTTAATTTTATTGCACATAAAATATATCACAACCAACTGTGCACTCTGTGTCTCTTGCTCTGCACGTCTTCTGCAAACAGTGCTTTCTGATGTATGTTCATGCACCTGAAATGCTTTATGTTAGAATTCGTTAGTCTGTGCCTAGTGTGATACAGTGGCTACTGTCTTCCGTGAATTCAACGTTGATTGATAGACGGAACGTAAGTGCGGAGGAGCTTACTACGTGGACGCAGCGGAAACTTTCAAGTGAGCAAAGCAGGTGTTCTAACCTTATTTGCGTATACTTCCTTCCAAATGTCGTGTCGTCTCATTCGTTGTCACATTATCCGCGTGTACTCACCCGAGCGGTATCTCCACGGAATACTGTAGTGGAAGAAAAAGCAAAAATCGGTTTCCGGGCTGAAGTTCTGTCGTGTCTTACATTGAGCATTCGCGTGGTGCTGGAACATCAGGAGTGGCGTACTGCCCACCTAGCAGACGGAATATCTCGTGGCTTCAAGAAAAGGCATGACGTTCGCGCTCACGTGGTAGAGGTCACGTGTTTACGAGAACCAATGAAAATGGCAGTTAGATTTCGCTCCTCTGACGTCAGAGCTTGACGTGTAGACGCGTTTGAGGGTTTGTATCTCGCCAATAAGCACGACATGCAATTTTTTCCCCTCTCCTGTCGAAGCACCACTACACCTGTGTCTGTCTGAACGTCACACGGAATAACAGGAAAATAGCGTAATCCTCTCGGTGAGTACCAGAGACAGATCGAAACGGCTTTTGTGTTTCGAGGTTTTGTGTCACGCTATCAAAACAACCATCTGTAAAATAGTTAAAGAAAATTAGCTTTGTTTGGACTTTACGCACCGAACACGAGGGATGCTGCCTTGGCGGGACTTGTAAAATTTGTTCAGAGCTGTGGGATGGATACACATCCTTCTAGGCTTCTCTGCGCATGATCTCGGGATAACTGTGAATAGTGGAGTTCCGAACAGTGAACATCTGAATAGTGAATATCGAACTTGTGAATATCGAACTTGCGAGCAGAGCACATGAGAAGTAGTGAAGTAGTAGTTCTTTTCCTTTGGGGGGGGGGGGGGGGGGAATTTATGTTAGGAGTAGCAAAACACGTCGGGAGATGAGTTCAATATTTCCTCTTTTTCTTTTTTTCTTACATGCAAACAAAATCAGCTTGTGTCACGGAGGAAAAGCATTAAGGAGGTGCCCTCTAGCGACCGAGCTACGTATGAAGGTGGGAAATGTTTTAGCTTTGCGGTTGACGTGGGAAATGTTGAGCTGACCCGAGAAGGGCAATTTATGGGACCGCGGCTCATTACTACTTGGGGACCGTGAACATACACATTCACGAATTGCGAAAAACGCATACTAACACACACACACACACACATAAATGGGATGATGATGTGGTGTGGTGCTAACAACTGTACAAGTGAAACAGGAAAATTGGTGGTGACGTTGCATTAGCTGAGTCACCAATTTGAAGATCATCTCCAGGTGCAGTAGGTAGCCCCCTTTCTTTCTTTCTATCCTTCCTTCATCCGTGCGTGTTTCGTTCAAGAAGTTCAAAAGCGCGACGAGAACGCGCATGCTGGGGGGACGTGGCGCCATCTGCCGGCAATGTTCTTAACCCTATAGACGTTCGAGAAGAGCAAGGGAAAAAGAGAAGGGCTATGGAAGAAGGGGAAACAAAAAAGGCACGACAACAGGAAAAAGGGAATGAATAAACAAAGCAATCTGGTCTCGGGAATGTCTATTACTATTCGAAAGACAACATATTTCGGTGCTAGCGTCCTGAACTTTCCGTGCTGGGGTAAGACACACAAATTGCAGAACCGCAGTCACGGGAAGGCAGACAGACGACAGCGGAATGTTACGACATAAAAGTGGCAGTGATGCCTATCCTTTTGGTGGGAACTACTCGACATCATAATGTCTCATACCGGTTGTCCACATAAAGAGAAAGAGAGGCGCTTGAAGAAGAGGAATATTCCAGAGACAGGGCTCAACCCTGACCAAGCAACTGCTGCAGTAGATACGCGCATCGAACGACCCTCTATGCGCGGAGTGCAATGAAAACCAAGCGATCAAAACACCTAATAAAATTCGGATCGTCTTATCATACGAAAAAAAAACAACAACAAAGAAAAGACGTCCTAAAAGTGGAAGAGGTCACACTGAAGTACATATACACTCATGACCCCTCCCAGTTGTGACAAGGAGAAGAAGAAGAAACTAGTCCTCACGAGACATCTTGCTGACGAGGCACAGTACATGGCGGCAGAGCCTTCCAACCTCTCAAATACTCCAATTATCTTTGACATAATTTTCACAATCGTATTCACGCAAGTCGTGCCGTAAAGCACATGCGAAAAGTTGAAAGATCGTTACCTTTCACCAGAAAGACTAACTCAGAGCTGTCGTTGACGGATCAACGGCGCGGCCTTTGACCATCACCTTTGAACGGAATGCCTTTCGCCCGACGGTGGATCGCAGTGGCTAAAATGTATCACGCGATTCGCATTTGAATGATCCCGGACTGAACATATATGCTGGGCATAGAGAATGTCCCTATAGGATGGCGACTTGTAATAGTGGAGAGTTCTGGGGAAAACGTCACATCTGAGGCGACCTGGTTCTGCCTGAATTGGTCGCTCTATAGGAGAACTGCTTCCACGCGAGGAAATGGGTAGGAAGCCCGGCAATCGCTGGCAGATCTGCTTGAGGTCTCAGTATTGTAATGGATGGCCCGACAGTCTGGTGCCTGCCACATGTCCACTCTTTCTATTACTCGCGCTCACACTTAATGACTGTCTTCAAAATTAATTCCGAACTATTCTGGCCATTAGACCCCCTCGTCGAGACTGCAGTAGACCAGCATCTTACAGCACCCTGAAAACAATGGCAAGTATCGTCCTGTACACAGTTTCACTGTTTTCTATAACATAGACGCAAATGCGAACTGGCTGCACCCCTCTGGTTGTGCCAAACGCTCTTAAATGCGGTAGCTTTAAAGTGCAGCTCCGCTGCTGTTCCGAAAGTATGAAGACGTTGTGATATTCAGAACCGTGGTCCCAACTTCATTCATAAACGCACATTGCTTTCCAAATTTCCATACTCCTTCGTGAGAAATTTGAGAAAAACTACCAGGCGGCGGTTCCACTTGTGACGTCATACTTGGAACTGCGCGGATTGGATAGCCACACCTAGCCAGCTCTGCCTGGCAACCAGTTTCTGTTTACACTCCGTCATGGCCGCTGTATCGTGCTGAAATAGCTGTCACGAGCTATCGGGGACCACCGCACCGTTTTATCATGTTTCTTATAAGGAATACTTCGTCTTCGAGCACGTTCTCGTTCTCAATAGCTTTGGTGGTGCTTTCTGCACGCGCAGCAAGTCCGCGCATAGTGCGCTGCCAAAGCTATTGAGAATGCGTAAGTGTACGTCACACGTTAGGTGTTAGGTCTTGTTGGTAGCATGAAGCACAGTGCGGGCACAGAATGTCCGCTCACGACGGCCGTCGTTGCACAACGAGGCCATCCTGTAAGGCTTGTTAAAGAAGACCGGCAAAACTATCTTTGAGGCTATTAACGACAGCAATTATCACGGAACACACCCAAAACATTCACCTTCGCCCATAGATCTCCGCCATCGCATCGACGATTTGGCGTTAGCCAAGCCACGAGCGCGGCTAAGCCAGGACGAAGCCGGGATTGGTCAGGGTTTGCCGACCACAGGACCGCCGTGTCAGGGAAATTAGAAAAATTGTTTTCTTAAAAACTACACACAAATGGGTGAAAATTTTTCACATGTATGCTCCCTGTGCGGAAACGAACGCACAGCCCAAGCATGGCTCCATTCTGTCGCAGTCGAAAATCGGCGGAGCTGAGCTTTAAAGGACCGTCACATGGGCTTTTATGATGCGACCACGTCACGTGGTTGTGGTGCGTCACTTGCTCGTGACTCTCACGTGGTGGCTGGCCCTAAAAACTCACAGAAGGACCTGCACTCTGGTTGGCCCTACACACTCTAAAGCTATCACTTTACACAGAGAGACAGAAGGATTGTAAGTATGCGGTGCTCTTCTAGATTCAGCCCTATGCATGTAGCAAAACGCACTCCGTTCGAAACAAGTCAACTCCTACAGGTCAACTCCGCCAAAAAAATCGAAATACTGTGTGTGTGATTGGCTCAGGTGGTCGCATGACGCCTCCGAGCCACAATGTAGTGCGTTTGCATACTCCGAACTGTAGCTTGTGTATCGATCATGTGGCGAAAAACACTCGTCGGAGGCGACGTAATTAAAGCACATTTACGTGCTTTTAAAGCAAGCAAGTAAAATATTCGCCTGTTTACACAACATGTGTATGGACCTGTTTTCTAAAGATTCCCCCGGCCACCGCAGCGTCAACTGCCCTCCTCTAGTGCAAAGCGCCCTTACTAGAGGGTACGTATCCGGCGTGTTCCCTGCCTTACCGCCGTACCGGGAAAGTCATCACTTTTGTGGAAGTCCTTGCGTCACGATTTCCCATAGCCGCAGCGTAGGCGGTACATGCCTGTGTACGGAAAAACCTCTGGCTACACGACCACAAATGGCGCTGCAGAATACGGATCCGAACGCCCCCAAACGTCATAAAAAAGGCCCATCGGCTTCCTCGAGCGCTTGGCGACCGCCACCTTCTCGTAAGCCCCACTCTGAATGGCGGACTACATTGGCCGCTGGCGGAAGTACACCTCAGTGACTGTAGCACTTAAGTTTTCTCGTAGTATAGAGCACAAAAGTGTTGACTGTATAGGCGACCTGCTTTATGTCAATACTTCTTCAGACATACTACCGCAATCAAATGCAAGATAATAGTGAGTAGGGTTCGGAGCCCGGGATTTCAGCATAATTTCATGTCCCGAAATCCCGAGATTTCGAGATTATAAATTTCGGCTTTTTTGACAACAAATATTGGGTGGTACGAGTGAAAGGGAAAGAACGGTGTCTAATCGACTTTTTGTTTCAACCGTCCCTTCCCCGAAAAATATGATTTGCAATCCGAAACCGAACCAACCGTGTCGTCCACGACACATTACAACGACGTTATCTGCTGACTCATGTGAACTACGCAAGCCATAGCGAAGAACAGTTCTCAAATAGCATAAAACTCCTATGAAATCAGAAGGAGTCTTCCAATCCTATACAACAAGAAACACTGCAGAGTCTCTCTCTCTCTCTCTCTCTCTCTCTCTGCAGAATCTCTCTTCTTGTTCTTTTGATCCTCACGTATACGTATATTTGAAACGTCAATATATATATATGTTTGTAAGTCAAACGTCGCCATGCCAGTACTGGACAGCTGTTTCGGCCTTTTTGGGTCATCAGTAGTACGCAAGCAGGCAACGTCTGAGCGGATATCGACGTTTGACTTACAAACATATGCTATACATGCAGCCAAAGAGCTCCTGCAAATTTTTTTCCCCCTTATACACTTGACTGGCTTTTCACTGGGCTTTCAGAGGTGTCTTAGAACACCCTGACGGGAGGCGTCACGTGCCACGTGACCTTCTGACGTCATCCGCTCAAACGTTGCCTGCCTGCGCACTGCTGATGAGACCCAAGAAGGCCGAAACAGCTGTCCAGTACTGGCATGGCGACGTTTGCCTTACAAACATATGCTATACGTGCAGCTAAAGAGCTCCTGCTATTTTTTCCCCTTATATATATATATATATATATACATGTCTACTGGTCGTCTAGATAGGATATACTTTCCCATTTTTTTCCTTTTATTTTCCTTTTTTTTCTTTTCAGCTATGGCCTCAGTACAGCTCACCCTGAGCTGGCTCCCCAAGAAAGATGACATCACCACCCGGACTTGACCTTGAGGAATGTTCCAGAATATGACTCAGACAACTGCCACGTGGCATACTTGCACCGATTGTGACGTCACCCAGGAAACCTATTTAAGCAATATGCAACCCTTGGACCTCTTTTGTCCTGACGAAGACAGTGCCACTGTCGAAACGTCGACGATTCTTTTTTTAATCTATGTGTTAAAATGCCCATTAAATAAATTAGTTTTTGTTAACGTTCCTGTAATCTGTAGTCCAAGTCTTATTATTTCACTTTTATTCAACTTCGTAGCCGTCTGATATATTAACCTATTTGTTCTATATATATATATATATCTCTTGAAAAGTTGGAGTTGGATCGGACGGCTACGTAATTATAGTTGAAATAAATGGGAGACAGAAGACGAAAGTAGGGGAAGTAACAAAACAGGGGTTTATTAAAACTTAAAAATCATAAAAGTTAGGGAGGATGTCTACGTTACGGCGGAAGCTCCGCCTTCTTCGGGACAAAAGAGCTAAATGTGGCCACGAGGCTGATAAGGGGCTTGAGAATGACGTGGTCGGTTGGGGGAAATTCCCGCCACCTGGCGGTTGTCAATTGGGGAAATTCCAGAGCGTTTCTGTGTCAGGTCCAGGAGTGGGGTCATCGTCCTTGTGGGTCAGTGGGGACCTTGATCTGGCTGAAACGAGAAAAGGCAACAGGGTCTTATCTAGGTTGTTAGACTTCTTATTGTTGACAGCATGCCAGGGTCCTCGTGAATGGCCGATGGCGTGGGCACAGCTACAGAGCTTCGGCTATTTTTCCTTTGTATATGTACTTGCTGGCTTGCACTGCGGCCTCCACAGGTGACGCCGTCACCGTGGAACATTGACGTCTCGCCGAGACGCACTGTTGCGCCGATCCAAGATCGTGTCACTTCCCTGCGCCAGGCTGACGAGGTCCGAGTAGACCGAAACAGCTGTCCTTGGCTGGGAGGGCACGATCAAATTGTAAACATGTGCTCAACGTGCAGCTACAGAGCTTCGGCTATTTTTCCTTTGTATATGTACTTGCTGGCTTGCACTGCGGCCTCCACAGGTGACGCCGTCACCGTGGAACATTGACGTCTCGCCGAGACGCACTGTTGCGCCGATCCAAGATCGTGTCACTTCCCTGCGCCAGGCTGACGAGGTCCAAGTAGACCGAAACAGCTGTCCTTGGCTGGGAGGGCACGATCAAATTGTAAACATGTGCTCAACGTGCAGCTACAGAGCTTCGGCTATTTTTCCTTTGTATATGTACTTGCTGGCTTGCACTGCGGCCTCCACAGGTGACGCCGTCACCGTGGAACATTGACGTCTCGCCGAGACGCACTGTTGCGCCGATCCAAGATCGTGTCACTTCCCTGCGCCAGGCTGACGAGGTCCGAGTAGACCGAAACAGCTGTCCTTGGCTGGGAGGGCACGATCAAATTGTAAACATGTGCTCAACGTGCAGCTACAGAGCTTCGGCTATTTTTCCTTTGTATATGTACTTGCTGGCTTGCACTGCGGCCTCCACAGGTGACGCCGTCACCGTGGAACATTGACGTCTCGCCGAGACGCACTGTTGCGCCGATCCAAGATCGTGTCACTTCCCTGCGCCAGGCTGACGAGGTCCAAGTAGACCGAAACAGCTGTCCTTGGCTGGGAGGGCACGAGCAAATTGTAAACATGTGCTCAACGTGCAGCTACAGAGCTTCGGCTATTTTTCCTTTGTATATGTACTTGCTGGCTTGCACTGCGGCCTCCACAGGTGACGCCGTCACCGTGGAACATTGACGTCTCGCCGAGACGCACTGTTGCGCCGATCCAAGATCGTGTCACTTCCCTGCGCCAGGCTGACGAGGTCCGAGTAGACCGAAACAGCTGTCCTTGGCTGGGAGGGCACGATCAAATTGTAAACATGTGCTCAACGTGCAGCTACAGAGCTTCGGCTATTTTTCCTTTGTATATGTACTTGCTGGCTTGCACTGCGGCCTCCACAGGTGACGCCGTCACCGTGGAACATTGACGTCTCGCCGAGACGCACTGTTGCGCCGATCCAAGATCGTGTCACTTCCCTGCGCCAGGCTGACGAGGTCCAAGTAGACCGAAACAGCTGTCCTTGGCTGGGAGGGCACGATCAAATTGTAAACATGTGCTCAACGTGCAGCTACAGAGCTTCGGCTATTTTTCCTTTGTATATGTACTTGCTGGCTTGCACTGCGGCCTCCACAGGTGACGCCGTCACCGTGGAACATTGACGTCTCGCCGAGACGCACTGTTGCGCCGATCCAAGATCGTGTCACTTCCCTGCGCCAGGCTGACGAGGTCCAAGTAGACCGAAACAGCTGTCCTTGGCTGGGAGGGCACGATCAAATTGTAAACATGTGCTCAACGTGCAGCTACAGAGCTTCGGCTATTTTTCCTTTGTATATGTACTTGCTGGCTTGCACTGCGGCCTCCACAGGTGACGCCGTCACCGTGGAACATTGACGTCTCGCCGAGACGCACTGTTGCGCCGATCCAAGATCGTGTCACTTCCCTGCGCCAGGCTGACGAGGTCCAAGTAGACCGAAACAGCTGTCCTTGGCTGGGAGGGCACGATCAAATTGTAAACATGTGCTCAACGTGCAGCTACAGAGCTTCGGCTATTTTTCCTTTGTATATGTACTTGCTGGCTTGCACTGCGGCCTCCACAGGTGACGCCGTCACCGTGGAACATTGACGTCTCGCCGAGACGCACTGTTGCGCCGATCCAAGATCGTGTCACTTCCCTGCGCCAGGCTGACGAGGTCCGAGTAGACCGAAACAGCTGTCCTTGGCTGGGAGGGCACGATCAAATTGTAAACATGTGCTCAACGTGCAGCTACAGAGCTTCGGCTATTTTTCCTTTGTATATGTACTTGCTGGCTTGCACTGCGGCCTCCACAGGTGACGCCGTCACCGTGGAACATTGACGTCTCGCCGAGACGCACTGTTGCGCCGATCCAAGATCGTGTCACTTCCCTGCGCCAGGCTGACGAGGTCCAAGTAGACCGAAACAGCTGTCCTTGGCTGGGAGGGCACGATCAAATTGTAAACATGTGCTCAACGTGCAGCTACAGAGCTTCGGCTATTTTTCCTTTGTATATGTACTTGCTGGCTTGCACTGCGGCCTCCACAGGTGACGCCGTCACCGTGGAACATTGACGTCTCGCCGAGACGCACTGTTGCGCCGATCCAAGATCGTGTCACTTCCCTGCGCCAGGCTGACGAGGTCCAAGTAGACCGAAACAGCTGTCCTTGGCTGGGAGGGCACGATCAAATTGTAAACATGTGCTCAACGTGCAGCTACAGAGCTTCGGCTATTTTTCCTTTGTATATGTACTTGCTGGCTTGCACTGCGGCCTCCACAGGTGACGCCGTCACCGTGGAACATTGACGTCTCGCCGAGACGCACTGTTGCGCCGATCCAAGATCGTGTCACTTCCCTGCGCCAGGCTGACGAGGTCCAATAGACCGAAACAGCTGTCCTTGGCTGGGAGGGCACGATCAAATTGTAAACATGTGCTCAACGTGCAGCTACAGAGCTTCGGCTATTTTTCCTTTGTATATATATATATATATATGAAAGTAAAAAGAGAAAATTGAGACAGCCTTTTCAGAAAATTATAGACTCGGCTGCTGCAGACTAGAACACAACAGTCAGTGTGGATGAATAAAAGGCAAGACGAGCAAACCGCATTATTCCATGTATTCACACAAGTGACATTCCCAAAAATACTCCAGCGGATGACGCGAAATACGTCATTGATTTTAGCGGCTGCGTAAGTAGAATTGTTGTACGTCATAAATATGTATCTTCTCGTGTACTACTAACTGCGGGTAATATCCTGGGTCGCAGCCAGAAGATATTCCGTAGCAGACGACAAGAAGAGACGCATTTCATTGCAAAGTTGACATTCTGGCACGGTGCGAATGCTCAATGTAATACACAGGTTTTGCCCCGTGAGCAGTTTCTTCTTCTTTTTTTTTTCTGTTTTTGTCGCTAGAATGTTCCGTGGGGATGACAGAAGACGCGACCTATATCGCAACTTGTGATAGCATAGGAAGGAGGAAGGAGTTGCCTCAGGACAGAAGCCGCCGATATTTCGAACAGAGACTGTTCTTCTTCTGGGCACCGTCCTCATCATTGGCATGGTATTTAAAGGGTTAGGTGTGACGTGTTTAAAGGTTCATGCGAATTGTGGGTCAACAGCCCGGAGGGAAGAAAGGTTCCGTACGGGGTTTTACGCTTCAAGTTCAACGCTCTTCACCCGTCCGGTATCAACAAATCACAAGGCACCCTAGAAACACTTCACAAATAAAATATGCTTTTCCCTTCTACCTCCATTATCATCTGTTATGTTCTGCATGGCCACTGCTTTCTACTTTCTTTATTGCATGCCACAACTTTGCATTACAAGTATATATTTAAAAAAAAAAAAAAAAAAAAACCGTTGCTGGTTCTGGAATTTTTCCCCACGTAATCACTAACCTCCTTATCTTTCGCTATGCTTGCCAATTCTTGCCTGTTGTCCCGTTCCGTCCACGTGTTCGTGAACCCTCCATTTTTCTGTAACCGGTCTGTAGCCTAGATCACTACGTTCACATAATCCCCTCCACACTCTAACAAAGCAGCCATTCACTCCGGCCGTAAAACCCCGTACGGAACCTTTCTTCCCTCCGGGCTGTTGACCCACAATTCGCATGAACCTTTAAACACGTCACACCTAACCCTTTAAATACCATGCCAATGATGAGGACGGTGCCCAGAAGAAGAACAGTCTCTGTTCGAAATATCGGCGGCTTCTGTCCTGAGGCAACTCCTTCCTACATTCTACCGGTTCGCTGGATTTCTACCCATCTACTTGTGATAGCATAGGTTGTGCAAGTGGATACAGTCCTAGACGACATCCTGGGTATAGTTGCGAAAAAATCCCGATCCGGTCCCGGGATCCACATTTCGAAATCCCGAAATCCCGGGATTGTAAAAACGGCTCGGGATTCCGAACCCTAATAGTGAGTTTTTGTGCATCGTAGTGCATCGCTATCGCCTTTGCGTACGTAAGGGATAGCGTGGTGGTCCTGCGCACTGCGCGAAGCTCTCTTTATGGTTTGCGCGTGCACAGAACCACCACAAAAGCGATAGCGTACGGTATACTAAAATTTACAAATGTGTGGATTTTTTTCTATAATCAAACTCAAACTCAAAAACAAATATGTGGAAGTGAACAAAGAATGAAACACGTAACTTTATTTTCCTCACCCTTTACGTGTCGCCGGTTAAAGGGTTAGCCTCGTGAAAATTCTGAGGAAACGATGAGCAACATTTCAAAGACTCTTATGTAGTGCTTCATCACAGTTTCTATAAGGGGCCACGTGTCGCGACCAGACCCACAATCCAAGACGCGTAGAACACAAAGATAAACTAAAAATTCCAACCCTTTCACGCTGTCCCTCAACGAGAACAAAAAATAGAAAACATTTTAATCAACCGCGAAACCTCCTACGGAGCTTTTGATCAGCCACTCGAAGCATCGAAAAAGAAGAACGACAATAATCTCCAAACCCAGGAGGGAAGATTCCTTTTCAAGGCAGCGAAAGACTGGTCCTCTTATGTCGCACGCAACAGTTTCGTAAAAGCTAGAGCCAGGTGTACTTCATCCAACCCAGCTGAAGTACGCAACCAGCCGTTGCGTTTATACAGGGCGTTTCACCTAACGTTGCATAAAATTCTATTAAAGCTCTACTTGTCTGAACATTACGGGATCAACGCTATTTATCTCTGGGGAAATTTTGTCGTTACTTCTGAGCACTTTATCAAGTTTAATTCGCGATAAATTCAATTTTCCCAATTGAACTCCGAAATTAACCAAGTCAACCTCATGTGTTCTTTTTATCCTTTTTTTTTTCTTCTTTTTGGCAGAAACAGAAAGCGCATGCAGGATTTACCCCATTCTAGCGCAAAATGCATTTTGACGGCCGCGCTCAGATCTCCCAAAGGAGCGATGTGAGGAAGCCTTTCACTTTTCCAACCTTCGTCCGATAACGGCAACACGGTTGCAACGCGAAGTTATCTGAAAGAAAAGAAGAGAGAAGGAAACAGGAAGGGGCGGGCGACCGTTTTCCTTCCGCCACATCTTGCATTAATCTTGACGCAGAACGCTTGACGCTATCGCAACTTTTTCTTCAGGCTATTACCTTTGTAGTAGTCAATGTATTTTGTGCTCAAATGGTTAAACCCTGCATGCGCTTTCTGCTTCTGTAATAAAAAGAAAAGAAAAAGAAACGTGAGGCTGACTTGGCAGATTTCGGAGTTCAATTGGGAAAATTCAATTTAACGCGAATTAAATTTCATAAAAGTGCTAAGAAGTAATGGCAAAATCTCCCCTGAGATAAATAGCGTTGATCCCAGAATGTTGAGACAAGTAGATTTTTAAACACAATTTTATGACACGTTATGTGAAACACCCTGTATAACGGCTTTGCAATGTTTATCATTTCTGGAACGGCTTTGAAACGGTTATCGCCCAGAAATTAGCAACTAACGATTGATAGCACACGAGGGATCAAGTGTACGTTACTCAGTAAATGAGCTGTACCTTGAATACTGGAGGAACTAAGCCGTCTTGAGATGAGCGGGCACTCTACCTACTTCCACTGGGTTCCTGCACACTGCGGCATCCGCGTCAATGAAGAGGCTGGCGGGGCTGCAGCAGCTGCGTATCATTCCCGATCAAGCGTGCGGATTACCCTCCCCAAAGGCGACAGGCGAACCTTCCTCAATGATGTGGTGAGGCCTCTCGCACATGCCCAATGGTCCCGTGACGTTCCATCAAGAGTTCTTATGCGTGAAGTGGACCCTGACCTTTGCATCACCATGCCTTCTCGTGTGCCTCGCCATTTTGCATCGCTGGTGCACAGGCTTCGTCTCGGGGTTGCATTCACCCCCCCATTTCAAGCATCTGATCGGCCGCTCCGACTCTATGCTCTGCTCTCGCTGTGCTGTTTTGGCGGATACCAAGCACGGGCTTCTCGACTGCCATATTTACACCTCCCAAAGAGCAGCTCCCCCCCCTGCAGTGTCGCCTGCAATCGATCGCGGCCGCAGCATTCACATTGGCAACCATCCTCGGCCCTTGGTGTAACCAGATTGACCACCTCCAAGCTCTTGAGTACTTCAAGATTTTTCTCCGGGACACCGGTCTCCTCTCTACCCTATGATGTGCCTGCGTACCTGTGTGCTGTGTGTTTTTATGTGTTGTGTTTTTGCCTAGCGTTCTGTTGATGTCTCACTGACTCCACTGACTATCGACCCCTATTCAGCGTCGTTCATCACCTCATCATCAGGACACATCTCATCCTGCCCATTGTGCCTTGGGGTAGTGGGCCGCATCTCATGTGGCGAATTTCCCCATTCATCGTCATTAATTTATCTGTTGTTGTTGTTGTTGTTGTTGTACTTTGAAATCATTAATATCCAGACTTTTCGTATCGTAGGATGCTTCTCCGCCCGTCTAGCCACTGACTACATAGCAGGAAATACGTTGCATACATATGTTGCGTTGATGAGCTTCAAGCAGGGGCGGATCTAGAGGGGGGTCAGGATGTATTGACCCCCTCCTCAATTTCTGTCTTCACATGGTGTTTAATTGACCTCGATTGCGTATCTACCGCGCTGGGCAAGGGTGGACCCCCCTCTCAGAAAAATCCTGGATCCGCCCCTGGCTCCAAGATCACGAAAACCAGCCGAGTGCGCATTCGTCTGTAGTCAAAGAATTCGTGGTAAGAACGGGTAAGTATTCTCTGGAATGCATTGGCGGCAATGAAATCGGAGGTCCAGCTACTGCTGACTGTGCTGTAGTCAACGCATTGTCATCCTGTCAACCAACGAGAGGTGCATGGTGGTCCATAGTGGGTCCGAAGACCGCCGCCATCTGCCGGAGGCAGCCTGTTGACGCTATTGGGTCACTTTGCGTTAGAGATAGCTCGTCATATGTGTTAGCACCGCGGAGCAACGGTAGCTATAATCACCTGTGAGACCATTCGGCATCGTTTGTGGGACCAATATGACACGAGACGTCAGTGTTGTTAGAGCGTATTTCCAGTCCACTGCATGAAAGCTTGTAACATAATAAACAGAGTAGTTGCAATGTTTTATCATTTTAGCACTTGTGTTTTCCCTTAACCAGGCAAACTTCCAGATGCCCTATTGTCCTTTCGCCCCGAAAGTTGGACAACCGCACTTTTGACCTCGTAAAAGTTCTGGGTCCTTGGGGATGCTGCCTCGGGATGGGGATGGGGACAAGAGGGATGCTGCCTTGTCAGCGCGTGTGGCATTTATTTAGAGGTGTGCGTTGGAGTCAGTCTATTAGGACCATGTAATTCACTGTGCGCTACGTTAATAGGTGATTTTGGCCTTTGGCCGATAGTTATCGCGAAAGTGGCGGGGGGGGGGGGTTCTCTTTTATATTTTTTTCACATTTGGGGAGGGGTCTGTTTATGGGAGTAGCCGAACTTGTCGTGTGACGAATTCAACCTCTCCCTAGTATTTTTCTTCATCAACATCAACAACAACATCACATTTTGACAAGCTCCATGCGAAAACTGATGGAGAGAGTAGTCTTGCACCGAAAGTTTCTACTGCATGGTGGCTCGAAAGCCAGAGTGCGTTAAGTCAGAAAATGTCCGGATTTCGTCGCCATCGAACTTCTAGGAATTCAGTTCTTGATCTTGTATCTACAGTCCAGCAGGATCGTGTTCATCCACGGATCGTGGTATCCGTCTTTCTGGACATCAGGAGTACTTTCTCTACCCCAACCCTTTCGTGAATCCCTATGCAGAGAGCACCGTCTCTGTTCGGGAGGCTATGGACGTTTCATACTCCCCCACACCCACCGCTAAAGAGAGAGGGCGCATCACGAATAGTGTCCAACGCCTCACTCTCATGGTCACACTACGAAATTATCCTTCGAGTCTTAAAGCTCAGCATTTTAATCCCATTACCAACAAGGCGGCGTCGCCAATCACATCAACCCCCATCCCCTTCCAACGAACAGTATGCAAATTTAAAGTCCTACTATCTTCGCATCACTGACACCACGATTATTCATCCAACAGAACAAAAAGAGGAGCGTAAAAGATCGCCCGGCAAAAAAATCTCATATCATCCCCTAATATCACCTCGCGCAGACGACACCTAACAGGCGTTACGAATCAGGTGAATGTGTACCGACTCCTGTGATACTCGCATATTGTCGGACACAAAACGATGGGACGGAAAGGCACTGTCAGTCTGCAGGGAAGAAGAAAAGAACGTACGGTAGGACTCGAACGGCTGGTGGCGTTGCCAGTAAGGCGGTGTATTCACTGGACGCCAAGCAGAGCGAATGGTTGCATTGAAGGCGAGGTCTGTTGCGCAGGGGAATGGCGAAATGACGAAGAGATAAAAGAAAGTGGAACAAAATGGAGCTCCGATAGCATCTTCTCATTGTGCTGATTTTTGGAGGATCATGGCAATGAAAAGAAAAGATTGCTGTACACTTCCCATATTTGAGCATGACCTGCCCTTGGTGGTACCCATTGCATAATTGTGATCATGCGCTGTCGACATAGTCTCAAGTATAAAAATGTATAGCGTTTAAATATGTACATGTAAATATACGTATGCCCTCGATCTGCACGTCCTACAATGTTTACTTGCATTCTACGCTCTTAGAGGTGAACTTCACCGCATAGCACGCTCCTAGCGAACCATCATCTCGAATGATATCGTTATCTGCCATGATTTGTTGAAAACAGGAGGCGTACGCCTTTTTTGTGACAATTATGAACGGCATAAGCGTGACAAAAAAGGCGTACGCCTCGCGCTTTCAACAAATCAGTGCAGATAGCGGTATCATTCGAGATTATGATTGGCTAGGAGCGGCCTAGAAGTCGGCCCAGGACGCACATTTCCCCAGGGCGTCAGTCGTGACGTTGCCCACATACGTGAGGCCGACAACGGCAAGCCCTTTCATCATCACCACCACCACCATCATTTTTAAGAGTGTAGTTACAAAGCCGGCCTGCACTCTTGAAACAGGGCTTCACTGCATGACACGCTCTCCTACACTCAAAAAACAGAGCTTCACCGCACGCACGCTACGAGCCAACCATCATCCAAAATGACAACGTTCTCTCCCTTGGTTTGATGGAAACGGGGGCGTACGCCCTTTTTGTCGCAATTATGAGCTGCATAATGCCACAAAAAAGGCGTACGCCCCCGTTTCCACCAAATCAAGGGAGAGAACGTTGTCCTTTTGGATGATGGTTGGCTAGTAGCGTGCGTGCGGTGAAGCTCTGTTTTTTCAGTGTAGCCAACTATCATCACGAGTGGCGTCGTTCTCTCTCCTGATTTGTCGAAAACGGGAGGCGTACGCCTTTTTGTGACACCCATGCAGTGACCATATTTGTCACAAAGAGTCGTACGATCCGCGTTCTCGACAAATCAGGTGTGGCAACTGTATCACTCTGTGCGATGGTTTGCCTCCAGCGTGGTATGTGGTGAGGCTCTCTTCTAGAGTGCGGAAGACATTCTGCGTACACTCTAAAAAGAGAGCTTCACCGCATAGCACGCTCCCGGCAAGTGGAGTAGATTTACACGTGATGTGTGTCAACCTAGTGTGGCGACATGCTGCACGTGCTGCAGGGTATAGGAGTGTGGATAGGAGTGCACGCCAACCATTCCGCCACGAATTATTGCTTCAAATTCGAAGAGAGAAGGGGCGTACGCCGTTTTATGGCAAGTATCATATTCCCGAAATTGGCACAAAAAGGCGTACGCCCCCCTCTCTCTTCGAATCAGAAACGATAACCCTATCATTCGGCAATACCTACATGGCTCTCCTGCAATACCTACAGGACACCCAACTGAGTGTTATGTTGTGAACTGAGAACCGCGGCCCTGGGCACTCGCCCCCACTGCAAAGAAACCGGCCGGGTTTTTTTTTTCTTTTTTTTTTTTTGCTCCACCAGGGCGTAGCAAGCCGACTTGGTCTGGCTGACCTCTCCTTGCGTGGACGCCACCTCCTGTTTATTAAACTTATATATACCCCCCCCCCTATCATTCGTGGCAATGATTGGCGCACTCAGCGTAATATTATCCCGTGAAGCTCTAACTTTAGAGCGTACACCCTTAAAACTGAACTTCACCGCATAGCACGCTCCTAGCCAACCATCATCTCGAATGATATCGTTATCTGCCCTGATATCTTCAGAACGGGAGGCGTACGCCTTTTTGTGACACTGATGCTGTTCATAATTGTCACAGAAAAGGCGTACGCCCCCCGATTTCAACAAATCAGGGCGTACAACGATATCATTCGAGATTATGGTTGGCTATGAGCGTGCTACGCGGTGAAGTTCATTTCTAAGAGTGTAGCTACGTCAGCGCAGGCATAGGGCGAGTCAAGTCCAAGATGGCTTTAGAACACTCAAAACAATGACAGTGACTTCAAAGCGCACAGCGGTTAAGCATCCTGCACCTGCCATGCCAAGCAACACCCAATCCCCGTCCCCCTCATCCCGTGCCGCCCTAGACCGAACACGCGGCGATGACGTCGCATCTGTCATTAAAACTGCTGTTCGCGGCACTTAAGGCCATAGTTACTGCGTGCCCTAAACTGTACCATTCTCCCAGATGTTCAATTGGTCCTAGGCCTTGAAAACCTCATCGCCCCCCTTCTCCTGGCGCATCAAAGCAGGAACTGAGCTCATCCAGTCTCGGCCTCACCGATCAGAACATAACATCGGAATGACAACGCACTTCCAAGATACAACGGTCTTCCAATGGAATGCGAGAAGCCCCCTGTCCAAAGTGTCCGACTTCCGTCAGTTCACCTGGCGACACAAGTTTCCTACGTGACATTGAAGAACATTGACAGAACTACGTGACATTCACCTCCAGTCTCCGTGGCGGGCGATGCCGCTCCGCGTTGTTTGTTCGGTCCGACATTCCAGCCATCAAGAAGGGTATTATTACGGGCGGACAGGGCGAATACGTATGTTGCATCGTGCGCATAGCCGACCTTGTCCTTACTGTGGTACCACTTTACCTTCCTCCGGCGGTCGCTTACGATACTGGTGACCTGGCCGCAGTACTGGACAACGTCCCGCCTCCATATCTTCTTTGTGGTGACTTTAACGCCCACAATGTCATCTGGGGCAGCGCGCGCTCGGACACGCGAGGGGAGCGATTGGCAGCCCTGTTCGAGGAGCGAAACCTTTTACTCCTCAATGATGGCTACCCTACGTTCCTGAAGACAACGTACCATTCCTCCTGCTTGGACTTCTCTGTTGTGGCAGCTCCTATTGTACATTGCTTCAGATGGCAGGATGGCGCTGATACCCTTGGAAGTGATCATCTTCCTGTCCTGATCAGCATGCAAGGCGCGCGAGCACAAGCCCACTCCCACACCGCTAAAAGAACGGATTGGCAGTCCTACAGATGCATGCTCGAATCTTCACTTTTAGAGTGGAGGCCCCAGAATGCCCCTGACTTCTGCGACGTGGTTGCTAATGCGGCACGCGCTGCGACCGAGGTGCACTGCATACCCGCCAAGTTCACGTCCGTCGACGCGGAGTATGGGAGGCTGCGCGCTATCCGCCGCCGCGCCGAGCGACGCGCCCGCCTCGCACATCTCCCAGTCGACAAAAGTGAAGCGAGGCGGCTACAGAAGGTGATTCATAGGCATCTGTGCAAGCTGACACGCGACCGCTGGAGAAGCTCCGCGACATCACAGTCTCCAAGAACACCCATGTCTCGAATTTGGTCGGTGCTCAAAGGGCTCGCCATTCCCGTTTTCCAAAGGCATCCTTTCCGCTCACTATCGCTTGCCACTGGGTGCTCTGAAGTCGAGGTTGCAGGGCAGTACTGTGCCCGCCTGACATCGACACCTGCCGCTCCTCGCGCGTCTTCCCTTGACATCCCTGTAGCCCCTGAGTCCTCCGCAGATCCGTCACTGGATGTCCCATTTTCGCTTACCGAGCTCGAATCTGCTATAGGGCTCTCGCCTGTGCACACGTCGCCGGGTCCTGACGGAGTCACCTACAAAGCAGCGCGGTGTCTCCCGCTCTGTGGCCGCCAGCTCCTTCTGGGCCTCTTCAACGAAACTTGGCAGGCCAGCTCCATCCCACCGCACTGGAAGTCCGCGATGATCGTGCCTATCCTTAAACCTGGCAAGTCCCCTCACAATATTGACTCTTTTCGGCCAATCGCACTTACAAGCTGCGCAGGGAAAGTCATGGAGCGGATGGTCCAATCTCGCTTGAACTAGTTTTTCGAAGCCTCGAATTTCTTCTCTGAAGTTATGGCCGGCTTCCGTCAAGGCAGGTCGGCGATAGACAACGTCATCGACGTTGTCTCTAGTGTACAACAAGGGCGATCGGAAGGGAAGCTCACAGCAGCGGTCTTCCTCGACGTAAAAAAAGCATATGACAGCGTGGTGCACAGCACTGTCATTGCGACGCTCCAAGAGGCTGGTATTGGGGGCCGCCCACTCGCATGGATTCGGGCTTCCTCGTGGATCGCACCTTGTTTGTGCGCACCTCTGAAGGGGACACCGCACACTACAGAGTTCTGCGAGGTGTCCCGCAAGGGAGTGTGCTGGGCCTACTGTTGTTCAACGTCATCATGGCCCGCTTTACCTGCCCAATTAAGTGAACATGTCAACATCACAATATACGCCGACGACCTCTGCATCTGGGCCTCCTCCACCCGTCGGGATGTAATCCAGCGTCGCTTGCAAGGTGCTCTTGACACTATCGTATCTTACCTCTCCGACCGTGGTCTTTCTACCTCACCCAGCAAGACTGTTGCCATGGCATTCATACCGCCGATCCGTCCGCAAGTTCCCCCTCCGCGTTGACGGCCAACAGCTCGCCTTCGTACGTCATCACAAATACCTGGGCATAACCATTGACAGGGAGCTGACTTGGTCCAAGCACGTCAAGGCCCTGTCTACCGCGGCAACTACCATCGTGAACGTCCTCCGCCGCATCTCTTGTTCGTCCTGGGGCCCATCATACCCTGACCTTCGCAAGGTGCATACCTCACTCGTCCTAGGGCTCCTGCGTTACAGCTTACCGGTATTGCACGGTCTAAGTTCAACAACAGAGCGCGAACGTTTGGACATCCAGGCGCGAAGCCTTCCAGTGTGCCTTGGTGTCCCCAAAACGACCGACACCTTCCTGGTCTTGGCTGAGGCGAAGGAGACGCCACCCCACGTCCTACGCGACATGGAGACCCTGCGCGGTACCGCACACGACATGCTGCCCACTACCTACGGGACATTCACCTACTGTATGAAAACTCAGCTTTCGGGGCTGCTGTTTGCAGAACTCGGTCCACGGTCAGCGTAAAGCAATTTTCACGGATGGCTCGGTTGTGTACGGCGCGTCGTCTGCAGCTTTCTATATGCCTCACAATGACACTGCGCAGGCTTTCAAGCTGCCGCATGAAACTTCATCCACTGAAGCGGAACTGACAGCCATCTATGAGGCGCGCAACGCCATATCCGGTTCACAGGCCGACTCGTGGTACATCTTCACGGACAGCAAGTCAGCATTGGAGACCTTGGCGTCGTACCGGTGCAGTGCTATTTGCGATCTCCGCACGCTTGTAATCGCCAGATACAACGAGCTCCTGCCTTCCGGCCACAGCGTACGGCTCCAGTGGGTACCCAGTCACGTCGGGCTGCACGGAAATACCCGTGCCGACATTGCTGCGAAAGAGTCTGCCTTGAGTCTCAGCATCCCGCTTTCAATGTCAGCCTGCCTGCTCCAAATACGTCGCTTACGCTCTCGCTATGTCCAAGATTTCATAGAACGTGCCATCTCGCCCAATACATTTCTGTACTCCATCGACCCAAAAATGCAATACGTCCCCCCCCCCCCCCAAACATCACGAGGAGGGAGGCGTCTGTTATCCACCCTCTGCGGTTAAGCGTGGCTCGAACGCCAACACGGCTCTTCCAACTCAGTACGCTTGACACCCCTACATGTGCAGCCTGCTCTACCGAGGGCAACACTTCCCACCTACGCCTCCACTGTCGCCTGTTCGCCGCTCCCCGTGCCACTCTGATGGAGCGGCTAGCTGCCCTAGGGAGGGCTCGCTGGCAAAGCTACTGGTCCCTCTGCAACGCCCCATTCAGTGGCGCGTCGGAAGGGAACTCGTACGCTTCCTTACCGACACAGGGCTCGCGCTGAGCCTGTGACTGCGCCTGTGACTGCGCCTCTTTTCTTTCGCTCTCTTCGTTTTTTCTTTCTCTTTCTTCTTTTTATTTTTTTGCTTTTTTGTAAGCGGGAATAGCAAGTCGGCTTCTGGAGCCAGGATAACCTTTCCCTTCTTTCTTTGTTTTTTTTTTGCAATAAACCTATATTTCCCCCCCCCCCCAAATGACACTGAAGCTTTCCAAGTTTAAAATGTACATAATGATGTACTTATTAGTATAGTATGTATTATATATTATGTATATATTATATATGTATTATGTACATATATACATATGTATCTATTATATATTATTATTATAGTATAGTATAGTATGTACATATTAAGTAGATATTAAACTTGGAAAGCTTCAGTGTCAGTGTTTTGATTGTACTGTACTTAAGTCTCTTAGAAGTCGGGAATGGTTTAATCTTCCAATAACAACAGGTATAACAGGGATAAGTCTAGAGTTTCAACCGTAGATGTTTATAATGCGCACTGCCGGACAGAAAGAACTGACAGCTATAATTGTATTGTCCGAATGGGTTTCACGCTCTGAGAACAAAACTTCACAGCATAGCACATTCTCAGCCAACCATCATTCTGGACGATACTGTTCTCACCTCTGATTTGTTGAAAACGAGAGGAGTACGCCTTTTTGTGACAATTATCACAACTGCATAAGTGCAGCAAAAATTAAGGCGTCCGCCTCCCGTTTTTAACAAATCGGAAGGTGGTTGATGTCATTCAGGATGACGGTTGCCTAAGAACGTGCCATGCGGTGAAGTTCTGTTTTAAGTTCTGTGCCCTTTCACCGCCACCACCACCACACTCTAAAAACAGAGCTTCACCGCATAGCATGCTCCGAGACAGCCATCATCACGAATGACAACGTTCTCTACCCTGGGTTTTTTATTTTTTTTATTTATTCATACTGCGTGCGCTGCCAATCGGCATGCGTAGCAGGAATGGCAGATACACAAATTTCAATTGTGACAAATAAACAGAGTATGTACATGCCTGTGTACATTCATTTACATGCACCTTGACACTCATAACATATAGATGAGCGCACTAATTACGGGATTCTAACGCTGTGCCACAACCTACACACTTTGAACTTACTACTACCAATTACTCAGCACAACAGAAAATTGAAGTCGGTACCATACGTGCAAACCAGAAGGGCACTATCGACAATACAGATAATACAATACAATATAATACAGGGCAGTACAGGCTAGAGCACGAATGCGAACAAAAACAACGCTAAATCATATACGCCCCAACCCCTTTCTGAAGTCTATGGTGATAACAAAGAATGTAGTTTCTTGTGTAAAAAAGTCTGTTCTGTTTTTGATTGCAACAACATATTGCGGCAGATTATTCCAATCATTTATCACCTAGACGAAGGAGGAATACCTAAACATTTCTACCCTTGATGAAAACGGAGGAGCGTACGCTATTTTTGTGGCAATTATGAACTGCATAATGCCACAAGAATGGCGTGCGCCCCCCGTTTTCAGCAAATCAGGAGAAAGAACGATGTCATTCGGGATGATGGTCGGCTAGGAGTGCGCCATGCGGTGAAGTTCATTTTTAAGAGTGCACCACCACACTACCACCTCTGTTTTCAGAGTGCACCTTTTTTTTTTTTACACTTCTTATTTATGTTATTCGTCATGACAGAAGTACGCAATAGTCCAAACCCGAAGTGATAAATGTATAATTATGTGCACTGGTGCCTCGAGCTTGTTGTGAAGGTATTCAGGGCACAACAAAGACGTGCAAGATTCGCAACCAATAGGTTAAAAATAAAATTCTTTATAAATATTCTATTTTTGTATGTGTGTGTCCGATTCTATCAGATGAAGAGAAAAGTGTGGGGTTGTGTGTGATTCGCGTTTTCTCGTGCACGAAAACTTCGAGCGAAATATGCACGACGAACTTTTTTTCAAGCGAGCAACAATAGTTGTCTGCAATTTTCAAACTCCCACTTCGTTCCTTCGGAACATCCGACCCATATGGACAGCCTTTCCCTCCCCTGCTCTTCCCTGTGTCGCGTCTCAAATCCACAAAGGCTTCACTTTACTCGTTCAAAAAGAAATCGCCGAGCGACCCCTCGACTTCGGATATCTTTGTCAAACGATATTATGATCGCAGTCTACGAACAATTCAGCGGAAGATATGTAACGCATCTGCTACCATTCTGGGCGCCGCCATTCTGCAAGCTCCATTTCGGCTTAAATATGTCGTTTAGTAGCAACAATGGGTGGCCCTCCGTCGGCGTACATCACAAAGAGGATCGTCACATCACGGCTGGTGGCAGTTACAAAAGAAAAAAAAAAAAGAGTGGATCGTATTCGCAGGAAGATTAAGTGCGGAATCTGTTATGAAATCTGTATATGTACCTCGAACATTAGCAACGAATGGACTCGCATAGTGTTCGCATTGTGAGAGTCTTACAGAGCTCGAAGGGCTTTTATCCTTCACTCCATTTAAAGATGTAGTTAGCTTTTGTGGGACTTTTGCGCTGAGGAACGGTCGTAAAGTGGTTTGTTTATGCGCCGTAATATCGCTATCAACGATAAAGATGTTTGCTTTCTCCCTGTTCAGTCCATATTTATGGAACCTTCAATGGTATTTATCTTTCTTTTTATCCTGCTCGTTTTGTAAATATAGCAACAAAAAAAAAATGAACAGGAGATTTTTCGATGCGTTGTCTGGCGCATTACTTTCAGGCTCCACGACGCTGAGTTTCTGATAGTAGTCTAAGAGATAGATAACAGCGCCATACTTGCGCAGATTACTACACTAACACATTACTACACTACACTAACACTACAGGATGGCGATGACAATGGGTGTATTTGTACAGAGAGAAGTGATTGAAACGCTAAAAAGGAGTACCTGCAGTAACCGAGGACTCTGAGATAATCCGTGTATTCGCACGGGAGACATCAACACGGGATATTCTATAGAAAAAGAAAAGAAAGAAAAAGCACAGGGCAAAAGTTGCGTCGCACGTTATGTTGAACTCGGTCTTTTTTTTTTTTTCTTCTTCTTTTTTTGTCAGTTACGTTATGTTGAACATTGCCACGGAGCCTGAACATCGGGCCAATGCCTCCTATATTTAAAGATGCCTGTCACGTCGGCTGCTCTTTGCCATGCCAGGCCCTTTCCTGTTGCTCTACCACATTCGATTGAATTCTCCGCTCGTGGCGCTGCATTCCGACACATGACAGCGCGTCGTCGCAGCGGCCCCGTACTCGCAACATTTTTCACAGTTTTCCACTGGTAGAAGCGAAAATAAGTAGATATACAAAAAGTAAACGCATTTCTTTGCGTTTTACCTTACTTGGGCAATGTTCTGCGGTGCAGCCGTAGGAAACTCAATAGCAGAAGGCAGATAAGCAATGCTAATGGGGTTGTTCAACACTACTTTCATTTTTGGCTTATCATCTCTTTTGGCGTCGTGTGAAAGATAAGACGTCGTGGAACCTCTGCTCTTTGGTCGTTGGAAATATTTTTCCATTAATTTGGAGATATCCTGCAAGTTGCGGATCACCCGTCATCTCTCATCGTCATTACTCATCATTGTCACCACTCATATTAGTCCCCTAGCTATGGGGTAGCGTTCCACTCCTAGAGTGGAAAACTTCCCCACTTCATCATCACAATATATATGTTGTTGTTGTTGCGGATCACTACGGCAGTGGTGCGGAAAGCGAAACTGCGAAACTTTGATGCTAGCTCAAGGTAATGTGTTTTGTTCACGAAGAATCCCTTGGTATAAGCCTGCTTCGATAGATTGTGGTCAGCATGCGTTACTGCTGCATGCCGATATGCACATCAAGTGCTAGAAAGAAAGAGCCCGGTGTTTCGTTTCACGAAATTCCTGCGGGCCTAGTTGCACCAGCCGTGGATAAAGGCGATCTTACACAAAGACTAGGAGCCGAATGTTACATTAAACTATTCTGTTGTCTGCAGCAAACACTTTGCTGCTTCAGACTTCAAGTACAACACCAAAACCCATCAACTCAAAAAGGGGAGCACTTCCCAGCGTGTTCGAGGGGTACCCCTCAAACATGAAGCCCGGGTCTCCTACGCAGAGATCCAAGCAGTCGCAAGCGTCCGGTTGCGAAAAAGACGATGCTCCAAACAAAAAGCGGAAGAAAACTTCAGACACAGGCGACACGCAATTCCTCCGTGGCACTATATGCGTGGTGAACGCGTCTCGGCAACTGAAGGATCAGTATATGGAGTATACTAACCCTTCAGTTGCCGAGACACATTCACAACCAAGCGCCGCACCGACTTGTGTCACCGACTGGTGACAGATAGCCACAAAACAAATGTTGCTGCCATGGAAGCACTTTCTAAGGGAAAAGTCGCAACGTCAGCACCTCATCCAGGGGACCCTTTCCGGCGTATTTCCTTTTTTTTTTTATCAATGGCACGCGATTAAGAACATACGGCACAGTTCCTGGCATAGGACATGGGTGGCGAAATCTCATCACACTTCTTTGAAGAAGCTCTGCAAAATGCAACAAGGTTCTACATACTGTAAGATTCCCTACACAGAAACACCTATATCCATCAAACATTTAAAAAATGAGTGTCAGACATGCAGTGCAGCTTTCTTTCTTTCTTTCTCCACCTGTCACCGCCGCCTTCCAGTACATGCAAGACCAAGCTGGCCACACTGCTTACCCCGTCTGTCTGCCGGCTAGCCATTCGCCGATACTGCATGAATAGCTCTCAGGCCTTTTTCCAAGACGCTGTCAGGACGAACTTTTTTCTGCGCTCAATTGACCCCACGATGACCCACACACTGGTAGGCCGCTACCCCAGGGAAGAAGAATCCTTGATCCACAGGCTTCGACTGAATGAGGCGCGCGCGGACTGCACTGCTCCTCTTTAAGATGGGCCACATTTCGTCACCCAACTGCCTCAGTCAGTTGACAAAGACACTTGTTCAGTTCTTGGCCTTGTCGTTCTGGGTGAACTGTGATCAATTTCGTGGTTATTTTCCTTTTTGTTTGTTTTTCTTTTTCTTTCTTTCGTTTTGTCTTTCTTTGTTGGGAACAGCAAGCCGCCGTAACGCAGGCTAACCTTTCCCTCCTTTTTTTAAAACAATAAACATATCCCCCCCCCGGCCACGCAAGCGACACGCAATTTGCGTTGGTTGGCCCAACTGTGGAGTTCATGACCATGGTGTACAAGTGGTTTTCAGCTGTGGATGTTAGCAACACGCAGCAACACATGCACGAAAACAATCATGATACACTCTTAAAAATGAACTTCACCGCATAGCACGCTTCTAGCCAACCATGATCTCGAATGATATCGTTATCTGCCCTGATTTGTTGAAAACGGGAGGCGTACGCCTTTTTTGTGACACTTATGCTGTTCATAATTGTCACAAAAAAGGCGTACGCCTACCGTTTTCAACAAATCAGGGCAGATAACGATATCATTTGAGATTATGGTTGGCTAGAAGCGTGCTATGCGGTGAAGTTCATTTTTAAGAGTGTAGCGCCGCCACTTCAGTGACGTTGAGGATCCGCGACTGGAGTGTCTGGAAACAACGTTTCTCGACTGTATCACAAGGATCAAAAACGAAAGTCGCTCCGAGAACTTCATCAGCAAAGAGACGTATACCACAGCCCTAGTATAGTGACAACAAACTCGAATCTGCCCTGATTTGTTGAAAATGGGAGGCGTACGCCTTTTTTGTGACACTTATGCTGTTCATAATTGTCACAAAAAAGGCGTACGCCTACCGTTTTCAACAAATCAGGGCAGATAACGATATCATTCGAGATTATGGTTGGCTAGGAGCGTGCTATGCGGTGAAGTTCATTTTTAAGAGTGTAGCGCCGCCACTTCAGTGACGTTGAGGATTCGCGACTGGAGTGTCTGGAAACAACGTTTCTCGACTGTATCACAAGGATCAAAAACGAAAGTCGCTCCGAGAACTTCATCAGCAAAGAGACGTATACCACAGCCCTAGTATAGTGACAACAAACTCGAATCTGCCCTGATTTGTTGAAAATGGGAGGCGTACGCCTTTTTTGTGACACTTATGCTGTTCATAATTGTCACAAAAAAGGCGTACGCCTACCGTTTTCAACAAATCAGGGCAGATAACGATATCATTTGAGATTATGGTTGGCTAGAAGCGTGCTATGCGGTGAAGTTCATTTTTAAGAGTGTAGCGCCGCCACTTCAGTGACGTTGAGGATCCGCGACTGGAGTGTCTGGAAACAACGTTTCTCGACTGTATCACAAGGATCAAAAACGAAAGTCGCTCCGAGAACTTCATCAGCAAAGAGACGTATACCACAGCCCTAGTATAGTGACAACAAACTCGAATCTGCCCTGATTTGTTGAAAATGGGAGGCGTACGCCTACCGTTTTCAACAAATCAGGGCAGATAACGATATCATTCGAGATTATGGTTGGCTAGGAGCGTGCTATGCGGTGAAGTTCATTTTTAAGAGTGTAGCGCCGCCACTTCAGTGACGTTGAGGATTCGCGACTGGAGTGTCTGGAAACAACGTTTCTCGACTGTATCACAAAGATCAAAAACGAAAGTCGCTCCGAGAACTTCATCAGCAAAAAGACGTATACCACCGCCCTGGTATAGTGACAACAACCTCGAATCTGCCCTGATTTGTTGAAAATGGGAGGCGTACGCCCTTTTTGTGACACTTATGCTGTTCATAATTGTCACAAAAAAAGGCGTGCGCCTCCTGTTTTCAATAAATCAGGGCAGGTAACGATATCATTCGAGATAATGGTTGGCTAGGAGCGCGCAATGGGGTGAAGTTCATTTCTAAGAGTGCACGGCACCCACTGCGTCACCCTCCTGTGCAAAGAAGTGTAATGTCCCAGAATGTTGGTCCCACGCACATGTTTTTGTCTTTTTGCAAATGTCTTTGGCATAGGCCAAAAGACATGGGATTTTTCTTTTTTTTTTCTTTTTTTTTTGTATCACATCACGTCACAGGCGAAGCTTTCGGACGGCCTGGACACTGACGTTCACATGTGGATATCTTGCTCCAGGTGGATAAAGGGCATCACCCCTTCCGCTTATCGTCTGCCACCTCTACCGTGTACCCGCAAACACCAAAAGGGAGTGTTCTCTGATGTCTGAAGGGAGTCCAACAGTACTGATTGCCCCAGTGAGATGTGTACCTTTTCCGAAACAACGCGAGAACAGCACATGCCAGGGAAGGGACATAGGACGTCGATACTTTTCCGAATAAGCGAATCAGAATGACCTAGGTTCTGAAAGATTGTTCCCCTTACGTGCTGTCCGGATACGTAACGAATTCCGGAAACTCGAGACAAAATCCAATGGCAGCAGGTTCGTCCCCGGTAATGTATTCCGGATGACGCGTTTTCCGGATATCTGAACTCCAGATGAATTCCTACACATGACTGTATTCGCAACGGACTGGATATGTAGCAGACTACAATCCGCAATGAGTCAGCTTCGGAGCACAATGTACCCAGTCCAGTTCAACTTCGACATAGACTTGGATACGGTAGTTTTCATGCCGATAACAATTGGTCAGCCGTCACCATATGGCTGCTACCGGTGTTTGACAGGGAGAAAGAAATAATTGGGGAAATGGCGACTTACGCCCACCTGGTCTAAACGGTGAGGGCGAAGGGAGTTTTACACAGTCATCTTCTAGCCACTGCAACTGGGAGGTGACCTAGGTTCGAACCCTTGCACCAGCTAAGCTGCCTAGGTGCTGCGTTGGCAAAGGAAGTCGGCATAGAGCCTACGATACCCTGGGTAACATACCACGGCGTCGCAGGCAGATCACTTGGAAATCACATAATGAAAGAGTGAACGTTAATGCTTAGGGAACTGTAGGGATTTCCTTCCCTCTTCATCCTCTCATATGAACCTCTTTGGAATGGGGTAGGGTCCTTCACTCAACGCAGGGAAACATCCCACATCATCATCATCCATTCATCTATGTTGTTGTTGTTGTTGTTAATGTTTTTAGGCTCCTGCGTTGTGCAGCCGATTTTTTGTGACTGTCTTTACCAGTAATAAGTAATGTAATATCAGTGATTGTCAAAGTAAAAATGAAAATATTTCTTGAAGACATACTTAGTTCAGTGCGACAGTTTGTCCTTCCTTTCTTTCGTCCTTGTCTCAGCCCGGCACTGTTTTGTTTCGTTTGTTTGTTTTTTAACCGCTTTTAAGACACTTAGCTCACCGTCTAAATTACATTTGCTTCACCTTCATTATTCACCCGACACCGAGAGCATTCCTAATAGATATATAGGGACCACAGGGAGTTGATCCCTCTTTGAGAACATCCTGTGACAACATTCGATGAAGGTCATTCCATATTCTGCGAGCGATACAACCGAAATACAAAATAATAAATGACACGATGCTTTACACAACCAAAAAGTAAAAGCTGTTTGACGCAAGAGGCCGCGTCACAATTCATCTATCCTCTGCCTTTTTTCTTTCTTTCTTTTTTTTTTTTCTTTTCTAAAGCGTCATGTGCAACCTTTGAGCTGTGGTATTTGAGCCCTTCCACCGCTTCACGAATGAAGCCTTTGCTGCGAAGCCCACCGTCCAGCTGCTTAACCTAATTTACGTAAGCGAATCAGTACACATCACCCCATCAGGCGAAACTCAATTCCCACGGTCATCGTATATATACGCACGTGTTATTATCAGCGCGGATCACGTGGTGACTGCCGACACTGATCAGAAATGGCGATCGCGTCCAGTAGCGACACCTGAACCACAGCTGCGATGATGGGTTCCGAAACGCTATCCTATAAATAGCGGAAGTGCACACCGTTGGAGTATCTCCCACGCTGATAACTAGATAAGCAACGCTTGAAGTGGACTTCACTGAAGTATCCGTTGCTGATTTGTTTGCGCTGCTGTCAAGCTTCCTTGTTGCTTCTCGGTGTTGATGGGAGAAATCCCGAGAGTGAAATCGAAAAAGGGTTTAACGTCCGAAGTGTATTATTGCTGAGGGTATACATTAGTCTAGAGTGGGCGGCATATCTGATAACGTTGTAATATCCCAGTTTCACTTCTCAGTGTTAACATCAAGGGGTTTTCACTTTTTCTACTCTCCTGGCCGCGCTTCAACTGTCAATGGCTAGTCTCTGCCTTTTTTTTTTATCCCGTGCTCTATATTACACACTTCTTTTGTGTGTAGCCAGCTACAACAACAAAAAAAAAAAGCCATGCATGTATTTTTCTTCTACTCTGTTGTGCTCTATGAAGTCAGTGTTAAAGGTGCCAGGAAAAGTCTACAAAGTCCTTCTGATTTAAAAAAAAAAAAAAAAAAAGACTATGAAAGACAAAAACAGAGAGAGAAAACTGGCAAAAAATATGTGCGAGATGCAAAGTGGTGATGGAATTATGCCGATATAACTATACAAATCGGACTGTGTGTGGTTGATATGGCCTTTTTTTTCCCGAAGCAGGCAGAGCCATCGTCGCAATACTCCTGTTAACCAACCAATAACACTTGCTCAAACAGTTTAACTTTTAATAAATAATCCTTTTTACTTTCCCTACTTCTGTTGTCTGTATCGTATTTATTTTGTTCCCAACGGATAAGACCACGCACTTTAGATAGGATGCTGCATTTAAACTGTAATAATGATTATAGATGAATACTGAAGTATAGATGAGCATTTGTTTGTCATAATAAATGTTGATGATCGGAAAGTTGGAATGCAATCTTGTAGAGGAAGCGACACTATGATCTGAAAAAATTCAAAGGGGAGGAAGCAAAGTAAAAAAAGAAAAAAGAACTACAAAGAATGTCTTCGTCGTAGGTACAGTATATGGGACGTTTCGGTTTAGGGCATTTACATCATTTCAGCTCCCACCACCAGTAGTGGCAAAGAACAGAGAGACTGAACAGCACTGAAGATTATGAAGGTATCGCGGATGGCTTGAAGCCGACATTGCGGAGAGCGCGCCCATTGGTCTCCGCAAACGATTTGTCCAATCATCGCGGGAAGTCACTGGAAGAGGCCAATCCGAGGTCTCTCCGCTTTGTAGCGCTTCTTGAGAGAGACAGGGGGATGGGAGGCGTATGTACATTGCTGTTCCTTTCGCTCATAAATCGCGTAGTATGCAACGGAGGAATCCCGTTCCTTTTGTATTGATATCAAGGTAACGTCGTCTTTCGTTACTTTGTAACTTTAGTGACCCTTTAATGAATTCGGTATTAGGGAGTTCTAGTGTACCGTACGCTGCATCAACGGTGGGGCTGCCGCACGGTTCCGGACTTGTGTATCCCATTATCAGGTACTGCTGCGCGAGTGATGGCACGCCCCAAATACACCCGGCAGACTACACGAATGATAACATGAAAGATATTGTGTGCACCACGGGTACATGGTCTCCGAAAAACGGCATGATCATCCAACACAATCAAGCACGCTTCCTTCGTGAAACGGGGCTAGCTTGGAGACCTCTAGGTCAAGTCTTTGGACATCTCATGTGGCTTGAAGTAA
This sequence comes from Ornithodoros turicata, assembly GCF_037126465.1. Classification (NCBI taxonomy): domain Eukaryota; kingdom Metazoa; phylum Arthropoda; class Arachnida; order Ixodida; family Argasidae; genus Ornithodoros; species Ornithodoros turicata. The sequence goes on from NC_088205.1 coordinate 65,492,727, forward strand.
CTGAGACTTTGACGTGGAGTACCTTGAATAGAATATTTATTTCTCTTGTCTACGAAACCATCAACCATCGATTGATCCCAATCGCCGGCTATCCTCATCATATCTTGTTATCCAGCTAGTCGTGATGCTGCCCACAACCAACAACGGCAAGCTACTCACGCCATGACCACAACCACCGGCGATCCACCTAACAGGATGTCCTTATCGTATTCATGACGAGTGCCTCACTTGACGATGATATACGAACAGTATTATTGCGAAATAACCACATTTGCAAACATTTGCAACGGCTTGCTCGTCCACCAACTCAACTGCACCATGAAAGCTGTAACCGCCTTCCAAACAGTAACAACTACCCAACCGTTTTCTCGCAGCCCAAATCACTCTTTTCTTTTTCAGCCACAATACCTCACAAGGTGAACATAAAGAACATTTGGACGAAAAAAGAAAGAAGAAGAAGAGAATAAAGAGGAAGGCACGCGCCATTCTGATGAACAAGTTCCATCCGCCCGCGCATCACCTTCGCAATCGTCCTAAAGATGGCGGCGCGCACAAAGCACGCCCACCCGCGTCGGCCAATGGGAGGTCTCTTTATTCTCTGACGCATGTGCGGGGAGCACCCTCCTTGACACCGCTCGCCGCCATTGTTGAGGCTCGCGCTCCCGCTGCGGGTCGTTTTCTGCCACCGTTCCTGTCCATCATCGAGTTGGATCTCTTTTTTATTTTTGCCATTTTTCTTTCGATGAAGCAGGCGAAAGAGAAGGGAGCATCTGTATGCATACAGCTTATTATGGGTGCTCTATTTCGCACCTCTCTCGTGCCGTGGTTACGCATTGAAAACTTTTGTGTGTATTGTATTCCTCTGTGTCTTCTTCCGCTGGTGTCATATTACTGTAACTGCCACGTTCTTGGAGGCGTTGTGAAAGGTGCACGTGCTCGGGATAACGCATAGACAGAGTGCTGTGCGCTGGAAAGTTGGAGATGCAAGAGGATTCTTCAGGTCGTTCGCAATAGAACCTGCAATACGTTGATACGTAAACTGCGAAGCTTAGATAACGTCATAGTGGTATGTCTTTGGAGCCCTTGATGTCGTCTCCTGCAGAAGACGATTATATGAAAGTATAAATTCGTGGCAGGCGCACCAAACAGTTCTGTATGTTCCACACGTACTTTCTGTCTCTTCTCTCAGCTGGGCGACCCACATGGCAAAACATTATTAACGAACAGGTCTTTCTTCAAGAACATTGCTTTGCAGGCTTACTGCGCCTACACAGAAGGCATGTTTGGAAAACAGTTGTATCGAATAGACTGCAGAGAACTTAACATGGGACGCTATGCGGGTCATCACGGTGTCAGGGCTTTCCGCTTTGCAACAAGAAATCTTGAGATGCACTGAGCTACAGATATACGCCCTACAACATCATGAAAAATAAAATATCTTCCCATCCCATAAAAGGTCCCCCATGTGACCGAGGCCCTTTCTCAAAAACTCTCTCTTCATCAGTTAACGTTACTGACTGAACGTTCACGCAAGACATTAGTGAGTTTTAGTATATCGGACGCTATCGCCATTGCGTACGTAAGGAATACTGTGGGTGATAAACAGAGCTTTGCGCATTGCGCAGAACCACCACGCTATTCCTTACATATGCAAAGGCGACAGCGTACGATATACTAAAACTCACTATTCCCACATTGCATTGTCCAAAGAGTTGGGATGTATGGGTGGCTGAGCATCCACTCAGTAACGTTAACTGATGAAGAAACTGAATTTTTGAGAGAAGGTCAGGTCCACGTGGGGGATCGAGTATGCCTATAAAAGTTCATGTTTTGTAGAACTAATAAAAAAAGAGTTGGTAGTGAAACAATGTATGTCATCTGTCTTCTTCCCCTGTGCCTCCAATGGCCCTCTTCAGAGAAGGCACCAATAGACCCCACTCGCAGTGCTTACTGTGTGAGGCTCTACAATCCATTGCCAGTTCGCAACAGTTGTTGCAGAACGCTTCTTACGAGTAAACAGAGAAAATGTTTTTGTTTATCGTTCCACAGAACACGCCTACAGCGGGATAGACTGCAGATATGTGAAAATCGTCTTGCTCTTACAAGTTTGTGACAATGACGTCATCAACTGTAAAAAATCACTGACGCAGGTGATCTTACAATAATTTCTACTATGCTACCTGATTCCAACAGCGTGATGTATTTGGCATAGAGCAAAATATTCACGGGACAACAAAGAAAATACATTAAGCCGTGCTTCGAAATTCGACGCAACAAACGGTATATTCTGCAGGGGAGCAAGACATACGCGACATACTTGTCTGAAATCGAAAGCTCATGGTCTATCCCTATCTGAAATCTCCAGCAGCTGCAAGATTACTTCTCCTGAGTAATAGAATCCTCCGGCGTACGGCCAACCTTCAGACACAATATTGGTACATCCCCTTCGAAGGCAACGAAACCTAAAACGGGATGTTGAACCACTGATTGAAGATTTCAGAAGAATACGTCGCAACCACTATATACATGCAAGACAAGCTCATTTTCACATTTCACGTTCTATTCTATTCCAATCCCAGCCTTCCGCAGTTATATACTGCAAATATACAGTTTGCCTCATCACTGTTACAAAAATTTATACCTTTTGGGGTATAGACGGCTTGTCCCAGGGCGCATACCTTTTGAGGTATAAGCTACACCTTCCTCAGGGTATACTATCTTTATACCTCCCTGAAGGTATATTATTTGCACCTCAGGGTATAAACATATACTTCCTAGAGGGTACATTTTGAAGACCTTGTGGTATAATTGAAGAAAACGGTAATATTCGATTTATTTCAGCGTCACATCCGAGTGGCGGCTTCCCAGCCGATCTTTCCATAAATTTGAAAAAAAGAAAAGGACCAAAGGAACGATGACGAAACAAGAAAATACCTGGAGACGCTCGCACACAAACTCACAAAAGATGGATGCGAATAGGAGAGCAAAGAAATATGACGCAACAATTAGCATCAAATTGGAAACCAAGAAGTAACACCAACAAATGTTAGGAAAAAATATTTCCAGGAGCAGTTAGCATTAGCTGGAGAACAGATACATATACAACACACCGCGGCTACGCATGGTGGAGACCATCCTTCGCCTGAGAAGCAACTTAAGAAGTGAGGGCGTGTAGATTTATTTATTTTGGGAACAAATTATAGGTTCCAGATGTCACTGCCCAACCTAATGAGAATGCTACTGTACTACTGGCCATGTTTTTAAATTAACTTATTTCTTAACTGAGATGATATAATCGCCGTCACAAATTAATGTGATCCCAGATGTTGTGGAAGAAAAGGTATGCAAAATGCTGAAGGTATAAACGGTAATGGAGAAGTACTTTATTATACCCTCAGCTGCTGTGGAAGGTATAGACGGAGTGATCTATACCTTACACATGGTTTAATCAGGGTAGAGACAGTGGTACTGAGGTATAAATGCCGTACTTTTGACCAGATTTATACCTTTTCTATACCTTTTATATACCGTTTCTTCTAACAATGTGTAAACGCGGTATCCATATCGCTTACGTGATAGCAGATTACTAATACCCTTATATACCTTCCCGCATGACATCTCAATTGGTCCACAACGTTCTCACACCAACCCTCTAAGCACCCAGTCACTCCTTTACATCTCCTCACCGAAAAAACCTTTCCCACAAATACAATCAAGCACTTAGCATAAATCCCCGCAACACGCAATAAACGGAAAGGGTTGCCAATGAGTGCATGGCCCTAATTCCGCGCACGCGCCCCTCATAATTCGTGCGAACCGTTTTGCTTCGTCCACCCTTCAACACTTTTCTTCGACGCCGGGGTATAATCGTCGCTAATCGTTTCCAACCCTTGCTCAAATAGGCGCCCGCACAAAGCATTAATATTTTCCGTCAAACCATATCGCACGCTGTAAACCGCAAAAAACGAAACCGCTCCCATAAAAATGTGTCCAACTTTCACAGCCGCTTTTCAGCAGCGCGAACCGTCAGTGACAAACGCGTTTCAATGCAGTCTCCCGTTTATGAATACGTTTTATATTTTCTCGGCGCCGTGTTTAGAATTGTTAATGTGCAAAACGGGAGCCTGAGCCTTCCGAAAGCTGCGTTTTTTTTTTTTTCTTGTTTCTTTTCTGGGCCAGGCGTTCTTTAAAGAGCATATCTATGACGTGGTTGTGGGAATGTGATTTTGATCGCTCGATTACGTATGCAAAGTTCGACATCCGTGATGCCAATGTCACACCTCAAAAATGGGCATAGATTAAACGGTGCGGATTAAAAAATATGTCGAATATGCGATGAGTTGCTGGGCAGTACTGGAGTTCGGTCGGTGAATAAAAAAGTTCCCACAGTGGCTTTCCAATATTTTGTCCTTTAGGAAGCCACACAACATGTAAATTTCTGGACATGTGCCTGGCACATTGACGTGTATAGACTATAGAGAAATCTTTGAGGTCAGCTCTAATACGGCGAGTGTGAAATAATGGGCAATACCCGTGGGAGCTCGTGAACTGTGAAGACGCTATATGCAGCGTTATCCAAGACAAAGTAAGATGAAATGAATAAAATGAGCGTTTGGGAGCTAAACTCTATACGTTGAATGACGTAGTACGCGTAAAATTTAGATTTTACATAAGAATTACCGCTTGGCACAGATCTTTGTGGAAAAATTGGGGGGGGGGGAAACGCTGTGTATGCGAGTTTTTCATAGTGCGAGCAGTTTCGTTGCAGCCTCCGTGAAACAAATTGAGTTGAGTTGATAAGAAACGAAGAAATGGAGAATCAGGCACTCATTACGAGAGCTTGGGCTCATTCCGGTGGGCTTGGATTCAGCTTCTCGGTAGAGTTCCCGAAAGCGTGGAGCAAATTATTCTATCGTCACACATGTAGTTGTTGGTGTTGTTGCAGCCTAAACGTTGTTACGATATTTACTTGGCTGCTTTTGAACAACATCGAAGCTTAATACTGCCCTTGTGTTGCACTACTTCCAGTAAATGTGCCTTCCAGAGTTAATTGTCCAACGATTCATCGATACAGCCCAAGAAAACGGTGGAATGGGGGTATTAACAGTGTACAGGAACGAGGGGGTTTTAATTACCCACAATTTTCTGCAACAAAATCTAGCAGGTTAAAATTCTTGACACGATTTTTGAGCACTCCGTACACCATAAACGAGAGTTTTGGCGGCTGCCGTACAAGCCGTTTTTACTTCATCTTTGTGATATATTTTGATTTAGGAATAGCAAGCCGACCTTCGGTCAGGCTGACCTTTCCGAAATAAACGTATATCCCCCCCCCCTCCCCCGTGCAAGCAGTATGGTTTTGTGTCATCAACTGTTTCATTAATAAATAATAACGTTCCAATGTTTCCGTTTCTTCCTTTCTATCTTCCGTTCTCTGCTTCTTTCTTTCTTTTTCGTTAGCGTTCTTGTTACCGCGCAGAAACTTTGTCCATGAGTGTTCAAGACACTCTGAAATGTACAGCTAATGCCTTGCACGGCGTGCATGGTGTCTTCACGCGAACCAGCAAAGGAAAATAGTTTTTTGTTTGAGGATATTTATTAGACGCCTGTCAACACTAGTACACTATTACACTATTTAGAATTCATTACGATGAGGAATGCACAAGATTTTATATGCATATGATTGCATGACTGTGATTATATACTATATTCTATTCAACTCCACTCTATAAGCACAAACTGTCGACCGTTTAGCGCACGCCAACGTGTTCCTAAGGCCCACACTGACTACACCAGTGATCTGACGCCAATCACACCGCAATAGCGGCCTTTGGTGTCAGCTGTAGACAGGCAACAACGTCCATATTGACAGTAAGCGCCTCCGAACAGCAGCAGCAGAGACGCGACGCAAACCGCTTGCCGTTCGCCACTGGATCCCTTTCATCACCGTGCGGATCTGTCAGAGCGTTGTGTCATCGCCACCGGTGATGACTTCTACCGCCGTCGTGCACGGGGTTCTCCCGTTCACTTCCAAGGCCAGGAAAGGATTAAAGGGACCGTGTTTGCAGAGCTCCCGCTTTGTCTCACGTCTCGCGTTTTGACACTTTTTAAAGGATGATGAAACCCGTCCGTTGATTATGAAGAGAGGTACTAATCTTTTAGGTACACAGCTTGATTTTGTTCTCGCTCCTACTGTTTGAAACCCTTTCTAAGAAGTGTCGGATCAACGGAAGCGAACCGCGTCTGATGGATCGTGTGGTTTTGGGAGCTCACAGCGTTTGCTCTCCTTGACTTACGCTGAATGTAATATCCTTAAAGTGGCCCTCCAAAGAGAAGGATCCTTGGTAAATATAGGCGGAACTGATATACGGATCGGTTTATGTAATTTGAGGATATTCCACACAGCACTTGAATGGTGTTTCGTGCGATGTCTTTGCGCGCCTCCCGAATTGTTTGCAGTAGAAGGGTTAGTGACAATGAAAAGAGGCGCACCGTCCACTTTCCCCTCAGGGTTCTTCGCTTAACGTTGTTACAGAGACGGGTTATTATGTAGTGTACAGCCGCCGTCAGACTTCACAGTAACGTTCGACCACGCGGCCCGCACAGACGCCAGCGCCGCGGAGCGTTCTGTTTGAGACTGCGCCCGCGACAAAGGTCCGATACAGTGTTCAGACATCGCTTATCGACAGTGACTCGGAATGCTGTGTTGGGAGGTTATCGCACTTACAATCAGACACTGCTTCGCACTCACGTTCGCCACCGGCTGTGCTGTGCGCCCCGCGGCCTCGTCTCAAACCCAGCGTCGAACACTATATACCCGGCGCCGGCGGTTGCGCAGGCTGCGTGTTCGAGCGTTGCGGTTAAATCTGACGGTGGCTGTACAGCATTTTTTTTTTTTTTTCACTGCATTCGTGTAGCAGAATAAATGAAGGCTACTTTCGGTCAGTGACTGAACTGTCTCTACGGCTTTCTCTTTACTCGTCACACCATCATCGACATGTTCTGCTACAGTCGCGCAACACTCTGTTATTATGGTCTTTAATGACGTTGTGCCCTCCGGTCATGCGGTAAAAATTGCGGATGAAGATTATACTACTGATTAAAACACCGGAACTCTTAGTTCTTCTGGTCGCGTTCGAGAAGTGTTCGAAAGGCGACATGTTACGCGTCAGCACTTGGCGTTTGTTGTTGTTGTTGTTGTTATTGATGATTGATGATGTAGATGATAGGAACAAGAAAAATATGTGAACGCAAGTCGCCGGCCAATGTCAGACAGGCTACCCCACTAGACCTGCACTAGATTAACTAGACAATGGTGAATTCCGCTGGTCGTGGTGAAAGTGCTAGGACTGTGGGACCCAAGAAAGCGAGACACTGCCTTTGCGGCACTTGAGAACTTCCTTGTGAGCTGCGGCATGGAACTCATATTTTAGGATTTTGTGTGCGTGCCTCGTATCTTTGTAGTGTGTATCTTTGCATTCGTGTGTATCTGTTTCACTGCATGTTCTAGTGATATTTATTCACTTGCACCTAGTGTACTAACACACTGATTGTTGGGGATGGGGAATGTACTTTTGTTTGTTTGTTGTTTTGTTTTGGGAGTAGCAGAACTAGTCAGGAGACAAGTTCAATTTCTCCCCGGTTCTCTTTTAAATAATCAATCAATCAATCCGCTGGTCGTTACGTGCAGCGCAGTGTGCCGGTGTCGGTTCAGTGTAGAAACGAACAGAACGACCAGTGAAACGCGAAGCATGTTGCACTGAGGCAACACGTGCAACATGCACACTCAAGCCAGTGTAATCTTTTCTGTACTGCAATGACCAGTGGAATTCGCCAACAACGAAAACAAAAATAAGAAAAACTGCTTAAAACTGATGAACGTTTACGAGATTCCTGTAGTCCGTCCGATCCCACATTGTCATCAGTATCATCTCTGTACATTTTTGCAAGTAAAGCCGACTTACTTTCAAAGGGCGGGCGGGGGAAAGGCAGAGACAGGTGAGCTTTTCATTATGCTAGCGTTCCTGTAAAACACACACACACACACAATCTCGCGTCATCAAAGTTCGCACAGAAGAGCATTGGAACTGTAATGTATATTATAATTGCTAAAGCAACGCAGCTCGCCTACTATTCTCAAACGCCGCCCACTTGCATGCATATTTATGGGAACTGTCATCTAACAAACCTCACTGACACTGAGGAACTATTTGGAAGGAAGTTACGTATATCTGAGCCGCACAGTCAAACATTCTGGGGAAAGTGAGCGGTATGATTGGAAAGTTTTGGTAGTGATGGTGATTGAACGTTACCACCGCCGTCGGTTTATCAGTCACTCTTTTTTTTTTTTTTTTTTTTCAATCGGCTATGTGAGGACAACGCGCTGTCTTGGTCCATAATCAAAACACAGGTACTGTCCATCTGGTATCTAGAAAACCATAACTCATATGTTCTTGATCGAAACCTTCCGATCTGTCCCATTGGTGCCTCTTCGGTCGTGGAATTACCACTTTGGCACAATTTTGCTCCGTTCAGTTTTTTTTTTACAAGTGACATTTCTTTCCATTTCTCACAGGCACATTGTTATTTTCAGTATATTGGCTTTTTTTTATACTGGCTTACATAACAGAGAAACAAAACAAAAAAAAAAAAACAATAGGGCGTTTCGACACCTATACTTGGGATCGGAACCGTTATTATTATTCTTTTTTTTTTTTCGGTTTGAACCGCTTCAGGAAAGTGAATTCTGAGCAGATTGGCATGGGTTATAAGCAAGCACATCCTTACGATTATCAAACAACACTTTTGTTGTTGTTTTCTTGCTATGGTTACCGACACAGCAGTGGTTCACAGCAACACTGCGTGTTACAGATCTGCGTTTCAGGTGCAACGTTATACGGTAACATAATGTACTGTACTGTGTACTGTCTATGTTCACTCATCGTATACACCTTGTTATATCCTGCTCAGGGACTGGCCGTTATTTTCACAGCCCAAAATGAAAACCTGGGGTTGCTGAAGTAAGGTTACAACTGCCAAAAGGATTACCTCAAAACTAACATAACTGAATGAACGTAATAGCTGCTAGGAGGAAATGCCTCGTGCACTTGGGTTGCAGTTGTGTTTTGTTCAGTTTCGGTTTCGTATTCGTTTCACAACGCGGCTCAGTCCGCTGTGTAAATCGTAGCTCCGATCTCTCACAACGCACATTATGTCTCAACTGTTTCGCGAACCGGTAACCGCCTCAATTTATTTCGGTTCAATTGCAGTTCGGTTCAACGCGAGATAAAAAATATTTTGGTTCGGTTCAGTTTCGGTTCCGATCGCTGACCTATAGAGGCGTCCTCATCAGCATGATATTTAATATTTAATAATTGGGTGTTTCGTCGCGAGACAACTCAGATCATGAGCGACGCCACAGCGGTCGGTCTGTGGATCTTCAGCATGAACCCAGAGTGTTTGTTACAAGGGTTTAAAAGGTTTCCCGCTCCAACTACCTCAACATTTCGTTGTGTTCATGCTGATGAGGACGCCTGTATATAGGTGTCGAAATGCCCTACTGATTTTGTTTTGTTTCTCTGTTATGTAAGCCAGTGTAAAAAATCAATATACTGAAGATGCTTCTTAGCTTTTGGACTATTTTCAACACTGTTATTTACAGAATGCACTCTTAAAAATGAACTTCACCGCATAGCACGCTCCTAGCCAACCATCGTCTGGAATGATATCGTTATCTGCACTGATTTGTTGAAAACTAGGGCGTACGCCTTTTTTGTGACACTTATGCTGTTCATAATTGTCACAGAAAAGGCGTACGCCTTCCGTTTTCAACAAATCAGGGCAGATAACGATATCATTCGAGATAATGGTTGGCTAGGAGCGTGCTATGCGGTGAAGTTCATTTTTAAGAGTGTGCACGAGTGTCCAGCAAGGGACCACAAGTATAGACGCAGCATGTACAAGGTGCACCGTAAAAGACACACCCTTTTCCGAGTACGCACATACCCGATTCCTCTCACACGATACCCGTGTCAAGAAAGGGTGTATGTAACAGACGTTATGCAGAGACGAGGTTCACAAAAAGTTCTGACTTGTTATTCTGCATTCTTGGGTTGTTAGCTGTTAGCGAAAGAGGCAAGTGCTTCGAAAATGAAAGAAAGGGTGTCCAGTTGCCGGTGATACATCCAAGTGCGCCGCACCAGTGTTGACCTTATGTGATAAGGTTAAAGACGAGATGCTCGTAACGAAACATCCAAGAGCTTCGATGGTTAAACGACCCAAGGGCAAAGAGCGCTCATCAAAGTCAAAGGGCAGGCTGTAACTTTGCTTATCGACAAAAGCAAACAGCAAAGTGAAGCTTAAACTCGCTTTCGACTCCTGAAATATGTCTCAAACGAAACAATAAACACACTATACCTGACAATTATACGTTTCCTTGTGGAGCGCACCCCTGCTGTTCTCTCTCCAGAGTCTTCGGAGCAACGGAAAATTCGTACTTGAGTTTCGGCGCTCTAAACAACACACGGAGTTGGCGTTGTGATGTAGGTCAAGTATTCTCCGTAAATTACCCCTCACGTAAAATATGAGGTATACATCATCATACAGGACGGGAGTGAAGAGATGCTCCCCAATATTTGTTGTTCTCCCGAACCCCCTTCTGTGATTTGGAGTGGATCTCTTTGCGCCTTTTGAACGGCGTCGAAGAGGCTCGAAGGGGAAGGCATAGACGAGATAAAAAGGTGTTGAGAGCATTTTCATGAAGTGGTATTTCATGCACCAACGAATATTTCGAGCAGATTACGCTGAATTAGAATAAACAACTACGGCCCATAAATGTCTGGTGATGTTGTTGTATATGGTCGTAAATAAGCGTGTAACTTAGAGGAACGGTTTTATACGACGCAGCAATATGCTTTAGCTATTCTACAATTAGATATTACTCCATATTCTTTTATTTTTAATCAGTCAATCAATCAATCAATCAATCTCCAATGGTGCAAAAAGGGGAGGAAGAATCGTCTAAGTACCCACTCCAAACATCGCAGTGCCCTGATCGTCCCGAGAGATCGTCACTAGCAGCGCCATAAGGTAAGTTTGTGACAAATACTTGACTTTCTAGCGCGCGCCTCTCTATTGCTTCCTGTATACATTTCTATATAGCTCTATAGTATAAAGCAAGTTCTGCAATATTTAAGGCTGCGCGAATATTTCAATTTTTTCGAACACCGAAGCAAATAATTGTGCATTCGATTCGAATTCCAAATCGAATATGGAATTTTTTATTCGAATTGAAAGCTGCCAGTTCAAAAAAAAGCAGTCGCAGTATACAAGCAGTATTGTGTTTGTCCTTCTGTTTTTAATTGCTTCATCCACAACAACGTTTTTATTCTAGTTTCGAATCGATTCGATGTTTCTAACCGAATATGTTAATTCCGAAGACGCACACGCGCGGCTTAAAACGGCACAAGAGCGGCCATAAAACAAAGTGAACACTACTTCAGATTCTTATCCGTACGAATATATCGCGTATACATGCTGTACGCATGCTTATATCCGTAAATATGCTGTACGGTATATGTATTTGTATGGTTGTACAGCTACGGTATTCGCTTCCAAAATATGCTTCGCCTGTATAACTCCGCTTCGTATTCGCTTCGGTTTGAAATTGACTCTTCGTACCTAACAATATTGAGAACAGATGTGAGACAGTGATTTTGCATCTATATATATTTCCCGTCGTCGAATTATCCCGTACTCCCCGACTGCGTTGCATCACAGCTGTAAGGATGGTGGTCCTCCTCACGTACGTTGCGTAAGCCGAGATTGTGAGGTCAATAACCATCATGGTTCCACACTGGTAAACGTCAATGCGCGTATAGTACAAACACCGGTGAGAACAAAGGATTTTATGAAAACTGTTGACGCAACCCACAGTCAACATCGTGGATCAACGCGAGCAATCCTTTCATCTCGGGGCTTCGGAGCTTATTTCCGGAGCTGGGATATCCCCCCCCCCCCATTTCAGCTTCTATTATAATGGGATTGCTTTTATTTTGGGGCTAAGTCTGTTTATGATGTCGTCGCCCGCAGGAAAATTCGCGTGGTGTCGAAAACTAGAATTTATAGTGACCGCGCACACAGTGTGCTTTTCTTACCTCGATGTTCTAACCGTGTATTCACACGAGCGACATTCCCACGGAATATTCTAGTGGAAGAAGACGCAAAAAACTTCTCACGGGGCACAAGTTTCACCAAGTGTTATGTTAAGCATTCGCACGGTGCCGGAATGTTGGAATGGCGTAATGCGCACTTCGCAGACGACACCGGACCTAGTGGTATTCATAGGATCCTTACTCACGACAGACAAGCGCGTTAGGCAACAGTTTCTTAATCACTTTTGAGGCTACATCCTGTCCATCGGGATGGAAAACACATACTCCAGAACATTATTAATTATCGGACGCAGCGAGCATCCCACGCCGCCCCACCCCATCATCATCCAATGTATGTGTGTGTGTGTGTGTTCCCTTTCAAAATCGACCCTTTTTCGCCAATTTTACCAAATCGACTCAAGATGGACGATGCAACACAGACAGTTCTATTTTTTTTTTTTTTTTTCGTAACGTATACGCCTGTCGTCTACACGACTGTGTAGGCGTGATATTTTCCCCACACAAGAGGAACACATCCTTGGCTGAACAGGGAACACTAAGTAGTTGGTTTGCGAATGTCAATGTCGCCAGCCATGTCTATTCTATTAAACTCGTTGACTCAAAACCACTCATGATGTTTTGTTCCAATTTTGGCTCGACAGTCCGGAAAGGAAATAACGGCTAAGCAAACACTGTTGCATGCTTTCTTATTGTGCTACGAGTCAACGTTCACAACACTTCAATTAAATTCGTTGCCAATTATTTTCAAGTGAATTTAATAGCCAGTGTTTTCGTTGGCGGGACTCCCACTGTTAGGAATTTCGGGTTTCTGTTATATCAATAAACAATCAAGCCACTAGAGAGAGAGAGAGAGAAATACATGATGACGATGATATGGGGATGACTAATTCTAGACAAAGCTTGCTGATTACATTGTATCATATACAATCAAACTCTTATCTCGATCGCGCGTCCTTGTGACATCAGCCAGGGTGCGGTAGCCAATGCTTACGTCACCTTGAAACCCAGGTCGAATGTGGACATGTCGTTCGTTTTTCACGTTTACTTCAAAAACTACACAAGCGAAAGAAAGAAAGGAAAATAGAAAACTCAACTGGATTAAACTTTACACATGGCATGTATACACGTAACTTATTATATGGCTAAATTCCGCTGATTGTTTGCGTGCAGCGCAGTCGGAAAAATTTATTCCGTGGGTGGAGTAATTACAGGTGGTACGAAGACATGACTTTCAAAGCTAATGCGCTAATGAACATGTGGGTTGGATGTGTGGGTTGAGTGGAGAAACGCAACACAGATTAGTGAGGGTCAAGCCAGTGCTCCTTTAAGGATGTGATTTACGTAGGATAAAATTTCGCTCTGAGAAAAACTACTGTGTTGGGAAACAGATGCCTTCTTTCTTCCGAATATACCCAACACACACACACACACACACACAAAAAAAAAAAAAAACAGAAGTTGAAATGAAGGTGCGATAGACACGACAAAAGAAAGAAAGGGACAGAAGGTTCTAAAAACGAGCGGGCTGCCTTGAAAATCCAAGTTGGGATTCCGAGTATAACAACACGTTCAATGCTCAAACATAAGGACGAACGTGTGTCCATAAGTACATCACACAACGCACCTGGTCTCTGAATTAATCTGGACTCCGAGAATTTTCACAGCATTCACAACAAACAACAGTGGATTGGCGATGTCATGGCTCGTAGTACGCGCAGTAGCTCGTGCCACTAAGCTATTACACGCACTGCATAATACCGCGATGATTCTTAAATATTAATATTGAAAGAAATCGCTCTACAAGAAAGGTACTTCCACCTCGCAACAACTGGATCTAAATCTCTTCCGCAAACGAAGGGGGGAAAATCATATAGCTTTTTTTTTTATGTACATGTATATCGCACAATTTGTAACAAAGGACGGACGTTGAAATGAAAAGCGTCAATGAATGTAAATGACCAGTATACGCGTGGCCACCTGGCCCTCCCGAGCACACGGTCTACGATGCTGGTTCCTGCGATTGGGACCCATACCGGAACCAATGCGATTGGAAAAAATCACTTCTTTGCCGCCCTCTGCTTATTTACTTATTTTTATTTCTTTCGCCGTCTCTCGTTAGGACTCGAAAGCCGTAAACTGGTGGGGCAGGGCGGGCGGTAATCCTCGTCCGCTGCCTGCTTCTGCCAAATATAAACCCTTTCGCTGGCTGCCTTTTATTTGGTGATGTGTAGGTCAGAATGCCAGAGTATAAATAAAAGGGCCAGAAGGGTTTATTGCTTAGTGATTTATAGCCGGGCGAAGTGAATCTCTCTGATGGACAGGGCTGTATAGAACGGCTGTCCTGAGCGCGATGCTTCCGATTGGAGGGAAACTATCGCGCGTGCTCTGTGACCAAGTAGAAACGGATCAAACACGGTGTTTTTATATATATATTTTTTTTTTCTTTTTGCTCGTGAAGCGGTGTTACTGTGTTATAATTGGGGTTCGGCGTTGTTTTCGGTTGTTATTTTCGGGCGGATTCGGCGTATGTTTTTCGGTGTTGATTGATTTTCGCGAAATTGGCGTTTTTCGATGTTTTTCTTGGCGTCTACATGGTTTACCCGACAGTTATCGGCGAATAGAAATCACGATGTAATTTCCGCACGACGCTCATTCAACATGGCTTTGTTCGCTGCCATGGCGTTTTACGGCTAGCGAAAAAGTAAACGGACATTTTTCTCGACCATCGTATTTCTGTATGGTTTTCTGATCTGCATCAACAACTTGCTGGGCATGTGCAGCAATTTATCTCTGTCACGTCCTGGAATTTCTCTCTGTATTCGTTGTTTTCGTTTTTTATCGGTTAAAACTGAACGATGGATAATTTATCCGGCGTATGTTTTCCGATTATAACCGAAAACGCGAAGCCGTACTTAAAATGTTTTGTAGCGGTAGCAATAATATATGGTGCAAAACAAAGAGATCGGTCGCAGAAGCAACCATATTATCGCCAACGACCTATTGTAATAGTGCTTACCAATAATAATGATAACGACGACTTGGAATCCGTATGGTTCGCTATGGGATTGTATTCCTGAGTCCCGTGCGTGTCTGACTCGGAAATGTGGATCCCGCTTTCCACTTGCGTCGCGCAAGACAATAAGCACACCTCCCTCAAACCATAACGCACATGTACGTACAGTCTAAGAAAAGCATATTGGCGGAACTTACAAGAAATGGAGCTGCAGGCGCCCTTTTGGGCAGCCACCAAGTTCCAACACCCGCTCAGTTAGTGAAGAAGAAGAAGAAGAAGAAGAAGAAGAACAAAAAATAGTCATTTTAGTCCGCTAGGGTACTAGATCATAGTGTGCCACTGGAGCACAGACGGACACGGCCAAGGAGGTTAGAGCCTCCCTCGGTGGCGTGTCCGCCTGCTGATCCCAAGATCGCGGTTTCGAACCCGGCCGTGGACGGTGGCAACTTGGTGGAAGGGTACAAATTGCTCAGACACGATGTCTTCCGCCAGGTTTCGGTGTCGAGATTTCGGTGCACGTTAAAGAACCCTAAGGTGGGCGAAATGAATCCACAGCCCCGACCACTGTGGCGTCACTCATGATCGCAGTTGTCTCCGACGTAAATCCCCGGATTACTAAGGAGGATAGGACGAAGAACTGGTGAAGTGTAATGGAAAAACAAGGCGTTTATACGAGGTAGTTATATGTGACACGCATCGTCAAGTCACCTGACTGGAAGTAAACGTGAGAAAGAATCAAACAGTGCGCACGTGTGCACACGAGGAGCAGCGCGTAAGGAGCAAGAGGCTCAAACGTCGTATACTCGTGAAAGTAAGACCAAACAAGACGTTATCCGATGAGATCCGAGCAGAAAAACCCTTTCGAAGGGGGGCGCTAATGCAGGCGTTACCCACCATAATGTCGATGTTGAATACTTCAATGATCTCTAATGTACACATTGTATGTGTACATTATCCGTACTAGATACATTAGAGAGTTTTAGTGCATCGCACGCTATCGCCTTTGCGCTCGTAAGGGATAGCGTTGGTGGTCCGCTCTATGCGCGCAAAACATAAAGAGGGCTTCTTGCAGTGCGCAGAACCACCACGTTATCCCTTACGTAGACAAAGGCGATAGCGTACAATGCACTGAAACTCGCTATTGTCACAACCGTTAATCTCTTTCCAAATTCACACAGTTGCCTCGCGACGTAAAGCCACGAATTATTATCTTTGCGGAATAAATGCGTGGAAATTTAGGCGAAGTTTAGGGACTATTTGCAGTGCTTGGGAGTAAATTTCAGGGTCAAGGGAGTAAAAAAGGGAGTGACTGCAATTTAGGCCACTAGAACCCCTAATTGCCCCGATGTAATGTGCCCGCTGTAATTGCCTGGCGATGAAACTCCTCATTGACCATTACAAAATAAAGTTGTTGTTGCTGTCCCGAAATTACTCTTGTACTTTTTCTTTTCTTTTTTTTTTTCTGTAGACACTAGACAGTGCCATATGTGCTGGAAATGTGTGGGCAGAGGCTTTACCCTTAGAAAATCAATGCTGAAAACAAAAACTATATGTAGACGTTCACGGTATTTCCCAATAATCTGTATACACGTACAGACGATGTCACACGCATGGTACACATCCCCAAACACCCTAATGCGTATTCCAATACAACAGGCCTAAAATGCATTCACACGCAAAAAAAAAAAAAAAAAAGTATACCTTTATCCTCGTCAACGTTCTGTACTCACTCTTACGCGTCGAACCGCACACACTGTCACGACACTCCCAATATCTCGCACAAACGTTTTTCTCACCACTATAGTCCACTCAATCTCGCTTCCCAGCGCACACACATACACACACACAGAGGCTCGCCAGAGCGAGCATTCGTCAAAAAGTCCGTTTCCGTGATTAATCACTGCAGCTCGGAGAACAAATTGGTGGGCGTATTCATCCACCTCCCCATCTGAAACCTAATGAAGCATTTCGCGCCCTTTTTTACGTCACCACCGGTCCCCCCATTATGTGACCTCTTTTTCCTCAGAATTCCCTCCCCAGCACCTTTCTAATACGCGTATTTAAAAAAAAAATATCCCCCTTTTCTTTGGGTTTCCTTCAAAGTGAATCAGACGGCGGAAGATATGAAGACAGATCGTAGATCTGTCGGGTTGTTAGTGCTGCATAACGTTGAACGTGGCAGTAAAATTATAATCGGGACCACTTGAAAGAGACATGAGTGGAAATGTGTTTTCTTTCGTCACGGGTTTGAGAGAGATATAAAGGTTGCATGATCGTCATTTGATACGCGTCTGATATAAAATGAGACTCGGCAGGGTTTTGAACGTTGGGAGCGGTAGCCTGACAGCAGCCGCAACGTTTCTTTTCCTTTCTCTTTCGATTT
This sequence comes from Ornithodoros turicata, assembly GCF_037126465.1. Taxonomy (NCBI): domain Eukaryota; kingdom Metazoa; phylum Arthropoda; class Arachnida; order Ixodida; family Argasidae; genus Ornithodoros; species Ornithodoros turicata. The sequence goes on from NC_088205.1 coordinate 65,510,296, forward strand.
AGTATGTGTTTGCGCTGTGGGTTTGTTATCGCTTTTTTCTTTTCTCTATTTTCCTTTTCCTTTTTTTTTTCTTTTTTTGCGGGGTGCGTCGATATAGGCTACTGAAAATGGTGGTAAAATAAATAGAACGGTTGTACTGGTGGTGTTAGTCTGAAGAATGTTCGTGCAGTGCAGATCGGTCTGAAATGAACGTTGACCGTATGCACGTCAACGATACCTGTGCATCAAGGGAAGTATAGAACACCTCGATTGGTATAAATATTTGAAAGTCCTATACGGATACTTGCGGACACTTTAGGATCAGAATAGTAACGATAGACCGAAAAGCACAGCAAAGTTTCCGCTAATCGCTCAATACACATTGTGTGTTACACATTTTTACAAAAGCGTATACGAAGAGGGGAGTCAAGTCCTGTATATAATATAAACAAAAGTGCAGAAACCGACACTGAAGACTTTTGTTTAGGTTTAATTGATACAAGCTTTCGCGTCGGGGACCACGCTTCTTCAGGTACGAGCTTGTATCAAAGCTTGTATCAATTAAACCTAAACAAAAATCGTCATTGTCGGTTTCTGCACATTTGCTCATATTTTTACAAATAAAGGCATTATGTACAACACACATATCTAATGCTCCATTAGGCTGAAGTTCGTTCAAACAAAGTTGTTTTTCTTTATTCTGCGATGGAGCACGGTACATCACAAACTATATATTGCTATGGGTTCAGATAAACGTACGAAAACAGCACAGGTAGTCCTCGTTGTTGGTTTGCGTTGTTTTTCTTGCTACACCTAACCTAGCTCCTGTTTAGTGGAGCAAGAGAAGTCTCTCAGAAGTCCCTCCATCACTTTAAAATCTATTGGAGGGGGGAGGCGAAAAAATACAGCTTCCAGAAATGAACAGTGCAATATATTGAGTATGGCTTATTAAGATATACTACACATCGTAAACTTATGTCCATTCTATCAAGCCACTGTATGTTCAGACACTGCTGGAATATGTGACTCTGCACCATAGCACATATAGCTACACAGTTGCACTGTAGTTTCATCTTATCATACAGTATCTATTATCTCGGTAGTATACAATGTAGGGAGTTTTATATCCAGGTTTCCTAAAAAGTGATTGTATGATAACTATAGTCGTGTAACGAGCCTAAATACGCAACACACACAAAAAAGTTAATATTACCAACGTGAACTGTATTTCCAGAACAGCGCGGAAAAGTTGTCAACATGACGATTTCCAATGTTGACCCTCACCAAAAATTCAACATAATCATGTAAATTCGCGTGCTGCTTCCTGTCGTTGACGAAACTACTCGTATGACAGTAGCTCAACTTTATTTAAGCAGTCTCGCATATATAGATACTACGGAATGTCCCTGTGCGTATTATAGTTGCAAATTAAGCGATGCATGTCATGCCAGACCGCTTTCAAGAGATAAGCGAATAATTTATTGCGCAATATCATTGAATGGTCCTTGCAAAGGAACCCTCCTTTGAAACATTAGAAACGTCTTCGTCCACAACAAAGCCCCAAACGTTTCAGTTCATCTGCCACTTAGCTCATGTAACAGGCACTTCCTCACCCAAGCTCAGTTTAGGAATAAATCCATTAATCCATTATAATCCCCCACCAAAACCCCATCAACCTCTCCGTGTATCTCTTCTCTACCTATTCCCCCCATCAACTATCAACACTATCAACGTAATTTGACGCAGGAACAGCCCAACTCACAGTTCAAAACCAACATGAAATATAACTCCTCGTTTCCATCAAACCCACTTAGCATCAAAATAGCCAACCGTTGAACGTCTTCATCAAGGCCATTCTACGCGAAATTCAGACCGATGTCCAGCACAGGACGGGACAGTCCCGACGCCAGACTTCCTGCAAGCGTCCTGTGCCTGAGGAGCATTGTGCCGGCCACCCCCACAGTTACGGGCTAGGGAAAGATGACAAATTATGAGTGATTGGCTTCATTTGTTGACAAACACACGTATAAAATATGGCGGCTGGGTCACTTCTGCGCTCCTTGTTCCTGGAGACCATTGTCCAGCACTGCCCTCGGTGGCCATAGGGGCCGCGACTTGATGTATGACTTCCACGTTTGCATGGGCGGTGTTGGTGTTGGCGCGTGGACAAAGGTCGTCTGTTTCTTCGCTCAAAGCTGCGTTATGATCCATAATTGTGCGGTGTCGACGTAAGCTGAACGGCAGGCGACAATGTTTGACCACGTGTATGGCCAGGATGCTTTCAGTGCTGGACGTGCGCAGTTTTTGTAATGGTAAATTGAATAAGCCTCAAAGACGGGGCACGCTGCAGGGCAGTGTATGTGGGCGATCTTGGAAAGTAGTTTACAATGTGTGCTTACTTTTATGGATGCATGTGGAAGGAGTCATAAATTCATTTCGTCGTTCGCCCCCTTCTTTAATCTTCATTGTTTCTTATTCGTTCTTTTTTTTTTATTTATAGTCATACGAAATTACCAAATCCTGGCACCTATTTTTCTTGTTTTGTCCCCTGGTGGTACATCGTCCGTGTCCGTCGAAATAGTTGGTGTTTCCTTCGAGGTTATTAAGACCCAGTTCGCAACAATTATCTTTTTTATATTCGGTTTCTTGACCAGTACTTCCCGGTAGTTATTTTCGAAAATATCAATGTTTGAGGTAACTGTCGTTTTTATATAGACCATCCACAACACCGTAATATATCACTCAATACATCACGTGAAATATCATCAGAGGAAAGCACGTGCTACAATAAAACGTGCGACGCAGAAAATCGAAATGAGAAATTGGAAAGTGGGAAAATGTTTTCTCTGCTGAGTAGTCGCGCTCTTGTGCGACATTTTTATTTCCTTGCATTAAGGCACGCTTTCCAAAGTCGTGACTGGCCGATAATACCTGTGATGCGCTTCAGCACACCTCCATTACGTATTTTTCGGTTATATTATTTAAAGCGAACATTTCGGCTCATGTCACACAAAGGTTCAGTGGTGACGCTTAGAGTGTCACCCTTCTCTGGTATGGTATGGATATGTGAAATCAGGTTTAGATAGCGTACTTCTTTTTGTTCAGCGGTAATCATATAAGGAATACATACTTGAATAGAATAGAACAGAAGCAGAAAGAAAAAATGGAAACGTAGGTCGTTTACCTCACGTAGGTGGGCAACGTCACAACTGACGCCCTGGGGGAATGTGCGTCCTGGGGCGACTTCTAAGGGAACTGCATGTGCCGACATATGTTTGAAAGCGTCTGAGGAAACCTCAGGAAAAACCCCAGACAGCACAGTCGGCACCGGGACTTCAACCCGGGTACCTCCCATCAGTCTCGACGTGACATGGCCAGCACGCTAACCACTGAGCCATCATGCTGCACTGATTTATGATCCAGGTTTGAGTGTATACACTCTGCTACACCAATCATCGAAGATGTGTGGCTGTCGTTCACCATAGGCGCAAAAGGCACAGTACATTTTCTCAAAGGTATCCAAGAACCGACACGCACTTTTGTACATGTTGTGCTCAGTTTGTCCATCCTCTTGTTCTTTTTTCATCAAAATGTGTTAGGGAGGGCGGCGTTGTTCATCCGTGGTCAAAACTGATTCCTCTGTTCCGGCTCAGCTCTGGAGCACTATAGCCGCCTTCAATGATGATACCGTGACATAATACAAAATGACGTGACGCAATCCCATAATACAAAATGCGGCTGCAGCACTCATCTCTTCAGCAGTACTCTTATTAGCTCTTCCGTGCTTTTGCTTTCAAGCACGTATCCCTTGTAGACCACGGGTTCTTTTCATCGTGCCCTTTATTGCACTGGTCTTCTTTCTCCCTTAGGTAATGGCTGGTGTTGATGTTGCCCTGGGCACACGACATATATGGCGAAAAGGGGCGAAAGATCAGAGGATCAATAACCTCCTTATGGTTCGTCACGCAAAATCCGAGGGTCTGGATCTGCGTATACAGGGAAAACAGCCGGGGTAACTCATCACACTAGTACGTGCGTCTCTACATATCGGTGAAGTTACCGTATGTATTTTTTCTTCTTTTTTTCTTATTATTTTGTGTTGTTACCCCCTCCCCCAATTCAGATCGAAAATAACTTTCCGCCTTCGCGGCTATCTTTTCACTGCGTGCATACATAGACGGACTTTTGCCATCATTTGCAAACTCAACAGTGACGCACAAAACACAAGACGCGTTTGTGTTCTTGGTCTCAGGCAGGGGTTATCTCTTTGTTCGCTATATACCCTTAGCCGGTGAGCCAAAACGTACGCTTGAGAAACGTCTGTATGCAGCACTAACTATTGTAGTAGTTTCACGACTCAAACAAACAGTGTCGAGACCATTTGAATTGGAATTGGAAATTAAAGAAAAATATGGAGCTGTTAGTCGCGACCCAGTCCGGACTGGCTACTCCAAAATGCGTTTGTGGGTGGAGCAATAGAGCCAGAAAGACAGATACAAAACAAACAGGAAAGAGGTAGAGTGGGTCAAGCAGAAGAAAGCATAAAGGAAAGAGGGGGAAAGGAAAGGGCGAGACGTTAGTCACCGAGAAACACTCACTGGTTCATAATGTGAGAGGCCATAATGTCGTATAATGTCAGGGACCATTTGACACTTGACCGTTTAGATTGATTTCTAATTTGCCGATCCCTGCCGATACTTTATCTCGGGCTTCCTGTCGCTCCCGACATCAGCCTTCACCGTCTTTCACCATCATCAATTTTCAACCTTCATCCCATCCAATCTCATCACGGCTGCAGTCGCGACACCGCCCATGTCGTGTTACAGGACAACAATGACATGCCGTTTACCACCGGCAGCGTCATCTCTTACCCTCGTTGGCATTATTTCATTACGTTCCTTGTTGTGTACCTGTACCATCCTTATCTTCCTATCACTCTTAAAACAGAAGGGGGGGGGGGGTAATGGCGGGATAGGCTCGCCGTTGTTGGCAACACAGAAGTGGGCGTCGTCACGACTATAGCCACAAAGAAAGGACACAAAACACAAAGAAAGGACGACGGATGAAGGATAGAGGAGAATGAAGGATGGGGATGTGGTGAGGGTGCACGAGTTCGTCGGAGAGAGCAAAGTACATATTAGATGGGTCGTTGAGCAAGGCCTGCCTTCTGCAGAAAGAGAATGAGGTTTCTTGCTTTGGCAGAACGTCCAGCAGAAGAACCAGCGGG